>NC_046222.1:82861162-83461162 GCF_009819885.2 Catharus ustulatus | reverse complement strand
GTAGTCTCAAAACTCTGTTAGAGTGGAAGTACCTAAAATCAAGGAGAAAGGTAGTTAGAAATGCAGGTGCGAAACACAGCAAAACACACCAGCAGTGTCTGAGTGCCGTGTTCATTCTGGTATTGATTGGTGTCAAAGGACTGGAGACTTGTGGAGGTTTATTGTTCTTTGGGATTACACAAGTTGGTTTATTTCTGAAATAGAAGTGTGTGGTAGAGGGAGATGTTCTCAGATGTCTCCCAGCTCCTTTGAACATGGGGAAGAGTACCAGGGAGCTTCTCAAAGTTTTTTGAGACTAGAGGACGCTGTCCTGCTTTTGAGCTAATGTTTTGAACCAGCACTGAATTACAGGAGCTGTACAAACAGTTATTTGGATTCAGAAAACAATGTGATTCACAAAGAATCCAGAGTGGATTTCTTGGGAAAATGTAGAAAAAGCTTCGTCTAGTGTGTTCCCAGCTACTAGGTCCAAGAAAGGGAAAAGGCTTTTTCAAAATATGCATTGGGAGACATCTAGGAGTTGGACACCTCAGGCCTGGATAAACAGACTGTGTTATATAGGAAATCAGACTAGATCAGACTGTTCTTCTCTTCATCAATATTTTTATTCATTGTTTCAAATGAATGAATGAACAGTCGTACATGATTTGTATATTCATTTACTCATCGTAAATCATTTAACCCAAGACATTAAAACTCTCTCTTTTTTTCTGATGAAAGTAAACCCAATATTTAAATTGACATTTGTATTTCAGAATCCTCATGCAGTCTATTTATTCTTGATACTTGTAAATGCCCTTTATATTTTCCTTCTCTCTTTTGGACAGAGCTAACCAGGCCTTTTTTTTTCTCTCTTTACCCTGGCATACTTACAAATGATGCTGCACATTCTATATGTGTTGCTTTCTTCCCCCTCTCCATTTTCACTACGGCTTTTTCCTTCAAGCTCATGGTTAAAGGTAACCTCTGGGTAGATATATGCACTGCACATTAACGAATTTCTGTCCTTTAGCAGGGGTATTGTAGGGCCAAGCTCGAGTGTGGCTCCTCATTTTAAAACCCCTGTTTTACATTCTCATTCTGTTCTTCTTTATCACTCCAAGTGTTAGTTGCAAGGAGCTTTTGTTGGAGCCTGGGCAGCTGCCTCCTGGCAGGAGGAGTTTTGAGCTGCTGACCTGCCTGTGCTCATTGCTTGGTTAAAAAACTCCTCCATTTTCTTATGGGTGGAACCACATGGAAAACAACTTTGGTTCCAAAAGCATCTTCAAGGAGTTTGGAATTGTTCTTCACCTTGATCAGAAAACAGAGCGGCACAAAAACAGAAAAGCTTTATCAGATGTGAATTCTGTGCTACTCTGTGCCCAGACACAGCCACTGTATTGTTCTTGCTCAAATAAAATGCACTCACACTGCACTTACTGAATGCAGCTGATGTGACTCTGGAGAGGGGGGTCTTCCATTGGGTCCTGGGGAAGAGGGGACCCTCTCATTTTCACTATGAGGCCTGTGCCCTGGGATCCCCTCTTCCAGTTGGTCCTGGGACACTGGCATGGCAGCAGGCCTGCTCAGGAAGCATTTTGGAAACAGGATTCATAATTTCATTTTTTTCTGAGCATTTAAGCAGCATAAATTTCTTTGTTGAAGATAAGGGTGCTGATTGCTGCCAATGCTCACCATTCTTCCTAAAGTCCTAAGGTTCACACTGCTTTATCTCTCTGAACCTCTTCCTGTGATGGTGTACGGAAAAAAGGAGGAGATGCCTCCTGTGAAGTACCTCAGAAAGCAGTATAATGATTTTCCTAACATTAGACGCATGTGAAGACATTGCCACCAGTAGGTATCTCAAAATGGCATCCACGAGCCCAGAATAGATAAAGGAGTGTCACTGTAGTGCAATAAAAACACCCCACCTTGTCCTCTGTCACTGTGTATATTGTGTGCATGCTTGGTTTCCTTGGAGCCCAGAAATCTGATGTTAAAAAAGACGTCACATAGACACGTGTATGCTTCTGTTTCAAACCACTTATTCACATCAGAAAGAAAAGGTGCTTTGGAAAGATTTACTCCCATTGAAAGAAAAGATTTTTATTGGGGGCAGGGTGGAGGAATAGTGTTTGACAGTCTGCAACATTTGATTGCTGTAATGGTAGTGACGGCAGTAATGTATTTTTTAGCCTTGCTGGTAAATGGAAGTATCCAGCAAAGATAAAAGGTTACCAGCTGGGATAACTATCCTCTAATTAATACTGCAGATTTTGGGGGGAATTTAGAAATAAAGTGATGCAGCCTCTTAAATTTGTTATAAATAAGACTAAGCAGGAACAAGGGAAGTACTCAATGTATGAGCTGCAGCACCTAATCTGAGAGGGCTGCTCAGCCATTTGGAGGAAAACACCACTTCATTGCAAAGGGAAGAGAAGCAGCTTGTTCTGAGAACCACTGTTTCCAAAAATCAATTCAGTCTTGAGCTTCTCACTCACATAAGGTGCTCCAGAACTCGATGGTCAGGATATGTGCCTGGTATAGTCATAGAGTGCAGAAGTACTGAAGGTAGTTTACACTTAGATAACTCAAGAGCTGGTAAAAGATGAGGTATAGGAGGACAGACAGCCAACAGTCTTGTTTGATTCTTCCAAATAATTTTGCCAAGAAAACTTTTTAACTTAGAAACCACCAACTATGAAGTAAGAATATTCCTGTTGGGAAGCATCACTACTCTGGAGAGATGATCAGAAAAAAACAAAGCATCTAAACTTATATGTGGACTGAAATTATGGCAGCTAAGTTGCTGTGCATCAGCAGATCAGATGCCTCTGCCTTGGGGCAGCAAAGTCCAAGAATGGATCATCAGCAATTTACAGTAATTTCATGACTATGAGGCGCACCCTTTTGACTAAAATTTTCCCCCGAACCCGGAAGTGCACCTTATAGTTTGGTGCACCTTGTCTGATGCACAAAGTTCAGAAATTTGCCTACCTGGAAGTGAGAGCTGCGAGCCGTGGGGGGAGCTGGCAGGGACGCGGCTGCCGAGTGGAGGCGGGGCGGCCCCTCCAGAGGCACCCCCCAGCCCCGTGGAGGTGGGACGGCCCCTACACAGGCATAGCCCGGCCCCAGAGAGTCGGCACGGAGCAGCGGCGGGCATGCCCCGGCCCCACCGGGTACAGGCAGGCCCGGGGGCCAATGGCTGCCGGGTTGAGGCGGGGCCTCGACCAGCAACCACGCAGGGGGAGCTGGGGGCGGAGCCTCCCTGCAAAAAAGAAGTGCATCCTATAGTCCGGTGCGCCTTATCTGATCTACAAAGTTGCAAATTTTGGCGCCTCCCTGGGAGTGCACCTTATAGTCCGGTGCGCCTTATGGTTGTGAAATTACTGTAGTTTTCTGATTTCAGCGCTGGTGAGAACCCACCCCAGCTACTGGTGCTAATAAATCCCACCAACACCTCAGCCCATGTCTTCTTTGAGCTGTTGCCAATGCTTTGTCAGTGGACTCTTATGTCTTTCCCAGTGCAATCCACTGTGACAAAAGCTGAAAGCCCAAGGGTGACTGCTTACAGAGAGGAGACATAGAGTAACGGGGACAGTTTTTGCACTGTCATCTAGACTCTTGTCTTGCTTAAACACCTGGGAAACCTGGCAGATATATTCCTGAGCTCACCTGGACTAGCAGAGATGCAGCCTAGACAAAGAGAACTGGCATTCTGGAAGAGTGTGCACCCATCTGTTTCTTCATCTCTTCCTTTGCCCCCACATTTTTCTGAAGAGATGTGCTTGCACATGAGGGCATTTTGGCCCATTTGTTGTCAGCAAAAATGCCTGGAAGACTAGATAAAAATCGCTGCTGGGCAGTGTTTGGAGCACAGCTGCAGCCCAAAAAGCTTGTGGCTGCCCTCCTATTGCATCAACTCAAAGCCAGTGAAGGCCATGAAGGAGCTGCTCAGTGTCACTCACAGGGAGGCCACAAAGAAGCTGCAGCCCTGGGCTGTTGCCTCCTTGCATACTGGTAAGGCCATAGTGGACAAAACCTGCAGCTGCTGGAAATTTATCATTCTTCACACATGTTCAGGGAGCAAGGATAAGTCTGGATTGCACTCCAAAAACCCTTGAGGCTGCTTATCATCAGACCATGCCACTGAGTTCTAATCAGAGCATCTTCTTTTAAATGCCTTAGCCTGCTATTTTTAGGATATAAGTAGGATGAAAAAAATTTACTTTTGGTCAGACAGGAAAAACACCTCTGAAAAAACAAAGTGGTAGAGAGGGGCATTCTTGGCTCCAGGTTTAGGCTGGCAGTTCTCAAAGATTTTTCGACTGCAAGCCCCTAAGCAAGTGGGGACATGAGTTTTTAAATACACTAGACTTTGGAGGATAGAGAAGTGTTTAAACATGTTCTATTCATGGGTGCTTTGCTATGGTCTTAAAATCTATCTACCAAGTAAAATACCATCCACACTTTAAAGTCCTTGCCCATCATGTCCTTGGATAGTCCAGGTGGCCTCACAACTGCAATAACTCCATCTCCCTTGTCCAATTTCTCACCTTTTCTATTCAGGGAGTGATAAATACTGGTGCAGATGTGACATAAGCACACAGAATTATCCAAACAGCAGTTCTTATGAAGCCAATGTCCTCCCACCCTCATGAAATGTTTTTTAAATAAAAACAAATGCAATTCTCAGAAATCCCAGGAGATCCAAATGCACCAAGGGCCAGGAACATGCCAAGGTAGACAAAATGTGATGGTAAAGTCTCTGAGTAATCTTTGTGCAGAGGGCTAGACCAGCTGACCTCCTTAGGAGACCCAGTTTGAGTTTCTTTTTTTGAGAGTAGTGTTACAGAAAGTTGAGAGCATTTAAAAACTCTTAGAGTGGTTCTCTTTTATAGGTGACTGACACCTATAAAACAATCCAGGAATTTACTGGCATTTAGACCACACAGCTTTAACAACAGGCCGATGTGGTTTCTGCCCACTGTGCTATTTACTGAGTAGACACTGGCTTTTTGTATGCTTCTGGAACAGTCAGCATGAACACAACCCCTATGGAGAGCACATTACTGTCCCAGGATGAATGGTTGGGTTCAAATTGTCTTTGTCTGAAACTGGCCTTGATATGCAGGAAATTAGGGTCCTTGGCTACTCCTGTGGCAGGAAAACTCAAGCCCACGTTGTGCTGATAGGCAGCACCAGTTGCTATGCCAGAACGTGCTAATGCAGCATTTTTGGCTAGATGGCCACGCTGCCCAGGAGGGCTGAGCTCAGCTCTTGTGCCCCTCCAAGGGCTGTTCCCACTGCTGGGCCTGCAACAGGGCTTTATGTATTGATGGGAAAAGAGCATCACAAGAGCTGTTCCTGCAGGGTCCAGACCTTCACACACCTGCCTGGTAGGAGTTTCTGCTGAGGTGCTGGTGTGCTTCTTTCCACAAGCAACAAGTGATAGGAGGAGAAGAAATGGCTTCAGGTTGTGCCAGGGGAGGTTTGCATTGGCTATTAGGAAAAATTCCTCCATGGGAACCTCCAGCCTCCGCGGTGGTTAAGCACTGGGATAAATTACCCAGTGGTTGAGGCTCAGTCCCTAAAGGTATTTAAATGATGTGCAGATGTGTCACTTAGGGACACATGGTTTGTTGGTGCACTTGGCAGTGCTGGGTTTAAAGTTTATGATCTCAAAGGTCTTTTTTAACCTAAAAATTTTTTTGATTTTATGCACATTTTCCTAGAGTGGGAGGAACTGTTCCCACATTAAGTTCACAGTCCAAATCTTTAATGGATCTTGTTGATGCTGAGGAGACACTTGCTGCTTCATCATTTTGAACACCCCAGGAAGCATTTTAATTTTTCAATGCTGACACCAGACAGGTCAAAAAAACCAACACGGTATCTATGACCCAAACCAGGACAGCCTGGCTGTCACTGTGATTAAATGCAGTAAAGGATCTGATCCTATTTTTGGAGCAGACTTTTCAGTCTAAAATATGAGATAGCCAAGACTTTGCTTTTGATACATTTTAAATAAGAAATTAATAATAAAAAGTAGTTTTTGTGACTTCCTACTTCAACATGCATTTGTAAAGAGACAAAGTCTATCCACCAATGCACAATTCATATTTGGACCCACAGAAATAAAATTATTTTGGCAGGCAAATCACTACTATGTGTCTCTGGCAACAAGGACCTTCATGGACTGAATTTAGCAAGGTAAAAGGTCTCTGCTGCCAAGATCTTTTGAACATCAAGTTTTGAAAGTATAGTCTAATATTAAAAGGCAATACTCCATCCAAAGTGTTGTTGACGTCTTATCTGTAGGAGAAAGCACATGCTAGGGAAAAAAATTCCCAATCATATTTGTGGGTTTATGAGATTTCTGCAGTTTGCCAGGTAACTCCTGGTACTGTGTTTTCCCCAGTGCAGTGCTGGGAAGGTGGACAGTATCATCTCTGCAAAAAGGGACATGTCATATGAAAATCTGCAAATCAACCCCTCTGTTGCAGTTCCACAGCCCCATGTCCAGTTTCTCTTCTGTCTTTGATATGGTTGGGTTGCTGCCTTAATTCTAAACGTTATCCTTATGCTAAGCTATATACCTATGTATAATTTTAACAACAAATTACTACATTTATTTATTCAACTTATGGAAACAATAGCTTGACTGACACATAGGGTATTTTGGAACTTGATGTTTACAAGTTAAGAGCAGTCACTGAAAAAGAGAGGTGCTTATCCTTAAATAAAAACAAAGTCTGCTTAGACCTGGGCTTCTTGTACCATCAGCTGTTCTAGAACAGTAAAAATTTATTCTCTCTGTTATTACTGTCTGTATTAAATATATTACTAAAATATTTGTTGTGCCTCCGTTACAGTGTCACCATCAAGGCAGTCCATATAAAAGCATCACCTGCAGAAATTTGAAAAGTCTGTGTAAATGGATTACCACCATTACCACAGCTTAACTGAAGTGTTAACTTGTGCCTAAGGTAGGAAATTAAATCTCACTGCTCTATATTTAGAAAAATAGAATTCTAGCCACTTCAATCTTGGTTTCTTCTCAACTTTTATTAATTGGAACAAAATTGAAAACTGATGCTTTGAACAAGATTTCAAGGAAATACATTTTTCAACCTCCTACGGTTTGGGGATACTTTTGATTGTGTTCCAACCAGTTATCCACAGTATTTTTTACCTATGCATCTGCTCTCATAACTTCAGACTACGGAAATAATTTCCTAATTTACATATCTTAATTTACAAAATCATGTACAGTAATTTCATGATTACAAGCCACACGGACTATAAGCCGCATCTCTGGGTGTCGGCAACATTTCGTTTTTTGTCCATACACAAGCCGCACCCAATTATAAGCCACTCTATCGTTCACAGCGAGGACCTGCGTGCAACAAAGTTGTCAAATAGTAACAGAATCGTGGGATGGCGGGGTTTACTGACTCGGCTTGGGCCGTGTGGGCTTGGCCCACTCAGGGCTGCCGACGGGGCCGGGTGGCCCAGTTCAGTGGGGCCTCTCGGGGCTGGGCTCACTCACCCCGGCCTGACGCTGCCCCATGATGGCAGGGGGGGATGGAGCCCACCAGCACCCACGGTGGAGGCGGTAGGAGGGGAAGAAGCCCACCTGCTCCTGTGGCGGCAGGCGGGGGCGGGAGCTCCCTGCTTCCCCCACAGGCCGCGGGGATGGCAGTGTGGAGCCCCCTGCCTCTCCCCCAGGCTGCGCTGCCTGAAGGAGGGAGTCCCCACCTCCCTCCCCCACCTCCGCGCTGCTGGCACTGAGCTGGCCCCACCCGCCGCACAACAGAGTAACTAATTTGTAACAATCGCGGAATCCTGGGTTTTAGTGGCAGTTGCTCGGCTCAGCACCCTGGTTGGCACTTTCGGGGTTGGAAATGTCAGAAAATTATTCACATATTAGCCGCTCCTGAGTGTAAGCCGCATTTCAGGGGTGGGAGCAAAATTTTAGTCAAAATGGTGCGGTTTATAATCATGAAATTATTGCAATCTGCACATATCTCTGTACTGTCAAGTATTGTATATTCTTCTTCATTATATCCTCATATCTTTCCTGTTTTGTCCTTCATCATGCAAGCTAGAGTGTCTCACAAGCTACATATTTAATTCTCTTCATGTAATTGGTTTCTCATTCACTGCAAATACGGACTTTCTTGTCCATTCAAAATCAATTCTCACCCGATTGATAGGAGATTAACCAACGTTAAATGTTTATTTCACCATTGTAAGGGACATCTGTGAACCGATTTCTTACTCCAATTGTTTAAATTGATGTAATTATTTTAAATGGCACTTAGGGGATTCTCCTTTCTAGGATTTTCAGCATAAATGCTAATGATTGTTTACCAATCTTAGGTGGAGGTTAAGCAGAGAGCAAGAAGTTTTATTTCTTGCTAAGGCTTCCTGAGAAAGAAGGGGCATAAAGAAGGCTAAACCACAGGATTTTAAGATAGTGTGTTATTTGTATGACAGAGGAAGGAGTTGTAAGACGATGAGCAACAGTGCCCACCAAAATCATCTGTCCTTGAGCTCATGAGCATGTACACAGGTAGATGTTTCCATGAACATAGATGCTGCTGCCCGAATCTCTCTCAGGTAGCCTGCTGCAATACAGCTTCTGCATCACAAACAAATGGGAAGCACACTGTGACTGCCAGGTTGGTGCATGTGTTTTTGGCATATTGACCTTCTGTGATTTGCTTCCTTTTGCTGCTGTTTTTGAGGGATACATGGTGTCATGGGGCAACTCACACAGATGTAACAGCGTGCAGGGGCACATTTTATGCAGCAAAACCGAATGGTTCATCCCATCATTACACAGAAAGGAAAGATGTTATGCATTGCTGGAATGCAGCCAGCTCTCAAGTCAAGATTAGCATCCTGGAAACAGCAAACATTGGCAGCTGCGTACTTCTGTGCCCAGTAGCTCTGTGCAAAGCTGGCAGTATGCTCTCAGGCTCTGCTGACACCACTGAACAAGGGGCCCATCTGCAACGGGACATGAGTGTAATGTGCACATCCCCTCCCTGTTCCTGAAGGGGGTCATCCACCAGATCTGTGATAGGGGTGAATGCTGTGATGGAAACATCTGCCCTGATTCTTTTTGTGCAAGAGGGATGCAGGCTTGGTTTGTGCATAGGTGTCCCTCTGTTTCCCAAGTCTGGGAGGTCACAGGCTAACCAAATGGTGGAAATGACAGAAGTGTAAAGCTATTTTGTGGGGTGTTGGATTAACATCCCCAGTATGACCCTCAGAGCAATGGAGAGCCATAAGAGCTACGTAGTAGGCTGTCTGTTGTAAAAGTGAATCCTGAGTTTGGAAACTGCATAAAGCAAAGATTTTAAGTAGTGGTTTATTTAAAGCAAGAAAAGAAAAAAGTATCTGCAGATAAGTGATCCTTGTCAAATTAAATGAGCCTTAGGAAAAAACCTGTGTATTACACTCTCTTCTGTGTAAAATAATCAGCCTGTCTTATCAAATGTACTTAACTGTTTGGTTTTATCTGCCCAAACTGGAGGCAGGGTTTCTGAAAATTTTATGTTCAGACTTACTGACTCTATTGGCTGAACACTGATTGTACAAGTGCAGATTTGTCGATACCACCAAACTGTGTGCTGCAGTTGACACACTGGAGGGAAGGAATTCCATCCAGAGGGACCTTCACAGGCTTGGGAGGTGGGTCTGTGGGATCTTCAGTTCTACAAGGCCAAGATCCTGCACCTGGGCTGGGGCAATCCCAAGCACAAGCACAGGCTGGGGAATCCAGACCAGGAGCAGCCCTGAAGAAAGAGAAGAGAAGAGAAGAGAAGAGAAGAGAAGAGAAGAGAAGAGAAGAGAAGAGAAGAGAAGAGAAGAGAAGAGAAGAGAAGAGAAGAGAAGAGAAGAGAAGAGAAGAGAAGAGAAGAGAAGAGAAGAGAAGAGAAGAGAAGAGAAGAGAAGAGAAGAGAAGAGAAGAGAAGAGAAGAGAAGAGAAGAGAAGAGAAGAGAAGAGAAGAGAAGAGAAGAGAAGAGAAGAGAAGAGAAGAGAAGAGAAGAGAAGAGAAGAGAAGAGAGAAGAGAAAAAAGGCTATATGAAGACTTTAAAGCAGCCTTTCAGTAACTAAAGGGGGACTGAAAGAAGGCTGGAGAGGGACTTTTTACAAAGGCATGTAGTGGCAGAACAAGAGGGACTGGCTTTCAACTGAATGAGAGTAGGTTAAAATTAGATATTAGGAAGAAATTCTTTACTGGGAGAGTGGTGAGGCACTGGAACTGATTTTCCAGAGAAACTGGATGCCCCATCCCTGAAAGTGTTCAAGGCTAGGCTGGGTGGGGTTTTGGGCAACCTAGTCTATTGCATGGTGTCCCTGTATGTGGCAGGAGGGTTGGAACTAGGTGATCTCTCAGGTGCCTTCCAAACCAAGTTTTAGAATTCTCAAACTTACATGAAGGTTATATAATTCATGGAGTTGGTGAACAATCAGGCAGGACATCAATGGCATATGAACAAAAAGGAAAACTCTCCTGCATCCTGGATAAAGACCACAGTCTTTTAAGATAAGAATCCTTGCTATGACAAGAAGGACACTAAAAATCCCCAGCAGTAGCTGTGAGGAAAAATTAAAGGATACAAAATGCTAAGAAAACCACCTTGATTTGGATTGCTTTGAAAGTAGTTTGTTTGTCTTTTAATCAGCAAAGTCCAGGTCTGAAGTCAGGACTGGATGTACAGGGATGTGAGGGATCAGCTGGGCCCTTTTCTGACCCCCAGGATTTCTTCTCCACAGGAACCTAAGGACAAGCAGGGAAAATGTGTGGGACTGATGGCCATAAGAAGCTTCCATAAAAATCTTTGGGACTGACCCAGCCTGGGCCAGCAAACATCAGGAGGAGAAGCTGCTTGTTAAAAACCAGGAGGACTCATATGAAAGTCTACACAGGAGAAGAATTACATGAGGTTTCTCAGAACCAGGGAACACATTATCTTTCACTCAAAAACTCTGAATGCAATGAAAATTATCCTGTTTTCTTGACTCATCTGCACTTTCCTCTGCAGAAGAGTGAAGCTTTCAGTGGGAAAAAGCAAAACCCAATTTATAAAATGACAACCATTTTAAAGCACTACTGCCTTTAGAAAAGGCTTTCACCTATCAAGCTTTATACCTTACAAAGCCTAACGTTTGTATTGAGAGAGTCATTGAATCCACACAAATGCATCACATGGTAATACTTGTTGTCAATCTCAGGTCAAAAACTGAAGAAAATAAGTAGATAGGCAGCATTTTTCTAGACTATTTTTGAACATAATTTAGGTACTGTAAGTAGTCTATTTTCAAAAAGGCATTTTATTGTAAAACCCACTAGTATATAATTCTATTACTCAAATAGCAGAACAAAAGTTATAAATATTCATCATCATGGCAAAAAGACAACATTTACAACCAATTTTAGTCTATGTGAAATTTAAACTCTTCCATTAATTTATAGAATTAGGCTCTTACATTTTCAGAAACACCACAAGAGGACTTGTGCATACATCCATGTAGGAAAGAGAAAGGAAAATCATCTTTATGTATGTGACAGCACTTTTTTCTGGATGGTTGGTGCTTGTTGTGCTTAGAAATGGTTGTCCATGCCAATTCATAGCTACTCTGGAGCCCTGCATGCATACATAGTTCCATTAATATGTCTAGATTGCTCTAAATTTTGGTTGCAGTCCACAGATACTACTAAATTGCTCTTTTGCAAAATAGCAAGATAGTCTCTGAACAGGCAGCAGCATAGACAGCCCTGACTCAGAGTCTCATTGGAAAATATCGAGTCATTTATGTCTGCTTCTTTACTTCACATCTGATTGAAGTTGATAGCAAAACCCCTTGACCCTGATTACAATGGAAGCACAGATGGAGAGGTTTCAGCCTGTGTCTCCAGTCTGGGCAGCACGAAGGGGATGAGGTGATGAGCAGCTAGTTACCATCACAGGAGCCACAGCATCCATCTCTGCCTCCTCCAGTGCTCTGTGTTTGCCACCAGCTACCCTGTGGACAGGTAGCTTTGGAAAGCTTTGGATGGGTTCCTTCTCCCCACAAAATATTGTCCAAATCCCACTGGCACGTAAAAGAAGACACAGACAAAAGGGAGTTATGCTGATTCACATGGTAGGAAAATCCACATAATGTAAATTTGAAAACTCTGCTATCAAAGGCTATAATTTAAAACATTATTAAATTCATTGATGTGACTTTTTCAGTAGAAAATTGCAGTCTGGTTTATATCAGATTAGAAATTTAATACATCTGCTGTTCAGTATCTAGAAAGCATTGCGTAACTTTCATCCATGAAGAACAGAGCCGGAGTAAAAGCACTAGAAGATGAAGGGAAACCTGCGACAGGGGTGTTGCATGGCAACTGAAAGCTTGGCTCTGCCAGCCAGTGGCTGTTCTTTGTACTTTAAACTCTATGGTAGGGAAATTAGTCATTAAAGTGAATCTCAGATGGATGACTCTTAATTTCTGAAATACAGCTGAAGCTCTGCTGTACACAAAAGCTTGCTTATGAAAACATCTCGTTTTGAACACAAGCGTGCTTTGTGAAGAGCTGGAGATTAAGGAAAAAAAAAAAAAGAAAAAGCCGGGTGCACCTTAATTAGAGAATGCCCATTGCTCTTTTTCTGTAACCACAAATGATCAAACATGCATCCTGGTTTAGACCTCACACAACATTCAATCTGTCCTTAATTTTAGAGAAACAATAATTTTTCTGTTTGGAAAACAAAATATACCAAATAAAACTGCTTGGCCCTGAAATTATTTTTTTTCCCCCCAGCTTGCTTCAGTAATCAGCAAATCCCATAGAAGACAAAGGATTAGTTACATATGTATTTGCTCAGTTTTTCCACAAAAGTTGCACAGACTGAGCAGAGGTTGTGTGTAAATATCTTGTGCAGTGGGTGATCTGTTTTTCATGAAAGGCATAGACAAGCAAGAGAGAAAGGTCTTTAAAATGACTTGCTTCCTTTTCTACTAACAACCAAAATCTGGGAGCCACTTTTATTTTCTATATACTGCCCTGGCCGAGGGCCATGGATGCAGGAGGGCTGGGACCTGCTAGGCTGTGAAGGTCTTCCTGTGCCAGGTCTGTGGGTGGATGTGCTTCTCCTGCACAGGGGGAATTTTGCCAAATTCCCACTGGATGGAAATCATGCGGAGGTGACTGGACCTTAGTTCCTTTTCTAGGATCTGAAAATGGTCCTCATATAACAGAGAAGACTACGAAAAGGAAGACTGAGGCTTGGTCATTACTGTGCAGAAGACAAGATCACTTGTGTTGTATCTCATGGGTTTCATGTTGTTTGCTGATTGATTTCTATGCTGAACTTCCTCAGTCTTGCAATTTGTGAAAACTATATTTATACTAATATTTTTGGACAAAACACTTATCCAGAGGCAAACCTGTGTGTACCCAGAGAACAGAGGAGGTGGTGGTGAGCAGCATCACAGATATTACTGTTGCAGATGTGTGGTCTTTTATTTCAAAAATATTATTGAATTTCTAAAACTGAAGAAGCATGCTGATAGAGTGTTTTATTGAGGGTAGGCAGGGAGGTGGTGGCAGAGAACTCAGAAGAGCCTGGAAGGTTAAGGTGTGAATATAGCGAAACAGACGAAGAAAGATATGTAAAAGGTTTAAATTTGATTTGCTGATTAAGCCATTTGTAAGTTGAAATGTTTATAAATGTTCACAGTGTATCATCTTAAACTTCAAATGTGTGAGACCTGTGGCTGCCTTTTCAGTTTATTTCCTAACACCTCCTAAAATTTCACATTTCTCAGAGAAATTACTCTCCTCTCAGAAATCTCCCATTTGAAACATTTACATGTGCTGCGGAAAGAGAGAGCGTGGGTCCCTGTCAGGGTTTCACTGACATTCTGGCCATTAGAAAGCCATGAATTTGTACAAAATGCTGGAAGGCAAATGCTTGCAAAAAGGGTGAGTTAGAAGTGTGCTGCATCTCCTTGATTTCAGAAAGCCAAGGAATTAAAGCTAGCACTGCTGGAGCTACTCTAGGATCTGTGGCTGGATCCATGGGGCTTGAAATCACCGATACCTTTGAACCTCTTTCCTTAGGATGCTTAGGTATGCGTGTAGGACTCCAGCTTGGTTTGAGTCTTGGCTGCCTTTTGAAATAAAATGATCTACATTCATTAGGTGTATTGAAATCTGTGTAAACAGGTTTTGTTTCCTGGCACTTTACAATGAAACCGTATTCTTGATGAGGTTTTGCCACTAAAAGTTGTTCCAAAATAAACCAGTCTGTTTTACAAATAAATTCACATGTTTCATGCCAGATACAGTTTCACTAAACTCAGAGGTCATGATCTCCAGGTAAAGGGATGCATATTATACAAAATGTGCTATTGCTGTAGCTATTTTCTTGTATTAAGACAAAAACCCTAATTAGAAATAGTGCTGGTTTAAATTATTTTAGATTTAATTTTTAATTAAAAAAATCTCTATTACAAATTTGAAACAGCATAAGTTTGATTTAATCACAAATCTGATTTTAAATAAATGTTTTGAGCTGATCATTTGTCAAAAACTGAGAGGAAATCTTTCATGTGATTTTCATTTTGGGCAGCTTCTCATAGATTTAAAAGGCATGCATCACCCTGAGCAGAATTTCCTATAGATTTGTGTCCTGTCTTTTTTAAGCTATCCCTCTGCAATATTCCAGCTGTCCCTCATGTCTCCTACAGTGCTTTTGCTTGGTAAGCACAAGCAAACACTGTCACCAGCCAGGAGCAGTGTTCCTGTGGCTTGGGCTTCCAGCTGCTGCCAGGTGATAAATAATATGTGAATTTGGTCTGCTTTTGTGCCAGTGGGAGCACTAAGCTGGGTTCCTTTGTTACCTGGCCATGAGCATTCTCAGGACCTGTAGGAACTTGGTTGTCCTCAGCTACTGCACATTCAGTTGAAAAGCCAAATTTGTACAAGAAGTGTTGGGGAAAACTGGCAAACATATAATGTGACTGTCCAAAACTCACTTTTTAAAAAAAAGGAAGCTAACAGGGAGTATTAATTATAGAGTTAAGACAAGAAGATGGAAGAGAGTCACATGTTATAGCTTGGGCTGTCATGGAATTTACCTAGAAAGAGAAGCATGGGGTGATAGGTGGAAAATCAAGTAAAATGGAAGGACTGAAGATATGGTAGAATGGAGTAGGGGCAGCTGAAAGGATTCAGTGCTGGTGATAACAAATAGTAAAGGGGAAAGGAAAAAGTCCTGCACCTCGAGAGGAGTATGCTGGAGAGGCTTGATCCATCCTCCTTTCCCTCGGAGGCTTCCTCTTGTTGAAATTCAAAGAAACCTTTCAGGTCTCCCTGAACAGAGGCAATACAGGCAGAGACACAGGGTGGTTGTCATCCTTGGGGCAAGGCTGCTTTGATGGATGCCTGTGAGCTTACCAATCATACCATTTGGTTTACTCTTCCCCCCGTCCCCTCCAAAATAAACAACCCCACTCCTGTTTACTCTTTCCCCACCATCAATAGGTCATTTTAGTAATTCTGGTTTTTATCAGTAACCCTGGTAAGTCTGGGAATCTTCTCTATTCCCACTACCCTCTGACATTCTTACTCCAAGAAGAGTTCCCAATATATCCCTTTCCCCATGTGTGATATCTGCCAGTACCTTGGGTTGTTTTATTAGTTGTGCTCCAGGCTGGGGTTGTCCAGCCATTTTTTCCCCTTCCATTGCTCTCAGCAGCTGGCAGTTTCTCATTTTGCTGTCATACTGTCATCTTGCAGGAGCCTGTGGTGAACAGGAGTGACTCTAAATGCTGCAGACTGCTGCTGGAAGGGGAACTATGGAGAAGATGGAACCCACCTTCTCTGAGAGGTGCACAGCAAAGCATGAACAGGAAACAGTAATGAGCTGCACCAGAGGAAATGCTGGCTGGAGACGCAGGAAAAAAATCTTCCAAGAAGGGTAGTTGAGCAGCACAGAGCAGTGGTGGATCTTCTCCCCATGGAGGCAATCAGTACTTGAAAGGGACAAGGTCCTAGGGAATCTGATTTAAGTGGCTTTTGCTGTCCTTTTCAGCTGGTCAGCTGGCCAGGCTAGTCAGAAGGTCAAAGTTGCAAATCCTCCCTGAGACCTGCAATAAGCAGATTTGCCTGTCTTCTGTAATTAAGATTTGAAAAGCAGTTTTACCTCGGGCAGTATGATAGCAGTCAGTTGTCATGTAGACAACTATGCTGTCTAAAAGAGGCATCCATGTAAACAAAGAAACATTGGCTTTTTACAGATCCTTTACTGTGGCTTTTCATAGCTCCAGCTCTCTATCAGAAAACCAAAAACCGATCACTGTTGATGTACAAGGCAGTTTTTCTTCAGACACATGTAGAATAAATATCAAATTTCCCAATGTGCAAAGCATCAAACAGAACCCGTCGTCTGAACCTCGAGGGGCCCCACAGCTTGTCACAAATGCCAAGAAGATCAGGCAGGTGAAGGCTTGGGATTCAGCTGGGCAATGAACTGAGTGAGAAAGGCTCAGCAGTGAATGAGAGAGTTGATTAGGGAATGAATCACTTAGGGAGAAAGTTGTGCAATTAAACTGATAAAGTTGGCAGCAAAACAAAAAACAGAAAGAGAGAATGAATGCAACAATCAATCAATAAAGCAGTGAATCAATTGTCTAGTTAATAAGATAGTTAATTATGCAGAACAGAGCAGGAAAGGCAGTGTACTCGGTCAGTTTGGGTCCAGAAAATCCCCCAGTATGTTTCAGTCACAGCATTGTTTACTTTTGCTATTTTTTTTAACATAGGCAAGGTTTGACCTCTGAATTAGTACTCTCCTATTTTAAAGATAGCAGCCATTTCTAGGCTGTTCTGATTTATAAAAATTTCTCTATATTGTTTCAAGAAGGCAAGAATTAGGTTACAATCTGGGAGAATTAGTACTATCCTCAGTAAAAGCAATACTTACCTATCAGCATATTGTAATTTCTATTATTTCAGTATTTTATATTGAAATATATTGTATTATTATATTATTACATTATGTCTGTTTTATGTTACTGTGCTATTTATTGATCTTTCCACTGTCAACACAAAAATTCTAGGCTAGAATTTGCAAACCTTTCCTTAAAATAGTTTCTACTCTGAAACTATCCACTTTCAGAGCATTTTATTGCTGTGTTTATTTATTGTTGCCCTTTCCATTTTCTCCCAATCAAACAACACAAAACTTGGATAAAGAACTGACAATTCAGTGTCCTTGCATCCTAAAGTCATACAACACCGTAATGCAGGAGGCAAAGAACTACATTAAATATTCACCTTGTTGAAGAAGACAGAGGTGAAGGATTTTAAGACATTGCCTGGGGCTTGGACCACCTCATGTGGATAAGATCTTCCTCAAGGATCTGTCTACATTGTCAGGACTTTTGTGGTGCTGTTGTGATCAGCCTTGACGTAGTGTACCTGCAAGGCTGGACAGTTCTGGACACAGCCCAATAACTTTCTCCATGCCTTGGCTGTGAGTGTGGCTTGGCCTTCACTGTTGGAGCTGGGAATCAGTAAGCCTTGAACATGCCTAAACCCCATGAGAATTTTGGATTTGTTTCTTCTGAAGTTCCTAAGGTGTCCTAAGCTTGCCTCTGTATCTGCCCACCATTAGCAAGAGCTCATCTACTTGATACCTATCTCACTCCTGACCCTGAAAGATCCCTAATTCAGCTTTCCTTGTCAGTCCACAGATGTCCTGGTCCCAGCCCAATTGCTCACTCCAGAATCCATGTCTGCAGAAAATGCAGTTCAGGTGGCTGGTTCAGAGCAGCAGCTGTGCTGTGAAGCCCATCTGCATCCAACAATACTTCAGTGTAAATCAGAAATAATCTTGTCAGCAAATGTCTGTGGAAGGATCATCCAGAGTCTGATGTCTTGCAAAACAAGTACTCTACTTGAATTTATGACTCTTAATATTCAGCCAGAAATAATAGTTTCTGGAACTGATTTCTGATATGGTTTTGGGGATACTACCTACTAGTAAAGATGGAGGGGTTGAAGATGGGAAGACTACTTTGTGAAATGCTGCTATTTGCAGCTAGATAGCACTGTTCTTGTGTATGGGAGACAGGCATTGGCTGTTTTCACTGACATGGTTCTCAGGGACATTAGGTGAGAAGTGTTTTTGATCTGAGGTACACATTTGAAAATATCTTTATTTACTGGTGTTTCTGACATCATGTTGGAGGGATTTACAGTTACTGCACCAGCCTGATATTGCTCCATCCAGAAAATTTAAGTCCATTTGTCCTTTACCTTGCTAATATTGCAGACAAAGAATTCCAGCTGTCTCCTGGTCTGTTTATGGGGTAAATATGGCCTTCTCTGACTGAAACTTCAGGCACATGTTAACAGTTAGTAACCAATTCATTGTCTTGTTGTCCTTCAGCTGTGGATTGGAATAAGTTTAGGCAGCTCATCTTGTAGTTATACTAGAGATTTCCCTTTGCCCTTTAACATAACCTGGCATCATTTTGATAGAAACACCTTATATGGGGGCAGTAGCTTTTCTGAGGAAGTTGGGGCAAAATGTGCTACAGAAACCCAAATAATGATCTCTTCTTGTTAACTTCATTGACTCCTGTGCAGGAGGCCTTTTTGCTGAAGTGACAAACCCTTTGGCATTACTGAGTAGGTATTAAGACCTCCATGGAAATCCTGCTGACTGTGCTTGAATCCTTGCAGGATTGCATGTGACAGGTTGGAGCCTGCCCACAGCACACTCTCAGGTGCTTACACCTGTGGAACGTGCTGGGTAATTGTTCTGTGCCTCCCTCCATGAGCTGATCTATCTAAAGAGAAAAGTGTTTTTAGTCCTAGCAGACAGAGCAATCGTTTTTCTAGCTCAGGAAGTCAGTGTTTGGGGCTATAAGCTTTTGTTGTTATTAATTCCTCCTAGTCATATTTTGAGGACTGAAAGGCTCATAAGGCTTGCAAACACAGCCAGTAAACCTGATTTGTCATGCAGAGGAGAAACACTGTGAAGAGGAGCTTGAAGAAAACAACAAATATGCTCTGTGGAACAGCCCAAGCATTATAGACTTTATCTGGGCTATGTACAATAATCTCTTCAGTCACTGTCACTTTTCAGAAGCACGTAACAACATGCAGAAATATAAAATAGTGCAGAAGCACTCTAGGAGCTTAATCAGAACATGGTTTATTGCAGTGGAGTGCCAGTCTATAAAGAACTGCTTGGTAATATCAGCTTCCTGTTAATCCCATAACAATCAGATAATGGTGAAATGTTGATTTATTCACTGATTTACTCTTAGCTAGATTGAAATAATGGAGTAAAATGAGCCCATTTAGACTGGTCCTTAATTGAATGCTCCTAATTGCATTTGAAAGAATAGACCATAATGCATTTGAGTATCGCAATGACCCTACTAATCTATGCAATTAGTTAACTATTTTGGAAAGGAGACTACCTTACATGTAGTTTTGTCTTTAAAATCAGAATATATTTTCATATACTCTATGCTTGATTCTGTACTGAACTGATTGCCCATGTAAAATCCTCAATTTTACTCCAATACTAGTCTCTTTCTGTGTCAGTTTGCAATGGAACAGCTCAATTACTGTATTATATTTCCATTTAATTATTTAACTGGAATTCTGAAATTTGCACATATTCATTCTGGGTCACAGAGTTCAGTATGGGAGGGAATTCCAGATTACACATTCCATTAGATGTTATCAAAAGGCCATCTGTCTTTCTTAGTGGGTTTCAATCACTCAAGAGCCTGAGGATATTTAGGCAGGAAAGGAGAAGTAAGAGAGAAAAGCATTTGCAGTAAAAGTCTGACCAGGGCAATTGAAAATTTCAAATGTTTCTAGAGGGGTAGGGCCTGACTGCAATTTTACAAGAACCTCCTGCTCCACTTAATGTTTCTCACCCACATATATTTGGAGAATCACTTTTCAATACACGTGTCAGTGAAGACTTGGTGCCCTCCTGTCTTCTGAAGCTCCTGGCTGCACTCCTGGCTACTGAAATTAAACAAATGAAGGAGACAGGTTAGTGCTGGGCATTTGAGTACTGCTTGCAGTCAGTGGATCCTCTCCTTGCCTTCATTTGAAGAAGATCGTATTGCCAAGCAGGCATCATTTAAAATGAGATGTCTGCGTTAAACTCTCCTGGGTGTATTTGCATCGTGGTCCATTTTTGCATACAGCTGGGCATTTTCGCGTTGTCACTGTGAGCAGCTGCAAATGAGAGCAATTGAGAGGAGGAGACTGTGCATCTCAACAGCCTGGAGTTGTACCCACCAGTTCCACCTGCTGGGTGTCCCTGAAGCTGAGATACAAACTGGTTGGGGCAGGATTATTGCTGCCTCTCTGCATTTCTGTGCTTAAACATTCAGTTTACAGGGTTTTCAGAGCTGAATTAGGTTATGGTTATTATTATACCTGGCCTCAGATTCATGCCCCACTCTTGTCCTGATGCATGCATGAAAGAAGTCCCAAGAACACTCTAGCCTTCCAAAGCACAATAGAATACTTGATGCCTGTACAATTAACAAGCTTGTAAAATATGCTCTATGAGTTTCGTTTGTTGATATTTCTGGATTCTTTCCTAAATAATGCAAATGTTTTCAAGTCATGAGACAACTGTTATAATAACAGAATCTGACACTCTGCTTAACACTGATGGAGTATTTTAAGAGAATCTCCTGGGAGATGAGCATTGAACAGTTTATCAGACTCTTTGCAGGAAATACTTTGGGAAAAAACTATCAGAGGGGCAGCAAAGAGGCCTATAAAGCTAGTGGCACATAACTACTGCTGGTTTCATTTCCTGAGCTCATGGAATTTGTGGAGAAAAATGTGCAAGGGTAAAGGCACTAGATGCATCCCTTTGGCTACAGATTAGGCTGAGAAACTTTCAGGTTCATCAGATTTTGTCAGTAGAGATACCAAGGACAAATAGAGAGAACAATTTATGGGGATTGCAGCAGAGGAGAAACCTCTGGCCCACAGCAGCCACCTGCCTGATGGGCTCCACTAGATCCAGTTCAGGATGTTCTGTTCCCTTGCAATCAAGCTCTACAAGAACTCTTAGGAGAGGATGAATAGTGAAAATGGTTGTGTGTCCTCACCTTGAGGATTTTATGACCCAGTGTCCTGTGAAGTGTGCTGCTTCTCAGGAGTCCAAGTCAAAGGTGGTCCTTGCTAAATCTTGAGTTCTTTGCTGTGAATTTATATAAAAAAGTATTGAGATAATCACAGCATGACTGAAGTCAGCTGGTGCAACCCCGCTGCTCAAGCAGGGCCATCTAGAGCTGATTGCCCAGTCCATACTTCAATAGTTTGTCTATCAGGTTACCACACACAGTTCCAAGAACCTTACTGAAGTCAAGGGAGAAAATATTTGCTATTCTCCCCTCACCTCAGATGGGCATTTCATCGTAGATGATTGTCTAGTTGCCAAGTGTGACTTGCCTTTGTGAGTTCATGTTAACTACTGCTAATTTCCTCCTTGTCCTTCAAGTGCCTAGAAATTATTTCCAGCATGACTTGTTCCATCACCTTACCAGGGACTGAGATAAGGTCCATTGGCCTGTAGTTCCCTGGGTTCCCCTTTTTCCCTTTGTGAAAATAGGAGGGATGACAACAAGGGGACAGAGAATGTGTACATAATATAGATAGTTCCATTTCCTGGTATATGATAAAATTCATCATAATGTATTTAGAGACCACCAGCAGTTCAGGAGCTGCTAGTGGCATAGTCAAGAGCTTCTAGAAAAATATTGAGGCCTAGGAAATCAGGAATGGGAAAATTTTGTACCTCATTTCCAAAAGAAAAAGATGCAACCAGTCAGTTTATCCTCAATTCCTAAAATTGACTGGAAGAATTACTAAAGCTGTTGTTGGGCACCTGGAAGTTACAATGAAGGCAAAATTGTCAAGAACAATTCATGTGAAAAAAATCTAATGTCTTCTGACAGGTTTGGCTGATAGGAGAGAATCTGTACCTGTCATTTCTTGACTTTTGTGGAGCAATTACACTTGACATCCTCATATGGAAGCTAGAAAACTCAGTCCTGGAAAAAAAAATGTAACAAAGAAATTGTACAAAATTGCATTGCTTTAAGGATAGATACAAATAGTTTGCTGTGACAGTGGGTATTTATGGCCATCTGAACTACCTCGTCTACAAAAACAGCAGTAGCTCAGAACCTTCTTCCCTTTGCAGACTTTCTTTCCCTGTCCAAATGAACATTTCAGGCTGCACAAATATACGTATATATATATATATATATACACTGTCACTTGGAAAAAGAGAAGGAGATAATTAGGCAATATTGTTGATAGGTAAAAAAAAAGAGATATGTCAGAAGGGAAGGCTTCTATCAGGTAAGTTTACTGGAATGTGGCTCTATGGGACATGAATGTAAAAGAAGAGTGGAGTCCCAGCTAAAAACATGATCTGAGGAGCCCTGTGGTTCATGTGAGCTGCTCAAGCCTTCTTTGCCAGTTAACATTTTCAACTTGCTTTTCTGCCTCAAAATTGAAGTCTGCCCTCCCAATATTCCAGGGAAACTGAAATTCAGAACAAGATTTAGAGCTACGTGTCACAGAATCCCGGTTTGCTAACAACTTCCCCTCTGAATGCTCTCCTGCCACTGTTGAAAATAACATTTATAGAGAGCTTGCTTGTGTGATGAAACCATTGCCTGTCTGGCACATCAATATCCACTGAGCAGAAAAGCAGATGTGAGATAAATCTTTGGACAATACTCTTGAGATTTCATAGGGATGGAGTTGAAAATATCACATGGCCTAGTGGAGCTAAGGGTGAGAATGTGGAAAGGATTATGGTATTTCTAAGGGAAGGTAAGAACTGGAAATTATGGTGCTAATGTATATTTTCAAAGCCTTCCCTTGCAAAAAGAAGAACCTTGTGAATAACATATGGCTAGACAAAGGCTGCTCCAGGAAATCCACACCAGTCACCAGTTGGCAAGGGCATGGGGGCTGTCCTGCCTTAGCAGGTTCCAGACAGTCACAGTTGTTAAGGTTGGAAAAGACCTTTAAGATCATCATGCTGAACCACCAACCTCACACCACCACCATATTCACCAATAAACCATGATATCAAATGCCATGGCCAACACAAAAGTGCTTTTTGAACACTTATAGGGATGATGACTCCACCACTTGCACAGGCAGTCGGTTCCAACGCTTTATAACCCCATCCATGGAAAGGTTTTTCATAATATCTAATCTAAACCTCTTCTGGCACAACGTGAGCCTGTCTCCTCATGAGAAAAATCTTTCTCCCAGCCATCTCCATTGTCTGAACTTCCACCTCAAGCATAGGCATGGTGATTTCTCTGTGATGAAATGGGGAATAAGATGGAAAAGCTTGTAGAGCATAAGTGAACTGTAGGATTAGTTGAAGTGTAAGATGAATGATGAGAATCACTGTGCTTTTGAGATGGATTTACCAAATTTCAGTTTTCTGCAGTGAGGGTGGAAGCCTTTTTTGTGTCTTTTTCTGCCTTAAATTTATCACTGTCACTGCCCAGATCTGAGTAAAATCTGCACATTTGACTTCACACACTAGCCAGCAGTGCTCAGTCTCCTAGCCCTTGCTGAGCTGGTCCCCTATAGTTCGATAATAAATAACAGTGTTTATTGGAGCAGGATGTGGCTGGCTGCTGGTAATGTCACCCAGTTTGCACAAATCTGCCAGAGAAGCGTGGAAGCTGCTGCTAGGAGCTCTCCTCATGTAAATTCATTGTCTGTACTTCCACAGCTGCATGCCAGATAGGGAAATCTTGTTTGAAACAAAAGTAGATGAGTGAGCCTTACATCTGGCAGCAGAGGGAAGAGACAAGAGGCTTCCAAATAGTTTATACCCCTTTGTCTAAAGCAAGAGGTATCCTAATTGTTTATGCCTTGCAAAAGTCCCTTTGTCCTTCTTGTTCTTCATCTCTTGGCGTTTTTGTGGGTGTGTTTGTTTGTTTGTTTGTTTGTTTGTTTGTTTTGAGGGGTTTTTTTGCTACTTACCAAGGTAAAATTTTCCTCTTGGATTCCCACATGGTGATGTGAGATTCCTGCAGAACTCCCACAAATGTGGGGTTTGTCCAGAGGATACAGTGATTTCTGTCCTGCTGCAGAGATGAGACTGGGAGAGTGCACTTCAACAAGCATGAGCTATGCAGCAGGAACCCTTAAACTGCAGTACAGGTTTGAGCTGACAGCTATGTGTGTCAGATGTTGCAGGAGATGTATAGGCTGCCTGTGGGAATAACTCCTCCAGTGCCTCAGGTTTTTTCTTGACCTTCACCATTCCTAAACTTCATTCTTAAACTTCTTCACAACTGCTTCTACAGGCTGGAGAACTTACTATGGGACGAAGAAAACTGTTCAATTTGTTTTTAGAAAAAATATTTCTATGAAGCTTTCTGTGGATTGACATTGTCTATCCAATGCCACTTAATTATTAATCTGTTTAGAGCTGTAGGTATGTGTGAATACCATATTTAAGCACTGAAATTTGGGTGGGCTCTAATTTTAAGCTGGTCTACACAAATCTGGCACTCCCTCAAAATCTTCACCCTCACTGCTCCTTCAGGGTCAGGGAGTAGGTCCCTGCCTGCACCCTGGTTGCAAACACAATTCAGGCTCTCATGAAGGCTTGAGGAGTTGTTCTGTCCAGCTCCTTTTTGAATACTTGACCCAAGATGAAATACTCTAACTGAGCTGGTTCCCTCAATCCCCACAAGCTGGCCCCTGCAGTGAGGAGATCAGGGAGGGTGAGGATGAAGGGTGGTGGGGATCCTGGGGGGTGCTGCTGAAACCCTCACCAAAGATGGGAAATGTAGGAACATGTTTACCAGAAGGAGCCAGGGGACAGCTGGAGGAATAAAGAGCAGAAAGAGAGGAGGAGGGCAAACAAGGGAAGTTTTAGACAGCTAAGTTTCTGCCCTTGACTTACCTGAACGGCTCCTGTGGGTGGTTATTTTAACCAGGACCTTCAGGCAACAACTGCCAAGCACAAATCCTTTTTCTTATGTGCTTAATTGAATTGAAAATTAACAATAGACTAGCTCTGGCACTTGACTGGACTTTTTTTGCCAGTGTTCAAAAAAGGAAACAGCAGCTTAAGGACAAATAGGTCTCTCAGCTCTTTGATATTTCTCAGAGTCGTGTCACCAGATGGGAGAAGTGATGGCACTGTATGGTGTAAAATGTTGAGAAAGCCTTAAAAAAATCACAGGCTTGATATGGATCCAATTATGCTCAGGACTAGGATGTGTTATTCTAGCATACCACAGCAAACTATAAGTCTGTTTGAGAATGAAGTACCAATGGAAAAAAAATCACATTTCCATGATATTTAGGCATGCCAGAGAGAGAGAGCATGCCTGGGAACAGCATGTTACAGGGACTTCATGTCTGCAAGGGAACTGTGCTAATGACTTCCCAGTGGGTGGAACTGGAGAGGAAGTCTTATCTCCAGACTCCTCAGAGATAGGCAGTTGGAAAACACGGGCTCCAAAACTAATATTTCTGCCTGACTAATAGAAGTGCAGAAGTCAAAGATATGGTATGTGTTATGTGTCAAAGCTAAAATTGTTTTCACCAAGTTTAAATCATAACTGCATTGTCAGGCAGAAAACCTTATGGGGAATGCAAGGATAATGACAAAATTAATAGGAACAGAAATAAACAGTGGAATCCAAGGAGCCACCCAACCATCTGAAATTCTACTATATTTAATTTACTTCTGAGAGAAGTGTTCTCTTGTGGCAGACAGACAAAGATACATCACTGGTTGAAGTAAATCAGCATTGCTCTTCTGAAGCCAGCAAAGCCATATTGATTTACATTACCTGATGGTCTCTGTTTGAAAATTAATCATTGCAACAAATACTATAAAACTCTGGGTTTGTCACCAGCAAAGAGCCTTTAGGGATGGCAGAAGGGAATCATCCTTCCTGCTTGAACAACAGGATTACTCAAATGGGAAACAGGCTTGCACCAGTCTTCCTTCAGGATATGATGCCATAGCACTATGAGATACAGTAGTATGGGCAGTAATCCTGGAAAGCAGGTGAACAGCCAAAAACCAGGAATGCCTGGCAGCTGAAAACATTAAACAGGAAGGAATGGCCAAAAAAGAGAGGCATGTAAACAGGATAAGTGTGTGAGTGTTTTACTGGCTGTACACTGCTGGCTAAGGAACTGCAGGGATGGTCTACCACAGGAACAGAAAAGTAAGTAGGACAGTCTCCATGGAGTCTGTATGAGAAGCACAGTGAAGCCCCAAACTCACCTGGAAGAGGAAGGCTGATTGGAGATTTGGGCTTTGTAGGAATGGAGAACTGACTTTAGTCCACGGTTTGTTTTTGAAGGTAGCACACCAGTGTGCATGGGTTTGGGAATGCTGCATGCTTGGCCCCAGCAGGGGCTTGCCACACTCAAGAGCCTCACAAATCATCAGAAATCAAGTAAACAAGTCCTGATAGATACACCCTGTTTCTATTAATAGTGCCTTTCTTTTTGCAAACAGGGTTCAATTATTTCTGTATCTCATTGTCTGAGTGGGGACTGTTAGTGGATGTCGTCTTTCTACATTTATTATATGCCACAGGAACTCGCTTTGTACTGTAGTACAATCATACACAATGGAGAGAGTGCAGAAGCTAAGTAAGCAAAATCATACAGGAATTCACAGAGCTTGTCTTTGCCTGTGTTTAACACATGCTAGAACCAGCAAACTGGTTAAGCATCACATGCCTTAGTCTGAAGCACTATTGTATCTTGTGCTCTTTAGTAAGAAATTTGCTTCTGGTTTGCTTTGGTCCTCTCAAAGTTTGGCAAAATGTTTTTTCCATCTCTTTTCTCTTGGCATTGTGGCTGTAGCATTCTCATACTATTTACCTTGAAGTCTGCTTTCTGAAACATATCTATTTATCCTCTGTCTAAACTGTCCCCTCTCATGTTTCATGTGCGTATAGGATTTCATTTCTGTTTTTAAAAGCAGAGAAGAAATTATAGCCTGTGATTTGATAAGGAGACTGCAGCATTCTTGACTTTTGATACAGATGACCTTTATTTTCCCACCTGTAAAATTCAGGTTCAAAATTTTCTTCTGTTTTGCTGCAAGATCTGATTTCCCAAGTTTGATTAAGACCTTGAAATGGAAGATAATTGTGAAGTGTGCAGAGAGGTAAATGAGCCTGGGCAGTAGAAGTATACTTTAATGGGGCCAGACTGATTGAAGTAGCTGAGGTTGCACAAGTATTTTGAGATAGTACCGTGCTTTGCAGCCAGACCCTTTGGACTAAAGGATTTCCCCTGAAAGTGTGGAGCATCAGGAGATTATCTGCCCAGCTGGCTGACTACCAGTCTTGAGTGAACACACACTTCAGTGTAATTGTCCTTAGTGTGATAGCCACCTCACTAAATGCATAAACACAATTATATTAAAGGCTGTGCATGCCCAAAGGTTGAATTCCCATGGGTCATTAATTATGCAAACATGCAGAGTTCTTCCATACACTTTTAAAAACAATACTGTTGCAATATGGATTGTATATTGAAGGCTGAAAATGAATCTGGAATCCTTGGAGAGCTTCAGGATGACTCAGACAGTGTACAGGATTTGTCACATTGTCCTGAGGATATGACAGTAATTTATACTGATGTAGGACGATGACAGGGAGCCACATCCTGCAGACCCTACTGAGACAATCTGTCCCACATCCCGACTGGCCACATCTCGCCAGAGGACATCTGCAAGAGAGATAATGATAGTCCCAGCATCTGGATCTGTAGCAAGCTGGCACATCCCCCCAAAAAATCCACAGATGCTTTGTTTACACATATTTGCATCAAATTGGTTCTGTGGGGGGAGGAGAACAGGGGCTTGGACTGTGATCCAAAAGATGTGGCTGTTACTGGCCACAGGAGCTGTCCTGGATGCCAGGTTCCCTGGGCTGACAGGGTGACCATGTGAGGAAGGCATCTCTGCTCCTGAGGCCCTTCCTGAGGGACATCCCATGTGGGGCATGGCAGACCCAGCACCAGGCTGACATGGTTTGTGCGACTGCTGTGGTCAGCCCTTTCAAAGGCTCGGCCTGGCAGCCTGCTCATATTTTGTCCCTGATTTCCTGGGTCTCAACATCCTTACCCTTCCACAGAAATATACAAAACACTGGGGAGCTTTCCTCCCCACCAGCTGACTTTTCAATTTTGCTCTTTTTGTCAGGACTTCTCCCTGGAGCTTCCCAGCAAAACTGCAGAAAACTCCCACACTATTTATTTAACTTGCTCCCCACCCGCTGGTCTCGAAGGCACATGCTGGGCAGTCACTCATACAGCAGCATTTCCATGGCCTCAGGTGCCAAAATGAGGGGCTTCACAATCAGCCCTGAGGATTCAAAGACTGTCTGATAACCCCCCTCTGCCACTGGTCACACTGTATATATGCATATATATATATACACACACACATATATATACGCATCTTTTATATATATGTATTCTTTTGTGCATGTGTTTGTATATTTTACAGTCAGGGCATACAGAACTCATGAAGTGATTCTAAAATACAGTGAAAAATACGCTTTTTTACCCCCAAATTGCTTTCTCATCTCAACTCTTTGCAGTTTAATTTAGGGTGCAAATCCATCCTGAATGACTCCAGCATAATGGCAGGATGCACTCATCTGTTCACTTTTGAATATGAAAATCCTCAAGGGACATCAATCAAGCTTTCCTAGTGACTTCCCACATCCATCCGTTCATCCATCCATCCATCTTCCTTATTTTTGTACATGCTCGCGATGCAGTAAGTTTGAAAACAGAAAAGCTGCACACCCAGAGCTATGCAATGGTGCATCAAATAACAGTATGTCTCTGGTTGTAATTAACAACTGAAGAATTTACACGAAATTAAAGCAAATGTACATGGATGTGTGTGTGTAGGTTTAAACCCAGTGTATATAGAAAAGAATTGAGCATTGCCAGAAGGAAAGAAAAAAGAAACCTTGAGATGTTCCAGAGTCCTCATTGCGCAGTTTGGGTGGAGAGAGGGTTTGGTCCAGGCTTGGTGAAGGTGCTGATGCTCATTTTCTAAGTGACACATTATCTTTTTTTCTGTGTTTTTAATTCTAACATAAGTTCTTTCCCGTACAATAGCCTGAGTCTTGCTCTGTGAGTGAGTTCTCTGCCCTCCCTACTTACCAGCTGGTTTCAAGGGGGGCTGCTTTCCTGTTTCCCTGTAATTTAGAAAGCCCCTATGTGAGGCTTGAGTAGCCTTGTCAAGAGTCAACCTCCCCCCATGGCATAACTCTTGGGGTCACTGAAATACATGAGCTTTCCCACCATCTCTAGATGCTCTCCCCTGGGAAGTATCATCCTACATACACATGTATATATAGTACAGACATATAAAACCTGGGAACTCTGAGGAGGCCACAGACTCCAAGACTTACAGGCACAGGGAATATGATTGTAAGTGGGAACTTCCCCTGAAAGATCACAGCAAGATTTGTCCCCTGTGTATTGCATGCCATGATTATATACATTAAAGTGTTTCAAATTTTAAATACACTCCAGATGCTTTTTCCTGCCCTTTCCTCCCACTCAGCTTGACTTTTCCCCCAGCTGATTGAGTCTCATAGTTTATGTTCAGGGATTCAGTATTTTGCTTACTTGCCAGATTAGCTGTTTTAGGCACACCAAAAGCTGCCTGGCAAGCCTAGGGAAATGCAATATCATATCCTGGGAAGCTGCACTGCATCAGAATGGGATGAGCAATCAGAGTGTGAGTGATCAGCTGTACTCAGCACCAGACAAACTCTGGGTTTTGTGAAGTCAGCAGGAGTTTTCCAACAATTCCAAAAGTACAGAATCAGGCCAGTGTTGGGAAGAGCTGACAAATGCAATCTATCAAACAACAGGGAATCATTCCTTCTGCTGTGATTCTGACTTCTTTTCTCATTTTTCTTTTTGTGTGTTTCCAAAAGTATGAAAATTGTAGGCTACCTTTTGTCCCAGGTCACCTGCTGCATGTACCTTATAATTCTCCATTTCTTCAATTGTTTAGAGATGGGCAAACACTACAAACATCCAGAAATCCCCCCACCATTTTTTATTCTGTGTTTTTGTACTGCAACTCACACCTTCCCTTCTCCCCAGAGGAGGAAGCAGCACGGTCTTGTTCTATTAGAGGAGAACTCACAAAGATTGCTCTCTAGGCACCAATTCTGTGTGTAGCATGTAAATATGAAAGGAAGATGCAAACACACCTGGGATAGGACCCAAAGAAGTGCAGTAGTCAAGAACAGCCTTGGATGCAGAACAAACTGTGATCCCACCAGTCACAGAGTTTTAGTTTCCTTCTCTGGCAGCTGTCAGTGCCAGTGAGATCCCAAGTGAGTTTGGGTATTTCTCACCCCCCTTTAGCCCTGGAAGCTAAAACCTCTGGGAAGTTTTTGGGATCTGCTTTACACATACAGGATGGAGGAAAAAAGCGATATGTCAAAATACGCATGAGGGCATGCAGGGGAATGCTGATATGAGGAAGGAGGAGGGCTGACAGGCAGCTTCCTTTTCAGGGTGATTGCACAAAACCTCTGCAGCCTCCACTTTTGTTTGATTCATTCAAATAGTTCTTCTTATATCTAATTATTTACATATTAAGAGGAATAATATTACTTGTATGATCATGATTACCTAACAGATGTACTAAAATAAAAGAGTATTTTTTCTGATGCTTTAAAGTAAATAATATATATATTCTTAGCATTAAACTTATCAGACAACACATATGCACATATACAGAAAGCATCATCTGTCATGGATGAGAGAACATGAGAGAGCTGGATTTTTCTGCCTTGTCCTGCTAGTCCTGTCTTGCCATGTCTGTCCTGGCCTTTAATCAGTAAGCAGAGACAGCTCTTCTAAGTTCTGTGGCAACATCAGCCACTGAAATCTGTTCTCCACAGCTCTTTAAGGAGAAGGGGGAGGTCTGCTTATTGCTGTACTGGGTCACTGGTGATATCAAAACTCAAGATCCCTTGAGGTCTGCTCAGGATCTCTTGGTTGGTACTCTGTGTCAACTCACCCCATCTCACCTACAGAAATCACTTTTTTGGCTCCTCAGCAGAGAGCAGTCTCATCCATTCATCCATATATCCTCTAGAATTGACATTTTAGTGAACTACATGCATTAATGCTATTCTTACTTGGTTTTTTAATGCCTACTTTTTTTTCTTTTTCTAGTGGGAATGAACAAAATTTGATTGCTTAGGAACCAGAAGAAGCAGCACAATGGCACAGAACATAGGCAATTCACTGACACACTAAAGTACAATAATTTCACGATTATAAACTGCACCATTTTGGCTAAAATTTTGGTCCGAACCCAGAAGTGCGGCTTATAACCGTGAAATTACTGTAAATGCAACCTGCAGTGCATAGATCAAAGGGAATTCCAAAATCATCATTGGTCACATGGCTTTCCTTGACACTTTATTGTGGCAGTTTATTGGTGTTTTGTTGGCTGCTATTATTGCAGCAACATTATTTTCTACTATCTCTGACCCATTCTTTACTAATGCACAGACAGTATATTCCTCAGCTTTGTCCTCTTACAACAGAGAAAAACATGATTCTAACTACTCCACTTATATTCTTTTTTTTTTTGTATATTCTTAATATATTCTTTAGACATAACATTCCCAATAGCCTTTTGTTCTTTCATCTCATAATCATTTTTCTTGAACTTTTAACTCGTACTGTACACAGTAGTACAGATGGTATCTCATTGCTGCCTAATGCAGTGGTATTAATATTTCTCCATTTCTGCTAAACAGACTATTGTTTAAGGATTGCATTTGCACCTTTCACAGCCTCATCAGACTGGTAACCTATTATAATCAAGATGATAACTAATACTCTTCTTCCTTTGTCCTTTTGCATAGTCTTCCTGGTTTATACAGAAAATACTTTTAATTGTCTGGATGTACATTATTTCTGCCTTTCAAGCTTTGCATGTAATTTCATTTCAATTATGGGAGTCTGCAAAATCACTAGTTTTTTCACTCATGATATTTAAACCATTGTAGCTAAATGTCTTTAACACATTTCAACAGCACACTCACTTTGCATCAAATTTATTAAATAACATCAGCCCCAAGATGAAACCTTGAAAAACTCTGGTCATTATCTCCTTCCAAGCAACAGCTTTCTTTCCACTAGCCTTGTCTTCTGTTCATCTGCTCTCTTTTCCCTTACATTTCCTATCTCAATGCAAATTTGCACTAATGGTTTCCAATGCAACCAAGTACCATAAGCTTTATAGAATCAATACATATTTCTCCTTTGGCTGAAAAACCAATCCCATCCAAAAAAGAGATACCACATATATTATATCTTTGATAAACCCGTGGGGTTTTTAATTGTGTTTTTTATTCTTCTCCATATTTTTGATATTTCTTACCTTTAAAGTCTATTCTAAAGCCCTTACCTGTCAGACATCACAACAGTTATTCACCAAAATGATGATCCACCATAGCCCACACTACCTTCTCATTTTCTTGGAAAATACATCATGGAAGGCCCCACTTGTTGCTCTCTATTCCAATAACACCATCTCTGAGATATGAAAAAGTACTGAATATCCTTGTTACTTGTTTTGCAGTTGTACATCCATATTCTTTGTGGACAATGGACTCTAGCCCAGGTGCTCTGTACTTTTTGACCTGAGCACTGAGTTTTGCTTTCCTTGTCCTTACTGCAGCACTCACTTTAATTGATGGTGCTCCTCTACCTCCTGTTTTTTCATTGACCTTGCTATTGAAGGTACATTAAGAATGGTCATTGGGTTTGTGCACAGTGACAACAATGTCATTGACTCCTGCTCATTATCTCCCCGTTCAGCTAAACAGATACCATCAGAATCTCTCCAGTCAATTCCCTCTGTGGGGCTTGGATTCCTGGCCTTCCACATCACTTTCCTGGAGAGGTCACTAACTCCTGTTTTCCCATACTTTGGATATCTTGATAATCTTGCACTGAGTCAGATGTGTTTGTTGTTCTGACAGAAATACCCCAGCCCACAGATAAAGAGCCAATTCTCCACAGAGTCAGTCAGATTGCCCTAGGCAGGATCCTCAATGGGCCTCATCTCTTCTCAGATAAGCCATGTGTTTTTCCCATGTCTTTCTTCTTCCACTTCTGTTCACAAACTCCCATACCTCTGTTCAGACTGGCAGTAAGTATCCAAATTTGCAAAATATTTTTCTACCAACAACTAAGACAAACTTTTACCTTTGTTCTTCAGATAATGTGGGTGGGTTTTTTTGTAAGCCCTGAAGAGACTATTCCTTTCAATTAATAGATGCCTCTGGATCTTTCAGGATGTTGCAGAGAATATGGATTGTTTGTGATGCTTCCACACAATAAGTTTATGTGCTCCCTTACTGAGAAGCAACTGTCCAGACCCCTGTGCTTTCTACCACTGGAATGCTCAGTCATACACACTTCATCTCCCACCCACACAGCTTAAGGGAATGACAAAATAGAAGCTCTGAAATGTACCTTACTGTGCTTCCTTGTCTTCCACATTTTAAAATTAATTTCTTTGTCTTGTTGTTGCCTTTGTTGCCATTTGTTTTTGCCTTGGATTTCTGCAGATGTCTGTACATTGCTCCTTTTGGACACAGAACAGAACAATATCAAGGTTTGTAGAAGTAAAATTTTACACTACTGATGAAAAAGCTGTCAAGTTGTGACAAATACTTATTCTGGTCCAAAGAGTAGGATCTGCTCTACCAGAACTCTTGTGTTAAGCTGTGATAGCACATCCTACTCCCTTCACAAGTAAAGCAGGGTCTCTCTCAGCCTGCTGGCAGGGGCGTTGATGTGTATTTGCATTGGCCATTCTCTTTTGGGGCTGGAGGCAGAAGAGTCAGCCAGGAAGGGTTTTGTGACTGAAGAAGAAATAGTGGGATGTGGAGAAAATAGTAAAGTCTATAGATCTATAGTGGCATACAGGGTGTTTTGGGGTTTTTTTTGGCTTTAGAGCAAGCTTTGAGCTGGCCAGAGGCCAGACCAGAGTGATTTCTCTGTATCTGAAACTGATCTGTTCTGGACCACCGCCACAAATGCAGAGGATTCAGTAACAAAGTGCAAGGACTTCTCTCTACCAACTCTGAAGACAGCCAAGTGCTAACTCTGCCCTTGCAGCGCTTAATATGTTGATTAAGAATTATTTTGGCATGAAGACAGATCTGAGGAAATACAGTAGGCCTATCTAGTTGCAAAACAGGGATAGTATTACAGTGTTCTTGCATTTTAACCAGAAAATTGGAAGATTTCCTTTCAGATTACATGCATCTTTTCACTCTAGAGATAAATATGTGTTAAAGTTGGTGATGAAGAAAAGTGGAAAAGAATATCAAGGTAGCATTTTGTAGATGGCATAATTTATATCAGTGTATACTTAATATGTAATATTTATTAAGTATTTATTCTACCTACCAGTAGAATGCCTTGCCTTACCAGTATTGTTACACAATAGCTGCTAGAAGAACATTTCTAATATAGTAATACCTTTGTTTACACAGGTTTTTAGGATTTCTTTTCTGTTTATTTTCTAGATAGGCAAAAAAAAGGTTTCTCTTCAGCTTTGGTTTGGAGGAAATTTGCTACTGAGATCCCATGCAGTAATTCTGATTCCTTTTTTTTTTTCTTCTTGTGTGACTAAAACTGACTAAATCTTCTTAATAGCATTTGGTATCTTTTCAAGTTGGAAACCATTCTATTTCTGATTAATTCATGCTGCCACACGAGTCCTATAGCTATGCAGATAAGCTGAATGTACCACACTACAATATCTGTGTTGTAAACCTAAGGGTATTCATGGGCTTTTCAAGTGAATGCACATTCATACGTGAAGTAGGCAACACACAGTGAATGAGCTACATTATGTGAATGTGCTCAACAGCTGAAAAATGAACTGTGTCATGGATTTCAGCTTCATGGAGTGAGCAGCTGAATTTGTCGGTGACACTGAAAGATTGTTCTTCTGTATGACTCAGATTGATTCACTGCTCTGACAATTGCCCCTTCTTTGTGAATTCTTTGCACCTGTAGATGCACAGCACTAACAAAGGTCCAATTCTGCCAGTTAGCAAAATCACAACTTTTAGCATGTTGAAATAAGTGTAGAAATTTTTCTGTTGTCGAGGCTCCTTGCAACACTCATTATATGTTTAAGGATAGCATTAAACTGATGCATTCTTTGAAAGCTCAGTTTCAAGATTTTATGTCAGAAAAAAAAACCCATGCTGAGTTCAAAAGATTCTCAAGAAAATTATAGAAAATATATGATTCCTAGACTATAACACTGCAAACTTGAAGCCAAATAGAATGACAGTGTCTTTCCTCTTAGGCCACTTTGTACTAAATTCTTTGCAGGATAAATAACATCAAGCCACTAAATAAATACCATAGATTTCTCAGGAAATCTAAGGTGACATTCCAATGTCAAACCACAGGAAATCCCTACAGACTTTAACCACAGATTTTTCTAATCAATATACCCCCAAATAAAGATTAAAACCAAAACCACAAATGGCATTCTCCTTGCTGCTTGAGATATACACTGACCTCTCAGAATATTAGAGCTGTCTGTACCCAGGTTGTTTATAAAGACAATACTGGCTGTAACACAGCTAGAATCAAGGAAGAAAAGAATCTACATGAGGCTTGCTTCTGGCTAACCAGCTTCTGATGCGATCCTCAGTTTAACTGAAATCAGGATTTCAGAAGAGAAAGGGAAATAAATCATTCCATCTGCAAGAAAAACTCACCCAAGTTTTTATTGCAGTAGAAATGCTAACACCTAATTTTTAGCAATCATATTATGAAAATTACACCAAGAAACCATAAATCTTCAAACACTCCTGCACACCACAGAAATATGCAAAAACCTCATGAAACCATCTAGAAGTGAACTACGGGGCCAAAATACAAATTCAGATGAGATACTGGAGCATATTGCTGGCTGTATGATGATAAATGATGTGTTTGAGGTTCTTGTTTGGGATTGTAGTTCAAACACAGGAAAAAATAGAGAAGTGCTTGATTCAGGGTACAGCAGTCACCTCAGGTAACTGCAGCCTAGCCTGGAAGCCAGGCCACTGAATTCCTCTCTGTGTGATCAGTGACGCAGCCCAAGACCAAAAATGTCAAATGCAATAACACATGATTCAGAAAAGATTCAGGAAGGGCCCAGACAAAAAGAACAGAGAGGATGGAAGAGGCCATGCAAGGACAAAAGAGGAGGCAAAGGAGGTTTTTTCTGACTGCTGCCTATTCAGGCAAATCTAATTTTAAGGGCTGTGAGTTTCTTGAAGTATTACAGACTTTTTTATTTTTTCACAACAACGTTTTCCTTTAAGCACATAAAGTCATAGAGAAAGAGTGTTGGCTAAATCAAATGCATAGAATGGATTGTGCTCTGGATGCCTGTTTGGATACATCATTAAAGCAGGTTTGATTTTAGCAGTGGTGGCAATGCATGTACCTAGAGTCCCTTCCTTCAAGAGAAGTGATTTTGGAGGTACCAACATTTAAAGTACCTGTTCCAGCTGGCTAGCCCACCATCCTAAATGAGCTGGACACATATAAAAGGGCACTTCCATGTGGGAATTGCCTTCTCTGGGCAAAACTGACTCCCATTCCTTGGGGTCTGCTATTGTACTTTGGGGTGAGAAACAGATCTGAAATGCCTCTTCCACACTTCCAGAATGGACTCCAAGGCAAACACTTCATTTCTCTCTTCAAACTGCTAAGTTTTAGTTTAAAATAGTCATTTTCAGAAGTGCAAAGACATGGAAATAATTGTGGCAGCTTTTAAAGTTGTCTGAAGGATGAGGTTTGCTGCCATTTTTCTCTTTCCTCCCCTAAGTGCCAGTCACCAAGCGGAACCCTTTTATTTCTCACAGGTGTATCTGTACTCTATTGGAAGATACATTGAACTAAAATTAGTAGGAGTAAAAGCAAGGACAGCCCAGTAGTGTCATTTGCTTAGTATAAATAGAGTCTTTTCATACCTAAATATCTGTGACCATGGCACTTTGCAATGTCATGAAGGAAAGGCAAAGTGCTCCACATACTTAAAAAGTTTGCTCTCCTAAAAATCAGAACACTGCCTACTCAGTATGGGACAGTGGATAGTGAAGATGGTAAGGGAGGGTAAGGTATGAAGGATTAGTTCTGGAAGCATAATAAGAGACATAATCAACACAAATCTAAACATTAATTTTGTGATTACTAAAAGCAGACTGCAGACCTCCGAAAGGTGGGCACGCACAGAGGCAGGGAAAAAAGATTTTGGAAAACTGAGAGGCTCCTGGTAGCAGCTCTGCCTTAAGTAACGAGAGTAGGTGAGAAAGCATGAGCCCAGGAGATGTTCTGCCTTCTGTTTTCCATCTATCTGAGACAGAGCATGAGAGCAACCTCACTCAGTAGGACCTCTGCTAAGCTCCTGCTTAAATGCTCTGTTGCACTGCTCCTGGGCACCAGGCCATCTCTTTCCAACTGTAGCTCACTGAAGTCAGAGTTGTTAAAAAAAGATGAAAAGGACTTCTGAGTCCTGGGACAGCACAGGCTGACAACAGACAACAGAGCAGGAGAAGCTCATGATTGCAAGGGCAGGCACAGCTCAGGGATGTGGTCAGACCAGCAGCAGGCTGCCTCATGAGGGATGCCAACGAACACCATGAAAAAAAAGACATCATCAGGTGTCCAGGAACATGGTGAAACTCACAGGAAGATGAAAACAAGAACTGACTTCCTTGTACAAATAATTGCTCAGCAGCCTTTCTTGCAATTTAAATAGGAAAAGCTTCTTATCCCTTTTGTTTGTTTGGTTTTTTTTTTTTTCAGTGTTAAATGAGAGGGAAACAAATGCACAGCAAACAAGGAGAAAGGAAAGGGGTGAAGACTTGCTCTCATTAGAACAGGAAAAGAAAAGCAAAAATGGCAAGACCATGAAGTCTTGACCCAGCAGTCTAAGATATTATAATTACCACTGTGCCTGAACTATGGGCTTCATAGGATGAATCTTTGTGAAATCAAACCTGGTTTGCACTGGAGTAGAAGGGAGCAAGGCATCTTAAACCTGACCACACCACTGGGCTGCTCAGCATATCAGAGGAGCTGCCTCTGCTCCTTCATTCTGTTTCTCCTGTCCTTTTGGCCTGAAAAGTTTTGGGGCAGGTCCCCCTGGATTCTGTGTTTGAGCAAGGTGTGGGACATGACAGGTACCTGCATTTCAGTCCAATCTCCTCCTTCCCTTTGGGTGCTGCTGCATTAATATGAGATGGGCACGGGCATAAAAGCAAAAATTGTGAGAAAAAACCGTGGTAGTCCAACTCACTTAAATGCCAGGAGTCTTTAGGTACATTATATATTCAATTTATTGTTGGTTTTATGGTCGGGATCCAATTTTGCTCTAATGAAAATACAGGAAGGTGTTGAAGTTCAGAGGCTATGCAAATGGAGATTAATACACACTTTCAAAAAGGTTATTTAATATTTTTACTGCTTTAAAACTATAATGCTTTTTGATTTTGAACATTTTCAGGATTATTAACTTTGCTCAGATCTAACACAAGAAATTTATATATGTGAAATGGAAAGACAAGCATGCAAAAATTATTGCAGGAAGTGAATTGTGGAGTGAGGACTGTATATGGATGCTGAAAGACTCCACATATTTAAAGACAATCATTTTGGGGATAATGGCGACTGAGTCATCATCACTTACTGCATGTCTTTATGTGTCAAAATAAGAGTAACAAATGTAGTCATAAGGCAAATCTGTGTGACTGAGTAATGAAGGCTGAAAAAGACCTAATGGCTGGAATAATTATGGCTGGGAGGATTGCTTGCTATGATAATATGTGGTTTGCCTAATGAGGAATGGGCACAGAAGAGGATTCAAAATATTGCACAGTATATTATAAACCAAAAGACCAAGGGAAGATGGCCAAAGCATGCAGGCAGACTTCAAAGAGCTTGTGGTACACACAGTGCGTCATGGAGAGGCACGTTAGAGCTAGCAGGGTGGCAGGGTGTCCTTCTTCCCAGAGAGTTCACATCTGTGGCTGCTGCAGAGCATGGCCAGCACACTTGATCTGTGGTGTGGGGAAGGGAAATGGGCCTTGACACACCACACTTGAAAAGATGATTATGATTGTCACAAGCTGCTGGCGGGACAAAAGCAAGTTGTTTTGTTCACGGAAAAGTGAGAAGTGACCCTGGAGCGCTGTTGGTGGTGCTTCTACTCTGGGAGAGGGTTTGATGCAAACAGCGATTTTCCAGTTCCAAAATGCAAATAGGTTTGGAAAGTCAGTACCTTGTTTGCAGGTATTTCAGTAAGAGTTTTGCTGTTAACTTCAGGAGATTAAATATTTCTTCTACAGATGTCTATGAACAAAAATGGTACAATCCTGAGCAATGGCTTAGCTTGAATAACCTAATATGCCAATTGTGAAATAAATTATCTGCCTTAAACTCTTCAGCTGACAGAAGCAGTGAACTGTGCTCTAACTTCATTGGTAATTTACCCTATGTAGATAATAATTTCTCTTTAGATTTCAGTGAAGTCTGTATTTTGGACCTGTGATAAGAATGTCATGATGATTTAATAATTTTTCTCAGTTTGATTTATTAATAACTTATATATTAGTTATTTCTGAAAGTACTATAATTTAATCAACATGAAATGCAGAAGAATTTCTCAGTAATAGATTAGCACTATCTATTAGTTATCACTTACTGTCAAAACTAACTAGTGAAAAATATTAATGTTTGGGAAGAGTCCTTTTGGTCCACAGTGAATATACCCAAGTTTTGAATGCCATGCAACTCAAATATGACCTTAAAGATCATTTTTGACTTTTGCCGGACCATTCACAGGGTCAAATCATGGAGCAGGTCACTATCTGCACTGAGTTCCCCTCATTTCTCTAACAGAGCCTAGGTTCACAGCTGAGAGCTGTGGCTGAGAGCTGTCGTGGGGCATCCCCCTTGTTCTATCCCCCATCCTTCATCTGTCTGAGCTATGGTGGATAATCCCACAGGAGAGTCTGGGTTTGTGCTCACACCCAACACCTTTTGCTACGTTTACCTCAACGGGGCTGTTAATGAAAATGTAGGTTTGCTGAGCTATCTGCAGGGTTGTGTGCCTAAGGGACAGAATTTTTAATGAGACATAAATCCAATCAAGATTTTCAGACTGTGTGAGGAAGCTGTGCAGTTTGTGGAAAACAGGAGCCTCCCCAAAATTTACTGTTGTGCAAATATCAACACACTCTCAGTATGCATTAAAAAGCCCTTAAATTGCAGCTTTTTGGCTTGACACAGGAAATGAGACCGAAACAAGAGGGAATACTACTGGCCAATTTGTAAGATAAAGATTAGTAAAAAGACCTGATTGCATGATTTATGTGGAAATTTTATGGTTAACTCACTGTAAGTTTTCTTAAAATATGTCCTTTTAGCTTTCTGCATCAGGAATATGATTCATTCACACACAAAGGTTATATGAGAGGCACAATTTCTTAGTTCATTCAGGCTTTCCTGTTCAAAGGAGAGAGGCTTTTGTGAGATCCGCTGTTGTTCAGAGAGGGAATTAGTTTTATTAGCAGTGTGTCATTCTCAGCGTGCCTTACACATATACCAGCTTCCTCATTTCTTTTTTTTTTTTTCCAGTTTGTTAGCACTGGCATAGTTTGGGATTCTCAGTATGAATAAAATCCATTTTCTACTTCCAATATTCTCACCCCAGAATGGCATTTCCTTCTGACCAAGGACACAGGACTCTCAAAAAAGAAAGGGAGCACAAAAAATCCCCCAACAATGCTGTTCTTGCAGGATGTCAATGCTACCAACTGATTTAACCACAAAAATCTTCCTGCCTCATCCTTTCCTGTACCTTTATGTGTTGTTTTTTTGCACTGAACTAGCTCAGAAGCTTTTCCAAGACCTTTTGTTCTCTTTGCTAAAAGCTGCATGGATGGTGCTAGAATTAATTCCCGCGTTTGGGAGAACATCGAGGCTGTTCGCTACAAAGTGAGCCTTTATTATCCGCAAATCCTGCTAGGATCACATGAAGCGTGGGATGTCTCCCTGGTCCCTGGCAAGCAGACATGAGCCAGCCTGCCCTGCTCCAGCTCCCAGACAGCTGGAGTGGGAGCACAAGAGCTCTGTGTGCCCTCGCTGAGGATGCTGCTGTCATGTAACCGGTGCCCAAAATAGGCTGTAAGCAGAATTCAGGTGTCTCACCTCAAGTAAAAAAGCAAGCCAGCCCTTCTTGCACCAGGGCATGGTTGTGTCAGCTCTCACATATAGGTGACAGAGCTCTGTGCTGCATCAAATATGTATCAAGCATGTGTAATAATTTGGGGTTTATTCTCAGAAATTAGAAGTCCAGGGGGAGCTGTGAGTGACCCTCTCTCTAACTTTCTGCATATGGCAGATGATAAGCTTTCTTCAAATTAATTGGAGCAAGAGCATCTGTTCTAGAAGACATTCAATTAGTTTTAAAATTTCCAGTACCGTAGAAACCAACAGACTAAGCAGACTCAGAGAACTCACATCACATACTCAATGATTTGTGCCATGTTTCTGATCTGAAGTTTTCTGTTTTTAACACCTGGACACTGCCTGCTGTTACTCTTTTCTTTGCAGAGTAAAGACCCTTCCAATTTCCGTTCCTTACATTAGTAGTTATAGACTATGATCATATTTCTTCCTTCTGATTAAGTCAAATTGATGGAGTTCCTGGATAATTTAATTATTTAGCACTTTTTTTGCTATCCCATTCCTTTTCTTTTGGCTTTTTTCCTGAACACTCCTCCTATTCTCAACGTCATGCTTGACCAGGGTACAGGTAATGGATATTCCACTGTAGCAATAATTATACTCGATGTAGATATGATGGATCCATCCTCCTCCTTCTGCTCCTCCTCCTGGAGCCTGTCTTGGTCCTACAGCCTCTGATCAAGGCTTGCTCAGACCTGCTGGTGCAGAGGGGGCTATTGAATAGCAGTGAGCATATTTTAGATGCTCAGGTGTTTTCCAGGATATCTCAATATACCTGCAAGATAGAGTTCTGTAAATGCAACCTATGTTCTGCAGTTACAGGTTTTCAATTTCATATTTGGCTGTGTTAAAATGCCCTTGGGTTTCTTCTGTTCCAAGTAGTGCACGATTTTTTTGTCACCTTGAAGTTTCTCAGTTGTGATTTATTTTCTTTTTTTGTTTCTCTCCCCAGTTCTCTGATTAAAATATTCAGTAGAAAAAAATGAGTCAGTAACTCATCTTGTGGGACCTCCTTAGAAAGAAATCCACTCCTGAATATTTCCCCATTCACTTATGCCTTTAGGGAACTGTCAAACAGCTTTTAACCCATACTGTTAAGAGAATAGCATTAATTTTGACACTATTCATGCCCCAATGTAAAGGAGCACATTCCAGGACTGCCATATTTGATCAGAACAAAATTGAACCTGCAGTTGTATTTGAGTTTTCATGAGATTCAAATAGCAGACAGCTGGCTGACCATCTCAGGCTGTTCCAGCTTGATACTTTCATGGTGTTTCGGAAAGGAAAGGTAGACCTCTGCAGTGATATGTTGCCAATGTTTTAAGTCAGAGGTCCCATAAAATGTTCCCACTTGGTGTTATAAACACAAAATATCTAAATTAGCCTCTGGGAAAAAAAAAAGGAAAAAAGAAAAGAAAAGGTCTGTGGAAGCTATTATTATGTCTTTACCCTTTATGGGCTTTCCTGTGATGCAAGACAAAGAAGAATGACAAAAAATGCCTTAGTTAGATGCAATGCAAACAGCTACAGACTGCTCCTGGTAAATAGGCTGAGGATATTTGCAGTTTGTGCACTGGTATATGGGCTTCTGGGGAGAAGAGATGCCAAATGATTTCTGCAGAGAGGTTTGGCTTTCAGGCTGCCAGATCCTTTGTACGCTCTGAGCAATTCCAGCTACAAACTCTCCGCTTTCTGTAAGCAACCAGGATGCAGTCCAGAAACCATCCTTTCCCGGATGGCAGAGAACTATTGCAGGGAATTATATGCTATATACTTCCCAAAACCTCCCTTGGGTTTGAGGTAACGCATGAAGAGTTCACAGTGCTGCCTCCTTCTATGAAAATCAGTAGTAAGGGAGGGGAGAGAGGAGAAGTTTCCAGGCAGGGCTTTGGCCAGGGCAGCAGGTGATGTCCTGGGTCCCCCCAGGTCTTCCTTTCTCAGCACAGTGAGAAAGTAGCTTTATGGTGGTTGTTTTTAGAGCTGTCAGTTGAGATCCTTCACTGCATCAATAGGTTGACCACAACCATAGCCAGGGACAAGGGGAAAGATGCTTGGCATGAAAAAAAATCCCTCTGTTTTTCACACTTTTCAGTCCATATATATTGTGACTGGGTCTCTATCTGCTAAAATGAGCAATTTTTTTCTGGTAGGAGATGACACAAAGAGGTGGAAGCAGCAAGAAGGTCTGCAAACCCAGCCTGAGGGTCCTGCACTTAACAGAGCAACTCCAAACTGAGTGGAAGAAGATGTCCCAGGCTGAGCTAGTCTAGCTATCATTTATGAGAATTATTCATGCCTTGAAGCATACTAATCTGTGACTGCTTACATACCAGAAAAGCCCCAGGTTTTCACTAAGAATGAAGGATACAGAGGCGCTGTAAACTTCTTGAAAACAAGCAAACAAAATACAGGTAAACCCCATAGCATGCAAAATTCAGCACCTAGTTCTAGTTAGTTGAAAGAGGAGTGGGCCTTTCCTTCCTCACCCAAAACATGCTTAAGATCATCTGTATTAATTCTATCATTAGCAGTCACTAACCTTGGCACATCAGAATAATTACATAAGAGGTAAATTCATCCCCTACAAATCTGAGGGAAGCAATGGCAGAAGTTTCCTATCTAATGTCCATCTTTCAGGAAAGATAAAGAAATTAATGAAACTGAATAGCTAAACATGCCTCATTCATCTTGGTCTTTCTAAAAAATACTTTTTTTTCCTCCTATAAGAACAGAGACTGGTTCATTTGTGGAACAGATTACTATAAAATTGCAGTTAACAGCAAAAAAAAAACCCTATTAAAAATTGCCTACTGCTCACCGATAATGGACACAATTTCTCTTCGCAGCAAGTAAAAAGAAATTTGGCACATCAGTCACTTGTACAACGTTTTTCTGCTGCTCCTATCCCACGCAGTAGATACACGTGTGTCAGTTGTGCTTGCGTCATTGTTAAAAGCCTTAATGACTGACTCATTTTTCCATGGCATGTGTCGAATGTAGGCTGGACTTCTGCGGGCTCTTGGAGCCAGGGAACAGGAGGGGGCTGCAGGGAAAGAATGTCTGCAGGGAGGCAGGCACCAGGAGGGCAGCACAATGGGCAAGGCTTGTCCCACCAAGCTGTCTCTTGTTTCCCCATCTTGTTTTGGCTGCTTTGAGTGACTTGTTTGTAGCCAAGCATTCGCTTCACAAACTGATCTGCTGATGAAAAATCATGCTGACTCCAGCTAAATGCCATGACTTCTCCAAGGGAAGTTACCACCTCCCCCTCACACTTGTGTTGGTAAAGGGGGTGGCACAAGCACATCTTCAGGGACTTCAGGAGAGCTCTGTGGTTGCCTGGCTCCAGCTGGTTGCACCAACCCAGCTCACCTAAGCCAAGGAAGAGGCAGGAGCATGCACAGAAGAGGTGCTCATATCTGCAGGACAAACATGGGTCAACGTCACCATCCTCTAATATCTTTTCTCACAGAAGCTTGATTACTTTGGGGAGTGTAGTATTAGCTATCACACCGTCCCAAGAGGAGCAGTGTCCTGTTTTTTGTCTCAGGCTTCCTTAGTATCATCATCACTTTTGGAGTTAATAAGTGACAAGGCAATTATTCTTTTTACTCAGATGTTCTTGAAAAATTGAACCAGTTGGGCCAGAGTAAACATGTCCCAAAGCCAACCTCCGATTTGTACAAAATGAGGTACTTGGATGGACAGGAAGCTACAGTAGCAATGTTTAACAGTGGCTGTAAAGTAAAGCAGGTCAAACGTCTTCATTTAACATGCCTTTGAAATAACAACAGTTGTCTGCAAAAGGTACCAGCTTTCTGACTCTTCCATGCATCTGTTGCACACCTGCTGTGGCGTTGTGGCACGGTTACCTTGCTTGGGTGGTCAGACGGCAAGGCTTTCCCAAACCTGCTCTGTGCGACTCACATCCTCTATGCTGCCATACAGCAGGTGCCATCTGGCCAATGGCTGGGCACAGCTTCTTCTCACTTTTGGTTAACACATCTCAGCCCATGTTGCAAGAAGCTCACTTTCAGAAAGAGGAGACAGACATCTCTGCTTGGTTTCTGGCTTCTCTCCTGCTGCAGCAAGAGTATCAATTAATATCAGCAATGATGCCAGTTAATTAGTGGTGGTAGGCTGGAGGACACTGACACCTTTTCCTTGTATGTTCTCTGGAGAACAGATTAATCCCAGGTGGGTCAACCAACTGTGTGGCAGATGGCTGCAACCCTTCCTGCTGCTCCCCTTGGCTGGGGCTGATCTGGATGCTCAGCACTGCCTACCTTGGTGTTCAGCAAAACCTTCCCAGGCTATTGTTCAGTCACACAGAATTTGGGGCTAGATGTTAATTTATCAGCTTGTTTTTGGAGATGTAGATAGCAACCATGAACACTCATTCCACAGCCACATTTTGTCAAAAACCAGTCTCGCAAGGAGTGAATTCTTTCAAGTGAAATTTCTATGCAGTTGAATAGGTCAGTTCAAAGCCATCGCATACCAATGCTGCTGCAATAACCTGTGCACCATTCTGCTTTATGATATACAAATATTATTTCAAATAAAGCTAATCTAAGGCCCCATTCATCTGTATTGATTCCATAATAAAGGCACAAAAGGCAGTCTGGGAACACCTAGGATCAGCTCCAGGCTTCACAATGGACTTTGTCATGTCACTCTCGTTACACGTTCATGCTACCTCTAGACTTAGTTGTCTTCCCCTTGAAGTTAGTTGCGTTGGCTCCTCCTAAGATGCCAGAGAGGGCTATGATCTCATCTTGCTCAGGTGACCAGATATGAGAAGACAAATTGCCCTGTTGGTGACTCTGTAAGAAGTCCCTTTAACTGGTATTTTTCTTTCATCCAGAGATTTGTTCCTTTACTTTTAAACTGTGCATTCTTGGCAGTGATATATGGGAGGTAGACAAAGGCTTGTGCAGTAGAGTTCTGCAACTCTAGAGCTACTCTGTGCATCTTTGTGCAAAAACAAAGATCAAGCTCAGTTTCAAAGTATGCTGTACAACTGCTGGAGAAAAACTAGGTCTGAAATAATCTTAACTACAACTTCTCTCCATAAGACTTTTTAATACACTTTATATGCAGCTGGTTACAGAGGAAAACACATTTCCTTTACTTTCAACAGTGAAGAACCAGGTTTCTCTGGGTCTGGTATCACCATGGAGGAGACAGTGAGACCAGGGGCAGCTGACCAAAGGCTTGAAATAGTTGCACTTTCCTACCTTATCACACCCAAACATGGCTGTTTGAAGAACAGTGCTCTCATCCTTCAACCGGTCTGAAACTTCTCGAGTCTAACAAGCTTTAACTACCGCAACTCCACTTCTCAGAGCAAGAAACCATCAAACTTCTTTCATACGTGTCTCCAAGAGTAATGGTTTATTTTAATGCAGAACTGTTACATTTTTTGTAATATCTCTCCGCCTATCTTTTCCCACAGACGGGGTTGCATTTCTGTGGGTTTTGTTTCCACATTTTGCTTGAAAAGGGGCTTGAATGCTGGGACACAGGTGGGTGCTGTGGGGGCACAAGACTTTCCAGCTGGAATTGACACATAGATCTCACCAGGGTGGTGGGTTTCATGCCTTTAAAAACCCAAAAGAAAGAGAAACCCAGCTAATGATATGCTAGAGACGCAGGCTTAAATTCAGGCACCAGTTATAACTTGCTTGTTAATTCATGTTCTCAGAAGGAAAGTCCTTTTATCTGGATAAGCTATACTTAACTGCTCCACTTCATAGAATGGGAATAGAGAAGCTTTCCCAGTTGGGGAGGCACCAGTGTGGGCTCACCAGCTTTCACGTGCTTCTCATTCAGCTGGTCTGAGCTACCTGCTCCAGGTGAGGGCCAAGAGTAATGCAAGCATCTGACAAGGGTGCATCTCTTTCAGCAGGCTTGCCTCTTCGAAGGTGCAAACTACTTACAGCAGTGATGTCAAAATGAAATAGGCACTGAAGGAACTTTTCTTTCCTTTGCCTTTGCTCTTCCATGTGCCTAGATTTTCCAGTTTTTAATGACCTCTTGAAAAAGTGGTCCAGCCCTCAGAAGTGAAAGTCAGCCGTACCAATTATCACCCCTGACAGGCAGGGTGGCAGAAAACCAGTCCCTGTGGTCTTACCACAGTCATCTGGACATCATACCCCAGGTGGGTGAAGCTTGTGGCCTGCAGGCAGGGAAATAGTGAGCTTGGCTTCCTCAACATGTCTCAGTGCTGATCAACCCATGATTTGAGGAACAAACCGAAGCAAGCACCAGAACACATGGAGATGTGTAAGAAGCACTCTGTTGGCTGCAGTGATTAACCAACCATACAAGATGCTTCTGTGGCGATAACATTACACTAAATTAGAAACAGGAGCTTGAGACAGGTTTAAACTTATGAGGAAGAAGCTGTAATTGTCCAAACAGAGCTGCTCTGCACCTATGGGGGAGTTGTGAGAAGTTTTCTGCTTCTGCTCTTCCCTCACTTTTGAGTGTGGTGAAAGTAGGTATTACATACTGGGAATTAAGAGCAAGTATTTTTAAGAATGCCTGTCTGAGTCTATATCCAATTGCTTTTCTCTGTCTCAAGGCCTCCTAATTACCAATTTTTTTTCCTATGGCTGGAAAGCTGATACAGACAAACTGCTGCTGAGTGGATCATAGCAGATGTGTTTGTTTCTGGGCTATTGGCAGCCAAATTATTACTTGATCCAAAATTCCTTAAAAGATCACAGCAAGTCTTTCTCTTACTTGCATATGGATGCAACTACTTGGTTGAAGAAAAATTTAATCAATGAAGGCAGCAGCAGCACAAAATGTGCCATGTGAGATCAGCTTCAATTGCTGTCAGGAGGAAGAAGCTGTGGGAATCACTGCTTTTACAATATTGTGATTACACCAAGTGCAACATTTCATTTTGGATCTGTTCCAAATCAAACTATTTCTGAATTCTGGACAAATAGAAAGGATTTCCTGAATTAATTTAAATATTATATTCAACCCCTAAATTATTTTTAAATGTTTTCTTTTCACCTGGGCGATGGAATTTTCTATTCAGCAGTGTGGTGGAAATAGGAGGAAGATGCAGATAGACCAAGGTTCTGAGCTGGGGCAAAAGATAAATGAAAGAAGGAAGTCTAAGTCACATCCCACCTCAGAATCACGTCCTGCCTGCTGGGAGTACCTCCCCATCCTGCTTGATTTTCTGACTGGTGGTTCCAAAAATTTTCTCAAGTTTTCTCTCAAGCAGCGAGTATTCCTCATAATTCACAGATAATTAAGTCTGGCTGACACAGAGTTTTTCCTTGCCAAGATCTTTTTCCAGGCAAGAGGTAATTCAGAATCAATACCAGGTATGTAGCAGAAGTCTGCCTGACTGTGCCATACAGAGGTAAGAGAGCCTGCAAAATGACCCCAGAGGGACAGGATTCGTGCCTTCCCCCAGCCTTTGGACATGATTAGCCATTGTTAGTCCTATAGTGTATTCATCTCAGAGCTGCAGAACCTCTTTGTAACAAAGACAAATGTATATTGTATTTCTCCAGCTAAAAAAGAGATGAAGCTGGCAATTTATAATGTTGAATTGCAAGTTCAGCCGAGTTTGGTGGTTTGTAGAGCTTAATCCTCTTTATTTAAAGTTTTATTCAGTGTGGCTGCTTCATTCTGAGCATATTTTTCAATTGACCCTCAGAAGATGGAGAATCATTTACAGCCCTTGATTGATTTGATCTCTTAGCATTTTTAACTGAGGATTTGGAGATGTAATTATTTGAATACTTTTTTTAATTTAAAAAATAAACTTGCATTTATTTTATGAATAAAAGGACTAATGAGTTCCTCAGAGGGAAAGCCCTGCAATGAAATAACAGAAATGCATAGTAAGAACACAGCCTTAGAACTGGTTTGGGAGGAGCTGTCTTTGAGCCAATTCTAAGATCAAGATTGTTGCCATGTTCATTTTTGGAAGCCTCCTCCATGGATTTTTCATTTGTGTATTCATTAGACTGAAAGCCCACAAAGTGCAGTTGATAATTACCATCAATGGTCTGGTTTGAATTCTTTTCAGACCAAGTTGATAATTCAGCTAAGTATCTGAATGGCTGAGGCTGCTTAATACCAGCCTGCTATGTTGGCTTTCATTTCTTCTCTTGAAGGCCTTTGTGAAGTGAAGCAAAGGCACACACACATATTATCCTCAGCTTTTCTTGGTGGGGAGATGCCAGATTCCCCATTGATGTCTATCCCATTTTTGCTGCAGGACATTTGGGCACAGCAACCTTGTTTTAACAGAAATGAGCAACCTTTTATTTTACAACAATACAGATTGAAAATACTTATATCAAGCAGCAGATCAAAATGGTCCCTCCTACTTGTGATTTAGGCAAAATTTTCACCATTCACTCTAGAAGAACAGGGATGCAGCAGGTACTGCTCTACTGTGAGGTTTCACATTCTTTAAAATATGTAGGAAAATGTAGGGTGACAAGACACCCTCCACTACAAAAAGAAGGTGGAAGATGATACAAACTCATTTTAATATCTCATCTTGCAGGTTTTTGATGGCTGTTCAAGGCTAGTAATAGCTTGTGCTAAGAGTTACTCTTTTTAAAGCTTTAAAGATAGGGACATCAAAATGTGTAACAAAGGGTTTCATGAGAAAAATGACTTGAACACAACTCAGTCCCTCAAGACAAGAGTCCACAAATAAGGAGACTGGAAGTGAAAGAGGTTGAACACCTCAAATGCAGCTTCCAGACTGTAACCAGGCTCTCATCTTCCTCCCCACCATGGTGGTTGGTTTGAGGGGGTGGAAGAAATGGTTGCTGAACACGCAGAGCACCGAAGGATGCTCCTGGCTGAGGCTTCTGATAAGCCTGCTCTTAGTGTGTTCTCCCATGTAGTTATCCATATTTAGTATTTTTTAAATGACTAGTTGAAAGTTCCCCAAAATTTAAATAAAGTTGGCTTGCTAATGAAAATCAGAAAAATGCAAGAACTGTGACCCTGACAAAATTTTCCATTTAAAAATAATTCTGGTACAGTATATTTATGCTGCTTTTGCAAGGAGTGCCTAGGAAAGGGTGCTACAAAACTGCCAGGCATCAGCAAGTAGATAACTCAACATTTTGATATTTTTGGCTTATATAGCTCACAAAATCCAGAGATCATGAAACACCTCAAACTTCAGACTACTCTTGTTCCGTGGATTAGAAGACAAAGGGGACAGCTCTCGGTCCTCTGGTAACGTGCTAAAAATTAGAGGAAACCTTTCCTTTGCATTATTTTACCACACTTTAAATCTGCGTGACTTTCCCCCCCACCTCGAATAATGTGATAATTTAGGTAGATTTCTGTACTGGCAGCCACAACACAGAAGGTATGGTGAAATTCACGGAACTTCTTTTGTATGAGAGCTGTCGTGCCCGAACACGTCAATTGTTATTTTTAATATCTCAGCTCCGAGACAGCTCCATCGGAAGACAGCTCCTGCAGTGTGCTCAGCACCCACGCTCCCTACCCTGGCTCCAGGTGCCAGGAGAGGTGGTGCTGATGGAGGTGAGGGCCTCCCCCAGCTGTGTTAGCCCCAGTGCTGCTGACACAGGAACTGGCTGGAGCAGGGGGATGGATGGACTTTGGGATGGTTTGCCAGAGCAGTTCACAGTGGGGTCTGTCACAGCAGGTTAAACGAGAGCATACCTTTTGATTCACAGTACTGTCCAGGTTCGCTAATAGAGACAGCTTCAGATTTGTGTGGAGGGGCACATTACAATCAGATTCTTATTTTATTTTTCTTCTGAATAGAAATGAAACATTGTAAAACATTTCATTTTCCTAGCCTGGTTATTTTTTCAGCATGGGTCATTACCAAATCACTGCATCACCTTCGACATGCCTGAAATATTTATCTTGCTTCAGTTACATTTCTCCCGAGCCCTGGCTGGCTGTGTCTGCCAGATAACTGAGGATAACAAAGCCTGGAGCTCTGCTTTAGGAGCGGAGGTAAGTCATGTTGTGTAGGCTGAGGTGTTCCAGCTTCTGCATAGTATTGCTCATGCCTTGCAGTCCTTGGAGTCACCTTGCTGCCTTACTACAGACTTTTTAAAGTGCTGCAGTGCTGTTTGTTACTAGGTGGAGAGCAAGCCTGAAGACTGCTTTGAGGAGGAGTTTGTTTCAGCTTTGGAGTGGCAGCATCCAGAGCCTATTTACATTGTTCTTCTGGTCTCCTGTCTTCTACTGTAGTTATGCAGAGAGAAGCTGTTTACTTATTTTGCATGGCTACCAAATGTCATTTAAGCATTATTAACAGGAGGGTTACTACCTCCCAAATTTCTAATTAAGGTCTTCCCTTCAGTCTATTAGCTGTGCTTTTGTGGACATATTCTTTAATTAGTTCTGACTTTCTGACTCCAGTGCAAAGTAGTTTTTAACTACTGTCTGCAATGCCCACGAGTGGTGAGTCAACCTATTAAAAATTAAAAATCAATTTTAGTTTCACCAAATGAACCAAGTGCTATTTCATCTTATTTTCATTATCCCAGTGTCTGACAATCCAGGTGTTGGTGAGAGCTTTACAAATGGGGAGCAAGAACAGCCACATCAGCAGGCCCTGGGTGAGGAAGGGGTTGTGCCCCCATGACCATACCAGACCCACATCCCAAGGAAAGGAGGGGATATATAGTAGAAGGAAATACAAGGTGGACACCTTGGTAGGATGCTGAAATCCCTGGTTTTTGATGTCTGCCCTGTTGAGGGTGCTCACCTGGGCCCACCTTGCAGCAGCTCTGGGGGAAGGAGGCCGCACAGATGCTTCCCTTCCTGGTTTTGCCACTCTGAAAAAACAGCCTGTTTTTCACAGCCCTGGGGAAAACATCTTAGAGACTTCAGGCAACAAAACCCTGAAGATAACGGCTCATCCTAAGCTCATGCCATTTTTATCTAGGTCCATATTTACCTTTTGAAATCACACCTCTACCCTCAGCACATAGACATCCAGTGCATGCTATGTTTCCTATCCTGGGTGTGACAGAAATGTGGAGTAACACATTTTGAATCCCAGCTAATGACTCCCACCTACAAAAAGCCATTCCCACTCTTCCTCCACCTCCCACTAATGCCCTTGTACCCCTACAGGGAGCTAAACTGGCCAAAAACTCCTCTTCTGCTTATTTGGGATTGGGATGGGGACAAGACTAAGCCTGGGCCAGGGAGAGCCACCAGCATCCCTTGCAGTGGCTGCTTGTATGTCATGGACACCAGAGTGTCCAGGGGGATCAGAAGGGAAAGGACACCCAGCTGCAACAAGAAAGAGCATGACTCCCCTTGAACAAATATGAAGATTCTTCTCTAGACTTGTAGCCCTCAGAAAAGGAAAATTTCAAGGACCGTGATGGGGCCCTTTGTTCGTGCTGCCATGATCGGATGCATGCAGGTTCAGAAATCTGCTCAAAGCCACTTGCAAGATCAAGGCCCTTCTTTGTAGCCTCTTTGGACCAAAGATGGTCTCTTTTTCTAAAATGCTTCACATCCCTGCAGCCTTTGCAAAGGGAGGAAATTACTCCAGCCTGCTGAAACATTCATGTGAAAACTTTGTTGGCTTAGACTTGGTGTTCACCTTTGTGCTCAGGCTTGATTTTCTAAGTTTGTGCATAACTACTAATGTATTCATTAAGAGTATTTCCCATGGTGCCAAACAACTTTAAATAGATACCAGAACAGAGGGTCAATCCAACCACAGTGCATAAAAGGTGAAAAAATAATCTGTAAAAAACAGGTCAAGAGGAGGCTAATTATGGAGCATCTTTTGAAAAAGATTCATGTATAATTTTGGGTATATATTTTAAAATTTAAAAACCCAATGACCTTACTGATTCTGTGTTAACTAGAAATAAGGATACATTATTTTCACAAATCAAAATATAATAATTATGTTGTGCATATAATTTAAAACATACTACGGCACATCAAATGCTCTTTGAAAATAGTAAATTATATGCAAATATTGACATTGTTTGTCAAAATTTCACACTTGACAGTTTTCCACAAGTAGAAGAAAACCAGTATAGTCCAAAATGTTTTCTGGACCATGGAAATATTCTTCAAGTGTTTTTGCTTGAAACAAGTAGCAACTGAGTGGCAAAAATTATGCAGTACTGAATTATGAGGTACTGAGAAAGAAGTCTTAATTCCAGAGTCTCTACTGTAATTTTGGTTGAATTCTTTTTCTAAGATCATGGCCAGCAAGAAAGAAGGACTTTCAGAGCTCAATTAACAGATTGAAAGAGGGTATAAAGAGGAGGAGCTTAAATGCATTTGACATTGGAGAATGTTTTGGATGAAAGAACCTGGAGCTGGGACTGACCAGATGTAGGAAACAAAAACATAATGCAAGGATGATTGAACAATGGGACAGGTTGCCCTGATAAGTTGTGCAGTGTCTGTATATGGAGACTTCCAGCATCCAACAGGACAAAGTAACAAGGTCTGAAGCCAACACTGACCTAGCTCTGGGCCACAAGTCGGATCTGAGATCTGATGTCTCTTCCCAACTGAGTGACTTGGCACATGAGAGTGAATGGGTCTACCACAGCCTAAAGTGAAGTGGCTTCACAGCAAACCTTCCAGTCCCAAACACCTGACAATGTCTGTTTGAAGTTCACCAAGCCTGACTGCCTCAGAACAACCCAGAGCTCATGACCAGGGCAAGGGAACTTCATCCCTTGCCAAGTCAGGATCTATGCATGGCAATAGGAGCATAATCTGCCCATCCATAGGACCTGTGTGCTCCATTGCTCCTGCTCCCTTGCCTAAAATGGGCCTTACCCATTTAGGTCAATCTGTAACCTAAAGGGATGCTCATGGAAACCATTTCTCTCCCACCAGTGATGCAAAAGAGCCTCTAAGAGAGAGACAAAAGCAGAGGAGAGGTTAACAGGGCTGCTCTGGTATCTTCCCCTGCCTGGAAGCCACATCACTTGGATAGAGGACATCCAGGCCCCCTCATTCTGGTTCTGACTCTGCCCCATTTCATCTTGGTTTGTTTTCATGGTCCAGCATCTGCACTGCTGGGGTCCCCCCTAAGACTGATTGCCATGGAGGGACCCACACAGCAGACTCCAGTTGGAGATCATCTGTGATGCTCAGGTCTCAAGGCCCTCCATCTTTCTCTGCTCAAAAGGACAATGTTCCTCCCATGCTGGCATGTGAGCCAATGCCACATCCATGGTCCAGAGACGTCTAAAATAGCCAGTCATCAGGACGATATTTGGGGACCACTGTCCATCTTCTGTTTGGGGCTGTTTGGAGCTCTGGTCAGGCTCTGTGCAGCTCTTCTTCTCTTTGACACTGCTGGAAAACCACGAGACATGATGGGCATCTGGAGGTGTTGTGCTGCCTGGTACATGTGAGGGATGATCCCCAGCATCCCAATAAGCACCAGGATCTCTGCAGCCAGGACTTGGCTCAACACACATTAAACAAGGCCCTGTGAGGAAGGGGAAAAAACTTACCCACAACATCCTTTGCCTCCCACCAGCTCAGCACTGCAGCTGCATCCTCAAGCACGGGTTGCAGGTGGGGTTTATTGCATCTCAGAAGGGAAAGACTAATTTCCTCACATCTCCAGCAGAACATCCCACCCGTTTTGCAAATCCGTTGGCAGTATTAGTCATTTATGACTATCAGTAATGATTTTCCAGGCCTCCCTTCACAGCCAGTAACTAGGAGAAAAAAAAGCCTTAACAGAAATTGTTTGTGTTTCTAAATCATAAACATCAGCATTGTGTTATCCTAACAGTTATCATCTTTATTTTTAGAATATTTAATCAATTTGGATGCTTTCAGATGTATTTTAGTCAGACCACTTTGCTCTAGTGTACCTCCCAATTCTGGTTGCCATGGCATAACAATGATTTCTCTTCTAGCTAAAAATAAACCTTCAGCAACAAATGTATTAGCCATTAAAAAAACCAAACCAAACCAAACCAAAAAACCCCAAAAACCAAAAAACTAAAAAAACAAAAAGAAAAAGGAAAAAAAATAACAGCAACAACAACAAAAAAACCTAAGCCATGATGAAAACAAAGTACCTCCCCATGCACCAATTCATGTTACCCCACACAGCTTTTCCTTTGGCACCAGTTGCACAAGGTCTTTGATGGATCCTCTCTGCCTCTTCTTTCCTGCTTACACACTTTTATATTCTGGTTGAGGAAAGACAGATAAATTGCAAACATTTTAAAAACAGCATAAAATCAAGTGCTGTAACGGAGACCACTAGTCCTCAGTGAGGCAGAACTGCCTGTCCTCAAAGCCTCCACAGAGCCTGAGCTCTGTTGGGAGAAATCTTTTCTTTCTTTGGCATAAATCCAAGCAAAGGAAAAAACCCTCCCTCGCCAAAGAGGCTGATAGCAGACAAAGCCGGGGCACAAGGTTCTCATTCCCCAGTGCGGAACAGCTCCGACCCCACGCCTGCTCAGCCACCTGTGACCTTGGCAGGGTGGTAGGGGATGGATGAAGTTCTACTGCAGCCTGTACAAAGCACTTCATCCCTTCTGGTGGAAAATTGTCTCCTTTGTAGCTATGTTTTGGTCAAAAATAAAATGCTATGCCACATATTTAACAATAAAATTAAATTACTGGAAACCAAAAAACAAAGCAGTCACCTATAAGCATCTCCTCATGATTTGCAAGTGTTAATTTAGAGGTGCAGAAGGCTACAGCAATGACTGAGATCATAAAAAATAATGTTGGTAGGTTCAGAGAGGTATTTTCTTTCCATTTTGATTACAAAACCTCCTTCCTTTCTCTTACAGTCCTCTGAGAGTGCAGTGCAAAAGGAAGAGGGCAAGTCTGGCCAGGTCTGTCCTGCCCTGCCCTGGTGCCTTTCAGCCCAAATCACTTGGTAACCTCCCCAAGGAAGGAGCCCTGGAAGGAAATGCCTCAGCCACGCAGATCCCAGCACGCCTGCACAAGGGTGTGGAGGAGAACACGCAGCTTGTTCTGCTCCTTGCTACCAAAACAGCTGCTGGCCAGCCACGGTGAATGCGGGGCAAAATGGTAACCTGGACTCTCCTGAAGTTCACGTAGAGAACGAGACTGAAGCAAAGAAAGGAGTATCTGTGATTTTGTGGAAGATGATTGGCTCTTTCCCAAACTGCCCATATTTGCCAGGTCCTTACATTTGCTGGTCCTCATGCTCCTCTTTTAGCCTGTGAGACTGATCCTTGTCTGTTTTTGTAAACACAATAGTTAGATAAAGGAAGGAGAAGAGTGACTCCTGGCCCCAGGGCCTACCTGGCTCCTGTCCATGCAGCAAAACTCCCCATCCTTGATGTCATCAGCATCCTGCTGATAAAAATATACAAATATACATAAAATATACCTATAATGTCCTCTTGTAGCTGCTAAGAGCAGAAAGGTTGGTGGCTTTGAGAGTGCTTCCTTGTGAACCTCTTTCCTCAGCTCCTGCAGGGACAGCCAGCAGCAGGGTAGTGCTGATGGTTCCATGTTAAAGCCTGGCAGGTTTGGGGCAAGGAAAGCTCTGTCTACCAAGGCCTGTGTGCCGAGGCTGGGCAGCTCAGCGGGTGCTTTCAACATGCTTGCGATGGGTGCCCAGGCCCCCTCTGACAAAAAGCAGGTGGAGCATGGGAGTTTCTGTAATCGGTAGCTCTGTCAGTCCGGGAGATGCCCTGGGGCTCAGCACTGGTGTGAACACTAGCACAGTGGCTAACCAACCCAGCAGGGTCTGAACAACTGAACTCCTTGTTTTACCTGTTGATAATGCCAGCGTTTTAATAAAAAAAACATCCTTACCTGGGAGAGGAATAAAGCACTACCTGAATAGAGCTGGACTGAGATCCTATTCGAAATTTATACCTATATCCACACAAACCAGGACATCACTCTGTTACTTTTTTTTTCCCCAGAAAACATGGTCCTCAGGCCTGGAGCTTGTATTTGGGTAAGAGAACAAGGCTGTGCTTTGGATTAAGGTCTCAGACAGAAAACACCGTGGTTGGGCCAGCATCCCCAATTGTGACCTGAGAACCTGCAGGCCTGGAGAGGCTCTCCAAAAACACGCTTGATGTTTCTTCTTTCTCTGGCCCTCAGAGTTTGATGAACAGACAAAGTTCATCCCATCCCTTCTCCTCACTAGTGACACAACCACAGCAAAGAAACCAATCTCATTAGCACTGCTAATGGGCCTTTTGAACATTGTTTTTCTATAGTTACACTGTCCAGGCTCCTCCTCTCATGTCTTAAAGAACCAGCACAAGTTTGAAGGAACAGAAGGGCGTGTTCCACATGAACTCTCAGTGGAGGGACTCATGGGATGAGTGAGGATGATGGGGAAGCTGGAGTAAAGATTTTGGAACCTGGCTGTGCTTCTTGTGCCAGCCCCATGCCAATGCCACCAGCCCTTGGAGGAACACGGCCTTCCACTTGTTCTCTTTCCCCTCTGGGCTTGAGAAGAGTGAGAATGTGGTGGGTCTGTCTGCAGGTCCCCGCTTATGGCAGAAGGACTGTGGGGTTTTGGTTGCCCTTTCTCCCAGGGCTTGGTTCCCGAGGAGGATGTGTAACAGCCCATGGACACAGAAATTTCTGGAAGGGCTGCTCTGTCTTGAAATTCCTTTTGGGAGAGACAATGAAGTAAAGCAGATCCATTTTCTGCCCAAACTCAAAGCTGCCTTTTGCTGGGCTTACAGAAACACTCATCTGTCTCTCCATTTGAGTTTCTGTTTTTCTCTAGAGCTCACATTTTTTCCTTTCTGCTGCATGAGGTCAGCTGACAATTTTAAAGAGCTTTAAAATCCCTGTTGTGGTATTTAATGGTTTTCCCAGAGCATCTTCCCTGTGTTTTATTCTGCTCCTCTCTTTACTCATTATATCCGTGTTTTCTCCTGGAATATGTGTCTCCAATCAGTTACAGAAGACCCTTCCCTCCTAAAATTATTTATTACTAGTTCATCATCTTGGAACCCAACTGTTTTCCAGATTTGCTTTTAATAGATGAGGTCATTTCTCTTCATAGAGACCCAAACCTGAGTTTCTGAGAACAAAAATCCCTCTGTTGATTATCAGCATTGTCATTGTTTGGGCTTTATTTACATTGTTTCTTTCCACCTTTACTCACAAAGAAAGGCTAAACCCACTCTGATGCACTGCCTATCATGACTGTCAACTATCTGGCACTGTCATTAGTTTCACTGAAGCCAGAGGGATTTCTCTGCACTCAGCTAAATGTGTTTGTGTGGGCTTGAGAGCCAAAAAGAAATGACAGTATCTGAAAACTTTTGATAATTTATGGATCTAGTCTTCCACCCCACTAATGGAATCCCTGTGGAGGGTGAAACAAATTGCCACTGGTCTGAAACAGGATCATGCAACCTAAAATAGCCCCATGCTGCCTCACTCCAAGCTGCTTGGCATTTTTTGCTGTCATCTGTCTGGCGGACCTAAAACAGCAAGTGTACCTCAAAACACAGCATGTTTATGGCCAAAAGGGCTCCCTGAGCTGTTTGGCAAAAGCAAAGAGAATAAGGGGTTAAAATCCAATAAACGTTTTTATTTTATCTGAAATACCCATCCTGGAGGCTTCTTCAGAAAATGTTGCAGTGTGCAAAAAGATGCCATAAAGTGATGCACTCTCAGTGCTTCCAGCACTAAGCACATTATAAGCACACTGCTTTAAGGTCAAAGAGGCCGCAAATCTGTGGGAGAATCTCACATCAGACTCATAAGAGTTTAAAAAAATCAGGATTTTAATGACCTCCTTCTCCTTCTCAGAGCTGCTCGCCTGGTCACTGAATTGTTTTCCTGCTGCTTGGATGTCATCCAGGAACGGAAGAGAAGTGCCCAAAGACTGTGTGCTGGTCTCTGAATGCACAGCATGTGCTGCTGCCCCTTCACAGGAGAAGAGGCACTTTCAGATGACAGACAAGTATTTTGACATCACCATCGAGGCTGAGAGCCCAGCTCACCCCAGGCACATCAAACATCTGCACAGCTGTGCCTTTGGGCACCTGGTTGTGGGAATCACAGGAATCACAGAGCCGCACCTGCCAGGGGCTCCCTGCATGCCACTGCTGCCAAATCATCACCTGAGGGAGGACTGGCAGCCAGGTAAGGTGGTTCAAAGGTGGTTTCCATCAGGACTGCAATGTTCAAGGGATGACTTTTTCCTCTTGGTCAGCTGAATGTTGAGGACACTGTTTAGAGGGGTTGGTCATCACTCTATGGAAGTCAGAGTCTGACACACAGACAACAAACTTGTGTGAAATGCCAAATCGTGGCCTAAAGCACTCTTTGAGTTTCATCTGGTTTTCCATGCTCTTCTTCTCATTCTGGTTCAATTCAAAGACCTGCATTTCTGTTTAACACTGTAAAGGAGATGTTGCCTTTAACTTATGACTGTCCTTTGAAAATTAATATCCATAATAGATTTCTGATGAGATCAGGTAAAACACAAGCATATTCACATGCTTAGATGTCTATGACCCACCCTGACCATTCCTGATACAGTCCTTTCTAAGCATGGGACAGTGCCTAAAACTACAAATAGCATGCGTTGTACCTATGTATAAATAAATATGTGTGCGTGTGTATACACTCATACAAAAAGTCTTTCAATCTGTATTTACATGAAAAATACATATGAAGCTAAAATAAATATGAATGTAGTTAGATTTTGATGGCACTATAACCAAACGGATTGTAACTCACCTTCAAATGTACAGTCACTGTCTGCTGGTACTGTGAGGATTAGTTCTTTTTCTGTGTGTATATATCTGCTGAATTAAGAACATGACTGATTTCCCTGTGTAAAAGTATAAGTAAAAATTGCATCATGGAGGAGGTTGTAATGAACTTGCATAGGAAACTCAGTACTGAGAGCACCTGCCTAAGCCACAGTCACTCCTATCAATTCAGAAATCTTGGTGAGAGCATCCAGCATGCTAGGGAAAGCTCTTAGCCATGGCTAATTTGTGATTATTATCCCAAAGGAAATATGGTGCCCTGAGTCCTGGTACAAGGAGGTGATGGTGGGCGCGGCTCCCCCAAAACCTATTCTGGGGTCTGGTTTACCACCTCACACACTGTGGGAATCTGCTGTGGGGTAGAGCAGCCCTCCTTCCCCAGCCTGCTCACAAGTGATAGAAGCCTCCAAATGCCCCTGGTGGGTTTCCAAATTTCCAGATTGCAACAGAATCAAGATTTTTGACATTATGTTCCAGAATTAAGCAAGATGGAAGTTTCCCCTTGGATCATATTGCTAGTGGAAAAAAGAATCACTTCTCGGTCAGAAAAAAAAAAAAAAATTTCATTTAGAACTGGGATATTTTTTCAGCAGAAAAAGATTTTGGAACATTTATTTAGAACTACAGACCAGAAAATGCTTGTTTCTATACATATCCCTACAGTAAAAAAAAATATGTTAGGTGGAAAGATTTCAATCTGCTCCAAATGTTTAGGGTTTTCTTTTCTTCCCACATTTGAAAGCAAACAAACAACCCAAAAAACTCCTCCCCAGTATGGCCTAAGAGGATATTCTGAATTTATCAAAATGCTTCTGGGCATAAAATACCGAACCAGCACAACCTGCACTTGGTTTTGGTTCCTTGAGTCCTCTCTGGGAGCTTGTTCCTTTCTCTCATGGGACACCCTGGTCATTCCTGTGGCAGCCAGAGCCACCTCTCCTGCAGCTCCAGGCACAGCAGGCAGCTGTGGAGCATCCAAGTCCCAGTTCGAGACATGGCTGCTCTTGTAGCTGCAAGGGAAGTACTTGCTGGCCTTGCTACTCTCTGGGATATGGAGGTGGTCAGGCATTGATCTGGGAGTCAATTTTTACAGGTCAAAAGTTAATAGAACTGTTCTTAAAAACACAGGCACCTTGACAATCAGCTTTGACAAGCAGTTCAGGAAAGCTCCTGTGTACTCCTTCAAGCTCCTTGAGCTTCAGTGTAACAGAGGCTCTGCTGTGAAATTAAAGTAGCAAAAGCACAAAAAAGTGTTGAAGAATCAGGGTAGCAAGTCTGAGAAAAGCTATGGCTAGAGCAAGGGAAGGAAGTGAGGAAATACAGGAAAGCAATTCCTCTGAGAACCAATTCTGAGTAGCGCTATCCAGATTTTGTGTTTATGGAGCTGCAAATGTCTGCATTGTGGTGGTTTTGTTCTGAGTTCTGAGTTTGTGGGTCAGTGCAGAACAAAGTGGGATTGGTGAAACAACCACAGCAATATTTTCTAGCTTTTGCCTACTTCTTTTTCCTTAGACTTATTCTAACTTGTCTTTATTAGTAGAATTAATGCAGGACTAAGCCCTTAATCCTCTACACACCGACTGGCCACAGTACTGCTGTCCATGGGGGCTTTATGGCAGGGCAAGGACTGAGTCAGGGAGCTCAGGGATAATTGACTAATGCAACAGTAGAAGATTGCACTGCTGATTTTGATCTGCACTTTGTTGAACAAGGGCCGAAGTTCCAGCACTAACGTGCAATTTGTTTTGGGACACTTGGGCAGATCAGCCCCATGGCAGTGCTGGCAAATACCTATATTCTCTGTACATCTGTGTAAGGGCATAAATACCATTTTCAGCCAAGGCTTTCTTGTGAGTAGTTATAAGACTTGGTAAATTTTTTTTCAGACTAGGTCTGACTTAGGCAAGGGGGAGAAAATACCCTGAAAATGTCTCCTATCACTCTGTGTAGCATTGGTGGGATTTGGGGTTGGGGAATCTGGGTGGTGGACACGTTGCAGGGACAATGCAGTTTGTCAGCATTTCACCTCCTGGCTCCATCCCATCCCTCCTGTCTGCCTTGTCCCAGCACTGATGTCTGTATGGCCTCGCAGTGACATTGTTCTCATGGGAAAAGCACTTATTAAACTCCTGTATTGGGTTTGCACCTCTAGGTCTCAGTAGCAGGGGGGCTGCACAGGTGTCTTCTGTGAGAATCTGCAGAAGCTTCCTCCATGCCCAACAGAGGCAATGCCCAGCTCCAGGACAGACCCACTGCTGGTCAAGGCTGAGCCCACACCAGCAACGGTGCTCATGCCATCAGGAGGCTGGGGGTGGATCTTTGGAGGGGACACAACTGACCCAAAATAACCAAAGGGTTATTCCACACCATGTGATGTCAACTCAGGTACAAAAGCTAAGGAGAGGAGGAGGTTTGCCCTCCAGAGCTAATGCTAAGGGTGCTGAAGTCCTGCTTCCCAGGAAGTGGCTGGGTATTGCTCACTGATGGGAAGTAGAGAATAAGGCCATGGGTTTTTTTTTCCTTTGCTTGTGTGCATGCAAACTTTCTCTTTTGCTTTTGTTAACTTCCTTATCTTAACCTGTGAGTCATTTTCCATCTTATTTTCTTTCCCCTGTCCAGCTGGGAAAAGGAGTGATAGAGCAGCTTGGTGAGGACCTGGCATCCAGCCAAGGTCAACCCACCACAGCTACAAATCTAAGTTAAGCAAAATTTCCATGTTAAAACTGTCTCATAGGCTGCCTGCCAGAGCCTCTAAAAGAAAAAGGAAAAATCACTCTTTAGAGTGAAAAGAAGGAAAGAGCTGCTAAAATTTATGCTAGGCTTGCATACAAAATCCATCAAATTTTCATGCTGGCAAACATGAGGACTGGGTATATCAACAAAGCTGTTATAAATTGAGTTGCTGAGCACCACAAATAAAGAAAGGCCCCTGACTGTAGACCTTGGCCCAGCCTTTCCTCTGTGAGCTTGGGACTCTACAGTTGTCTGCTTGCTACAAATGCAGGTCCAGGTTCCAAGTGCCTTTGCTCTTTGAAAACAGAAATTGCCTTTTAGACTGGTGTTTTTGCAGAGTTTGAAGCAATGACTGGGCATTCACCCACTAGCTCAAGATACATATGGGCTTTCTGATCAAATTGCTTCAGTTTTTTTGATACTATTTTTTCCAGAGTTACTGGTGTAAGAGCGCTGCTTATTTTGACAAGGTGACATACCTGCAACACAGCAAAGGTGACCAAAGTGCCTCAGTTACCAGTGTCCGGAAATACCAGGCTGCTCCCTGCAGGTGTGTGCTACCATCACCCTCCTGCCTTGCCACCAAGCCTTAGGAGTCCAAGAGAAGCAACAGGTTCATTCCTGGATTTGCAACAAGTGAGCTGCAGTTATCCCTCAGGTCTGTGCATCCTGCTTGCCATCTCACTGACCTTTGGTTGGCCTATGCTACATTTTAGCTTCACTTTCTGCCGTGTCTTCAATTATTTGCTCACTCAAAATTTGTTTTATAGGGTTGTAAACCAATGAGGTTGGATTAATGAGCATGTAAACAGCTTGGATCATACCCTTCTTCCCATTTCTCACACTAACTGGATTCCTGTGTTATGGTATCTGTCTCCAATTTGATAGATCAGAAATCCTTACTATCAGACTGCCAATTTCATGGGCCAGTTCCCTCAGCACTGGGGATGGAGATTATCTGGTCTTTTTAGCTGGAATATATTAAACTCGGAGTTTAGCTTCCATCTGTAGCGGGGTAATTTCCATTTCTCTGAACATTTCCATTAGTCATCCTGGCTCTGACCCTGCAGTCTAGATAATTATTCCTATTGAATTGCAGTGCCAAGCTAGTCTCTTATTTTATGAGACCTGAATAAATTGTTACTCCTTTTAACCTGAGCAGGAAACTGAATGTCAGGATGTCACAGATAATTTCATTTGGGAAGGTAAATCAACAGGAGGAACTGAGTGGCTCTGAAGAAGTTTTGTTGGTTTGCTTGCAAAGACCAGAACAAAATGCTCTAATAGGTTCCCAGCTGCCTGTCCCAAGCCCATATGGATGGTGCTGGAGCAGCCAAGACCAGGCAGGGCTTCCCACAGAGCTGGGCTGCTGTCACTGTGGCCACCCTACCCTGCCAGCCGTCAACTGCAGTTCCTCCTGTCCCAAGCACGCAACATTTTGTTCATCTTTGAGAAATTTTTTCTCATTAGCATGTAGTTATAATTTACTTTTGTTATCTTTCTCTTAACTTGAACCAAATCTGCTCATGCCCACTTGGTCCAAGGTCATCTTCTGCAATGAGATTTTCTATAACTATTTAGACAGATAACAAAATAGGTTGAGGTAATGTCACCCTTGTTTGCTCCAATGACAAATGAGCTGCTGCATCCAAGAATACCTGAGGCTTGTACTGTTTTCCAGATAGCAACTCTGAACTTCAGTTCTTTTCAATGATATGATTCTCAAGAATGTTTATTTCTGCTGAAACTGCAAAGCATTCTCCCACTTGTAAAGCTGCTGCTTGGAGCGTGTGGCAGAGCACACCAAGTCCGTTTCACAGTTTCTAGTTCCCCAATCATCTCTTCCAAAATTAGCTGATAACATCCCTTTTTTCTGTTTGCATTTGTTTTTCTGTTTCCTTGATAGCTCATAGATGGGTCACTGTTCTTTCTGCTTATCTGTTTGTCTGTCTGCCTGTCTGTCTATTATCTTCTCTCTACCTGTCATGGTCATTACTTCTGCTCCACCATTGTCTGTACAATAGCCACATTTTCTTCCCTTTGCTCACTCTGACCAGTTCCATAACAAGTGTGCAAACAATGCAGTGGTGTGTTTCTGATCTTGTGCACATTGTTACCTGTATCAGGCAGTCCCTCCCCCTCTGCACTTCAGCCTATATGAAAGCTTTTTTCAACAGTTGGATTTTTCCGCTGTCCTTCCTTTTCTCATTCCTTTGTCCATTGATATCTCTGCTTTTAAATTGCTTTTCTCTATCTCTATAGTAAAACGAAGTGAATGGCTTTACTGAGTCTCACATAACCTCCTCCTCTTAAATTCTTTTTTGAAAACTTTTCTATTTCTAGGCTTGTCAGCATTTATCCCACCAGACTGGTAGTTTAGGCATGCAGGTGAAGTCCCTTTCCCAAGGGAAGTCCCATTCCTGGAAATGCCTATTATTGCAGCAAGAATGTGATGAATGTTGTGTTCATGCTGTGATGCCATGAGGGATGTCACATGAGTTTTCTTTGTCCTGGACCTCTGAGTATTTTCAATATTATTATCAAAAACTTGTAAGAATTTGCTGATTATTTGGTGGGAGTTAATCAAGCTGAAAAGTAGATTAACTGCATTAATTCACTTCCATTTAGCTTTTACTGGAGTCTACTTCTTCAGCAGTTATTTGCTGAACTTGGAGATTGCTTACTTCATCTTGTGAACAAACCTTCATGGCTACCTGCCTCTGTAAGTGCCTGTGGCTTTTATTTTTTAAAGTTATCAAGGCAGGTGTAGATGTACGAGACACAGCATTTTGATTCATCTGCCCTGGCCCCTGGCTGTGGCTGGAAGTGTTGACAGTGGCTTTTGTTGGAATCACAAGGAGGGTTGCAACTCTTGGGTCAGCCAGACATAACCCTGGCAGGAAAGGAGTGATCCAAGGAGAGCAGTAGCAAACCCACTGGTGTGATGATGTGAAAACAAGCCTTCAGACCAAAAGGCTGGACTGTTTGAATAGCCATCACAGCTCCTGACTGTACCCCTCTAGCTGGGGTGGTCACCGTGAGAGCAGGACCCCATCAGAGCCATATGAACACTCTCCATGCCACTGTGGCAGCCCTTCATTCTGCTAAAACCCCTGGGAAAGGGGTTTACCATCTGAAAGGGAGCTGGAGCAGTAACCCAATCCCTTACAGGGTTGCCTGTGTGGCTGCCCATCAAGGGCAGATAATGAACACCTGGGGTGGGATTTCACCCAAGTATGCACATCTAAAACGAAAGGCAAATCAGATACCGATATCCCACTGAGTTAATGGAGCCTCAAGAGTGACTCAGACATTCAGATTTAGGTATTATCTGGAAGGTGAGAGGAATAAATTTAGGAGTCCACCAAATTAAGCTAAATCCTGTCTTTGATGACTGATAAAACCTTCATCTTCTCCAAAGGTTTTCTAAATCCCTATAGCTGTAAACCCAGGCACTTAATAAACAGTTGGAGCTTTTCTGCAAGGTCAGTCACAGACCCAGCCAAAGCTAATGGTTATCCCCCATCACACGCTTTCCCCATCCATCCTTGGGGTGGAGAAGCTTCTCCAATCCCCACCTCATGCCTCTTGTGCTAGAGCTGGAGGGAGAGCAGTGACTGCTCCTCTCCTGCCCCACGTGTTGTGCCACAGATCGGGAGATCAGCACAGCTGTTGGGTGGCAGACACAGGGGTGGGGAAATAGTCACTTCTTCCTTTCCTTTACTCATGCTCTTCAGAGTCTGGGGAGGGAGCGTGTGCTGGATTGGGGGTGGCATCAATGTCAGTGTCTGGCCCCATTCCCCCCTCTGTCAGTCAGGGCAGAATGGCTTAGTGCTGCTGCTCCTTTCATCCAGTGGAACTGCAAGGGGGGGTGCATTTTCTTTGCCATTCCTGACACCTCTAATATCTGTTTCAAAACCAGCTTTCTGAAACTCAGGAGGAAAAACATTTCCCTCCCTTCCCAGCACAGATATGTTTTGCTTGTTGAATTGCAGTGCCTGCCTTTCTGCACTGCAGTACCAGCAAATATGTCTCACAGGAACATTCAGGCATCCATTTGCTCCAAGATAGGAACACTGAGGCTTTTATTTCCACTGCTTAACCTGTTTAACCTTGTTTGTCTACTAACAAACTCCATTTAAGTGCTGTTCTTTTTATTTTGGTTGCTGTCGCACAGAAAAAGAAAGTTCATCAGGAGAAAAGCCTCTCTGCTCATGCCAGAGCTTACTGAAGAAAAATAGGCTTGGGTTTGAGTTTCATTTTTTTTCCCTTGCAGAGAGGCCCAAACCAGTCGCAGGGCTGCTCAATTCCTTCAGTGTGTCTGCAGCTGATGCCCTCTGGAAGAGGCTGTCTGGGAGCACAGGGCTTCCCATCCATTTCTTGACCACCTGGCAGTGATGCAGCGACAGAACGGGGAAAGGATGGCAATGGGAAGCAGGTTGGTGTTCCCAGGCACACTGATCCAACTGGCAGGTTGTCCTGAGACCACGTGGGGACAAGGATAACCAGGAGTGGCCTGCGCAGCAGCCAGCTCATGCTGCTGCACAGGGTGCCAACCAGGGCCACATGTCATGCATCCCCATGAGAGACAACCATCCTGGAGGGAAGTACATGATTGGCATGTTACCATTTGCATGTGTATATTAAACAGCACTGACTGCAAATTACCCATCGTTCAGCCTGCATTAGAGCATTGCCATTGAATAACTGTGCACAGCATGAAAATGCCCATTGATGGCAGGGCAATTTGAAGATGAAAATAAGTGTCCCTTAAAGCAGGATGTGCACAGCTCCAGCTTCTGCAAGGTGATGGCTTTTCCAAGATAGCTCACCCTGGGCAGATAACTACATTGAGAAAGCACAAGTCAAAATGCTTCCAGAAGAACACCAAGGTAAACAAAAAAACCTCTCAATGTTTAACTGAGCACATACTCTTGGCAGCATGTTCCAAGCACCAGTATGATAAATCCCCAAGTTGTGCTGCACTGAGATGGAGTGTCTCAACAGCAGGAGCCAGGATGTGCTCCTGGGTGATGGAGGTAACTTTCTAAGCCATGGTGATTCTGCCAGCTCTGTACCATGGAACCACTCTGGGCACCTGAGATTGTGCTTCTGGAGAATTGTGACAGGTTGGGACCAAGAGCAGGTCTGCATCCGCCTGTGGGCATGAAGCGTTTCAGGGGGGCATTTCAGGGAACCCTGTGGCTCTGTACAGAGCACTTCAGGCGAAGGGGTTTGGGTACAGTGTGTCCCTCAGAGTGCACATCGTGTTCATGCAAGGCAAAAAAAGGGGGTGGAGGGTGGAAGCAGGGGAGAAAGGAAACAGCTGCCTCATGCATGAAAAGATTTGCCAAACTCCCATGGTTAGATTTAATAGCTGGGTGCTGCAAGCTCAGGAGAACAATGTAATTTATGTCATTACTGCTAAAAGGCTGGTTTAATGGCAAGGGCTTCATTTGAGTTGCCTAAAATGTTTAACAAAGGGGAAAGTGAAAACAAACATGAAAGCTGTATTAAAAATTATGAGGATTTTGGGGAGACTGCCAGGTACATTTTTCCAGTGGTACAAAATCCTCTCCTGGCAAACAGCTCATTTTGCCTATGCTAACTCTAAGATATGAAGCTGGAGCTAGAGGTAGAAGGAAATAATTAGGTTTTGCTTTAGCTACAGTTTAAGTTTCTGAAACAGTAGTTGGGTCACCCCGTTGTGCTTGAAGAGCAGAAGCAACAGAATGCTTTTTAAATTCAGTATTAATTGTCTCTTCTTGAAAATTTACTTCTTAGCGTCTTTTTAAAGTATTTTGGGAATGGGAGTGGAAGGAGACAACAGGTCCAAAGGGAGGAGGTCTGGGTGGTTGTGACAAACCCACCTTTTTTACTTGTGCATTGAAGAGGACACTCCTGCTCTTACAGCAGCAAAGGCAGTGTGTGTGGCTAACCTTGCTGTTCCTGGTTCTGCACACCATGCTATTTTTAATGCACCAGCTCATACAGCTTTGAGTGGAGCATGGTGGGGATTCAAGTTAAAAAAGCACTGCTGCTTCACGAAGGCACCACCAGGCCGCCCTCTCAGTTCTGTATGCTGTGAGGCCATATGGTGCTGGGCACGTCCAGTCCTTTCCCCAGAGCTCCAAATGCCTCTGAGTGCTGCAGGGGAAGCACAGCTCACAGGCAGCACTTTCATGGTTCTCTTGGTGCTGAAGCTGGGTCAGGGACCCTTCCTTGGCTACCTGCTCATCCTCTGCCAGCGCAACACTCGGAAGGACTCAGCCACACAGGGAAAATGGAGACAGCATCAGCCCCCGGGTCCCCATTTGGGCTGGATGGCTTCTCTGGGTTGCTCTTGCCCTGGGCAGACAGCTGGCATCAGCTGGCATCCTGGCCAGGGTCCTCCTGCAGCACTGCTTAGGGTAGTAGTGTCTAAATTGCTCATATCAGGAACCCACCACAGGCCCCCCAGCCTGCAGAGAGCTGCACCTGCCTGCATTTGCCTGCCATTGGGCACTGGTGGGACCACTGGGAACAGGCCAGGTGCTGCCAACACCTTTCCCTGAAGAGACAGCGCTCCTTAGGTCAGTCTGCATTCCCACCATTCCTTCTCCCTTGTGCAGCCACTGACATTTGAGGTGGTGGTCAGCTCACCTTCACCCAGCAAGGCTGATCTTTGCTCGCTGCTAATCGCAGCCAACTGGGTGGCAATGATTTTGCGACAGAATGGCTGCCAGGCCATTCGGATTATCTGCTCCAGCGCTTTGAGAGATGGCTGGTAAAGCAAATAGTAACAATCCAGAGAAATTATCTTTATTTGCCTGCAAGAACAGTGCTGTAATGTGAGGCTCAAATGAACCTCTTTTGGCACGCAAGGTCAGCGTTGCCTTTTGCATATGGCATACATTAGGATAAGTCCCAGCCCCACATAGCATCTCTTAACCAAGAAGCTGCATTTCAAAATTAGATGTATTTCGTTACTTTTGTCAGAGATCAGTTTGCAGAATTGGCTGGCAGGGAGATTCGAAGTGCAAATACTTGAATACTTTTAGATGAGTTTTAAGAATATATGACTATATATTTTCTTGCTCTAAGACTTGTTGCTGCACACAGGAGTTGGTCACCAACATCCCGTCAGCTTTAACAAGACAAGATGCTGTATATGCACTCCAAAAAATCCCGAGTTTCATGATGCTGAACATCCCATTCACCCTCCCTTCTACACTTATGAAGTTAATGTTATGAAACTGGTGGTTATGAAAGTGGATTTTTATAGTGTGAAATATGCCTTTTGTTGAACAAGCCAGACCCATAGATCCTCAGACTCTGAAGATCTCTGGAATTTAAGGGTCTGACATTATATTTCTGTGGGTGTTTTTGCAGAGGTGTGTGCTTTGCTGCCCCATTCTCCGACTCTGAAGCCAGGGAATCATGGCAGGAGAGACTCTCAGGCAGTGATGAAGCTGCTGGACCTCAGCATAAGGGTCCCAGGAACTTCATAATGCACCATCATACAGGATTCCACACTACTGAGGCATTTATGTCAGAGCCCCAGGAAACCTCTACCCTCTGTCTCAGCCAGCACTGCCTGTGGACCCCCACCTGAGCACTGCTGAGGGTTCTGCTGGGCTATGATGGCTGTGTGAGGACAGGCACAGTGCACATGACCTGCATTGTGCCAGCCTGCTTGCAAGAAACTTCTCTTAGCCACTGGACCTGCAGTCTGTCCTCTGGCTGGCTCTTCCATGGAGGTTTCCAACAAGGAAAGCCAGCTTGGAGCGGGTGCTCCATGGAGATCTGATTAAGATGTGCAGGTTGCCAGATACCCACCAGCTGCCAGAGTATTTCAGTCATTAGTAATGGCAGGATTAAATGCAAAGCTTCAACAGCCTTTCCAGAACAAACCTGGGTTTTCAGCTTTACTGCCTTTTGTTTTTTCTTAAAGGATCCAGATCCAGCATGGATGGTGCTCCTGGAAAGGCCTTTGCTCTCCTTCAGGTTGTGTACATCACATTTGTACCATACCTGCACTGTCATTGCCACAGAGTGAGGAGGTCAGCAGGAAGAGCAGATGCTATTCCTGGCACAAACATATAGAGAACATTTCACTGACTCCACTGGACCATCCCTCCCTAGGCAAAGCGTTTGATGCGCTTTGTCTTTTCCCCTGCGTCCAGAAGTGGCCTCTGAAATTTCAGTACATTGGTTTGGCTATCTCTAGAGCATTACATTTACTCCTCCAGGAGTTGGCAAATTTTGCAACTTTGTACATTATATAAGGCGCACTGGACTATAAGGCGCACTTTTATTTTGCCGCGAAGATTCATGCCGCGTGCAACAAAGTAACTAATTAGTAACGGAATCCCGCAATCATGGAGTTTACTGGCAGGTGCTCAATTTCCAAACATTTTTCACGGATTGGCGTAGCCTTTAAATGCAGTCCCAAGCACCCTCCCTGTATGCGGACCCCGGCACTCCCGCCCGCCCCCGGCGCCGGTTGGTGAGGCGGGGCTCGGGGTGGCAGTGGTTCAGGGCGACTTGGAGCGGGCGCAGCTCAGAGCAGGCATGGTTCATGGTGGCATGGAGTGGGTGTGGCTCGCGGCAGCTCGGAGCGTGCGCGACTCATGGCAGCACGGAGCGGGCGGGGCTTGGAGCGGCTTGGAGTGGGTGTGGCTGGTGGCTTCTGCGGCAGCCCGCTCCCTCCCTCCCCACGCCCCCCTGGTGCTCCGAGAGCCCCGCGTTGCCCCGGCATTCCGGGTGCCCCGTGCCGCACCGGGAGCCCCATGCCCCCCCCAGGCTTTTCCCCTGCGCCGCCACTGCCCTGATGCCGGTGGGCTCGCCCCATGCCGCCGCTGCCCCGATGTCGCCAGGCTCGCCTTGCACCGCTGCTGGCCTGATGCCGATGGGCTCGCGCTGCGCCGCCGCTGCCCCGATGCCGCCGGTTTTCCCCCTGCCACCCAGGCTGCGCTGCCGCCGCCAGCTTTCCCCCCGCACTGGCGCTGCTCCAATGTCGCTGGGCTCGCCCCGGCCCGGTGCTGGCCCGATGCCACTCCCGGGCGGGCTCTGCTCGGCTCAGGACTCTTGCAGGCTCGCACTTCCTGGTTGGCAAATTTCACACCTTTGTACGTTATATAAGGCGCACCGGACTATAAGGCGCACTTCCGGGTTCGGGGGAGAATTTTAGGCAAAAGGGTGCACTTTATAGTCGTGAAATTACTGTAATGAAAACTTTCAAATCATCCCTTTCCACATGCAACTTGAAAACTATTTCCACCCACTGTTGTGCTATGCATCTAATTTTCCCAGTTAGGACCATAACTTCCCAGTCTCCCCTGGTATTTATGGAAGTAACTATATATTTTGCTACCAGCCAGTTCTGCACCTGCACTGCTGTTCTAGGTTGTTAACAGGTCTATTAATCATTGCTATCAGTTTGGAAGGAGGGCATATCCAGTTCCTCACCTCTTGTTGCATTAAAATGAATACTTTTTCCTTCCTCCTTTGTCTCCTGACTGTTTCAGTTAATATTCAGAAGCATCTTTTTCCCACTTTTACCATTTCAGGGCCTTGAGTACCTTTACTAAGCGAGTAGGAATGATAGTTTGACAGTGTCAGCAAGTTTTTCTACCAGGTGGTTTTTGCTGACCAAGTCCCAGAATTGTTAGGACTGAAGAGGACTCCGACAGGACATAGCACCTGGCTCTGAGCAGAGAAAGGAGTTGTGGGTAGGTAAACTCAGTAGGTTTCTGTGGTGTAAGTAGGGTGGCATTTCATGGAAGCACTTGAGTGTCCCCCCCTTTTGGCTCTAGCAGTACTATTTCCTGATTGTGGTTGGGCAAACAGTCAACAGCCAGCCTTGAAGATGTTGCAATCACTTGATTTGAGTTCAAGAATGTCCAGGGTAGCTCCAGGAGGCAGAGACTCAATGCTATCCTTCCCATGGCCATAGAAGAGGCTTGCAGAGAGGTGGACAGTCTGCAAAGGCTTATGTTGCATTTGCTACCCAAAACCAACCTTTGCAGGAGGGTTTGCAAAACAGTGAGTTTCAAATGCCTGCAAAACAGGCACTGGAAGTGAATTTCAAATTCATGTCAAGCACTGGCAAGAGGAAGTTTCTTCCAAAAGCCACGCTCAATCAGGGAATAGATACACCCCATGACCTTGCATCCCATCAACACCGCCTCAGTGCCGAGAATCTCAATTAGCACCAGTGGTGCTCACAGCAAACATTAAACAAACATCTCCTGGGCTGGAAGAGCTCATTCAAAAGCTGCTGGGCGGAGAAAGAAGAGCATGTTGTCACTAAAACTTTATCACTTGTCTAAAGGGGATGGTGGCAGAGGCTGTGAGGACTTTGACAAAACCTGCTTTTAGCTCAAAATATGAGGAGAAAAAGGGCTCAGTGGAGTATAAAGCTCAGCTACTGTCACCCATGTAAGGCTGCCCTCACTGACTGTGTTTGAGGGAGCTCAGGAGGGGGTCCATGCTTTCCTGCTTCCAGTTTCTGATAATTATTGCCTGCATGACAGGTGGTGAGCGTAGGTTTTACATGTGGCCTTGGAGGAGCTTGTACCCATTTTCTCCCTTGAAAAGCAGGTGATGAAGAAGAAAAGCAAGGACACACAGGCTTTGCAAAATGAGCTTGTGATGCAGATCCAAGAGTCTCCCTGACCATAGCCTTCATTGGACAGGTTACAAACATGAATACCCTTGGCAGCTGAGGCTTTCACCCCAAGGAAGTGTTCTAGCGTGTGTTCCATGGGGGACTGAGCGCTGGTGTGGACAGAGGGGCAGAGGGCTGGTTATCAGTGTTTTTCCATTAGCAGGGACAAGTACCTGTGGCTGCAGCTCAGCAAACAGCCAGTCTTTGGGAGGAGCCCAGGGCTCTGGTCTGTGATGGATCTGTCACCAGCAGAGGTGGCCACAGGGGCTCTGGCTCTGTTGTGGTGTTGGCCCAAACCTCCCAGCTGGGACCTTGCAATCCCTTGGGTGTTTCCTTCCCTTTATCTCTCCATCTTGTGCACTCAGGCCAGGGCCAAACCCTTCTTCAGGAGTGTCAGCCACCTCGCACCAGCCCTGACTCAACAGTGCTGAACTCTTTGGAAAGACATTTTGGCGTCTGTATTCCTCCTCCTTGCCCAGCTCTAGGGTGTGCTAGTCTAAAACAAGATTGAATTTCCTTTTGTTTTCCTCCCTTGGAGGCCATTTTAGGCAAACTCATTTACTGGGAGATATCAGCTGGCCTTGGCTTGAAAACATGGGGAGGGTTTAAAAATTGTTTTTAGCAGCTCTAAGAAAGCATTTCCCGGTAGGTACGTGCCAGCAGAGACTGCCAGTTCAAATCACCTCACAAGGGCCCTCCAGAGCAGCTCTCAGACACAGGCAATTTTGATAGTGAGAACAGGCATTTCTGCTATCACTTTTGCTTTCCTCTTTAGGAAAGAATGACCACTTGGCTTTCTTTTTTTTTTTTTTATGGTTTTCATTGGATTGGTATTTTTTATGTGGGGGAATTCCATATACTGACTTGTCTCCTGTAGCTGTTTTTATATTGCTCCCTCTCCATCTGCAAATTTTTTCTATCAGTAACAGCAGTTACTATTAGTACAAACTTTTCTCCTCATTTCTCCTGGGTTTTGCATGACAACAGCAGTTAGTAGGCAGTCTCTTACTTCAGGTTGACAAAGCATTGCTCTGTTTTTTAAATTCTCCCCCACAAGTTAAAGATCAGGAAAAGAATGCAGCATCTAGAACCAAGATGTGTGCAAGACAGTAGTTCCATCCTCGCTTCCTTCTTTTCCATCCACCAAGCCAGAATGCACAGATGCCCCTCCAAAAGCATCTTTTATTCCCTCTGACCATTCAAATTGTAAGCAGAAACATGCTAATACACAAAAATGTACCCTTCTCCATTTGTAACAGCGCTTTTAAATAATTCCTGCCAATTTACTAAGCCTGACCTCATGTTTCCCCAACATCACAAAGGCTGGCTCTATTCAGGCTGTCCCTTTCCAGGAGATTCTCCATTCGAGCACTTGAAATGCTTTTTGTCTCTTTGGCCACATACAGCACTAAAAAGACTAGAGTAGAGTTTATGTTTACCCAGACTACTTTTACAAGTACATCCAGATCTACAGAGGCACTTCTTACTTCATCAGGATTTTTAAACACAGGAAGAAGAAAGAATGAAGTTTTCTTAACAAACAGAAATAGTGCCAACTTCGTTTTTTCCCTTGTTGCTTTAAATTCAGTATATGCTGATGCACTTAAAAGCAGGGTGGTTTCAAAACCAATGGTCTTTCATATTTATTTAGTTTCAGGGTTTAATTTTTTGGTCAGTTATTTTTACTAACAGAATAACTCTCAGTGAGGGAAGTTTGGGAATCTGTTGTGCCATGAACACTCCTTTGGATGAGTATCTGTCTCTACAAATTTCTTTCCTTAAGCATGAAATAAGGATATAATGCATAAATTTCACTCAAGAGTTTAAAGCTCATTGCCTGAGAGCGATATAAATATATTTATATATTTTATATATGCCTGAGTCTATATAAATATAAACTATAAACTCCACAAAGAGAAGGCAAAAAAAAAAAAAATCTGTTATTTCACTGCAAGAGGTTGTTAGACCATTAAAACAAAAGACTGTTGATAAAGCTTACATGCACATTTGGAAAAATTACTAGTAAAGGGTCTGTCAAGTATCATCAGAGGAAAGGATTCCTTACACCCTGACTTTAACATGGCAAATGTGCAGAGGTGTTTCCTTTCTTCAATAGCAAAAAGCTGGGAAGGGCAGGTCATTTGAGACCCTCTGACTCTAGGTTCCTGAGTCTGACCCATCCTTGACCCACTCAGCTGAGGAAAATGCAACTGCTCATCTTTTCCAAAGTATTTTTAAATAGTTGTGCAGAAAACAGAAGTTGGAAAGCTAAGTCTTAGATGGAAAGTTTGCTTTAACTGAATATCAATTATTACCTCCTCCAAAGAATTCAGCAGACATCACCAGGGTATATTAGTTTTTACTGACTTTTAAGACAGGCCTTCAAAGGTCAGCTTTACCATCAGTGCTGGACTAGTTCTGGCAGAATGTTTCAAATGCTGTTGTACTGTAATCCCTGGATGAGAAGGCTTGCCAAGTTTAATTTGATCGTAATTTAGCTTTTCTGTAGGAGCCTCCAACTTTCCACTTTCCATAACTATTTAGTTAACTACAGGAAAAACTCCTGTGCTCTGAGGTTGTTGCTTTGGTCAGTATTAGCATGAAGAGCCACTATTGAGTGATTTGCCAGTGTCATTAAGTTGTGCTTACTGAGAAGTGGACAGGTAAATGGACAGGTAAGAAATACTCCATCCTTTGAAGAACCTCAGGTGTGTTGGTGGTGAAAGGGAAAACATCCTACATGTCCTGACACAAGGTGTCCTATTAACTCCTGCACCTTCAGTGACTTGCAGGGGGTCAGGTCGTCTCTGTACATCCTGAAAATCTCTGAGTAGAGAACTGAGTTCTGCATCTCACTTGGTGAGTCCCTCTGGATGGGGTCCCCCGGGGCTGTGATGTGTCCCCAAGGGCCAGGGCCAGGCACCCTGTGCATGGTATGTCTGCAGCTCAACACAGGCAACAGCACATGGGTTTGTTAAGGATGCTGTGGAGGGATGTGCAGGAGGCAGATCCTGGAGAAACTGGGGTAGCAATGCACCCACAGTGCAGTACAGGGAATGTGTCACAGTGCTGGAAATCCACACAAGCACCTGGGGCATTGAGCTGCTTTGCTCTCAGTGCCACTCAGAGACATTTATGCATCCAAACACGCTGACAGCAAGGATGCTGAATTGCCCCCCTCCAGCCCCAATACACCTTTGGCAGAATGTTTGTCTCAGACAGCCCGAGTTTGCTTCAGCAATCGGGCAGTAGCCAGAGCTTTTCTGGAGTCTGTCCACACAAAGCCAAGGCAATGGGAGGCCTGCTCTAAGGGGATTAGAGGGGATCTCAGCTTAATTAGTCTAAGAGGGCTGATCTCAAAGATTATTTCTCACACAGAGCAGAAACAGCTACCAAATGATCTTTGGGTCAGTCAATTACTGCCCGTACTGGGTGAAGTTGCAGAAAACTGGTGAAGACTTTTGATGGAGCAATCCGGTAGCAGAGGTAGCTGGGGCCACGGTGACTCACAGCTGGTCAGAGGGAGGCACAGACCATACCCCTCTCACAGGGTGGCAGAGCAGCAGCCTCGGAAATCACAGTGGCCTGATTAGCCCAGCTTATCTGGAAACATCCTCCGTGGTGGCTCCTGCAGGCAGAACAAGTGTTCAGCATGATCTGGTCCTGCAGCTCCTGACTAACACATGGAAGAGGAAGACGGGTCCCCTACCCTTTCTCTGTGATGGACAGCACCTGAAGGAGGTTTTTCAGGGAAAATGCAGGTTTAGGAGCAACTACATGATCAGTAAAAGAAGCTGCATGTCTCTAAATGTACTAAGTCCCAGCTGTGGTCTGCAGGGAAGCTTTGCTAAAGAAGGTGAATGTAACAGCTGCTGCATTGCTAATCCAGCTTTCTCGACACTCACAGCACCATTGCAGGAGCAGGTTGCTCCTCACCCAGCACCCACACAGTGTGGCAGACATTGCTCATTCAAGCACTTCCTTACAGAGAGACTTGCATGGGTAGAGAACAGGGAACTCTCTTTATTCTAGAACTTTTCTTATTATTGCTGCCACTGAGTCCCAAGTGACCACCTGCTTCCATCTCTTTTTTGCACTCGGTCAGGGAACTTTATGGATCATTTTGATATTGCCATCCAAGCTCAGTGAGCTGCAAGAATTCTTCCCGTCCCAAACTTTTCCCTTTTCCCTCCTTTTAATTTGCATTTATAGGTTTCTGGATACTTAAAGGTGACAAATAGTACCTGAAACTTTTTTTTTTTGTTGTTGGAGATAACCAGATGAGGAAACCTGAATTTGGTTTGCACTGTTTTTTTGTCTTTTTTGCTTGTTTTTTATTGTTTGATGGTTTTTGTACATTGCAGCAGTTTAAAACTTTTGACAAACATGCCAAAATCTGGAACAAATTAAAAAGTTTAATAAGGAGCAGCATTGTGAACTTTTTGAAAGCGTGGTTTTCATAATTTATTGGAAAACTCTACCACTTATAAACAAGCAAACTAGGTTTATAGCTTCAGTGATGCAGAGGCTGTGTACATTTCTGAGTCAGAATGTCTCCTGAGAGCAGGGGAGACGCAGCTTCTGCCATGAACTATTGATTCAAGAGCACACAGTGGTTGCTTTGTGCAAAACCTATACAAGATTAGGAAAAAAACCCAAACAGACAAGAAAAGGGAATAAAGGAGGAAAAATCTCTCTTGTCTTACATGAAACAAATTGTCTTCCACATAGAAAAAAGATGAACATGATGTTCAGTCAGTGGCAGAGGTGACTTGCCTGGAGTGAAGAACCATGTATCTTTATGAGCATTATCCTTCCCTGTCACTATCCTTCCTCCATACTGACAAATATAAAGTTTCTTACCAGTGTATGCTTCTGGACGAAGCAAAGAGCTCTGAAACTGGGGATACCTCACCTAATGGGAAGAAAGCAATTTTGTTCTCTTCAGATTTCCTCTAGCCATGAAAAATGCCAAGGAAAACCAGCATTTTGCTTTAGATATGATGCAGAGATGAGAGTCCCCTCCCCACAGCCATCACAGAGAGCTTGTTTGCAGGTGGATCTTGTCTTGCTGGATTAAGGGTAGTCTCCTGATGGGTTAACTTTAAATGCAGAGATTAGGAATTATTTCAGTAAACTATCATGCATGTCATGCACAACATTCCCTGGTTGAAAAGGGGAACAAGTAAATAACACGCTGTAAGTGCCCACCCACTCTTCATGATCTCTGACTGCTTAAATGAGCACAATTCTAGGAATAACCACAAATCACACCTTCATCAAGAAAGGTCGATTGAGGTCCCCTAATAAAGAGGTGCCAACTCTTATGAATACTTCTCGAATCTTCACAGTGTATCTCTTCCTGAAAAATTAGGCAGAACCTCAACTGTCTTTGGTGTTCTCCATGCATCTTAAAATACAAAGTTAATGTTACATCAATACCGCAATTAAGTGTTGTCTTCCCCTCAAAAAAGTTCCAATAGAACCACACAGGAATAAAATAAACTTTATCTAAAAACTTGTTAGAAAATTAGATAGCTAGAAGGAATCCCGCCCTGTTAGAGCAACACCTCTTACAAGTCTTGAGGCTTCATGGAGAATTTGAGAAGCACCTTAATTCACAAAGCATTTAGTGTCCTCATCCATTTACTCTCTATCAATAGGACACTTATATATAATTTATTTTGTTTTGCAGAATCTTATCATCTTTTTGTTAATCAATTATTTGTGTTCCTGTATTTAAAATCACACACAGCAAATATTACAAAATTAACTTACTATTGCCTTACTTAGGCAAAGACTTCTAGGCAAAATTACATTAGCACTTTTGGAAAGTTTTTCTTGTGTCCCTGTGTTGATGACACGCCATCAGGCAGTTTATGAGGTTCCTGAGTTCAGACCAGTCCTCCACTTCTGGTGTTAATGAAATCTGCCTCTGAATCTGCTCCTAGATGATGTCACTGCCAGCAAAGCTGATTTCTATTCCTTAAACAAGAAACATCAAGATGTACAGTTGGAAATCCTCCCTAGTGAAGTCTCATCCTACTCTTTCCCACTCTATTTCTCAGCTCACAGTGAGTGTGTACAGACAAGGACTGTGCCTTTCACCCAGCAGTTACTATATATGAAATAGAAAGAGCAGAAAGCATATCCAGTTCAGTTGAAGAGTCTGGATGCAGACTTTTATCCCTCCTAACAGTGGGCAAACCATTTTTTCAAGACTTATAATTTGGCCAAGTATAGATCCATGTACCAATATTGTGGGATTTTGGGCCATTACCCAGTGGTTCAAACCAGAATGGCGCCAGGTTTTGGCAGAATGTTTTTAAGAATTTAGCACATCCAGAATGGTGCGTCTTCCATTGTTTTATCCTTAGAAACAGCTGCACTATTAAAAAACAGAGAACAAACAACCACCCCCCAAATCTGGGACAGAGAGATCATCCTGAAAAACTGGAGCTCTATTAACTAGCTTGGAAAGCAGGAAAAAAAAAAATCACCTTGTCTCATACTGGAAAGTGCCAGGCAACCTCTATTCAGTTTGATTATTCCATCTGCAACAACAAAGAGTGAATAGCAAAAAGAAGCCTATGTAGTCACCAAAAGAGCTGTGATCTAGAGTACAGTAAATTCACGAATACAAGCTGCACTGAGTATAAGCTGCATCTCTGGGTGTTGGCAAACATTTTGTTCTTTGTCCATAAATAAGCCGCAACTGAGTATAAGCCGCTCTGTCATTCGCAGCAAGGACCCACGTGCAACAAGGTTGCCAAATAGTAACAGAATCGCGGCATGGCGGGGTTTACTGTCTCGGTTCGGCCGTGCAGGCTCAGGGCTGCTGACAGGGCTGGGTGGCCCAGCTCGGCGCTGCCGCTCGGTGGGGCTGCTCGGGGCTGGCCGCCGCTACTGCTGGGCTCGCTCGCCCCGGCCCGGCGCTGCCCGTGGTGGCAGGGGGGGCACGGAGCCCGCCGGCACCCACGGTAGCAGTGGGAGGAGGGGATGGAGCCACCCTGCTCCTGCGGTGGCGGCATGCGGGGACAGGAGCCCGCCGGGCCGCAGGGCCAGCAGCACGGAGCCCCCCACCTTCCCTCCGGGCCGCGGGGCCAACAGGAGAGAGCTGCCCCGCCTTCCCCACCCTCTTTGCTGCCTGCACAGAGCAGCTCCACCCGCCGCACAACAGAGTAACCAATTTGTAACAACCGCGTAAATGCTGGGTTTTACTGGCAGGAGCTCGACTTTGCAGTTTGCACTGACTCGATTTGCACTCCCGGGGTTGAAAATGTCAGAAAATTATTCACATATTGGCCGCTCCTGAGTATTAGCCACATTTCCAGTGTGGGAGCAAAATTTGGGTCAAAACGGTGCGGCTTGTATTCGTGAAATTACTGTATATTCTTCGCTGTAGGATGAAAGCATATTTTGTTTTCCTAAACTGCGTTGTACAACTAGAAAGCTAAGTGCCATGTCTCAAGTATTTGGGGATGATGTTCAAAGTGAATGTCTTTTGGTTATTAAACTGTACAAGGATTCTAAAGCAAGAAAAAAATTGGAAACTCCATACAACAACTCAAGAAGCAACTTTATACTTATTTCAATGAAATGTCTTGTAGAAAGCTACACTTCAGATTCAGTTCTCTGATCTACCTAATAAGGACTTTTGTGCAAGAATACTCCCAATCTTAATAATCTTATTTCTACTGTTCAACATAACACTCAGTCTACCTACATATTTTTCTTCAGCAGTCTTTCAGGTTTATAAATTCCCCTCTCTAACCTAGATCCACCCCCATTCTCCTCCACTTCTGCCAGCTAGCCACCTCACTGTGCCATTCTTCAGTGAGACTCCTACGTGGCTGTCTGGCCTTGCAAACACTCCTAAGAAGAGCAGCCAGGTCTGTTATCCAGTTGTCTACGTACGTGGTCGCAGCACCATGAAGAACTTGAAATAAATTCTCAGCACCCCCCAGACTATTTCATATTCCAGTCAGACCACAAAGTGTGTGCTTGAAAGTACACAGAAAAGCCGTTCCAGCAGAGTGGAATGAAGATGTGCCGTTAGCCGTTCCAGTATCGCACAGTGCCTGGCTCGCATCAACACGGCTTTTTCTTCCACCCACTTGCAATCCAGCCTGTAAATGCAACCCACAACCTGGAGAAGAGAAGGCTCCGGGGAGCCTTCTGGCAGTCTTCCAGTACCTAAAAGGGGCTTGCAAGAGAGCCCTTTGACAAGAGCCTGTAGTGACAGGACAAGGGGGAATGACTTCAAACTAAAAGAGGGCAGGCTTAGATTCTAAGGAAGAAATTTTTCCACTGTGAGGGTAGTGAGGCACTGGAATGGGCTGCACAGAGAAGTTTTGGGTGCCCCATCCCTGGAAGTGTTCAAGGCCAGGCTTTGAGCAACGTGGTCTAGTGGAAGGCATCCCTGCCCCTTCCAATGGGGATTGGAACTAGATGAACTTAAACATCCCTTTCTATCTGAATCAGTCTATGAGCCTATGACTCAACTCAGTACTTTTTACTTCCAACATGAGAAGAAAAACATTTGACCGTCAGACAAATGAAGCCCTAAATAATTGGAATCAAAATCCACATGTATTAATTGACCTCCCTATGAAGAAAAGAAACCTGTGATTCCAAATATCTGACTGCAATTAGCAAAAAAACCACAAAAGTTCTTTCTGCAGGTATTATTGCAAAACAAGAATTATTTTTAAGATAACTGAGTAGAACACTAGTGCATTCAACCAGTCATTGGAAGCTGGAAATTTCTTTCTTAAATGAGAATGGCCAAGATGGTGACTGCCAAACAAAGAGATGACTACACTGCTATGGGCCAGACAGAGCAATAAACACAATTTCCAGCAATTTCAGAATCATTCCTGCACTCAGAAAAAATAGATGTCGTTTGATGGAGAATAAAGCACAAGGTAAACACCAAGGAAACAATACTACTGGAGGTAACTTGGGATAGAAGATGCAGTCCAGTGATTCCATGGTCAAGCAACACAAATATTGACCAAAGGTTGGTGGTCCAGTTAGACTGATAGCTGTGGAAGACTGATAAGACAGAAAAAAGGAGGGGGGAAGGATGCAGAGAGACAGAGAAAGCATTTGCTAGGAGTGAAAAATTTAAAGCTTTCTAGCTGCTCAGTTATTTGAAAAGAGCATGTTGCACATTGGCATTTTTTTAACTGTTCAGAACAGCCCAATGAATTTCTGTTGTCTCTCTATACTTATCTTCTTGGACAAATCAAAAGTATATTACTAAGCTAATGGGACTGAAGAACCCATCAGCAAAAGTTCCCTTGAAAGTGATCTACAGAATGAATGGGCAAATCAAAAACATGCAATTAGTAGCATGTGTCAGCCTTCTATATGATCCATAGAAGTAAAAGCTTTTAAGATGTGCCAGCCTCAGGCTTCTTGCTCCTTAAGGCATGCATGACATGAAAACAAGAGACTACCAAGCAGCAATCATTACTGAAAACAGGGTATTTTAGTGATACTGGCATGACCAAAATGTAACTGCTGATCAGTGTCAATTAGCTAGAATAATCCTGTTAGCATTAGCTCAACCGTTCATTTATAAATCTCTGCAACACTAATTGTATTTGAAGTTCTTTTAACACTAACTCCTTTTGTGTGGTGCTGAAAGACTTCAAAACACTCATCAATTGAACAGCTGATATAACAAACAATCCTTCTTTAACCCTTTGCAGTCTCAGTGCTACAAAAGTAGTTCTGCATATTAACTCTATCACATATTGAACAAGTTTTAATTTGGCAATTTTATTTTTATAAATGAAACATTTTATTATGTATTTACAATATTATATATATTGTAAATAATATATATTATATTGCAGTAATAATAATATATTACTATTCTCTTGCTATTTTTGTTCTTTATCAAGCTCACAACATAGATCACACAACATCCATCCATCCACCCAAAATAAATTATATTTGATTTTTACTTATTGCTATTTAATTTGCACCAGAAGAGCATTTTGGGAGGAAATACTTAGCTGAACTGAATATAGTTGACAGTGTTGTTTCAAATTACTGGGTACCCTCATCAGGTCTGGATGAAGTTTTTTGATGAAATCAAAATGGACGATACAGAAAACGCAAGGAAGATTTCATTAAATAAATTTATTTGTTAAAATAATTTAACTCCAAATACAACTGCTGAGTTTGCATTGAGTTCTATGTACAATTCTTGTTTTATTTGAAACATCAAGGTTTAAACAACTGACATTGTTACAAAACAAACTGTTGCCCCATTTTAAGTTGCCAGTTGTATTAGAGCTCAACAATTAACTGTGAAATACATTAATTCACCCCTAGGAAACTCCAAATCAACAGCGTTAAGTCTGACTCCAGAACCCACCTCAGTCTTTCTTCAAACCCTGATCAAGAATTAACAGATGCACAACAATGCAGATAAAAGCCTCCTGCAGTTGTCAAACATTTGCTTGTGTTGCGGAGTTTCACAATTAAAGCCTAACCAGTGCTTGATGGCACACTGGTAAAAAAAAAATTAAAAAATTAAAAACAAACATGCACAAAACCCCCCAACCAAATGGCTGACATCTTTAGATAACATTCTATACAGGAAAGCAAATACCAGTAGTTTTTCCCACAGAAAAGTAATGGCAACTGTAGCACTGGGGTTAGGGAGAGGCTAGAATCAGAACAGAAAATGTCACCAAATTTATTTTTTTGATGCTCTGAAGGGGTGGGCAGGGGGATGGGCACAACAGAAAAAACCCAAACAAAATCCAATGCAGGTTATATTTAATACTCTTTATCTGATTCTGGTTTGCTTTGAATCTGTTTGTGTGTATTTCTAAGGGAAAGAGGAAACAGTTGCTCTCACTATCATAGCTCAAAAGAATAAAAGTTGCAACTTTTTAAAAAGAAACCAAAAAAACTGGAGAATTGCTGTCTTTGTAGAAAAGTACAAAGCTCTACAAGAACAGCCAAAGGAAAAGTGGGTCTTTGGAACAAATCATAATATTTTAAGGCATGTTATAAGAAACTTTCAAATACTATAATTGGTAATCCTATCAGGGTACAAATGAAACAGTGACCCAAGACCAGTGATTCCTGCAGGGCAGCCATGCAGCCGCCGTGTGGCTCATCTACCTCCCTTTCTGCTGCCCCTACAATTTGAAAAATCTGTCGAGTGCAACTGTCATTGATTCAAGCTCCACTATCTTCACATTAGTGGAAATACAAATAGTGCATAACTACTTCCTCAGAACTATACAATGAAAAACAACACTTACACTTTGCCCCCCCAGCCAAGTTGCATGGTAGCTTACATATGGCCTATGCTTTTGAAAATGTAAGAGTGCAATGAAGAAACAAAATTGGGAGATATTTTCTTTAATATTTTCTGTTAAAAATTTACTGTGCAACTTTTCCTATATTTAAAGCCCATCTGCTTTATATTATGAACTTCATGTTAGGCTGTTCATACTCTACTTCATGCCATTTTCTTGGTTGATGAACAATCTGTGAGATAAGATTTTTAACATCTCTGTAAATAACTTTGCATAACATGCACTTCCAACTCAGTTTGAAATTTGGCTTTGGTTTGTTTTCTGGGGTTTGTTTTTTGTGGTTTTTCTCTTTCAAGTGCTTACGCAGTGGGTCTCATACTGACAAGTGGTTTTATGGATAGATTGTGCTGCTTGATTAACTGCTTCCCAATCTAGATATCTGAAACCCTGAATTATCATTAATCCAACATCTCACATCTTGTTTAAGCATGGCAGCTGACACAATGGGCAGGCAGGGGGTGGTAAGAGAACATTCATACCATCTAGTTTAGGCATGTGAGTTGTGTGACCTGGAGGACTAAAGTTAGCCTAAGTTTGCTATACAGTCAATGGAAAGAGGTAGGTGCCTCTAGGAGGGCGATTCAGAGCACCCAAAATGGGCATTCAGATGCCAGAAATAAACGGTGTGCCTATCTCCCTAAGAGAACAAAGTACAGTAACAAAAGCTCTGCAAAGTAAATGGGAAATGGGCTACATTTACGTTCTAGTAAGGCTTAATGTTCCGTGACATCTAATGCCCTTTGTCACACTGGTTGTGGAAAGGTCTTGAAAGATTAAGGGCAGAGTTGGCCAGTTCTCTTCTGTGAATATGATTTTCTTCAGTTATCATCCAGTGAACTATAATTCAAAATGTTAAGGACATTTATGTATGGAAATCAGCAAAGTGTTTTCTACTCCAGTGTCCTTTGTGGCAGATGAGAGCGTTTTTAGGAAGTTCTGCAGATGGAGGCAAAACTCTCGAACCTAACTCCAATTACAGCATTTCTAAGGGCCATATACACACACACATACACACTCAACACACACACACACACAGCCCAGCACCCTATTTTCACTCATTTAAACACAAGGAACTACACTGTTACTGCACAAGATTTAAAAACTAATAAACGCATGGTGTTATTTAGACCACAGGCTCAGTGACTGTATTTTTATGGCCAATTTCACCTATAAAAGATCCAGCTCAAGACAATCTCTCCAGCATTTAAAATCTAAACATTGCGATTGAAAACTTTTCTATACTTTGATTGTAAGACTTTGAAATAGGTATTTCTGTGCCATTAGTCATGCAAATGATAAATACTTCACTGCTATGAAACTAGCAAGTCAGAGCTCGAGCATCCTTTCCAAATAAAATATTTGCTCCCACCATTAAACACTCCAATAATTGGGGCAACCTTTGAATAGTGTGTCAGGCAATTAAACAGCCATTTCCACACTCACCTAAGGAATTACAACCATAACTATTTCACCTCTGAACCAAATGATTTCACATGGTTATTCAATTTAAGTTTTCAACATTAAAGCTATCAAATAGCAAACTGGATTTTCAAAGGTTAGTTCGGGATCACACCAGAGAATGTAGCCCTTAAAGGCAAGAAAAACTGTTGTCTTTAACAAACTTAAAAATGCAGGATGTTCATACCGTCCCACGAGGTTTCTGCAGAAGGGAACATATGGATGAAACATGGCTTAATTTTCCTTACAAGATGGTACTAGTTAATCTATTAAAGTGTTCCTTGTTAGTAAGGCTCAGCAAATTTTTTTTTTCATCACAGTTGCTTCCTCCTGGTTCAGTAAAGTGAAAATAAAGATGCTTCCTGCTTTGTAAACAGAGGGTTTGTTTGGCTTTTTGTAGACCAAAACCTGAAGCGATCCTCCATTTTTGAGCAGCAAAATGAAAGATTTAAAACATTCCAATGCCAGACTGTTTCTTCACCCGTCACTTGTTTCCAGATCTTGCCTTTCATTTCACACACTGATTCAATGTTTTCTATTTCAAGATGTGGGACAAAGTGTAGAAATAATAGCATTGATTTTGAAAAGAATCCAAACTATATGGATCTCTGGTAGCCTTTTCCTCCAACACTGTCAGAAGTTCTGGTGAAATCAACATAACTGACTGAACAAACTCAGCCACATGTGATAGTGCCCATTCTGAAGCGTGGTAATCAGACACCAAAAGACTTGGCTCTCCTTTTCATGCTTATGCTTGTCGTGAAAGGTCTTCAGAGATATCCTCTCCACTGCTTTCATCTCCCATTTCCAAAAGGATTCCGTCCTCTTCAGAAATAGTTGCTGTTGTTGCCGTCTGACATGACAACACACGTACGTTTGACTGGAACGACCCTGTAGATCAACTGACTGTGCCATAAAATTGCAGGTGCTCAAAGGGAAAAAACGGGTGAGATGTGGTCATTTAACCCAATTATATTCAGAGTCAGTGATTGACTTTCAATGCTCAGCTCTGAGTTAATGTTGCTACTTCACTACAGATGTATTTTAAGTGACCCACAAACCAGGAAGTGAAGTAGACAGTTTTACCACCTTACAAAATTTCTGCAAATTAAGTCCGGGTTAGGTCATTTTTAATGCTATTGTATATTACATGCAGAACAGCATGGATCATCTTTGTCTGGCTGTGCTGCATAGTTCATTTGTCTAACAATTTCCGCAAAGAGCTCATCCACCATTGTTTTACTTTTAGCAGAGGTCTCCATAAAGGGGCAGCCCCATTCTTCAGCTAAGGCTCTGCCTTCACTCAATGATACTTCTCTCTCACTTTCCAGGTCCACTTTATTACCAACCAGAATTACTGGCACCTTCTCATACCTACAGTTTAAAAACAAAAAAAACAACAATAATTATATTTTTAAAAATTGCAGTATTCTTAAAGTTAAAAAAAATAAAATCTATTTGCAAACAGTACAGACCCAATAGGAAAGAGACATTTGGATTATCTTAAAATTTTACATTTGAAAAAATGCATATTTCACACTCTAGCAATGTGTTGCACATCTTGTTCCCCTCAGAGCTTTCAGAATTCTACAAAAATCTTTCTGCTCTGAACTTTCTTTCCCTCCAGGAAATATGCCAGGAATACTTTCATACTACAAAAATGAGTAATATAATACTATTTTCCCTGTTTGCAATCTCCATGTGTAAGAACAGGATGGACATCAAACTCTCCCTTCAACATTACATCCCCCTTCTCTCTGAACAGGTATTTCGTATCTCCTGCTTGGGAAAATGATGTAACACTTTCCATTTCAAGAAACTCCTTTTGGCCAATAAACACAGAACTCTCTGGATAGCAATAAGTGAGACAAAGCCAAAGGGCCAGTGAATCAATTCCAAATTACAGGAAATGCAGTCCACTTCAAGTACAGAAGTACTGTTACATAAAAACACATATTAGATAATACAGAATATATATCTCTCCCTTGCAGATTCACATCATTATGCCAAAAATGATGTGAAATTATGTAAAAATGATGTGAAATGATCTAAAAAATCATGATTAAGTTCCAGGCAATACTATTACAGTTCTGCTTCATAGTCAACTTTGACAGCACAACAGATCATACAGCTATGAAGGAATTCGTTACTTTGCACCTCCTTGTGAAGGGATCCTTGCCAGTTTTTTTTTTACAAAATTGAAATTCCTGCCATTTTTTCCCTCTTCACATTCATAAACCTTTCTTCAGACATGAAACTAAGTGTTCCATCAGGTTTTAAATTTACATATTTGCCATAGAAAAGAAAAGAGAGAAGAAAACACTGGGCCTATTTCCAAAATACTCTTACACAGGTTTTCTCACAAAAGCAACTAGGACTGAGAGAAAAGCCAATTATGACTTTTTAGCACTCAAAGCAGACCTAAGAGAAGCAAGATGGTACCTTCTTAACTTAAACCTGATTTTCTCCTTCATATTATCTTAGTAGTATTGCTTTGAGCCAAATCACTGGAGTAAGACTGAAGATGTCTGTGGACAGACAAAAGACACAGCCAACATCTGAAGTAGCTGAAGATCGCATCTTCCTTAAGCCACCTATTACACCTTCTTCCTCCCTCCCACCTGTCCCCTCTGCCTGCCAGGCAAGGCAGCAGAGCAGTGCTGGTGCATCTGCCTCCTCTGGTTGAGAGCAACAGCCTATTTCCCTGTCTGTCACCACTCTGCAATAGAATAGATAATCTGTGTGTTCCTGCTGCCTCTGCTGCAGGGACAGTGGGCTCCTCCAGAGTCTGAAAGGATAAAAGGCCAATAACGTCTCAAACCACATCAGCAACTCTTACATCACCAGACTAGTGTCAAAAATTGGTCCAACTATGTCATAAGATGTAGCTGAAATTCTAAACTTAGTTATGACTCTTTGCTTACTAAGGGAATGTCATTTAATCCATAGTCCAGGGATGTCATCAATAATTGCAGAGAATTCCCCTCATTTTTACCATTTATTCTGCCTTCCTTTACCATCTGAAGAGACACAATCCATTTCTTACTCTGTGGATATGTAGTGTTTAGCTCAATGATATCTTTGGAACTCTTGCAAGAGCTAAGCTGCCATTAATTAAGTACCAAAATACACACAAGCATCTTGAAACCTGTCCTCCTGCGTTTATACACAAGATAGCAGTCTTTAATTACATAAGATGGATGGCATTCAACAGATAAAAAGAAATATTGAATTGTTGTCTTATCTTTATTGTTCAGATGCATGTGTCCTATTGTATTTGCTATGTAGCATTAAAAAAATCCTTCAGTGGAAATGGTATCAGGTACCCTTTCACTGCATTTCTTCATTTCTGAGTGCCCTGAACTTCCTCTCACTCTTCACTGGCTTGCTCTCTGGTAAAATGGAGAAATTCAAAGCAGGTGCTTGAGAAGTGCAAATAGATCAGCCATAATTAAAACACAATATCACCTCTCTGACTTTTGTGAGATCGCCCCAATTTGTTGAGAAACATATAAGGAAACATATACATACTTGTTGCAGACTTATAGTCAGTTCCACTAAAAAATTTAAGCACTTAAAAGTGCTTGAAAAACTGGGCACTAAATATCTAAGAGTCTGTATACTATGAGTACTCAGCACCTGGGAAATGGAGCAGTGGAAACCCTGATGTTTTGTACTGGAAAACAGAAAGAACTGATGAGCTGACAAAAAAGATGTTAAAAGCCTAATTTAATTTATTTGCACAGGATCATCTAGGAACTACTAGGTGGAACAGATAGAAGTAATTTTCTGTATTGCTTTTCCTGCTGCATTTACCCGATTCACTACCTACCATCACCACCTAAAATGAGATCCAACAGTCAATAGCCTTATTCACCACATAATTCACATTCACCCAATAACCAATAACTTTACAATACTGAAATGTGTATGAAAGTGTTTCTGCAAAGCTCTCATTATGTCTTCTTATAAAAAAATAAATTTGCTCTTGCAGAATACATCCCTGTACTTTCTAGATTTTGAATAGTCAACTTTAAAGGGAAAATACGTTTTACATATATACGTATTCTGCATGACATAGCTTTTAGATTTTTATATATACTTATGCCTGTCTATAATAAATATGCACAGTTTCTCTTTCTACATAGCAAAATCAGTGTCTACTGTCTAGAATACAGCAAATGATGGAAAAACAGTCCACAGATACAGAAGACTGGCACTGGTATGAGCTGGACTTATGAGCCCCAGCTCAGTATCGCTCCTGCCAGACCCAAGCTGAGTAGAGGGAGTCAGACCAGACTTCTGTGTGTCATATTTCCCAAGTACCAAGAGGATGATGAACTGTGTGTCTTTATTCAGAGTCCTAAGGGTCTTCACACTTTCCAGTTTTTGAGTTCTGGTAACACCTTGTGGAAAATCTAGCTCTTGGCTAAATCAAACTCTACAAGCCCTGAAGTTCAATCTAGCTCTGCATCCTTTACATCTCAACACTGCCAGAATTTCCTGCCTCGCTTTGTATCCTGGGCAATTGTTTTCTGATGAGTATGGGAGAGATCCCTGCTCAATACCCTCCTTAATACAGCTGCTGATCTCACTGGAGGCAACTTCTGCCTCCACGTGGACACCCTACTTCATCCTCAGAGCTTTGACCAGCCAGATGTTGGACACCCACCACTCGGTGTGCGGCAGCACAGGCTCACCAGGGAAAGGGCATTTTCTCACATGTGGGGGAATTGTATGATTCTAATGAAACTTGAAGGGATGAAAAACATTCCGCCTCACAGGCTTTTCACCCTGTTGAATTTCAGTAGCCCAAGAGAAAAGAAGGTTCTTTATAAAGGTAAAAAACAAATTAAAATTAAAAAAAAAAGAGGGAGCCACCTTGCACTGTCCAAGCACCAACACAGAACCCTTCCATACAAACACAAAAATCAAACTTATAAATTCACAAATCCTTCCTCTAGTAGAATCTAACTTTCTCACAAATAATTTTAGCAGAGCAGAAGCAGCTAAAACCCCATCACCTATACTAAAGTTCTGAATCCAGGCTGCTGCTCCCATCACAGGCCTGTGAGACAGCAGCTCAGCCCACAGTGGGAGCTGGGCAGAAGTTTTGCCTTTTGCTGCAGCCCATCTGCCCTTGCTTTTCCCCTTAGCAACAGAAAAGTGGCACAGTTCTGCACATTTCTGGAGCAGGACAATACAATTCTCCCAGTATGGCAGAAAAGCTTTGAACAGCACTGATCATTCCTAATGAGAAGCACGAGGGCCACCTGAAAATAAGAATTGCTACCACTTTTGTCAGTATCAAAGCAGCACAGTATGTATTCTAGGGCAAATATAGCAGAGCCTGTAAGAAACACTCTCAAATGTAGCAAGGGAAGGCTTGACTTTTTAAGACCTCTTCAGGAACAAATTTTTGCAAGACCAATTACACATGTTTGCAGAACATGATTAAAGAACAAGGCACTTCACCCTGTTTAAATGATCACACTATCTTTAGCTGCAATATGACAGGTACTGAGCAGAGGCGACTCTTGAAGAGATAACAGGGCTGCAGTCATTTATAGCCTGTGAAAGACACCAGTGCAGAGTCAAATGCCATCATATCCAGGGTTTCCACTACTGGCAAGGTACAGTCATTGCCCCATAAAAGACAATCAGAATGTGTTTCCCAGTTCTAGATAAATTCAGTGCTAAACTCCACCCTGTAACCCATCTTTAAGGAACACCTGGGACCAATAGCCCACAGTAAATCTCTCATTTTTTCTGAGAATGGACACCACAGTCACTTGAAATCAATAAATACACAAACTTCAAATGTTTTATGTGGCCCAGTTATGCACCACTGACCACACAGCCTTATATGTCACCCAGCAATAAATACGTCTATATTTTATCTTACCTCACACAGCATATACATCATCCACATTTCTGTGGATTTAGATTACTATGCACACTTTGAATAACAGCTTAAAACATTTAGACAGCTTCAGGGTGAATGGTATGAGAATGATCTTATAGACATTTTCCTCACAGCTTTTTCACCTCCAATCATACCCAGAAAAAATGGGCAGTACCTGACTTCTTTTACAAGTACGTCTCAGATTTCTGGTTAGAACTGCCATCAGATAAAGATAAAATCAAAGATGATGTGCAGTGAAAATACAATAAAAATGAAGATTGAAACAGCAAGAATTAAAAAAAACCCTCCAAACATACACCAAGGCTAATAAACTGATCTGATTCTCTTAAATAGTGGTAGATATTCCCCAGTACCCCTACACTCTGTGTGTGTGTGTCTGAGTTGTACTAGTCGGTAGAGAAAAATGTACAAACAGGTTCCTGTTTTCTAATTTCACATTTTGCAAGTGATTTTTTTTCCTGAGCTTCATATCAGACCCAAATATTTTCTACCAAATCATTCTGTGTAATAAAAACAAACCAAGATAATACCATGTATTCTTAAAGACCATATTTTATAACAGTAAGTCCTGTTGAAGTTTTTGGAAAGATGCATGATTGCAGTTTTATATGGTAAAAACTGGGACCACTGAAATACAAATGCATCTATATGGGATAACTATTACAAATAATCAAAAGGAGTCCCCAGTACTAAATTACCTTTATTACTTTTACATACGGGGCATTTTTCTCTTTTTTTTTTTTTTTTGAAGTGTTTTTGGCACCTTTGATAGTATTTCAAAAAGGAAATTAATTTAAGGGATAAAGACATTAGTGTTGAAAATGATGCAAATAATATCAAAAAGTCAGTAAAAAATTATTCTTTATTCTGGCCTTACAAAAGATTTGTGGTACGAATCCTGCCAAAATACACAGCAAAAGAATTATGGGTAATATGAAATAAAGTGCCAGAAATTGCAGTTAAATCTATTAGGTTATTTACAAATTCACACTAAATATAACTAAATATCCTTTTGTAATGTAACTTGCAAACTTTGATTGCCTGCAGTAAAATCTTTCACAACTTGAACAAGCAGTTTCCTCATCTAGAGGAAGAACATATTCCAACTGTAGCTATCAGGAATTTTTCTAATCCCTTTCACGTAATTACTTGGATATTTAATGCAGAATCCTTGATAGTTAAAACTCACAATGACTGCGGAGGATAAGAAGAAGGACAGAGTGTTCCCCAGTCTGATTCTGAGCCTCTCAAACACCAGAATGAGGAAGCAATTCCACAGAATTTCCAAGGAGAAAACTATCTTAACCCTTTGTTGAAGCTACCAATTATTGAACCAATATATAAATAAATACATAAAAATGTACACATTTTATATATGTGTTATATATAACATATATGTATTTCATATATATATGCATATATGACACACACACATACACTTCTGAAGATATTGCTACCTTAAGACACTCAGACAAAGGAGACATCTCACTTTTTCCAAACCCTTATTCTTTGTATTTTGGTAGTTGTAAAAACTACACCATTAGGGGGTCATTGTGCAGAATTATGTTTCCATGGACTCTTGCAGATAGACACCAATGAAGATGTGTCAATACCTGTATACATGTATAAATGTTTCAGAGAGATAGATACTCAAATCTAAACAAAGGTAGGTTTCTGCAAAGTTTGAGCACTTTTCTCTCTAATGGAAAATATTACAGCTTCTCAGGCAAAACCATACAGAACAGCTGTAACACTCCCACGATTCTGGTGCAAACAAGTCAATCCAGTTTACTAATTAATTGCATTTAATATTCAGTTTTGTAAGCTATATTGTGTAATGATTTAATTTCTTGAGCAACAACTCCCAACTAAAAAAATAGTCTTAAAATCATTTTTATAAATGAGTAGATGTTAAAGAGTTTATTGGAAGTCCCACTGCAATTAGGTGGCTGAGTCATGAATCAGTTTGCTATAAAGAACAGTGTATGGCCTAATTGCAGGACTGGGATCTAACATTTTTTCTAGGCTTTGACATGATCTCCTTACATAGCCTTTGGGAAAACATACTCTTCCGATGGATAGATTGAGGTATATAAAGTCATGATAATTGTACTTACTCATAGGATAGCAAATTAAATAATAATTGCAAAACAACTTGGGAGGATAATATTAGAATAATAAATAACACCATCCATATCACTTTCGAGGAGGCTTCAGAAACTTTGTCTTTGCATGTGAAACTTTCTGGAAATAATCTCCTCATCTTAAATAAAATACTTAAAAGCCAATTCAGCTCTGTGGGTTTTAGAACTGGCTTCACTTGCTAGTTTGGCTCACCATTGGTGCTGCGCTTGTAAGAAATTAGAGGAAATAACTCCTTTCCAAGCAAAAGCCCAAGAAACAACTAACCACAGCATACAGAAACACTATAAATATCTGCTTCCCAACTCTCACAATAAGCACTTTTCAACCAATGCACTGGCACACGTTATTCCTAGGCAGCTTACAGCTGAGACCTTCCAAGAGACAAGAACCATGGATTGTACAACCCAGCACACATACTCAAAGGCCATGCAGTAAACCTGCATTCCCTTGCTGCAACAAAGGTAACAGGATGATAGACATCCCTGTATGAAGGACACCAAAGCTCTTCACAGGTTATTTCCATTCACTTCAGAGAAAAATTCTTATCTGCAGAGGATTTTTGCGCATTTAGGATTTCATAGAAGAACTAGAATAACAATAAACTCCTTCCATGTTTTCAGCCTGCTTCTGCAAGCCACTACAGATTGAACTTACCTTTGGCTCTCCCTCCAGCTTTCTAAGGTAAGAATGCCAAGAACATCTGAAAATTCAAAGGTCTATCAATGTGTCTTAAGGGTTCGCTAGTCACTAAAGTAAGTCCTAAAAAAAAATAAATCCCTGATCATTAAGATGTTAGGGAGACATTTTCTCATTAAGCTTGCAGAGCTCCATGAATGTTTAAACTACATCCCATGGCACTGTCCATCCCTCTAGAAGTAAGGCTCTGGCACAGGTGAAGGAAAACAGCTTTCTGAGTGCTGGGGATGACAAGGAGCCAATGACACAAGTAGGTTCAGATGCTCAAAAGCCTTGACAAAAAAGAAATTATTTTTCACCTCAAAAAGGACACTTCTCCCTAATATCCATCATTAAAATTCATAGCTAACACTGAAGTCTATTATCAAGAATGAAAAGACTCTAAGGGATATATAAAATCTACCTTCTTAGCAGCAGGTTTGCTGGGAGAATATCCAAACAAGATTTTAATCCTTGAGTTCCCTCTCTATGCCAATCAAAAGCCTCATCTTACACAACCAAGCATCAACATCATCTTGTTGAAAACCTGAAATGCTTGGCACATTTAGCAACTGAGAAACACCAGAATTTTCAAATGGGAATTTTCTGTTCCTTGGTTAGCTTAAGAAGAAAAAACCACACAAAAACACCAGACAAATGTTTTACCTGACTTTTTTCATTGCTTAATTTCTAAAAGCAACAAGAAAATCAGAATGTCCTACAAATCTGAGATTCTCACAGCTGCATTAATTTCATCTAGTCTCTCTACTCAATGCATACTGAAAGAAGTCTACTTGTCAAGAAAACTACTAGCAGATTATGAGGCATGTTATAGTTACTTGAATACAAAAAAAGTTCTTGCTCAAAAAATTTCCAGACATTAAAGTTGAGTAGATAATTTTTTTTTTTTAATTACTGCTACTAGATGTCGGAATAGCTCAACATCCTGAAAATTAGCCCTCACATTTCAATATTTAAGCTTTGCATCCATAATTGAAAATTATTCTTAACCACATTAGTTTTCCTACCTTGAATATTTTTAAACCATATCCATGCTAATATACCAATGTTTATTCCAATACAATGAGCATATGACTGGATATGTCAAGGCTTTCAGTATACCTACCAAATGTGCAACATATAGAAGAGTCTAAAAATAAAGCGACTACCATCTACCTTTTACTTATGTTCTGAAGTCTCAAAAAAAAAAGACACCTTTTAAATGACCACTTTTTTCACACATAACCACTTATAATTAATTTTATGCTCTGATGTTTTACAGCAAAAACATTAAGCATCAAGCTGCTGACATGAGATGTAAGATGTGGGTCCAGTTCCACACACTGTTACAGACCTCCCATGCAATTTCTTAGCAAGTCTCTTGAACTCTGTACCTCTGCTCTCTATCTGAAGAAAAGAGTTGTCAGCTTTAACCTCTATTGGCTATGGCACATAGAAACTTCTGAGGTCTTCCATCCTTAGTGATGGAGGCAATTTGAACATCTTCAAGGATGCAGTAGCAGTTTTGCTTGCTCTTCAAGTGAAAAAGCACTCTGCATCCCAGCTATTCTCAGCAGTAAGCCATGTAACACCACAAAATTTTGGGATTTCTTTACAAGTATTTAGAACATTAGGGCAGATTCCTGTCAGAAGAAACAATAAAGCTGGTGGATTAGGTGTGCCTTGAAACAAGAACACCAGCTTTGGGGACAAAGTCAAGGTTGTTACCTCACTTCAACACCCCCAGCTTGAGTAGAAACTGCAAAGGTTCACAATATCTTAAAACATATGTTGACATTGAGGGATTTCTCTTCTTCCTTGCTCCTCTGTACAAAACTCTACAAGGTCATAAAACCTGCCTATTCTGGTCATGTGGGACTGAATAGGTCCCTTTACAAAGGCAATGAAAAATGCAGATACCTATTAAAAGCAATGTGAGCCTCTTACACATCATACAAATCTACGGACTCCAATTGTTCTATAGTTAAAGGTTATTACATTGCTGTCTTCAAACAGTGACCCTAAAATGTATTACTATTTATTTATCAATACATGCTTTGTCACAAGAAATTTCTTTCAGAAGTATATCTTGACGTGCAAATGTTTACATAAACTACTGTAGTATTTTAAAATATACTGTAAACTTCCTTTACAAGCAAGCAAGCACTGACAAAGGTGAGGGAAGAGAAAGAAAGTGACCAAAGAGATTTGTGCCAATTCAGATACATCAAAGTTTATGCCTGTAGCTCAGCCAAAAAAAAGAAAATCATTGCAATAAAATACTGTTAATAATGCTTTTTGAAAAGCTGAAACAGCATCCAGACTTTGTATAAAGCACAGAGTCTGTAAAGTAATTTATGACTTTATTAGGATTAAGCATGCGCCAGTTTCTTCCATAACTACAGCAGTGACAGCGTGTCTTTCCCACCAACAATTCTGACAGAACTCAATCATTATTTAGATTTCTAATCTGTTCCAGATGTTGATCTGGGCAGGAAGGGACCTTGGGAAGTCTCGAGTCCAAGCCCCTGCTCAGAGCAAGGTCAGCCAGGAAATCTCAACCAGTTTCCACAGGGCCATGCACGGTTCAGTCTTGAAAACTTCCAAGGACAGGCCTTCCACGATCTCCTTGGGAATTTGTCCTAATGTTTAATTTAGTTTAACTGCAATGCTGAATTAAAAACTTACTGGCAGGTAATGGAGGAAGATGAGACAAGCAGACAACTAAGTTGCATAATGCTTGTTTACATAGAAAATGGGCTGAGAAACAAATGACAAAGTCACATAAATATTTATAGCTATTCATTTATGTAGAGGAAGTGATAATCATACTTACAGGCCTCAAGATAGACATATATTAGAATTTTGAAAGCAAAATGGACTAACCAGATTTTGCAGAATTAACTAAAGCTCAGGCATAAGTTAATGACAACTTCAAAGTTTTTATCCCTATTTAAACCATAAAAAGTGAAACTTTTCAGTGGATAAATAAAGCAAAAATAGCAAAAAACAGTGAAATGCATATGCATTTTAAAAGGGCCAGAGGACTATAGTCCTCTAACGTATTAGTTCATTCTTCAAAGCCAATACACTCTTCTATTACTTTAACCAATTTATAAATGATAAAAATTCCACTGCAAAACTTGTTTAAAGTACAGTAGTTTCACGAATACAAGCCGCACGGATTATAAGCCGCACCCCCGGTGCCTCGACAATGTTGCTGTCTTTGTCAATAGATAAGCCGCACCCCGAATATTAGCCGCACTTTCGTTCGTCGCGAGAATCCGTGCGCAGCTTTCACAAATTGGCCAATTAGTAAGAGGATCGCGGCATAGCGGGCTTTACTGGCTCGGGGCGGGGCCAGGCAGGCTCGGCCCGCTCATGGTTGCCGACGGGGCCGGGTGGCCCAGCTCAGCACCACGGCTCGGCGGGGCTGGCCGGGTGGTGCTGCCGCCGCTGCCGGGCTCGCTGGCCCCCCTCTCCCGTCAGCACCGCCCCGCTGCCGCGTTCGCTCGCCCGGCTGGCAGGGCTGCCGCCGCCGGGCTCGCCGTCCGCCCCGCTGCCGCTTTCGCTCGCCCCGCGCCGCGCCTCGCGAGCGCCGCGCCCGCCCCGCGCCGCGCCCGCCCCGCGGCGCTTTCGCGGCTCGCGGTTCGCGGCTCGCGGTTCGCGGCTCGCGGTTCGCGGCTCGCGGCTCGCGGTTCGCGGCTCGCGGCGGCGCTTTCGCGGCTCGCGGTGGCGCTTTCGCGGCTCGCGGTTCGCGGCTCGCGGTGGCGCTTTCGCGGCTCGCGGTTCGCGGCTCGCGGCTCGCGGTTCGCGGCTCGCGGTGGCGCTTTCGCGGCTCGCGGTTCGCGGCTCGCGGCTCGCGGCTCGCGGCGGCGCTTTCGCGGCTCGCGGCTCGCGGCTCGCGGTTCGCGGTTCGCGGCTCGCGGCTCGCGGCTCGCGGCTCGCGGCTCGTGGTTCGCGGCTCGCGGCGGCGCTTTCGCGGCTCGTGGTTCGCGGCTCGCGGCGGCGCTTTCGCGGCTCGCGGTTCGCGGCTCGCGGTGGCGCTTTCGCGGCTCGCGGTGGCGCTTTCGCGGCTCGCGGCTTGCGGCTCGCGGCGGCGCTTTCGCGGCTCGCGGCTCGCGGCTCGCGGCTCGCGGTTCGCGGCTCGCGGCGGCGCTTTCGCGGCTCGCGGCTCGCGGCGGCGCTTTCGCGGCTCGCGGCGAGCGGCGGCGCTTTCGCGAGCGGCGGCGCTTTCGCTCGCCGGGTGGCGCTTTCGCGAGCGCCGCTTTCGCTCGCCCCGCCGGCAGGGCTGCCGCCGCCGCCACCAGGCTCGCCGGCCGCCCCCTCCCATCTGCACCGCCGCCGCGTTTCCTCGCCCTGGCCGGCACTGCAGGCCCCCGCACCGCCGGGCTCCCCCACGCTGCTGGCCCCGATTATGCTGGGCTTCCCCCGCTGCCAGGCAGCCCCACCCGCCGGCCTTCCTGCTTCTGCCATGCTCCCCTGCACTGCTAGCCCCAGTTCTCCCGGGCTCCCCCGCCCTGCTGGCTCAGGCTCTGCCGCCCTCCCTGCCCCGCCCTGCTGGCTCAGGCTCAGCCGCCCGCCCCCACACTGCTGGCCCCGCCTCTGCCAGGCTTTCCCACCTCTGCCGGGGCCGGCCGGGCTCCAGCTTGGCTTGGGGCTGCCGCGGGCTCTCACTTCCGTGTTGGCAGCTTTTAGAATTTTGTTAATAGATTAGCCGCCCCGGAATATTAGCCGCACTTCCGGGTTTCCACCAAAATTTTGGTCAAATTGGTGCGGCTTGTATTCGTGAAATTACTGTATTCTAATAGGATTGTCTCTATCTCATTAAAATTACACTTTTACAGTCTTCAAGAATAGGCCTAACAATTAATTCAAAACCTTCTTAGTAGCATCACCTGCTTTCAAAGGATTAGAGTTCAGGAACGACCATGTTGTCCTGTCCAGTCAGAACCACAGTGAAAGAAAGTTTCTCTTCCATCTCAAGGCAAGAACCTTTCACTCCAAAAAGTCTGTGCTCCTGACTACCCAGATATGGCCCCTGAAATGCAAGCCTAGGTCACAAAATTCACCTCTGATAATTTGACTGCCACAATCTAGTCTGCAGAATCGAGCACTACATACTGATACAAACTGCAGTTCCACCGAGGTTTTCATTTATTTACTTTCTAAAGAATTTGACTGTTCGCAATGAACCTAGCTGCAAGTCACTAAAACTTAAGAAAAACAAAACTAACAGGGCTAACTGACAACCTGGCCTGAACTTCTGCTTTCTCATCAGTGCCCATGTAGAACCTAAGGCAGATAGATACCACAGTTTTTATGACACTGCATAGCCTAAAAAGAATTTGTGTGTCTAGCTCAATGCAGAGACTTTCGTTGCCCTAGAAACTAAAGAAGAATACAGCTTAATGTCCTTCAAGCTAATAAAAACATCCTACAATGCACATAGAAAAAACTTCGCAAAAAATGATCTGTTGAGACAGAGCCTCCTCAGAATGGTACAATTAGGGTAAAACTCTGGATATTTTTCAGAAGATGGACAATTTTACAGAAATTCTAAGCAAGTGACCGCACTTATACAGTGAACCAATTCAGGACAAAACAGTATAAATGCTATCATTTTCTCTTTTACTGTACAAATAGTATTCTGATTTCATGTCCTTTCGACCAGAGTCAACCCTCCTCTACCAACACAGAAAAAAACCCAAGGCCTTGACTAGTATCATGAGCAGATGCTCTGAAAGACTCTTCACTCCTGCCAAGTTTCTACTTGGTAAAAAAAACCACTGCACCATGACTACAGAAAGCTGGTGACCCTTACCTTACAGAACAATTTATCTAATTACCATATTCCTGCTATAAATAATCGGAATGTTAGAATAAACAGAACACCAAGAAAGTTTTATTCTCCACAGGTTTAAGAAGTCACCTCCATCTTCATCACCTCAACTTTCTAACTACAGAACTTTTATTCAAAAAGCATATAACATCTTGTTAAGTGAAACTGTTTCTGTCTCTAAAGATGAACAGACCAAAATAAGAGCTTCAGAATTGTCAGGATTTTTTGATTGTTACTTTTTTGTTCTTATTAAAATAAATTTTGGTTCATCTTCAAATACAAAATACTGCCTCCCAACATACCACGTCTACGTAAAATAAAAATAAATATAGAGAACAATGGACTGATAACCTCCCTTCTGTCTTGAGCATAAACTTCAGAAATAATTTTCTTAGGAGATTTTTTCATTCTTTCTACATACAATAAGACAGGTACCAATTAAAGAAAAACAACAGACTACTTCATTCTGAATCAGTGTTGTGAATATAATCCATTCAAATATCCAGAAATTTCTTAGTAAGAACTTGTTTATAAGATGACATTAAATACAGGGTATCTAATAAAACAGTGAAACCTAAACATTTTACTTTTCCCTACATGCATAGATGTGTGTATGCATATCTCAAATCTAATATTTGATTAACTACCAAAATGAAGCCAGTTAGAATGGGGAACTCAGATATACTCATTATCTCAGATGTCGAGCTATTTATATTTTAACTACTGCATAAATGTTAATTTCCTTGGGTCTAGTCTAGGTTATAAAAAGCTCCATTTTCCCAGAAGAGTTTTACTAACCTGTCTGACAGCCATTTTATAGCCCACGAAGCTGCTCTGTGGCAGCCAGTGAACTCTGCAGACCGTTTTATCTTGTACCTGTTAACCCTACCAGCAAGGCTGGCCCCTGGGACTCCTCCTCCACCACTGTGCTGCTGCATCTCTGGGGATGGGGGCACCTTAGCTGTGCCAAAGCTGTGTTAGCAGCACTGTGGTCAGTGCCCAAGGCTCTGGCTGTGAACATCCCTTGGGCACCGGAGCAGCTCCGTGCTGGTGCTCTGCCGGTGGCTGTGTGCTGGCCGATGGCCGGTGCCACCCAGCAAGATGGGGGAGATAGAAAAAAAGCAACCCATGCACAAGTGTGTGAGAGAGGGAAACAGAACTAAATCAGTGCCTACATCTCTTACTGGCACAATTTTTTTTTTCATAGGGGGGAAAATACAAACAAGCCAGGTCAACCTAAGAAACTTCTTTAAAATGCTGCAAATTCCTGCATGGATACCAATTTTAATATTGCTCAAATTAGGTATGAGGCAAACAATGTGGTCTTATATTGGTTTAAACAAACTTGATCAGAAGTAATTTGGTTAAAGAATTCTCACATGTAGACAAAGTCTATTTGAAATTATTTTAAACAGAAGATGACTGCAGAACCTGATAGAACGCATTAATTATTTTTTTATTTTATCTTGAGGCCTGACCCCAAATGGCTAAAAGACTGAACACCTGTTGTGTACATATATGCATATATTTGTGTGTATCTTTTACATACACATACATTTTAACTGTCTCTCTTTCTGAGCAAACTTAATTAAAAAAAACCAAAACAGATATGTACTTTATTTCATTCAAAGAAGCAAAAGATTATCCCAATGTTTACATGGCTATTTCTCACATTTTAGGTACAGAAAGGATAGTAATTTGTATACTTAACCCTCAAAAGAAATAGTAAGAAAATACTTGAAAAATATAGTTTTTATTTTAAGAAAGACATAATGTTTTAAGGTACTGTACACACACACCCCAGTGTCCATTACACTTTCTTCATTGAATCACTAATTGGTAACTAGAATTTCCTGAAAATAGTTCACTAATTATTTTTTCCACATTAAGTTGTCCTATTCAGAAAGGCCATTCCAATTAATCTGAAGGTGTGTGCGGAGGTGTGAAGCCCAGACTGTTCCCAGTCCTTTTAATCTAACCACATTTCTTGCTGACAGACAGAAAGTCTTTCAAAGCAAGTGTTTTGATCATCTCTTGGAGAAGAATGTAAACTTCAATTACCAGTCTAATTATCCCAGCTAGGAAGGCAATACAATTGCTTAATTTTAGAGTAATGATGGACTTTCAAGGAGTGCCTTCTTAGCTTTCATCCAAGACTGAGCTTACCATTGTCCCTCTCCAGCAGATGAAGCTACCACAATGGCAGTCACTATTTCTGACAAAAAACCACCTGGAGGAGAATTCAACATTCACCAAGTTAGGTGATTTCACACCTCTGGCTTATTTGTTTTCTTTTTTGAATATACTAATCTCATTTTAAAAAGGATGCTTTTCTCTTCTTTTTTTGGGTGTATTTTTTACCAAATATAGTTCATGAGAAAAAAATAGAAAAGGCAATATCCTGCAATAAATTGCAGCAATTATATTCAATGACAAAGTTCTTGAGAAGCCCCAGAAAGAAAAATCTTTTTTTTCAAAAATCATACTTCTTTCCTCTCTAAAGCCTACAATGAAGCAATTCTTTCCAGATGTGAAAACTTTGTAAACACAGGGCTGTTTGTTTTTCTCCAATGTGTCCCTATCAAGCCTAGGGACACATTAGTAAGCCCTACAATTCATATTCCCTTCCTTCCCTCTTTCTCATGTTCCAGAGCAATCGGGACATTTTAAGTTCAAGTGCTCTTTCTGTATATTTTGTTTTCCTAACAGAGTTACACAGTAAACTTTGGTAGGTAAAACCTGAATTGCATGGATTATTCAAAGAATTACTGAAGTACATAAGATGAAGCAGTCTGGATAAATCACATTTCCACCACCAAGCTACCACAATGTTTACTTTCAGCTTCTTGTGATATAATTTTTAGAGACAAGGGCCCTTTAAAGATGTCTGCTACAGTTTAGTCTTGTGACAGAGGGTTCATATCATCTGCAAGTGCCCTTCACTTCCTTCCCTTGAGAAAGGGCCCTGTTTCCTGCTAAATGTTCACATGCCCTGGCTACAGACCACCCTGCAGCCCAGTAGCTGAGCTCTTGGCAATTACAGGTGTAACCAACAGTGTAAATCAAAATGACAAAAGGAACAGTAGCTCCAGTCCATCATGAGGCTGTCCAAGGACTGCATTTGCTCATCACGGCTCCTGAAAACCCCCTGCACACAGATAAGGAACAAGTCTTCCAATTACAAGATCTGTGCAGAATCTGGGGCAAAAGGCCTGGTGGCAGCAAGATCATTCCCACAATGTAAAAACTGGAACTCAGAGTGGTAATAGGAACAGTATTCCTTGCCAAGAGTTGTTAACAGACTTGTCTGATGGGTAGCAACTATCTGATTTTGGTTGCTACAAAATCTGGTTACAAGAAAGCATTAGAAATAAGAGTCACAAGAAGTTTGACTAAAAACTGTTGGTTAGTAAAACAGAAATTTGCAGCAACTGCATAATAAGACAGTGATACTTTGTTAAGTAACAGATGTTACAAAATCTCAGATGGAACAACTACATTGTGTATGGTGCCAGACTAAAGGTGAGACTATTAGATCCATTCATGCAGTCCAGGCAAAACTATCAGCTGATCCATTATGCTATGTTTAAAGGCAGTAGAGGACTCTTCAACCCCATTCCCATCAAAACATACCCACACATGCACTACACCAGCAGGCAGCCTGGCTTCTCCGCAGTTTTAATGCATTTTGGGAATATTTGGATTGAGTGAAATTCTAGAATGTGCCATCATGTCTAAATTTTCTAGAATATCAAGGGCCATGGAGCACAAGGCTATCGATTCTCTTACATGGCCAACCTATACCAACTACTGGAGAAACAGATGGCATGAAAAGAGACTGCTGAGCACCCGCAGCTTCTAATGTTGAGTGAGGCTGCAGACAGCCAAGCCAAGAGACAGACAGAAGAGATACCTAAGGAAGGCAAACTAATCAAGTTTCTTCTTGTTTGATACTTAACATTAAAACTCTATGGACTCTTGATAGGCTATCCTGATATCATCTTCTTCAGTTTCTTTCTAGGAAAGAGAGTCTATCATCCCTCAGACAACTATTTGTATAAACATAGACATCTAAGCAGATTCTACTCCAAATAAAATTTTATAATCAGCAATATAATATAAGCTGTGCATAGAACTCCTTCTAGAGAAGTAAGGCATCTGAAGTACAAGACTTGTTAAGCCTAGGTCGTGGATGATTTGATCATCAAGTCTGTGGCCTATTTCATATACTATACTAAAAAAGTCATACAAAGGTATTCAGAAACTGTCTGCTCAAAACATCCAGAATGAAACTGATGTGAAAATGGAGGTAGAGAAATCAGCTTATTCTGATGGCAAATATTTCTGGCTCTGAAAGCAAAACTGAGGTACATAAATACACTGGGACTCCAGAAGCATTTAAAGGTCCATGACCAAGAGACTGCTCCCCAAAATTTCTCCTTCCCCACTAAATTACTTCAAAAGCTACACCCACCCAAAGTTTTTGTCAAAATACAGTACAGTAATTTCACGAATACAAGCCGCAGCAAGAAGACTAAAATTTTGGTGGAAACCCGAAAATGCGGCCAATATTCCGGTGCGGCTAATCTATGGACAAAAATGTGATGTCTGCCCTTACCTAGTATCATGCTGGTCCAGTCCCGAGCCAAAACAGTCTGAAATCCATGGTTTCCCGTTGTTCCAACGATGAACCAATCAGAGAACAGTTTATTGCCTGCCTGTGGATGGCGGCGTTACTGAGGGGCGGGGGTTGTTATCGGGGTGAGTTACCTCGGCAGTTCGATAAAAGTGTGTGATATTTCTCTGTACTTTTTAAAGTGTTTTCAGTCTTGTGCGGCTACGGGGCTGGCTGGGCTCACAGGGAGAGGGCTGGGGGAGCCTCTCTCCCCGCAGGGAGAGGGATGAAGCGGGCAATCGGCTCGCAGGGAGAGGGCTGGGGGAGCTGCTCAGCCCGCAGGGAGAGGGCTACAACGGCCGCTCCCCCCGCAGTCGCAACGGCTACAACGGGGCCGCTTCCCCCGCGGGCTGCGAGGGCCAGAGCGGCGCTCCCCCCGCGGGCCGCGGGGGCTAAAACGGGGCCGCTCCCCCCGCGGGCCGCGGGGGCCAGAGCGGCGCTCCCCCCGCGGGCCGCGGGGGCTAAAATGGGGCCGCTTCCCCCGCGGGCTGCGAGGGCCAGAGCGGCGCTCCCCCCGCAGGCCGCGGGGGCTAAAACGGGGCCGCTTCCCCCGTGGGCTGCGAGGGCCGGAGCGGCGCTCCCCCCGCGGGCCGCAAGGGCTACAACGGCCGCTCCTGTGCCAGCACGGAGCACGGAGATGTGGCTCCGCTCGGAGCTCAGCTGCCTGCCCGCGCGGCTGAGCGGCTGTTTAAAGGTAACGCGGATCCATTGGGAATGCTCGCAAAATGACCACACTATTGTTCCTGTCTTTTTCGGCTTGTAAATAAAGGGTGTGTCTTTTTTCACTTGGAAACAATGTTTCCGAGGTCGGCAGTAAGCCAGTAAGCCCCAGCGATCCCGCGATTGTGTTACTAAATGACGATTTTGTGAAAGTTCGCTGCGAACTAAAGTGCGGCTAATATTCCGGGTGCGGCTTATCTATTAACAAAGGCAACAATGTTGCCAACACACCAGCAGTGCGGCTTATATTCCGTGCGGCTTGTATTCGTGAATTTACTGTAACTTTCTGAAGGCCTAGAGTTGTGCAAGACCAGCTGAGCCACATACTGGAACCAAAACAGGGTCACACACCTAAGGTCTCTGCAGACTTATGCAAGCAGCCAAGTCCCTCAAGAGCCCTAACTCACCAAACACTGCCAGAAAGCCCTGGGAATAAAAGCAAGTGGTGTCAATGCCGTTTCTCACACATGACGTAGTACAGTGATTACAACCCTGATCAATGAGGTGACAGACCACACACCTCCTTTAGTCACAGGAGTTTCACATCTGCTTTTCCCAGAAGACTGTTCTAACCACTAAATTGCAAGAGAGGTATAGAAAATACTCTTTCATCTTTTTGTTGAAGATGTACCACTACGAAGGCAAATACAAACACATGAAGGCAAATTCACAAATCCCAAGGGAACAACAGAAAAAGATTGGATGCACAAGATAAAGAAAGATACGAGGACTGGTATCCAGTTATTTCTCAGGACTGCTTATTCTCTTTAGATTAGGAAGGCACTGCAAAAATGCAAATTGATATCCCATATAGTCAATGATCACCAGGAGAATCCCCTAGTCCAGGTGACCATAATATTTCAGGAAAGGTCAGCTGTTGCTTCATGATGCCATATTGACTTGCATTTCTCTCCCATACTTTTTAAGTGTTTGACCCGTGGCCAAGCCTTTTTCCCAAGAGGAAAGATTCTGCATACATGACCTGGTAGTTTGAATGTTTTGCTGTAACAGTATTATACACCTTAGAGTAAAGCAGATTCCTAAGGAAATGACCCAAAATAGCGTAGTGGTTTTTTCCTGTAAGGCCTGGGTCTCACTTATTTCTAAATGAAATGCATAAGAAGAGAAGGTTGGCATTGGGAAAAATATATTTTAAAAGGCATCTGTTCCAGAGCACTGCATGTTCAGAAGATCGATGCCAGGAGTGCCTGCTTGCATCCTGCACATTTGGTACAATAACGAAACCAACCTCTCCTACCTCCGAAGCCTCCATGCATCCTGAGGAGCTCATATGTTAAAGAATCCAAGCAGATCACACAGATTTAAGTGGTACCACACTGACAACCCCACTCCCCTCCCTCCAAACACAAATGGAAGAAAGAACTGGGAGAATTCACATTAGCACTTGCACTTTGACAGAGGACTGCAGCAGCCTTAACCTAGCAGAAGGTGACTCATTCTTCTCTCTTTCAGGCATTGTAGGGAGTAGCCTGCATGTCAGCTACCAAGAATCTAACTGCATCTGAGACTAACAGAGCAGATGTCTTCTTTGAGCACCTAGAGGGAGAATCTGGATTTAACTGGAAACTGAAAAACACTCAGACCAGTTTAGATTTTTTGCTTTGTGCGGTTATGGGCATATGAAAGGCATCTGATAAAATCCTCCAAAAGGAATAGTTCAACATGATCATCTTCTTCCCTCCATATTACTAAAAAACCCCCAACCTGAATTCCTGAAGCTAACAAAAACCCAGAAGAAAACCACAAAACACCACTGTGTGACAGGTCTTCAGGAGAATTCTTTCAGCAGAAGAGGGGCAAATTCTGGAGAGAGAAGACTACTACTAGGAAAACCTATTAACACATCAAGTTCTTATGGCAGTAGAAAGTAATCCACAGACTGAAAACATACCTTCCTAAAATCATGTATTTACAAGTAGCAGTATACAAATTAGGACTGATGTCCCAGTTCAAAAAATATATTTGTTCAGCATTCTGCATCATCAAATACAGAGGTGGGTGAAAAAAAACCTGCCAGATTTTTTTCCCCACTCATTTATAAATTCTTGGGAAAATGGTATGAACCCCAAATATTTTGCATTCATTGTTTAGTTCCAAAATACTCAAGGAGTTTCAAAAATTTTATAAATTAAAACCACAGTAAGGACATTTCAAAAGAAAAAGAATTATTGAGGAAAGAATTTATGCATTTCTATATTGGTCTTATAAAGTTCACAGTTTTTTTGAATATGCAGAAGCATACCAATTATTCTTTTAAAATGTTTCAACTAAGATTTTGTACAGCAGTTTAAAAGATGCTACAGCAATGCTGGAAACTGCAACCAGATCTAATCAGATAAAGTAGGCTGATCAGTCCTGGCTTATACTCTTTACTGTGAAATATATTAGGAATAAGAGGGCAAAGAATTCAAACATTCCCCTATGGAAACCTGCTCATAATTCAGTAGATGTGTGTAGGCTAGCAGTGACCTATTTGGCTATTTCTTGAAATCATCCTTTCTTGCAATTAATCAGAAATCCAGGATCAAAGCTCTTCTTCACAACATTCAGAGGACTTTAGTTCAGTGCCTTATCCAATTCATTTCCAGTTCAAATTAAATTGTAGTTGAGTTGAAACTCACATGGGAATCTGAAACACTATTAATCTTTAGTTAAGGTGGCTACCTGTTAACCAGAACAATAATGGGAGTCTCCCAAACAATCTATAAAATAAGAACTGTATTTTATTTTACCACAGACCACTACCCTACACTCTTACATCCTAATATTTTTAAAATGTTTTAATATCTTGCTCATTACCATGACTTTTGCAGAAGATAGTATTTTTAAAATTGTTAAAGCTCTATCTACAAGACACAAGCAGTATTTCAAAACAAACTTAACTCTAAAAACATTCATTTTTTTTGTCCTTCACCTGATCTTTCACCCAGTCTGGGGCTAAACCAAGACAAGAATTAAAATATTGTCACCATTGCATTTCTGAAGAATACAGAACCCAAATAATTGAGTGGGTCCCATGGCATTAATGTTGAGAAAGGATAACGTGCTCCTAACACACCTTTAATTCTCTTGTCTAGACTAGGATTTAAGATAACACAGCTGCCAAAATGCATCCAACCCATTGACAAAGAAAGTGTTCAAGTTGCATTCATCATTGTACACTGTACCTAGACTACAGTGTTTGTCTTAGTGCAGCAAAAACTGAATACTAGTCCTGTGTTGGAAACCTCTGGAAAACAAACGCAGAACAGAACAAAACAAACCCAAAGCCCCCCAAAAAGAGCAGAAACAAGCTAATGAATAAGAGAGCCCATAGAAGCAGATAGCTACAGTTCTTGTTACCTTAAAATCTTTACACATAAACCCTTATACAAGTCACTACATGCCAGGATAATTTAGCACTGCAGTTCCAATTGCTTCCCTATTCTCTCTCAAAACGTTATCATCACATACCACCTACACAATTTACAAGGAGGAAAAAAAATTGTTTGAGCAACACTTGTAATGCTCCAGAAATTAAATAACCAGTAACCCCAGGTTTTTTCTTAGGTGCAAGAAATAAAAATCTGACATTCAATTATTAAGATGAAAACGAGAAAAGAAACTTAATGGAATGATTTGATGATTTTTTTTTGGGAGATCCACCCACTCAGACATTTCACATTTTCATTTAAGAACTTCCAACAGCTGAAGAATGTCTGTTTTTAAAAATTTTAGTCTAAAAAGTATGCCTGATAACATAAGAGCTTTAACTAAACATAATGTTACTCAAAATGCTCTATGTTAGACCAAAGAATGAAACTTATTTCAATCCACTACCCAAATGAAGAATTACTTTGAAAGAAAATATTAAGCTTATTGCCAACTGTAATGGTTATGAAAAACAGTATTTAAAGAATTAATGTCCTCTCAGCAAAACAGAAATTCAAAGGCAAAACTAGAAATTCTAACGAATATTGATTTTTTAAAATAAAATTTTCCAAATATTCAAAAATCTGTGTCAAAACAGCCTAATGAAGAGCAAGATAAAAAACATTCAACCCCAAGCATTAATGCTATATTACTGAACTAAGTTATGAAAGCAATTAAAGTCATGGTTACATTTGGTCTTTAACACATTAAATGACATTTTTGCATCACAGACACAATCAAGCAATATTGCACAACCAAAAACAAATTTAAGGAGTCTTGCCACATACTGTTCTACTGTTCGATAGTTGTAGCTATCCAAAAATTATCCACACATCTCTACAACAACATAAGCTACAGCAGCAATTAAGACCCAAACCCAGAAGATGATGCTAAGGAATACAAGCATCATTTAAAAACAAAAAAAAAAAAAAAAAAAAAAGCACTATATTCTAAACTAGCACAATCTAAACTAAACACGCATACAAAAGGAGCTTGCCTACCTGGCTTTTTCAATAAAAGTCCAAAGAACACCTAAAAAGCAGGAGGGGATAAAAAAATATTTATATTCAGTGTTCGCATATGAAAACTATCATGATACTTTACCTCACAGAGAAAAATAAATAAAACTTGGGAATGAATACCTATAAAATTATCTGGACTAGGCCATGGGGTGATAGGGAGCAGGGAAACAGCCAAAAAATCCCCAACACTTTAGAAAGTTGATTATAAGCATTGTCTCCAATTTTCACATTTTCCACTCTAAGAAATTCAAAGTAATACAACTATTTCAGATTATCAAGAATGTGAGAGTGGGAGAGTGACGGAGGGAGAGTCAAGAGAACTCTGTAAATATGCAATTAAATTCAGAAGTTACTACAGGAAAACCTTAAAGGTTATATATTCTGAAGATGCACGAGTACCTTGAAATATCTGAGTTTAAGACGAAGTCAAACTATAGCTTAAAATTGCACATTGTCAGAGATGCTTTTTAGAGGATTATCGGTACGTGACTTCTGGGAACCTGTAATTTTATCTGACAGAATTAGTTCATTAATTTCAAATTAAAACAAAAGTAGATTCACACACACAAAAAATTAATCTAAGCTTTATACAATGCTTCTTTTGGTCTCTACAATTACTTTAAAAACATGAGAGCACAAATCTGAGTTGTCCTCTTTCTATTACAGACACTTTCTAGAGGACAGTCTACATATCAGTTCCCCAATAAAACACAAGAGATGGCCAGACAGCTGAAGGTTCTGATATTATACACAGAGTCAATTAGGTAAGACTGACTCCTTCTACCACTCCTCTACATCTCTATTGATGCCCAAAGTATTTACATTTTGTTCTTATAAATCAATGAGGTTCCCACCTGATAAGCGGCTATCCATAGGTGTCCCTTTGAAAAGAAAGACAGAAAAAAAAAAAAATAAGGGAGACCACTAGAGTTCTTCTATGGTACCTAAATATGAACAAATGTTGTTTGAGATTTACAATCTGTTAATCTGTTCCTCCAATCAAGCCCTAAATTTCATCTGATGGGTGCACAAGAGTGGTTGGCAGCGTGGCCAAGGGGAGAATGGGGGCTTTGCTTTTTACCCACTCTGCCTTTTTTTATCTAAAGATGAGTACTCAAACCAATCCATTACATTAAGATTATTGCAAGAAAAAGAACTCCAGCTAGAAGACATAAGGATTTCAGTGTGTGCTTATTTCTGCCATCTCTACACAGCGAGCACCCATGAAAATCCCTAGATGTTTGTCAAGCTTTGCACACAGTACACTTCAGAAGAAACAGGATTTTCCATATTTCACTTCTACCAAACATTTCAGTGTTTCTTCCTGAAAGGTTGAAACCATGTTTGTGGTTGAAGGTGTTATAAGAGTGTTTATGAAGAATTCTTTAATTAATTTTTAAAAGTAGAAAAAGTACTTTCTGAAAATAAGGATGCAACATACATAGAATTTCAGAAAACTGAAAAATTCAACCTTGTTTAAAGAGGTCTTACGCTCTTTGAATAAAAATCATACTTCAGTTTCATAATACTTGGAAAGCAATACTTTCAACTAGACTTTTGAGCAATTTGTAATTTGAAATATAGTTTTCCAGACTTAATCACCATTAAGTCACTAAATACATCAATTATCATTGACTGCAGACGCTGATTTCACAATTAATAAATTTCAATAATTACATCTCTTCTATGTTTTAAATGACTACACAGAATCCCTACACTGGGAGGCAGATTTTAATATTGCTCATAAACCACATTGTCAACTCAAAGACACATTTCTATGATGTTTCATAGCAATATATTTATATAATTTAGCCTGTAATTTCAGCCAATCTAAATAAAATAAATTTTCTGGTATTTTCATTCTAGATAAAAAGCATTAATGAAAAGGTGCTTTTTTCACTACTTGGAATAAAATAGCACTTATAAGAAATATTTTAAGTAGGCTCTGTTAGTCTCTAAAATATGAACGCAACACTCCTGTACTCAAAGCACAGATGAGATATCTAGAGAAATTACTGCAAGAGAAGAACTCTGGATTAACTTTGAGTTCTTTTTTTTAATTCTAGGCTCTTATTTTCTGCTTGAATAGAAATAATAACGTTTTCTATTTCATGGGGTTCAACTGAAAAAATCACTATAATACCTGTAGAACAGATTGAGAAATTACACTACTGAAGGCTAAGCAAGCACCTAGAATTGATACCTAGTGAATTTTTAACATACCTTCATAACAGAAAAACATTGGCAGTCATATTAAAAATTATAAATCAGTATTTGGCAAATACCAGTAGATTCTCTTTAGAGAGCTTTCTAATTACACAACAGAAAAACACAAAAGTGTTAAAAGATATCCAACTCCTTTTTCCACAAAATAAAATTTACAGTACCTAATCTTCATATTCACTAATTACTTCTAAACTTTGACATCTAACTGGGGTGTACCACTTCCAATCTGTTCTTTTCACAGCTTCTGTTCTTCCTTCACTGCAGACCTTCGTTGGCATGGGCCCACTCATCCAATTTAGCCCTGCTCTCACAAATAGAAGTTTTCTCCAGAAAACAGCTCATTCTGAAACTGTGGTGAGCTCTGTCTGCAGCATAAATAAGTCAATCCTTTGCTGTCAAGCCTGTAAATTCAAGGAAGAAGGAAATCCAGAGCTGTACACCTACCAATGCACAGGTTACATACTTTGTGTATTACCTCACCAGGAGGCAGTAAAGCAGCAGTTGATTCTTTTTATCCTTCCTAAATACAGAAAATAAGTAGTCTTCAAAGCTACCTTATGTACACTCCATCTTCCTAGCAGTACAAACCTTCAGCATATGCAAGAATCAAGAAATGAGGCTTAATGGACCTATTTGGCACAAGTAGTGCACAGAAACCAGCACTAGGTGCCCAAACTGGGATCAAGGCATTTCAGATGAAGCATCTGGGGGAAGGAGAATGGCAGCTGTGATTCTGTACCACTATGATCCTTCATCCAACACTGGTAGCACTCTGCACTGCAGGAAACTCCAGCCCAGAGTACAGCGAGCACTTCCGAAACCTCCTCCTCCTCCTCATCCTCTCTCTAGGCAGAACTGCTGGGGTACACCTATGCACTCAGAACTGGCAGGGCTCCCTTCTGAAAGAAAAGCTCCTGGACTCTCTCTTTGAAAGGTCTAAACAATTTTTTTTTTAACTTTAGAAAGAGGAATACTGTTTACATTTAAAACATTTCCCAGGAAAGAATTTTAATTACCTGTTTAAAAGCCATGGAGACATCCTCCACTCTTGATTAAGCTGCGCACCATGACTGAAAGGGATACCAGGTCGACACACACTACACAAGGAAGCTCATCTTTATAGTTTTGCCATCAGGGGAGTTCTCTGCAAGCTGGCAGAGCTGGATTTCAGACTAAGTCTATTTATGCACTAATATTAAATAGCTATTTAAAGAGAACAGAAACTAGAGGAGCAAGAGTGATCTCAATCACTTCTAACCACTAAGCCTCAGAGCTAAGTGAATGTCCACTTGTTTCCTCTCCTTCATTCATGAACATGTCACTCATTCCTCTAAGGTCACTCAGCTTCATCAGGTAGTGCGAAGGACTCGCTAAGCTCAGCTGGCCTGGTATGTGGTGGTTAGACCAGGGAAGCAGAACACTCAAGTGAGCATCTCTTAACACAAAGAGGGAATTTCAACTGGCTTTTCTACTTCTTGGGAGACTAATTAAAATTACTCTCTAATTATGGTTTAACACAGAGATTCTTTCATCAAAAAAATAAAACAAAATAGCAAGGACAATATGCAAAATGCACAGATATCTAACAGAGACTTGGCCAATTGGTTTTCAGGTACAACTAAAGTTCAGAGATTTTCAGAACACGGTTTTGTAACAATATAAGCATATAGTTGTCATCCAAAACTCCCAAGAAAACAATACTACAATTATTTGTTTCTCAACATGGATTAAATGCCTTTCTGCAACTATAAATTATAATTTAGAAGTCCTTGTACAGATGCATACGGTATCTGTAAATACACATTTTTCAGGTTCAACTGGTAAGAAAGATGCAAACTTAAGTCTACAGCACATTAGGTCTTGCACTGCCTGCAAACCTAAGTTCCAAAACATAACACCCCCACCACAACCCACAAATGTAAATCAGGCAAGTTAACAAGTAAAAATCTGGTACCCTTGCTGAAGCTACATCCTTTTAATGCATCATATTCCTTCCAACTACAACTCCATTAAAATTATCTGGGCTTGCTAAAATTTTCAGGATTTCAGCTGCATTTAGATTACTTCACATAAATGAAATTTAGGATTACAATGTTGCTCATATGTCTCACAAAATATCTAACCAAAAGCCAAAAGCTGAAGCCTTGCAGTATAAGAGCTGGCAGATGAAAAATGAGAGCAGCATTAAGACCCACTGTCAGCAGTGCTGAGTCAATGCAACTATGGAAGTACAAGTTGCTTTCTATTCTGCTTCACCTATCTACAGCTCGTCAGCTGGGGTCTGAATGCAGATGCTTCAGCGCAAGGTACAAAGTAAGCTGCAAAAGCCACAGATATAAATCCAGAAGCTAAACGAATTTATAGTGATGATTAAATACAAGAAAACAAAAAGCTTTAATTAATGAAGAAAGTCTACCTGAACTATTCATTGAAAAAACATTCTTCTGTAAGTTACGTGCGAATTATAAGGATGGAAGGACCTTGAAAATGCATTTTTCATAATAAATTCAAAGTAACTCCATTATATTGGTCTTTAGAAATCTCCACTGAAAAAGTCAGGACACACATTAAGAAACACCCACTATGAAAAAGTTGCAAGTCTTGAAAAATAGCAGCGCTTTGCCTCCTCCCTCCCCTTTCCCCTACTCACCCTCCTCCCCAATTTCAAAATACATCTTCCCCAGGCCTTGGTCTGGAATGGCAGTTTCTGTGAACAGACCATACCCGACCATATGATTAGCCATTATTATTATCACCTTTTATGCTCTACTCAGCATTAAGATGCAAATCCAACAGATGTGGTCCAACGAAGTTATTTACAAGGGTTTCCCTTTCAGATGTCCAAGCCAAAGCTACAACCAGTTCTGCGATATAATTACAGCCTGTCTGCACGGGCAGTAGCAGACCTCTGTCTGCGATGATCTGGCCAGCGGCATTTTCTCATCTACGCTCCGGTTCAAGCGGTTGCTATGATTTCAAATGGTGCATCTACCCTTATTTTAGCGCGACTGGCTGCATTTCAGCCGCCGACATCTGACTGATGGATGCACATCTAAACAACGCAGCGATTATAAAAACACACTGGCAGTAGGCACCGGTGTTTCACCACCGTGGGCTCGCTCCGAACAGAGCGGCTGGCAACCAGACCGTGGGAAATTTAAGAGAAACACCAGCACACATAAGGCCTAACACTCACAGCCGTCACTCCCTCCGAGAAACAGGCTGGCGTCCTGCACTTTTAAGAGTGGGAAGTTCACGGAAATACCTATGCATGTATCTGAACAGGCAGATCTCTCGTCTGCCGCACGAAAGCATCCAGGTGCTGCTTCCCCTGCACATCGGCCACAGCACGTCCACCAAGAAAGTGCTGCCTGACCCGACACACCACTGGGGGAACTGCTTTTCCGCCCCCACGGTTCCAGCCTCCGGCCAGATTCTCCACCGTATTCCATACGGGAGCACCCCAAACTCCCCGCACCCGCGACTGGGGGGAGGGCGAGCGGCGGAAACCACCGGAGCCCCCGGTCCCTGCCCCCGCTCCGCCGCCCCCGGCCGGCGCCCGCCCACGGGGAGCCCGGGGCTGCGGGCGCGGCTCCCGAGGGGGCGGCGGGATGGGGGGAATGCCCTGCCGCCCGGGGGAGGGCGGAGGCGGCAGGGCGAGGGAAGGGAGCCGCGGGGCAGGCACCTGAGCGGGCGTGGGCAGCCCCCGGGCCGGAGATCCGGGCACCGGGGCGGGGGAGGAGGGCACGGAGGGGGGGCGGGAGGCCCGCAGGCCCCGGCGGGGCGGGCCGGGCCGCAGGTGGGCGTCGGGCGCGGCCGCCGGAGGAGCGGCCGCCGGGCAAGTCACCTCTTGACGCGGATGATCTGGTCGCGCATGGGTCGGATGTCCTGGAAGCTCTGCTGGTTGACCAGGCTGTAGACGAGGATGAAGCCCTGCCCGTTCTTGATGTAGAGGTCCCGCATGGAGGCGAACTGCTCAGTGCCCGCCGTGTCCAGGATCTCCAGGACGGAGGGAGAGGCGTCCACCTCGATCTCCTTGCGGTAGAAGTCCTCGATGGTGGGGTCGTACTTCTCGATGAAGGTGCCGGTCACGAACTGCACCGTGAGCGCCGACTTCCCCACCCCGCCCGAGCCCAGCACCACCACCTTGTACTCGCGCATCCTCCCGCCAGCGCGGACCGCCCGCCCGACCCGCACCTGCCGACGGCCCCTCCTCACCCCCCCGCCATCGGCCGCCCCGCCCTGTGCCCGCCGCCGCAGCCGCCTCCGCTCCGCTCCCCGCCCGGCGGATGCTCCGGGCCGCCGCGGCGGCTCCTGGGCGGCGCTGCCGGCGGCGGGGCCGCGCTCACGGGCTGCGGCGCGGCCGGGGTGGGGCGGCGGCCCCGCCTCCTCCTTCCCGTGTCGCCACGGCAACAGCCAACGGGGCGGGACGGGGGAAGAAAGAGCGGGAGGAGGAGGAAGAGGGCGGGAACCGCCCCGTCACGTGGCGCGCCCCCCTTCCTGGCCCCGGGCGCGGCGGCCGCCCGTGATGCCGGCGGGCGGTGGTGGCGGCGCTGCTGCTGCTGTCGCCGCCGCTGTCGCCCGTGTCCCTCCCGTGAGGTCGCCCACCCCGCAGGCACAGCGTGCCCCGGCCCCGCCGGCCGGGCCGGCTCCGAGCGGGAAGGGCCGGGCGCGGTCACGCGCGGGGGCGGGCCGAGCCAATGGGAGCGCGGGCCGGGCTGCCGCGGTTCCGCTTCCCGGGCTGCGGGGAGGCGGCTCCGGCGCGGTAAGTGCGCGCCGCTTCAAACCCGGCGGCTTTCCGGCCGCGCGAACCCCGCTGCTGGCTGTAAAAGGCAGTGGGATTCGCCCAATCCATGGCGGTGATCGGCGCGCGTTGGATCCCTCCGGACGCACTGGGGTCTGGGCTGTGCAAGGGGGCGGCCGGAGGTGTCTGTTGGCAGTGGGTGCCTGCCTTCTCGTCCCCTTCTGATAGAGAGAGAGGGCCAGCAAAGGTGGTGGTGCCGTTTGGGAAAAGTGCTCCATCAAAACAGTGTGGAAAATGAAGGTGATTGATGGGTGGAATTCACAGTTCCTCCCAGGAGCTGGTATCGCTCCGGAAAGATGCTCACGCTTGTGTGCTTGTCTTTCTGCTATGAGACTGAGTCCTTTACACTTCTTTTATTTATCTTTTTTTTTTTTTTTTTCTCGAACATAATTGGTTGGAGTTATTTGATACGAGGAATAAAGACTGTGTTTCCTTTAGAGGGATAAAGGTCAGCCAGAGCCCTGAGTTTGCTGTTCGGATGCTTTCCGAAAGCTGTTGGAAATGAGCCCAGTCCTGGTGCTGCATTTCTTGTGCTGTTCTTCCCACTGCATTGTCATGTCTTCGTCTGAAGTGAGGCCCTAGGTGTCGGCCTGCTTTCCATGCAAGTCCGGTTCTGCTTCCTTGTTTGGCGTGTTTCCATGTTTCCAAACCTTACAGTGGCAGATGTATTGAGAGCTTTTTGGAGCACATTTGTCCCTGTCCGAGTCTTTCAGTTAAATGCTTGCCAAGTGCAGTATTTTAAGCTTTCCAGTGTTTTGCTTGGCCATTCTGTTTGGCTTTTCTTCTGTGCGTTTTTGATTTTTTTTTTTTTTTTTTTTTTTTTTTTTTTTTTTTTTTAATTGCAAAGCTCCAAAACAAAATTTTTAACAGTAGGATGGCGACAGCTTTGATATGTCAAGGAGAAAGAAGATTATTTGAAAGCTTCCGAAGCAAACTGGAAACCACATGTATTTGGGTGATTTAAATATATTTGTACCAAAGAGGCAGGCCATTTTTTATGGGACTGTCAGAATTCATTTGTAAAAATTGCAGAGCCTGGTCAGAACTGAGTAATAATTTCAGTGAATGACCTAATTTCTATTGGTGACTTGAGACCTTCAAGTACTAGAAATGAGCCTACAAGAATGTGTAATATCACAAAATACAAGATAGATACTGCATGTACAGATTAATAACTATTTGTAGTGGGAATCCAGGAACCCTCCAGCAGAGTAATGGGAAAACATCTGGATTTATTAGTCAACAATGAAAGGAAGCTGCCAATTTAATGTGGTTGTGAAAAAACTGAGTGTGACAGTGGTGTGCACACAGCCAAGCCTCTGGGTGACTGGTGAGACGTTACTGTGCCCAGTTCTGATAAATCATGTCCGGGAAAGGAGTTTGTACAGAAGGACTTCCGTGAGAGTTACTGGAGATGAACAAAGTTTATCTGCAAGAGTGCGCTGGGAATATTTGTTTGATTAACCTAGGAAAAGCAAATGCAGGGGAGGGTTATGAGTAACCAGCAAGGCAGGGTGGAGTCAAGCTCAAGCGAGCAGGCATTTAACCTAATGAACAACACTGAGGGGAAGAGCATGGATCTAAACTGATTATAACCTAGACAGAAAACTAAGCCCTGTCTCAGTGCAGTGAGGTTTTCGTCTTCCATGAAGAACAGTGAAAATGGACTTAGCTAACAGGCTTTAAAACATGTTGTGCATCAGAACAGGAAGATAATATGTAATTATACAAAACAGATTTAAGTAATCAATGTTGGAGGGAGGAGTTTTAGGCCTCCCTGACTTATCCTGAGACCAGAGCAATCTCCTGATGTTCAGCAGGAAAAAAAGCTGGTCTCAGAAAAAAAGCTGTCAGCTGCTGGTCCATGATGAGGAGAGTGGGAAGGCAACAGTTCAGAAAGAGGTAACAGGAATGCTCCCACTAAGGAGATTTACACTAGGCGTTCAGTCTCTTAGATTTGCTGGGCAGCAAAATGTAATTTTACTTCATAGTATATGCAGAGACCTAAGAAATGTAGAAACTGGAAATACAGAGGAATGGTGTGTATAGAGTATGTAGGATGTAAAAGAAAATGTAGGATAGTCAACTGGAGGAGGTGTTGGATGCTGTGAATGGATGACTCTTCCCAAGGATCTCACCATTGCTGTTGTGAGGCTGAACATCTTGTCATTGTCCTGTTTTTCTGAACTTCATTTTTGATTGTAATTCATCTGACAACAACAACATTGAAATTTCACCTAATAAGTGCTGGAATCTCAGCCCTAAAAACAAATACAGTATCAGTTATGTTATTTCTAGTGAGGTGGAGAACATGGGGTCACTTAGGTGCTGCCATGCTTTTTTTATTGCATGTTGCTTATACTTATGTTATTCTTTACTGAAGAATGGGAGAAAAAAAATAAGGTAGTAAATTGCAGAGAAACTTCCTGCCATAAAAGATTGAATTGGGCAAGGCTTGCCAGGCAAATATCTCAGCCCACAGCATGATTTCCCAGCGTGACTTCCTTTGTAGCTCCTCACAGGAGACTGGAGAGTCATCTAGTCCCCCTGTGCTGTACAGCTGGGCTTTTGCCGGCTTCCTAGGATTTAGAAACTTCACTTTTATTGCTCACTTCTCAAATCTTTTTATGTCTTGTATCAAGCTGTCTTATTTCAAGCTTCAGTGGCCTGCAGCTTACTGCACTGTTTTATGGTAGCCTGCAGTTTCTCAATAAATATTGAATTTTTATCTTGCGCAGCAACCAACACACTGGTTTGTAATTTTTTGCTAGCTATTGTAGCCTCTGACTATGCACTAGGGTATGTGTTTAAAAAAAGAAAATTGGCCTCTAATACCTATTTCCATTCCAAAGCCAGCGTTTGCCAATTCTTCACTACTAACTGTATCAGTCTCAAGATATAAAGTGTAGCAGTATGAAAGATGGGGGAATCCTTAGTTCCCTCCCTCTGACAGCTGATGATGGGCTTCTGACCCTGAAGCACAAGAAAACGTGTGAGATAAAGCTGTCTGTGTTACCAGCTGTTCTGGTGTATATTTGTTTTCCATGGTCAAGTATTCTTTTAAGTGCACGTTAGTAGAAGAACATGATTTCCTGTCCTTGTTTATCATCATGTCTTTGCATTCAGTCTGTCAATGCAGTTCCATCATCACATGGATTTCTCTTAATTGTGTGTCATCACAGTATTTAGGAAGTGTTAAAGATCAAGATTTTGCTTAGTCTTTAATATTTCTTCCTAGATTAATGATCATGTTAGTACAGTCCATAAAGTTGTTATAAAATTGAGGACACAACTAGCTGCAGTGAAAGTGGCTGACTTGGCTTACCCTATCCATAGCATTTTCAGGTGATCACTGGAAATTTCCCTTTCATACCAGCAGTAAAGCTGTCCCATTCTTTTACCAAGTGCAAAATTCTAAATGTTTGACACCTTTGTTCATGCTTTCTAGGTGAGAACAGGAACTATCTGAGTGTACCCGTAAAAGCCAAGGAGGCTGGACCTTGTCCATCATGCCTGGCAGTGGTTGGTGACAGCTTGGATCACCAAAGAGCCCATCAGTGACAGCCAGCACCGTCTGCAGCCTGCTGGAGGGACTAGGATTTGGGATTTAACTTACCACACTGGAAGAGCATGTTACAGAAGCAAGGTTTCATTAACTTCTCTGCTTGCAGACCAGTTTGGATTTGCTGGGGTTTTTTGTTTTGTTCTTGAGAAAATCTAAGCCCTTGTTTTGGAAGGTATGGTGTGCTTGCTTTAGTTTTGTAGTGGTGAAGCCTTGTGTGAGCTTTGAGTGAGTTGACTTTTGTGTTTTGTGTCTAGCCTCCCTGAAGTCAGGGGTGCTGTGTGCCAAGATGAGATAGCAGATCTTCACAGGCTTCACTGTGAGGCAGAGTCGAAATCTGCAGTGATGAATTGCTGCCATCAATACATGTCTGCATTGGCTGGGACTAACAGTTCCTCTGTGCAGGGGTTCATTCCTGTGTGCCATCCTGGGCTCAGCACCCTGAGCTGGTAAGTTAGGGTGATCTGTTCAGTGTAGCAAGTGTGATGATCATCAGTAGTGCTATGCTTTAGTTCTGGTACCTGGTTTTGGGAAGACAATTCACAAAGCTGAAGTAAGCTCTAGGAAATTATTGGCAAAACTGAGACTTCAGCACTTGGATTCCCAGCAGCCCAGCATGCTTAGCGGGGAGATTTTAAACCAAATGGTCAGGAGTGTTCTTTAAGCAGCTCTTTTCTGCTCAGTTTTAACTGAAGTGTATTTAGAGTCAAAGAGCCAAAATCTGAAGTGGACTCTTGTACATCCTGTGATCCATAGGGGGTGAAAGCTGACCCTGGAAGCTGGCTCTGTTAGCCCCCCAACTCTGCCCAACCCCACGCTGTCTTTCTCCCTCTAACACCTGTGCTGGGCCATTTCAGCTCACTGAATTTGTAGAAAGTGAACCCAGATTATAAATACAAATTTTTATAATTCCTAGCTGCCAGGGAAAGAGGAACAGAGTTAACACCATCCTCAACTTAAAACAGTTTAACCCCCTCAACTATTGATTCCCAAGAGACTGTTTTGTGTTGTGAGGGAAAACAAATGAGATTACATTCCAGCAGAAAGAGATCCAATTAATGTGTTTTACCTTAAAACTAGAGAGGACAACCAGTGTGAACACAATTACTGTGGCTCCACCAATAGATACTCATTAAATTGCTGTACCTGCCACTTTCAATTGTGTGATCCAGTCCCCAGGGTTTGTGTTCTTTTGTTTTTTTACAGTTGGAAAGAGATGGAGACAATAGGAGTAGACATACCTAAGTCTTCTCTCAGTCATAATTTAATTTTCTAACCAGAAAGGAGCATTAAGGTGGCTTCAGTCCCATGGGTTTATTTCAAAATTTGGTAGGTCTGCAGATCCCCGCAGCTTTCTCATTACTGATTTTTCCTAACATTGCAGGTTAACTGTTAAAGGAAGGGGGATCACTTGTTGAGGGATAGGAATGATGATTTTTTAACTATTTTATGCATTCAGATGGCCATCCCTGTCATGTATTAAGGTCAGTGCGTTTAATTGAAGATGGTGGTTAAATTAAAAAAGAGTAATTGCTCCTGGCCCCTCTTTTTATTAATAGTGAAAATCTGATCAAACCATTCCCCAAAGTGCCAGGAAATCAAAGTGAAAATAGTATGAATTCGCTTGTGACCTGAATTTTACTGTTTTCAATGGTTTTGGTGGACTTTTGCTGATATATTATGGCATTTCAAAACAAAGTTTTCTTTGTTTCCCATAAAGCAAATGAGAAACCTTGATGGTTTATTAAAACTTCCACTGCATATTTAAGTTTTGTAAGAAATACTCATCACCAGTAAAGTTAAATAACTGTTGTTCAGATGTATGTTCAAAACAGGGGAATTCAGGTTTCAAGATATAAAAAACACAGTAAAACAAACCAAAAAGAGGTATTTTATTATTCTATTTGACTCATTCTTTCTCATTATGATTTTTAAAAATAAATCAATTCAATTACCAGACTTAAGAGAAAGTTAAGACAATGATAGTCTGTTTTTATTAAGATACAGAAGTTTTGCAGTATCTGTCACAAGTCAGCCTATTTTTTTCTGAGTTGGATTTAAAATTAATAGTAGTAATAATAATTATTATTATTATTTATAATAATCAGTATATAAGCATCAGGGACATATATTTCATAAAAGTATATTTTTAGGCATCAATAAATAGTACAGTTACAATAATATTTTCTTTTTTTGTGGTTATTTTTAGCAAAATATTCAGAACTGAAATTGTAAGGTGCCTTAATTGCTGTGAGTTATACTGTAAATTAAAATGAGATTTCCAATATGCTTTTCACAGAAAAAGGGGAAACATTCAATCTTGATTTCACATAATCCAATCATAACTTAGATAAGTTCAATTTAGTACATGAACTAAAGCAAAGCAGGTAATTTTGGTGCATATTTGAAGGGATAGGTTTGTTCTAAATGCTTGGGTTTACATCATCTTTCCTGTTTGCTCTGCCAAGCATCCCAGTCTCGGTGGGAGAAATCTCGGAAGGGTCCCTGAGGAGAGGCAGGTTTTAAGGGCAGGCATGGAGAGGTAAGTTGGAAGGGGACTGGTCACTGTCTGGGGGATGTGACAGCCCCTGTGACAGACCCAGCTGCCAGTTTGCCAGCAAGTGCTGACCCTGTCTGCACACAAGGAGGTAGACAAGTGTGCCCAGCTCAGGCATGGACCCATCCCTCCATCCCTCCGTGAATGCACACATGGGAAGTACAGTAGTTTCACGAATACAAGCCGCACGGATTATAAGCCGCACCCCCGGTGCCTCGACAATGTTGCTGTCAATAGATAAGCCGCACCCCGAATATTAGCCGCACTTTCGTTCGTCGCGAGAATCCGTGCGCAGCTTTCACAAACTGGCCAATTAGTAACAGGATCGCGGCATAGCGGGCTTTACTGGCTCGGGGCGGGGCCAGGCAGGCTCGGCCCGCTCATGGCTGCCGACGGGGCCGGCTGGGTGGTGCTGCAGCCGCCGCCGGGCTCACTGGCCCCCCTCTCCCGTCAGCACCGCCCCGCCGCTGCGTTTACGTAGTCGCCCTGCCGGCGGGCCAGGCACTGCCGCCGCTGGCAGGCATGCCGGCCGCCTCGCCGCTGCGTTGTTTACGTACTCGCCCTGCCGGCGGGCCAGGCACTGCCGCCGCTGCCAGGCTCGCCGGCGGCCCCTCCCATCTGCACCACCGCCGCGTTTCCTCGCCCTGGCCGGCACTGCATGCCCACGCACCGCCGGGCTCCCCTACACTGCTGGCCCCGATTCTGCTGGGCTTCCCCTGCTGCCAGGCAGCCCCACCCACCGGCCTTCCTGCTTCTGCCATGCTCCCCTGCACTGCTAGCCCCAGTTCTCCCCGGCTCCCCCGCCCTGCTGGCCCGGGCTCTGCCGCCCGCCCCCCACACTGCTGGCCCCGCCTCTGCCAGGCTTTCCCACCTCTGCCGGGGCCGGCCGGGCTCCAGCTTGGCTTGGGGCTGCCGCGGGCTCTCACTTCCGTGTTGGCAGCTTTTAGAATTTTGTTAATGTATTAGCCGCCCCGGAATATTGGCCGCACTTCCGGGTTTCCACCAAAATTTTGGTCAAATTGGTGCGGCTTGTATTCGTGAAATTACTGTAACTCAGGGATGATACAGGGGTGGGATGGCACCTCTCACCTGTACAGTAACTTGTCTCTTTCCACATGAAGGTCTGGAGTTTCTACTTGTAGGAGCTTGTGGAGCCCCACCTCTAATTAATGGAACAGGAAGTTTTAACTAAGCTTCAGAATCATGTGGTTTATATATGATCTTTATCAACACAGGAGTTACTGACTGCTGGCCTTCAGAGATAAACATTAAAGGCCTGAAAATAATTGCCGTCCCAACACTGACTATTGGGTTTGCCTTTTGGTCTTTAGTTGTTGCTGCTTCTTTTTGCTGCTTCATGATAGATCATTTAGATTATTTTAACAGAAACCAGGAATCTCTTGTTTTTGATCTCAGTAGCTGATGCTTTAAGACAACCCAATATCATAAATTTATGATAAAATCATTCTGAGGCTGAAGAAAAAATTCAAGCAAGGAAAAACTAAAAGGAGCTGAGTTTGTGAGTTGTACAAAATTTTCATACTCTTCTTTAGGTCTTCAGTGCTGTATGTGAATGCAACACTGGCTACTGTTTTCAAGTAACCTTTCAGAGGTGTGTTATAGTGGGAGGTGTATGCAAGCAGGATATCTGCTTATCCTGCTTTAAGAACCACAGCTCGTTTGCTTGAGGAAAATAATACAAAGAATTAGCTCCAGCCCCTCTTGGCATTTCCTCTTGGGCCTTCAGTGAGAGCTGATACAGCTGCAGGTAGATGCTAGCAAAATAATTTGGGGGCAATCCACAGCACAACCCAAACAAATCCATAATATTAGATTTTTCCTGAATTATTCTGGGATGTTCGCATAGATCTGGTCCCACTGCACAGAGATGAACTTTATCAGGATAGCTTTTCTGGGACAGATTCCAACAAGATTTCCTTGTGGGTTTGGGATGAACATACTGGGCATATTAGATAACCGATGAAAATGCTAGAACTACTCCGTGACAATCTTCTCAAGGTGGGGAGTGCCTGGTCATGTCTCCACTGAAAAAAAATCATGATTTAGGTGAAAATATGTGTGCTGGCACACATCATGCTGATTTTAGAGAATGTGTACTTTTATCAGGTAACATGATGGTGTTCTTTATGCAGAGGGAGATATGAATAGCAAAATTTGTGGTCGCTGTGGGCCTGTAATGTTCTCTTAAACCTTACAAATCAGCCACCACTTGTCTAGTAAAGGACATGAAATACTTTTCATTAAATACTCTTATAAGCAAAGTTTTAGAATTGTTAGGATGGTGCTGGAAAAATTGGTGTAGTATTTTAAAAAGTGATAATTCCATTTGCGTATGTTGTCTGAGTACCTCTGTGTGTGTGTGTAGTTAAGACATAAAGGAGATTAAAAAACAAGAAGTCTTTGCTGCAGTGTTTTCCATGGACTTGAAAACCTTCAGCCAACGTCTCAGCTACTATAAATTGCCAAAAACTCCACTATCTTAAAGCTGGATTAGTTTATGTGACCCACGGAGATGACATCTGGAATTTGTGGCACTGCTGTGTAAACACCAGAGCCTTCAACCTGCCAGAGTCAAAATAAATAACACCTTTGGTACAGACCTGGTTCCATGCTTACATTTTACTCCATGATTTAAGTAACATTCCTGTGAAGCAGAGCAGGGAGAAGGGAGCCTTCAGCAGCTCTGCACCTTTTCCCAGCAAAACCCCTACAGGCTGTTGCCATTTTCATCTTGCAGATGGAAACTGATGAAGAGAGAACCTGTCTCCTTACTGCGATGCTAAAAAATGCACTTTCTTTTTGGTGGACAAAAGAGGAAGTGGCAGAGCTTTCTAGTGCTAAGTAAGGGGCAAACTCTTCTGAGGAACATCTGACATGACAAGAAAACTTTTTTTCTCCTAGCCCCTCTGCCCTTGTGCCCACAGAGTTGCTTCGTTTGTGTTAGGACAAAACAAATTAAATGGTCCCCACTGGCTCTACCTGTGCAGTGTGCCCACTGTGCAGGGGTGGGTGGATGGACACTCAAGGGATGGAGCTGGGCAGGCTAAATTGTTATGAATGTAAATGCCTGAAGAACAGGCTTTTAAAATTGTTTTCGTTTTCCCCTGAGACAGAAAAGGCAGTGACAAAAAATGTTGGGAGCTGAGGATTGGCAAAAGGTGCCAATCTAAGCATTATCCAGAGGAAAAATGCAGCAGTCTGGGAGGTGCCAGGGATGCTCCTGGCAGGAGTAGCAGAGGGCAGAGCCATTCTTCCTGCAGCAAGTTTGCTGTACTAGCAGGCATAGCTGCAGGCTGCTATCACCATAAACCTCCAGCTATTTTCATTTCATCAAAACAAATGGAAAGTTTGCCTCTAAACAGATATAAAATGCTTGAAAGGAGTCTTGGGCTTTTTCTAACATGGGAAAGATGCAGTGAGCCAAGCCTGTGTCCTGTGCCTGTGTGGGTAAAGGTGTGTGGAGAGACACCAGGAAAGGCTGAGGAGCAGTGCTGGGAGGCTGGGTTGAAGTGGAGAGAACAGCTGGATGGGAGCCTGTGTCACCAGCATTAAACTAATGGGGTGGCTGGAGGGTCGAGGCCTAAGCCACGCAAATCCAGTCAGATCTCTCCTCCGAAGGAGAAGGAGCTTTGGCAGCCCCTTGGCTGCCAGGGATGGTGGCTCAGCACGGACGATCAATGGTCAAGGGGTGCTCAAGGGCAGAAACAGGCAGGTGTGTTGCAGGCAAGCTTTGTCTCACCTCAGCTGCCTCTGAGATTGGTAGGTGCCCTGTGGAGCTAATCAGTCTCCCAAGCCCCCAGACTTCTTAATTTTAATGATTTAAAAATAGCTCCAGGCTCCTTAAGGGGCTGCAGCTGAGGAGGCTCCCTTGTAACCCAGCTGGCTGAATGGGCCCTGTAAAACTCACCTGCTCCCTCAGGTCCTCCACAGGGATGTTTTTCAAGTGCTGTAGAAAAAAACATTTTTACATTTCTGTCTTTGCATGTGCTCTAATTCCTCCATGTTTTGAAAGAAGGGAACATGGCACAAGAGGATGGCTACAGGGGATGCCAGTGCTGGCACATGGCAGAGATTTGGCAGAAGAAATCCCAATGAGAAGCCTATAGGACTTACTGTAGAGGCCAGAGCTTTTCCTTCTTCATACTTACTGACTTCTCAGAATGCTCCTGCTACTTCTGATGCCACAGGTTAGGGGACTTTAGGTTTTATTTATTTACTCTGATAGCATTTTTCATGTGCAGGAACTGGATAGCTGGTGAGGCTACTTGGATTCTGGCACAGAATGTGTTGAAGGAATGAAGACACATTCCCCAAGCTGTGCCTCTGAATCCTCTCCTTTGGGCCTTCCCATTACTTCAGCTCTACCAGAAGGCTGTAGGATGTTGCTGTGGTAAATGTAGTACTCTGCTGGACAAAGCACCAGGCACCTGAGAAGAACCTTCTATGGCTTGTTGACAGCCAATCTAATTATCCCTGTGGTGATTGCCACAGACAGACACACACTTTGGGATCCTGAAGGAAAAACATTGTTTAAAAAGATGAGATACTTCCATTTCCATGAGACAGGGTACTTTTCACTGCTGAGCAGCTACCCACAGTTCCTGCAGAACACGGGCAGTCCATAAATCCACACACTAGCTTCTAATACACTGCTCAAGTAACCCACCCTTGAGTCTATTCCTTTCAGCTGTGCATCCAGTTCCAGTAATGAGTGTTTAATCCCAGTGAAGCCAAACTGCTTCATGCAGATCTTGCTTCTGAGGGACCCCACCACAAACTCTGGATGTTTCAATGGGTATCACCCCCTGTGAATGAGAGATTCTGACACCATGATGCTGCAGCATGCATTTCTAGATAAAACTCACCTTGGAATATGTTTGCATTGCTGAGCAGACTAAATCCAACTTCTGCAAATGCCACATCAGGGCCATTTTCATTATTAGTTTTATTGCAAATTGGCTGGAGTCTATAGACTCCTAGAGCATGAAGCCATATCCAGCTAAGTCTTAGAAGCTGAAAACTAAAGGAGATGCAGCTGTTTCTCTCTGGAGCATTCATGAGGTAATAATAGTAACAATAAGGGGAAGGAAAATAGAGCAGTTTCATTGTGTATTTTTTTAGAAAGTAAGGATTCCATTGAATATAAAATGATCATTGATTTTAGACACTTTGATGGGCTAATGTATGATTTTAATGGAGTAATTTTCTGAGAAGAGCAGAAAAAGCTGTGTCAAGAGGGAACAACCCTCACTTTGTATAGAGAGGTGCTGCTGAGTAGAAGTGCTGGAATCCTTTATTTAAATAGGAATAATTATATTACTCAGGAAACTTGGATTTAAAAGCAGTTCCTCTGATACATTCCTCTTCAGGAGTAATTATCTGCTGCATTCACCAAAGCCCAAAGGCTGATCTCATATCACATCATCTGCATTATGGCTAAAATTAAAACAAAGGGAGAGGAAACAAGAAAGGATGTAAAACTCCTAAAGTTTTAAAAGGTTTAAAAGGAAGTCCTTTCCACCAAGATGGAAGGTGGAATGCCTTTCAGAGTGAACATCTGATGTAGATAGAAGTGAAATGCAAATAAGAGAATAATTGTGCTGCACTTGGTTTCCACCAACTGGGTTCTCACCACGTGATGTCCCCTCACTGCTTTGCACCTTCTGCTTTCCACACATTTCCCATCATACCCAAGGACCTCTCACCAAAACCTTTCCTGTGGACAGCATTCACTGGGAAAGATTGGAAGACTTCTCTGGCCAAATAATAGTAAGCAGAGTGCTGCTTCTGCTGGTGGAGATTTGTTTGCAGTCAGCTTGCTCCATTTGTGTTCTTCCTGACCATAAAATGTTGGACAGAGCAGACGAGACATTGCTTGCATGGAAGTTAGATCCTCTTTAAGAAGGCTTTCACCCCTTTACCTTCCATCAAAACAAATCTGTTATTAAATGATGCTTTAATTGCTCAGACTGTTGTGGTTTCCTGCTTTAGTTATGAAAATGAAGTTCATTTGGTCAGTTCCACAGGAACTGACTCACAAAGGCTTCCATAACCTTGCAAGGAACTTCTCTGTATGGTCAAAAACAGTATGGCCCTTAGTTTAGATCCAAGGATCTCTTAAGGAAGACCAGCAGAATCAACTGGGTGAAGATAAAAACCTCTGTGCATGAATTAAGACAGGTTTAGCTAATGCTTCTCCTTAAGTAGCATTTTACCTCCTGAAGTTTCTCTAAACAGTAAAGGATTCACATTAATGTGCATGTGTAGTGGTGGGGAAAGGTGTTTGATTACTGTGGAACAGATCACTTAAATAATCTCCTCATCTTTCAGGCAGCATGCTCAATCTGTGGGGGCAAAATAAATCCGTTCATTGTACCCATTACAGTCCTGCAGTGGTGCAAGGACCACAGCTTGCTCCCCAACCACATGATGCTGTAAAAGCCTGCATCATCTCTAGAGTCAAAGGAAGAAAAGGAGAACAAGATGCTTTGAAAAAACACCCACCCTCAGACAAAAATAAAGGCAAAGAAGCCAGCAGGTGGCATGGGGTTCCCATGGTGCATATATGCTTAGAAGAGAAGCTCGAGTGAAAGCCAGAGCAAGGAGGAGCTGGAGGCAGGATTGGGAATGCACAGCACCTTGCTGTGTGCCCCAGCTTGATGGAGGAGGGGTCACACTAGGCATCTCTGTAGGCAGCAGGGCTGGAAAGGCTTCAGAAGAAAGCCTCAGTCACTCTCCACTTGCTTATATAAAAGGCCTGAATGCAAAAGGCCTGAATTTTGTGTGGTAAAAGCATGTTTCTGTTCTACCTGCACAGAGAAGAGGATGCTCAGGAAGACACTGTTGCCGCTGTTCAGGCAATCCACACTTTGCTACATCTGGTGAATAGAGTGGCTGCAAGTATGAAAGTGCTGAGCTGGCTGGCAATTGGATTTAATTTGGTATCATTTGCTTTATAGGCTCTCTGTATAGAGTCATAGAATGGTTTGGGCTGGGAGGGATCTTTCACTGTCATCTAGTCCAACGCCCCACCGTGGGCAGAGACATCTTCAACTCAACCAGATTTCTCAGAGCCCTGTCCAACCCGGACTTGAATGTTTCCAGGGATAGGGCATCCACAATTTCTGTGGGCAGCCTTAAGTTTTTCGTCACCCTCATTGTAAAAACCAGAAATCTGTCTTATATCTAATCTAAATCTACCCTCTTTTAGTTTAAAACCATTATCCCTTGTCCTATCACAACAAGCCCTGCTAAAATGTCTGCCCCTGTCTTTCTCATGGGCCTCCCTTAGGTACTGGAAGGTGCTCCCAGGTCTCCCTGGAGCCTTCTCTTCTCCAAATAATCACCCCAACTCTTTCAGCCTCCCTTCATAGGAGAGGTGCCCTAGCCCTGTGATCATCTTCGTGGCCCTACCCTGGACTCACTCCAACAAGTCCATGTCCTCCTTATGTTGGGGACCCCAGAGCAATCAACATAACAAGTAAGTTGTTGAGAAAAACACCCATCAAAAGTTCCTGTACATACCTGCAACTCCAGATAGAACTGGACTTGAAGAATTCCAGCCTCTCCCATGATCTAATTAAAAGGAAATAAAAGACATTCCTTGCCGTATCAGGAGTAGCCAGCATGCTTCTACCTCTGCCCAGAAGCACTTATGATGGATTCCGAGGAGGAATGGTAACTGCAGAAGAATGGGCAGTACCATCAGCCCAGGGACTTCCTCCAGTGTTTGCTCCTGCAATGTTCATAGTCGTGGAGAAGTGCATTGATTTTCTATTACAAGAGTTCCACCTCATGTATTTCCTCTGGAATAGGTATAAAGTAGCCACTTTTAAGGTCAATAGAAAAGGAGAACACTTTATATCCCATCCTGTAGTTAGAAAGTCCACTGAAGTCTGTTTAAGGCTACTTTTTTCCATATGAATTCTCTTTCACGTGTACTTGCTTATGTAGCTTTTCTTTTTAGCCCATCTGGCTTGAAGAAGGACATAAAACGGGACTCTTGCCTTTCATCATCATTTATCTTAAATGTAGAAATGAATGTGTAGGCACTACCAGCACCTGTCCAAGGACAACTTGTTATCAAGACTTAGAGAAATTAAAGCAATATAACTAATTTGTATAGAGTAGGGTACAGTCATTTCCCATGTTAAAGAGAATGATTTATTTGCATACAGGGACAGTCCATCCCATTGTTACTGAACTTAGCCTATGTTGCACTGACAACATCACACCTTTATTGGCATAATAATTGAATAAAGTCCATGTAGAAGTTAAGCCTGAAGAAATCATATCACATCCTAAAGGGTTACCGTATTTTGCCACTCCTCCCTACAACATGGTAAGACGTTAAGAACTGCCTGAATTTTCATGAGTTTCTCAAGAATTTTACGAACTGCTCTTTAGCTTTACACGTGTGAGCACAGGAACACGTTAGGTGACATGAAAAAAATTTCTAGGTACCATAGTAGAAGAGAAAAAGCATAAATATTCAAGCTGAACATCCTCCAAACACCTACAGGGAAGATCAGGATTTTTAGCTATCAGACCATTTCAGTCAATCTCATGATTTTGTGATTTCTTGTGCATGACGAGTGTTTTAAAAGCCATCAAAACCATTGTCCTTTATGAAAACACATCGGATTCATTGACTAACCTCATCTAAGGTGTTGTAGAGTATCTGAGACACCTGTATGGGGCTGGCAGACTTAAGTTAACATACTGACCCATACTTGTGCTCCTCCATGGCAGCAGCTTTAGGCCAGGTGGGTACTCTGCAGTGTCTCATTTGAGACTCCACACCTACAAAGAGAAAGCTGGATCCCACTCTAGCAGTTTTCCAGGTGTGAAAAACTTGTCCACTTGCAGTCCTGAGCTGTGCTGTCAGCTACCAACTTTAGCATCTCTGGATGTACTCCACTGGCATTCAGTGCAGTGGCTACAACTGTAAAACAAGGAAGTAAAAGCACTTCCTCCTTACAGCCCTGTGTGAAAAGGAGAGGCAGTCATGGCAAATGCAAACATAGCTCAGGTTTAGCATAGGCGGCTCCTGCATGACCATCCCTGGGGGCTGTTCCTGCAAGGTGAACCTCACACCACTGTGGTCACCCTCACCACCTCCACATCCTGGCATCTCTTTGGTCTGGTGGCCCTCTGAGGAACCACAAATGCCACACCTTGACTGTGACAAGACTAAGGAAGACACTCACCAGAATTTGTTTTCCTTAACAGTGGTAACCAAATCCAGCCCTTTGAAGATGAGAGGAGCAGGGCGTCTTTCCTGTAGTGATTTTCCTAAATCATAGAGCCAAGTGTCTTCTTCACAGTGCAAGAAGCCTCGATGGAAATAATGCAACTGCAGCCCAGCATTGAATAAGCAGCTCACACCAATACCTTCCTTTCACATTTGTTAGTGTTGCATATTTTCTTGTTACAGTAGAAGGTATTTTCATGTAACTAAACATGTAATTTATTTTCTACAATTTCTATGGTTTCTATAATTACAGAATTAGAAGAATAACAATTTAGAAAGCATTTTCATAATTTATCCATTCACAGATAATCAAACTACCTATTCCATACCTATATGCTTGAATGCATTACATACCAGCAATAACGCAACAGCTGAGGTGATTTTGCTCTCACACACACTCACTCCAGCAATAAAAATCATCTTGACCCATGTAAAAGAGCCTCCAGAACTGTCAATTATATGACATTAAAAAGGCAAGCTACTGGACAAAAGGCTTGGCTAGAGAACTGATTGCAGACATAAAGAGCATGGTGTGCTCAGATGACTGTACAGATTCCAAGGAAGGTGTTCAGCAATTTCAGGCGAGGTAATTTTTTTGGTGCCATGAATTCATGCAATAAATGTCAGTAGCAGGAGATTCAATGCCTGCACTGTTGAGCAGCCTTGCTCACAAGTCCTTTTATCTATTCTCACTCACAGTACAGAAATGTTGGGCTGTTCCTGGGCTGTGTTCTGGAGTGAAACAACTCTTTCTGAAAGAAAACCCAGTTGCTGTTTTAGTAACTTGCTCAAGAGTCAGTCTCAAAATGCAGCATGAACAAGGCTCAACAAGTTTTGGCTTCCTTTGCTGTATACAAACATGCAAAACTATCCGAGCAGGCTCTGATCCCTCAAATGTCACACCCCCTTTTGTTTCATGCTTTTAATTCCAGTGGACTGCAAAAACCCCAGTGCTCAGATGACTTCAGACTTTTGAACTGACAACCAAGCAAAACATAGAGAATAAGTCTTATGGCCATGGCTACCCCACATGGGACTCTTCTCTAGGAGTAACTTTCTTCATTTTGGAAACGCTGATGTTATCTGAAGGGGGTACACTCTGCATGTGGACACATACAGACACTGCATTTGCTGTGGCCCTGAAAACTCACGGCTTCCATGTGCACTTATCCAATGCCAAGAAAGTATCAAAGTTGACAAGAAACAAAGCAGCTTTTAGACAAGCAAAGTGGCATGTCCTGACCCTTCCTGGCAGCTGACAACTGTCCAGGGTGGGGTTTAACATAAGGAAGTGTCAACAGAGAGGCTTCCCGCTCCTGAGTCATTAGGAGTTGAATTTTAATCATTTGCTGCTTCTGCTCTACAGTGCCCTTGCAGCCCTCTAATGCTGCAGTCCTTCCCTGTCCCTGCAAGTCATCCTGTTTCTCCTCTCCAATCCACATACTTGTTCTCAGCAGGCTTTTGGCTCAGTACGTCTGTGATACATCCAAACAGACTGGCTGACCTGGTGGTTCTCCACATCATTTGTGACTTTGGGCTCCCTTCAAACCAGCCCTGTGCTGATGAAGTGTAGACAACTTTATGACACAAACTCTTCTTGATTCTGCAGGAATTATATTTCCTTTCTTTAAAAGCATTTTAAAAAATAAATCAGAGAAGGCAGTGTGAAGAAACCACAGAGCTGCCAGCCAAAGATTTTAATCCTTCCTCTGTCACTAGCTTGCTATGCAACCTCTGTCCGTGGGCACACAACTCCCCTTTCCAGAGGAACTAGCAGATAGGAGGGATTATTTGTTGGTATAACACTTCAAGATGTAGGAAACAAAAGAAGATGTAAAGGATGTGCCACCAAGAACTCCCACAATGGCCAGGCAATTGTGAGCCACAGCCCTGGGATAACCAGTGCCTGCCTGCACCCCGGCATGCACGAGTGGGCGGGAAGGGCTCAGGATGGCTGCTGGAGGCTGGAGCCCTGTGGTGCAGCATCCTCACCAGGAGAAGGGAATGGGCTTCCTCACAGCATCTGCATGTCCTGCACATGGGGATTCTACTTAACGAATTGCTACCATAAGAAGAAGCAACTAAAAAAAACACCAAAATTAAAAGAATACACACTTTAAAAGATTCCTTCACTTTCCTTAGGTTATTTCTTGTTACCCCAGGCCCCTCTTCCCAGAGCACGCCACAAGAAAGGATCACCCCGACTCCACTCTCATTTTAAAATGCTTCTTTTTATTTCAGTGGTTGTACATTGGCTGAATGAATTTAACGTCACAACAGAAATCGAATGGCTATTTAACAGACCACTAGTAATTATATATGCTGGAAAAGAGTGAATGGAGGGGTTTCTTTTAACTGTTACCGAAATATTCATTGTACGTGTCGTCAATTATGCTGGATGAGAGAGGCAAACAAAAAGGTATTTTTGTGAGGTGCTGTATCCTTTGAAGAAAATAAGCACTGAGACATCTCAAGTAGCTTGAAATCATGTCCCAGCTACAGTATTCACTGTCTCCGTGTTGGCCCATCTCATGGTTCTTTTAGGGGGTTATATTTCTTGTTGTATTTTTTTTAATTAAACAAAGCATTTAAAATTTAATCATTTTCATTAGACTTTTTTTTTTAAAATATAAACAAAGTTTTGGCAAATAATATTTATACAGAAAAATAGTTTTAGATCTTCCCAAATTTTGAAATAGTCTATAAAATTACTTTATAAATAAATAAAATGCAGAATCTGTTGTACACGTATTTGCACATCTCTGTAATTGCCTCCTTACTGTTAGCATAGGTTTGTACTTGTACAGTTTTCAGGAATATTACAAAGTCATAAAGTCGGAAAGTGGATCTCTTATTAAAAATACATTTTCTCTTTTTGTCTGTCAGTTTATCTGGATGAAAGACCTGATGTATCTGAAGCTTCGTCATCCATGGGCAAAAAATAGTAATATTGGATTAATTGTAAAAAACATAGAATAACAGTAATTTTGAAACATAAAAAGTTCACACAAAACGATGTCTTGAAGAGTTATCTACATAAAATATTTAAACATGGATAATTTACCATTTAGTATTATACAATAAGCTACCAAATGCCTAAATTAACTATTATAAAAAAATAAAAACAACTTTGACAGATATAGGCAAGTTGCAGTGTCAACTACCTAGTTATAATGACTGAGAAAGTCTACAAATATTAGTGTTTTAATAGTATATAATGGTGATACCTTAACTTCTAAAGTAACAAGTTAAGATACGTTATTTTTCCACAAATTAAACTAACGCAACGTTACAAGCACTATGTTAATTTTACAACCGAATTGTAATTATATTTTTTTTCTTTCGAATGATCAAATCTCCAGCTTTATATATAAATAGATAGTAATTAGACATCAGACAAACAAGATTTAGCCTGGAAAATAATTTCCTAGACAAATAATAATACGGTTAGTGCCTTCAGTCGTTCAGAACAGGCAGTGCTGCCAAAGTTTAAAATAGTTTACAATCAGTCTGAAGAGGTTAAGTTAAAATACTGCAATCACTAGTAATGTCCACATAGAAAACTTATGCTGCAAACAATTATACATAATATCCACTTATAACAGCTGTCTTGTTTTTTTAAACAATAATTTAAAAACTATGTCATTTATGTGATACATGTGCAACATATAAAATGTGAAATATGAAATATTTGGTACAATAGTGCTTGAAACAAATCTCAAATCAAACAAATGAAATTTTAATTATACATATATAATTACCTTGTAAATCAACAAAGTATTTAAAAAAGTAAACAACATTAAAATCTGCTTCATCCATATATATGTATGTATGTATATATAACATGTATATAATTGTATTAAAGATATCTTCATAGTTTTGTGACATAAAATATGTTTTTAAAGGAAAACAATTAAAAGAACTATTTTTTTCTCCACTCTAATCTGGTTACAATCTTATAATCCAATTAAAAAAATGCAAATACAGTAATGATTTATTAAACTGAATCTCATTCTACATTCTTAGTGTTCAGTTAATAGCCTAGATTAAAGTCACCTATGAAGTTTCAGTGACTCAACTGAATTTTAATTAAATTAGAATATCATACAATCTCTTAATCTACAGCCTTCTTTTTTGCCTTTTCTTTCATTAGTTTGGTCTTGTTTTGTTTGATTTTACACTTCTAGAAATTACTTCTTAACAGCTTGGATCTTTTTGGTAACCTGACTATGAGTTTCAAAGATTATTCGCGTCCGGTGAGATTTGACTGTTGGCATCAGGCTCACTTTCATCAAGTCTGATGTGACAAAATTTAGGCACTTCTGCAAAGTCTATTTTAAAAACATTATAAATATACTTGTAAAATAATATTCTCAAGACTTTGTTCTTTTGGGGATTGAAAGGGGTATGAAGTTCATACTGTGCAAAATTTTTAAAATTTTATTCTGCTATTCTGCTATGATTCAAATGCAACTTCTCCATACAAGTCAAACACCAACCATGTGCATCTAAAGACTTTGTGCTTTACTTTGGACTTCTGGCTAAAAATATCAGATTGGCAGGATGATGTGCAGGACACCGGGCTGTGTTTCACTTCCTCTGTCTTGGAGTCAACTCATCAAGGGAGTAAAACCAAGATTTTTTATTTTTTTTTAATTAAGAAGAAAACCTCGAATCATAGTTTGGGTGAAAATTAAACCTGCAACTGGGGAAAGTTTTTAGCCAATATAACTCAATTATTGCTGAGCTCGAAAGATTCATAAACATGAATCTCACGAGACTAACTGATCTGGACCATTTTCGTTAGGTGTAGTTATGGAGAAACGACAATATTTGCAATAATTAAACTATGCTTAGAAAAATCTTTAAAACTAAATGTTATCCTTTATGTCTTGAAACATCACAGCTGGTATCAGGTAGTTAACTATTTTAGGTTGGAGTATAGTAAGCATACCATATTTAATATTCATATATGACATAGCAGCACTAGCTTTTTTGAGTTTTTGATTTGTCCATAAGAACAAATTCTTGACTTAGCATGCAGTTTGTGGCAACTCTAGAGAGGAGGAGACAGGGTAGTATGTACAGTAGCCGTGCTTGGCCGTCCGCAGGGAGGCTTCGTGACACTCCGTTCCGCTCCTGCCGGCTATTTCAGGATTATCTGTTGAGAGAAAGGGAAAGCGTGATCGCGCTTTTAGGTGACGCGGGGAGAGCAGTGCGCCCAGATGGCCGGTGCGGGCCTAACTGAGCTCAGCACAGCTCACACAGGACAGCATCCCGTGTGGGACACTGCCCATGTGGGACATCGTCCTGTGTCCTCAGGCTGGCTAGAGGCGTTTGTGTTTCACACACCTGGTTGTCTTCCCCTGCACACAGGTCCTCATGTGTGCATGAGAACACACAGAGGGGGTGCTTATGTATTAAAATACTGGAGGACAGTGCTGAATCCAGTGCTGAATCCTCAGTGTCCTGCCTATCAGTGGAGGTGGAAGCCCTGCACCTCCTGGAGGAGCTCAAAGTGCATCTGTGCCTGGGGTGATTCTCCAGCTCCCACCGTACTCTCAGAAGGTCAGGAACAACCAGCGGAAACAGTGGAGGCAGGGCTCCTTGCCACTAACAAGCAAAAAGATGTACTGGGCTGGGTGTTTTCACAAAGCAGAAGTGTCTTTTCAATGCACTTGCAGTAGCTGCTAATTCCCTAAAAAAATTAACTGCAGATCAGTGAACTTGAGAGGTTTTCTCACGCTTCCTTATGGCAAGGATTCTAGGGGAATAACCATAGTGCTACCTCTGTGCACCTAACTAGTCACTAACCTTGCTGCTCTACCTTCATGCTGTCTGAAATGGGGTGAAGCAATAATTTTACAGGTGCATTTTACTAGTGCTTCCAATATTGTGAAGGTTAAATGCACAATGTGCTCAGCAACCAACTCCACCTGCTTGCAGTTTTGGAAAATGGTTCAGATTTCCACCACCTGCCTGAAATGGCTGTCAGTGAAAGTGGTATCAAAAGGCAGGGGTGTGATACTTTATCATGCCATTGTCCAGACTCAAGCATGAGTCAAGGAATTAAGAGTGTATTGCCTGCTCTTCCTGTTTAATTTGCCACTTGGCATATTTTTAAGCTGTATTTACAGGTGGTATGCAAGGCAGTCAAGACAGCACTTGGATCTACTTGTGTATTATGAAGCTCAATGCAATATTTATATTAAAAGGGGAGGAAAAAAAGGTGTTTGGAAAGTAACTTCATCCATACTACCTCTGACATACACACCACCAAAAAGAAACAAGCTCAGCTCTGCATGGCAGGCGCTCATCCCAGTCCCCTGCCCATCATCCCCACTGCCCATCACAGCTGCACTGCCTTGCTCTCTGTACACAAGCACATATCCCTGACCCAACGACCTTGCCAGCAAGCCAAAAAGCCATCTATGATTGCCATCAGCTCTGGAAATCTGGTGACACGTGAGGTCCCATTGTAATGACACTGTACAAACACCTGCTGCTCCAAAGGACTTAACATCTAAATGCATCATGCACACAACAAGGACATATATTTTTAATGAACTTCCACCCATTGTGAGTTTGTTAGCTTATCGCCTATCTTCTGTTTCCTTCTGAAATAACAAAGAAATACCTTTGCTCAAATAGTAAAGCCCTGTCTGTGATAACCCTGGTCCAGCTCCAGCACGGTGATTTGACAACACGTATAAAGAACACAGCTGTGCTGAAAATAAGAAATGACCAAGATTTTCAGCACTGGTATTCTTAGCATGTTACAACCCAACATGTCAATGTAATTAATGAAGCAGCTTTAGCTATACTGGGTTAGCTGTAATCACACAAGTGTATTTAAAGGATCCTAAGGTCTCACTTAATGGGATATAATCTGAAACTTACTCAGTAATTTTTTTACTCAGTAAAATCCCAGAATTTCAGACACCGCAGCTGACTACATAATCTGCCAACTGTTTAGGGGATAAACTTGCTTTTTCCTATAGATTTTTTTCCTCACAGTATAGGGAGACAGGTAACTGCCCCTTGTGCCTAGACTACTTTGGTCAAACAGTCCTATGAGACCATTTCCCAAAACATGTGATAGAGAAGGCAGAGGGCCTAATCTTGGGTTGTTTCTTGGGAAAATTGTAGAACTATTCCTGGCATTAACCCAAATGCCACTCATCCTGCTGTGTGCCAGGCAAGATAGAGGGGTATTGGCTAACGCAAAAGAGAAGGGACCCCTTCTCTTCCCTGCCCTGGTGAGTGGCAAAGCCCAAGGTAAGGACTTCACTGCTGTGTCCCTATTCCCGCCTTCACTCTCCTCCTGTCAAAACTCAGGAAAACAGCGAAGACAATGTGAACACTTTCCTCTTCTGTGCAAGCATGTCCTGTTTATGGGTTGCAGGTGCCAGAGGAGCAGCTGGAGCTCTCACTGCCATGCCTCTCCTGCTGCCAGTGGTTGTGGCATCGTCCTCGATGTGCCACCCCTCTTACAAGGGCCGTAACTAGGGCATGTTGCACCCGGCTATTTCTAGTACACGTAGGAGTCCTCCTAGGAAAAAACCCTCAAGTGTCTCCTTCAGAACAAGCTTCTCCAGTGCAGCATTGCAGAAATGAGGAGCTCCATTTCTTTTGTAACCTTAGCCACAAAGTGTAAAACATCTCCCGTAGTCTTTAATTACATGTTCACACCCTATTTCTCAAAAGATATCACAACTCTGCCACAGCTACATATACAAGCATCAGCTTCTGCCACTGTTTCTTTTTTTCACTCTGTCTGACAGAGAAACAAAAAATGCTAAACTACTTTACATGGAAAACACACTGGGAACCTCTCCTGTTTAATCTACAAATGAAGTAATAAACTGTGATGGAAGGCAGAGGTTATCTAAATCTGCATCGCTGCTAATTGCTCCAACACTTGCATGCTGAAAAAGGAGAAGCTGTACTGGAGAAGTAACATCCCAACACTTTCTACAGTCTGCATTCCCTTGTTACTTGTAAATAGGTCCAGCTACTTTCATGTTCACTACTCTTTGAAGAATTACATCTCAAATGCACATATATATGACTTGTTGTATTTGCTCTGATACTATTATAACGTTATACTTCACAGCAACAGGATGCAATGTCATGACACTTTTACCATACTATATATAAGAAAAAGCCCTGAAAAACAAGACTACAATGAGTGTGCATTGTTCCATGTACAAAGGTCTACAGGTCAAGCATAGGAAAGCATTTTCTCATGCTCTGTATGGTAAGATCCACAGGTGTGGGTATGGATGTGTCAAAAAACACACCTGCTGCTGCTGCAGTAAAAGATCTGATAAGAAGACTATTTCTAGCATAAGCAAAATGGTCTGGCACTTAGAGTCTTGAGTAGTACCTCACAGAAGATTTAATAACAGAAAAGGGCATCTTTTGGAGGTAATCACAGATAAAGGTACCCTCTGCATCATCTTCTTGCTTGGTACCCATTTGAAGTGGCAGAAGGCTGACTACCCTTTAGATTAAAATCATTCATACTGTGCTAATGACAGTTAGCAGACCTCACTGAAACTAGCAACACAATGAGTGAACCTAAATTTCTGCAAGCCACTTTCTAAATTAGCTCCTCAAAATTTTGCAGCTCTTCAGAGGTGACATTTTCAGCTCTTAAATGTCAAGACTTTCTTTCCTACCACAGTGCGCTCTTTTAGACCTTTACCTTCAGGACCTCCAAGTGATCATAGTGCTCATTAAGCCCTTCATGCAACACAGAACATTCCAAAATTCAGGGCTTGCTCTTAAGAATGATACAGTTCTGCAGTGTCATCCAGGGGAATGCTAACCAAGAGAGATGTTACTGACAATGGTTTCAGCTTCTCACCAACTACTACTGCAGATAAATTGATTTTGGAGTTCCTCAGACCCAGCAAAGGTGGCTGTGATCAGTCATTGTCTCAAGACTTAAAAAGTAAAATTGAAAGTCTTTTAAATTAAAGTAGAAATTCCATTTTTGCGAACTCTTTTCTGACACCCAGGTTACTGTTTTACTTGATACAATTAATGGAATTGACAAAAATACAGAGAATGACTAGGTTCTAGGAATTACAAGAACATGTTTGGCTTGAGATTTTCTGTTTTGAAGCTACAATTCACGTAGCTTCTTTATAGCCTCTGACTTAAATTCATTTTCCAGATTTATTTTATACAATGATGAATACAGAAAATTTACCATTCTGCATGAATTCACTGGACATGAACTCTGCTTTAACTAAAGACCTGTCACAGTGGATCAGCTGGAAAACATGACTCTGCATCTACCACTGACATGTTTCTTTTTCAGAAGTTTTGAAATTATTACTCCAAAATACAGTGTGCTTTATAAACCCTAATATATTTTAAGAAGATGTTAGGATTGTGTTTGATCTCTACATTGCAAAGCACTTACCCCTCCAAAAATTAACTCATACATGGCAAACTGGTCTGCTCAGCCTTCCATTTTGAAAGCAATGTAGTAATATGAGTTTCGTGTAAACAAGATTTATCTCAGAGCATTTCAGACACGAATGTCTCAGCCTGTCACCCATTTTACATCTTCCTAGGCTACCTCAGGCAACTTATTTTAGCATGAGACAGATTATCAACTCTTACGATGCTTTTTTGCCCTCCACCAAATGAAAGAGTCTGTGGTGAGCAGTTTGCACCAAGGTATTTAACTTTTGGACACCTGTGTCAGGATAGATGAACCCTTCCACAGTGACATTTTCTGTTTTCATGTTTTTCACACGAGTAGCAGACTGGTCAGATATATCTGGGGTATACATTAAAAATGACAGATATTTTCAGACAGCCGCCTCATATCAGGCTGTCTCATAACTTCTCTCTCTTTCTAAAAATAAAAGTAACACCAAGTATTTCTTCCTTATGACAAGGAACTCAAGACTATTTATATTTCCCCATGCCTTTGGGAAATGCCTCCATGTCTTTATTTTTCATTTTCTCTTAGAATGTTCTCTTGTGGTATGTGCTTTGTTCCTTTTCTTCAAAATAAACAACTTTTATTTTTTTTTTTAAATTAGTAGTGGAAAAAGATGAGTAAATGTTCAGACACTCACTGAAAGTAATCTCTATTGTATCAGTCATGCCTCAGCTTATTTAATTTTTACATAGCCTAACAGATGGACTTTTTCCACCTGCTTTTCCTCACAGATTCTGCAGCAGCACCTCCATGGAGCACCATCCCAAACATTCCCCTTGCCCACACCAGGCTTCCCACCACCACTGTCCCATGGGATAGGTTTTGCCCCTGTCTTGACCGCAGACAGCTGAGCCAGCTCTAACTCTTGCTCACATTAAATGCAGACTGGACTTTTCCCTTTGCTGCTCCTTCTCCCCTGAAACCTCCTTCTCATTTCCAGCATATTATCATTTAATGGATACATGCTTTGTTTTATTCACTAACCATGGTCCTCTCCTCAATCCTGAGCTGAAGGAGGATTTTATCTTATTGCTTTGCCATTAATCCAGTGCAACCCCAATATATTTGTCTACTTTGCTCATCAATAAGGTGATCTCTGATTTGAAAATAATGAGATGTCTGGGCCACAGATGGCTGCCTGCCCATGCAGGGCCTAATATGGTGGTATCAGGTGTTTCCTGAGAGCTGGAGGTCCTATTTCCTTGGCTTCCTCATAGCCCATTCCCTCACATGGCAGTTCTGGTGCCCTGCTCCATCCTCTCTTTTCTTCCCTAAATCTGAGTGTGCCCAGTTTTGCCTGTCCCATATGTTGATGTTACATCTCTGGAAATGGCTGAGGGTCAGATGCCCACGCTGAAGTGGGCACATCTGCTTGCACATTTTCATTCCATCAGGCATAAGCTGTTGGCCATCAGGGTGTCATAAAGATGACAAAGACCTTGTCTAAATCTAGCTCTTCATGACGATATAAAAAAAAAGTTCAAGGCAATTATGGGATCCCAACGGGTTCAAGGATTCAGCAGCATCATTTTTCTCATTTAATTGTCACAAGGTCCTGAAAGAAGAAACGAAAGCCATTTCTGCTGCCAACTTCTTAGCTTGCTTATGAGCTTTAATAGGTATTTACTCAAGTAATAATGTACAATATTTAAGTTCAACTTAGTAAGTATTTACTCACTCTGGAGAAACAGAGGAGTAGTTAGTTTAGAAATTAAAGCAATCTGGCTTTATTTATTCTTCCTTAAAGTAATAAATAATGCAGTGTTAAAAATTGACCATAACATACTCCAATATATTCTACCAAAATCTATTTTTAACTCATTGCAGAGGCAGCAGGCAGACTATATAGAAGTGAGAAAACCACTGCTGTAGTATTTTAGGAGCACCCATATAGTGACTGTTTTGGATAGCCATTCAATTTTACCTTCCAGCAGGTCTGAGCTACTGCAATAATCTAAGTTTTCACCTCCTACATCTAGGTAATTTTCCTCTTGAATTCTAGAAACTTCCAGAATAGCCTTGCATAGAGAAACTGAGAGCACAAATGAGTGAAAGCTAATCACAAGTCGTGCATTATCCATCGAAGTGGCCAAATTCCTGCTGCAGGGGTGTTACTTTTCCACCCCTGACATCTTCAGTTAGCCTTTTTTTTTTGAAACAAAACCTCCTTTGCGTTTTCCTTTTAGACACTAAGCATGCCAACATCATGCAAGATGAGGCTACCACTGCACACAGAGCACAGCTGGCACAGCTGCAGGCTCCTCAGCAGTTATGACCACTCTGGAATCCCTCCTCTCCCAAAACCTGGCACTTCGGTTCAGAGTTCAGACTCCCTTAAAAGCAAGAGACAACATCCTGAACTAAACTGGAACACAGAAAAGTAGCAAACTGATTTTCATCAAGGTTACTCATAAGACCTTGTGTCAGTTTTATAAAACTCACTGTATTTGTAACTTCGCTGAGGAAATCTCAACCTTCCTGACTTTTGACTACTTGCCACTTCCTTAATTCTCTTCTTATCTGATTAATCTCACACAAACAGACACACATACTCGTGTGTGCCATGACAGGTAATATTGCACCAAAAATGAAGTCAGGCAAGTAAGCAAATTTCTGAAAGTCACAACAGATACAATCAACAGAAATAAATATATAGATGTTTCCCAAGCAGCCTCCTGCACACTTAAAGCCAAAGACTGGGATGTCTAGTAGGCAATGAATTATACGCCAAGATAAAAATATCACCTTTGTTTAATTCAAGGGAAAGTACTTGGAGCACCTAGAGATGTCCAGATGCAATTATTTTAAGGGACAGAATCCTAGACAAGTACATCTGGAGCTCCATACTGCTCTGTATTGTTGAAATTTCATGCTGGAAAAATCGATACTCACATAGAGCTGTGTGTATAAACCATGAAACAAACTAATTTTCCTTCAAATGCCTACAGAATTAGTGGACCCCAGAAATAATTTCCTATGTTTAAATAATAAATATATACCCCAAAAGACTTTTACTGCACTTGTCAAAGTATCAGGTGTTGAATAATTGAAAGTAAGAACATTAAAAAAAATTATCACATCAACACTTTAAATTTGTATAACAGGGAAGGGAAACCTGTTTTGATTTTTGTTATATAAAAGAATGAAGCCTTTGCTTACTGCTGATGTTGTGTGACACTGCCATCTAGCAGGATATCAGAGGAAGTCAAGTTTTAGTCCTATACAGGGGAGAGGGGTATGATGGGAGAATTTCTAAAAAAACCCAAAACAGAACAGAGATTTTTCCATTTCTTCCCCACTGGCTTCTTGTATATGAACATGCAATCTAAAGTTCTGTATACAAGCCTGCTGGAACTTTTTATCATCTACAAAGAAAGAATATGCTATGTTAAGAGGTCAAAAAATATTATTAAAACAAAAGCTTGGTTAAAATTTGCATGAGACTAAAATAGAGTTCCATTATATTTTCCAGGGTAATCTTTTGGTTTTGCTTCTCTGGTGCCTTAGAAAGTAGTTTTGCCACTTATTTGTAACATCAGTTGTTTCAAGGCAATTCAAAGGATGTTTTCTTTATACTGTTCAAGATTTACTGTGGGCTTTAATATTGGAAACTCTCACTTCTTGAGTCTGAGAGTCACAGCTACATGCCTGTATCTCAGTGTCAGACAAGATAACTTGAGTGAGATAAGGCTTGTGATTCTTGTGTGTCCAGTATGAAAGAAGCAGCAAGCAGTTTAGGTCTGCCTTTCCCACTGTGACTATTGCTGTTTAAATACCTTCTCTAGAAAAATGATTCTTCATGATCAAGGGTCACTTAGGTTTGTTTTTTAAGCCTGGTGCAGTTACAAAGCAAGATGGTCAGTCCTTAGGTAGGTTTAGATTCCCAGCACTGTTCTGCTCCAAGCTGGTTCCCTGAAAGTATTCCCTCTGATAATGTGTCTGAGGATGGAACCTGTTCCTCTGTCTCCTTTTCTGGACTTTTCCAAGTCAGATTCAGATCACTCTTTCTGTTGTTAGAACAGAATTTTCTATAGGAGAATTTAACTTGGAACTTTATGGAATTTTTAGACCAAAACTTTCAGTCAGAAAAAAACAAAAAACAAAACTACAATTGTTTAGATACTCATTATTCCCAGAAATGCTTTCCTACCTGTAACCTCATTCTCTCAAGAAATTGCAATTAAAGGTTTTGAAACCACCAGCATGAATTTTGCATAAGCTCTTATTTGTAATGTTCCTGATATGTTGGCACTAAGGATGTAAATAACATTTGTTTCCACTTCCCACCTTCCTTCTCTCAAACACTTGCTTTTAAAAGCCAAAAAACCAATTTCCTACTATTAACCAGATTTTTCAATTCATTTTCTCAGCATATTGCTACTTTTCTCCATGTTTACAAGTGCAGCAGGTTTCCATGAGGAAGAAAGAGAATGTGAGACAGTAAAAGCCTGGGGTTACAGAGGAACAGAGAGGAAGGGAAGCCCTGCTGGGGGACACCAAGGAATATTTTCCTTGGAAAGGAAACCAAGGAACCAGGGAGCAACTGGTACTTTTGCTTTGTGCAGAAGGGGAGATCACCGCTAGTCAGACCCCCATGACGTTCTGGTCTGAGATGAATCTGCCCCCTTGGGAGTGGCGCTGCCTTTGCAGGCACCTGGGCAAGGAGAGGTGCTCTGTTGCTGCATGTCCTGGCTCTGCTCCCTCCTGACAAAGCCACCACACATGGTGTCCCAAATCCCAAAAGTTTGGCATGTTTGTATTTTACGCTCTGTTAACTAGTTTTTGAATTCTGGGGCAAATATTTCAATTGTCCTTTTGTTTGTGACACTTGAACATAACTATTTTTATGTTTGCTTCATTGTATTCTAACAGATTTTGACAGAACTGAAGGCCACTGAATGATTTCATAATTAATATCTGCATAATTGCCACCTAATTCAGTGCAAACACTGATGCATAATTTAAAGCAGCTGTGCCAGATAATCACAAGCCTTAGCATGAGCCAGCCTGTTGATCTTGTATTTCCTTTTAGACACAGGCTCTAAGTATTTAATTTTTTTTTTTGGATTTGTTCTTTACTATTTCCTTCTTGATAAAAGGTCATATAACCAGTAGAATAATGTCACTAAATAACATCTTTGAACAGCATTCTCTATTATGCTATTTTTATACTATCAGTCTCTGCCTATTTTCATTGGTACAAAAAATAAAGCCATGTACTGTTCTGAACTGATGTGATATGAGCAAGACTCACATTGCTTGGAATTGTTTGCAATTTGGTAAATGTTCTCTAATAACCAGGAAGTTTGGAAACATGCACTGAACCTGGGGACACAGATTAGGACACAGAAATGCTGGGGTCTTAACCCCCCACCACACTCACTGAGGTGACACAACCTAGTCAGTAAGCCAACAAAACCTGGAGATTCCTTCATGGGATCACCAGCTGCAGGCTTGGGTCATGTGCACGCAGGGGTTTCAGTATGGGCTAAGGGCGAATGTCTCTTGCCTGTCATCCAGCTGCCAGTTCAGAAGTAGGTGTGAAAATTTGTCTGTAAGTCCTGTGTTGCACCTGCCAAGCTTGTGAAAATGTCTAGGGTAACCTAGACATCCAAGGTTATCTCAGGACAATCTCAAACATCACCAGACACATGTTTAGGCAACTGAACCAAGCCCTGTGAGACTTCTGAAGGACAAGCCAGGCTACTCTCCAGATTTCATCTGATTGGGCTGATAACTTCACAGTCTACAATGGGTACTTAAATTTGTATCTTGCACCCATACTTAGACACCAACACTTAGTGTCTTAATTTTGGGTTGAGTTCTAACCTTCTAGGCCTTGTAGGACTCACCAAGATATATATATATATAAAAAAAGTAGTGAGGCTTTCCAATTTAGAATTTTAAAGCCCCCACAAGGAGGTGTTCGCCATTATTGAAAATTGAACTTCAACCCCAAAAGTCAGAATAACATCTCTCTCAAATAATGTCAGGATAAACCACCCTCTGTTAAACTATCTTTGGTGTGTAGGGTATAGGAAATAACATTTTTCTGTATTTCCATTAACATGCACATCCTCACCTCCAAGTAGGCTCTATCTAATCTTTCCCCAAGTTTCTAATCCTGTATTTTCTCACTAAGAAAACAGCAAAACAAGAAGAGAAAGGTGGGGATTGGCCTCTTCTCCCAAGTAACAAGTGATAGAATGAGAGAAAATCACCTGAAGTTGTACCAGGGGAGGTTTAGACTGGATATTAGGAAACATTTCTTCATTGAAAGGTTTCTCAAGCACTGGAACAGGGCCCAAAGCAGTCACTATCCCTGGAGGTATTTAAAAGAAGTGTATCTGCTGCACTTAGGGGCATGGTTTAGTGGTAAACTTGGCAATACTGGGTTAACTCGATCGAGTTGACTCAATGATCTTAGAGGTTTCTTCCAACCTAAAAGATTCTGTGATTCCACCTGTGAGTGAAGCTCAGCAGGTGACAGTTTCCTTGCTTGCTTGAGTATTGCTAGTCCACTAGCTGAAGGAGTAACAAAAGCTGTTTAAAAGATCTCTGTATTATTATTTTAAGCAGGACATTTTATGTACCTCTGTCCACATGCATGCACTAGAGGGAGCTAGGACCAAACCCTCTGCATTCATGTCCTAATGCTGCTTCTCACCATCATTTCACATGGTTTCAGACTTTGCTCCAAGAAAATGCTGTCAGCATCCCCAAACAACTGAACTGAAAGTTCATCAAGCATCTGCTGCTGAAGTGGGGTTAAGCAACTAAGGCTTCAAGCCCTGTCCTGGCAGGAATGGCTGGAGCAATTGCAAAGCGTGGAAGAAGTAAAAGGGGAAGGACCTTTTAGCTCTGACTAGTCATGCTCCTGCCTTTCACTGGAAAACTGAAGTCCTCTCCCATCATTCCCTCTCACCACAGCCTGGCAACTACAGTAAGTGGGGCACTGCCTTGACTGAACAGCAACACCACCGGCTCTCGTATCATCAGAGCAGGATTTTAATCTGAGTTTGTAAAACAGGGTTTGGTAAGGCACTTTTGCTGCATCCTGTTTACACTGCATTAAAGCCAAAGCAATTCTCTTCCCCTCTGAAATACACTGCAAGAAAATTATTTTTAAAACCCAACCTTTGTAAAAAGCAAGAGATGCCAAATTTTCCACATATTCTTAACTGGTGACACCTTGCACAGATGTAGACAGTACAGCCTTTAACTTTACAAAAATCTTCTCATGTGCCTAATGCCATACATTGAACACACAATGCTCAGAGATGCTGGCCAAGCATGACTGACAGTGTGTGCCAATGCCAGTGTATTTTGAGCTCTTACTCATGTTGTTTTCTGAAACAAAGGATATTCAGAAGACATGAGGCATATTGATTTTTTTTTTCAAAACAGAAGCTGATAGCACATACTAAATAATTTACTTGACCCAATGGAGTTATTGTGTTTTATTAGCCATCAGCTGGGACTCCATAACTTTTGGGATGTTGACTTTTCCCTTCTGCTTGTGCTTCAAAGGCACTGGGATCATCACACTCAATCCCAGGAAGACCAGCAATCTTTCCCCAGGTCAGAATACTAAACCAAATGATATTAAGATAAATTATTAAGCCCAGCTATAACTTTCTTTTCATGCCTGGAATTGTGAGGTGAAACCATGGGAGCTGAAATGGGACAAACTGAAGGCTGCAGGTTGCAAAAAAAAGTATGGTAGAGACACTGGAAAGAGGAAACTGTACCTCACAGATATGTAAAGTAGCATGGCACAGACTAGAAAAGGAAATTTTATCTGGTTGGGAATAAAAAAGTCCTTTTCTGAAATACTCAGGGGAGTTTAAACCCATTCAAGAGGACACAAAGAATGCTATGACCAGGAACAGAGTCATGCTAATTACCAAGTTAATAAACTGCTCCTGCTATGTTTCTTGGGCTAAAGAAATACTGAAAATTTGAGCCACAGAGTTACCCTGGGGCTTTCCTAGCGTTGTAGCTTTGTCTCCAATCTCAGGATTGTAAATAAACAGTAAACTTGGAGTTTTCTCTCTTATAAAGAAGAAGGAACTACTACTGCTTTCCCTACTTTGAAATACACGGGTTTTTTGCAGTAGGTTTAAGGACTTACAATGACTAAAACAGAGACAGGAGTGAGAAAAAAGACTGTGATGGCACATGCTACAGAAGCCAACGAGCTCCTGAGGTGGGACTCATCTCCTCCACGTGCAGTGGTGCAGAGCTTTGGTAACACACCTACACTCATTCCACAGGCAAGGGACAGAGGCAAGACCCTCCAGGGCAATTTACCTTGCCCTAACATGGACTTGCAGAGAAGCAGATGATCTAGATGCAAACTTACAAATGGATGAAGTTAAACAAGTGAAAACCCACCCTCCTGTTGAACTATTCATTAATTTCAGCATGGAATTGTATGTATACACACACACACACAAATATATGCAACTAGATAAATACAGACACTTTCTACAACTACTGTTAAATTTAAAATGCTATAATCCTCCAATGCAAACAGAATATGCACTGAGAAAGAAGGGGCTCTACCTGCCATTCTGATAGATGAGGAAGAGCATTAATGCACACCTTTGTCTTTTCAGTGGCACTAGTTAATTGCATGAAAGTGTTCTCATTAATCAAAAAAAAAAAATATTGCTCCCTGGTCCTTCTGTAGGCATCCATGTATTTATTCTACATTCAGCCACAGTCAGTCCCTCTGGCACTCAGAAGTACTGGTGGTGGAGCTGCCACAGCTGCATTCCTGTGCTGGAGAGGGTCCCTGGCTGAACCTCTCCTTAGACCAACCCATTTTGTCTTAGCCCCTAGAGCATCTTCAAGTCCCTCTGTCACCACTTTGAGATCACAAAACTACACTGGATACCACCAAACAATTTTCTGCTGTAGACACTGTTCTGGGAAGGACTGTGTAATGCACCGTTTGCCTGCTGCACTTTCATCCTTACCCCAAGAATTTTTTACAAGCTAGCTCTCAGAAAAGTAAGCAAAAAGCAACAACCCTCTTTTGATGAAAATACTAGAAGCAAAAACATCACAATGTTGGCAAACTAAGCTTAAAAAAACAAAGAAAATGGACTGGTTTGTGTTTCTTTAAGAAAGTAGGATGTATTTCAGAGGTAGTATATTTTTCCTAAATTATTAAAAATAAACTCTTGCAGCAACTTCTATTTTTCCATGGGATATCTCAACAGTTTTGGGAATGCCAGTAAAAAAAAATAAACCTGTTAGTATAACATTATTAAGCAAAACATTTTCACTGATTTCTTTCCAAGGCCTTGGCAAATGGAAGGGAAGGAACCAGCATTTCTACTGGGTCTGCAACAGCTTGTTGGTCTGTCCAGGGGCAACACAAAGAAAGATGATGGGGACACAGCCCTTTGCTTTCTTCTGGTGAGCAAATCTGCTTGCTTCCTTTTCCATCTGACCTCTCAGAACCTGAGGAGAAACACATGTCAGGTGGAAGTCCCTGAGCATGCTTCCAGAGCAACAGGAAAGTCAGAGTGACTTAACTGCTGTACAAACTCCTCTCTGGCCACCTCAGGGTGGGAATCACCTCAACAGAGGAGTCAAAGCTACACCCTCCGGGCTGCAATAGATATGTCTTCCCTGGGAATTAGGTCCTACAGGAGGAGGGAAAACCCAACCAAAATGAAAACTGCCATTAACATAAACTGCAGAAGAAGAGGAGAAAGTGTCATCTTTCCTAGCCTGCCTCAGACAATAACCCTTGGGATTCTTTCTATCAATGCTCATCCTTAGGGAAATAGAATTCCCAGGTTAAAGACAGACTTTCTAATATAAAGCAGGCATAGTCATAAATATCTTGATTGTTGTTTTGATCACTAGTATTTACAGAAAACATTAAATTTTTTCCAGCTGCCTTGTCCTGCTTGTGATTTTTTGACAGCTTCCATGCTTACAAATTAGTTGCTTCCACACCTCATGGAGAAGGCTACATTAACACACCTGAATGTTTGAAATCTGTGATGATCTTCCTTTTGACCTTAGGAGTTAATAATAGACTTTTGTAAGTAGTCCAGTACTACGGTGATTCTAACTCCAGCTGGGTTAATTACACAATAATTAGGTACAAACATCGCAACACAAAACACAGCTACATCATTATTTGCAACAAATGTTAACTCTAAATAAGTGCAACCTGTCCCACAAACACTTGCTATAAACGACTTAAAAATAAAAGTAAAATTTGATGGGGTAAACACAGAAATAAAAAAAAAATTCTCGGCGAGAATTTTTTTTGTTAAAAAAAATTAAAATAAAAATCTCAGCACTCATTTAGAGTTCAGGATCTTGTGAAAGAAAGCTTTAAAAGGAGCAAACCTGATTTGCTGTGGCTGTTGCGGCGAAGGGAACACTTGTTGCAGGAGTTGTTGCTGCAGAGACAGTGGCGGCCGTAGCGTTGTGCATCATGGGTACTTTCAGGAGGGGAACCATGGAAGCAATGAACAGGAGGGTGCAGCATTATGGTAAGAGAAGTGGTATTTTTGGCATGGTGAATATCAAGAGCGGCAAGCCATCGTCATGGGTTAAACCGGCAGATGGCATGCAATCACAGTGCAAAGCGAGAAAGCGTGGCGGAGAAATAAAAAAAAAGGGAAAATAGCTTATTACAAGTACAATTAAAGGAAGGTTGTCAACACAATCGGCGATTCCCAGAAAAAAAGAGTAAGGACCACTGAAAATGGCAGTGCTGTCTCCAAGAAGAAGATTACTTGAGCAAATGAGGCCTTTACCAAAATAGCCTGTTACCTGTGGATGGTTACATGCAAAATTTGTTTTCCCCCAGTACAGCTATAAAGCACTTCACAATAAAATCCTACTAAGAAACCCCAGTGGTTTGCACTGGGAAGAAAACTGTTAAATGTTCATCTTACTTTTAAAGCGCAATTAAAAATAAATTATTTTCATGTATCTTCATTTTGAAGTAAGCGAGATACTCGCTGTCTTCCTTTATAATCCAATTTATGCATTTTTTCCTACTAGCACTGCATAACTGTTAGACTTTATCAGAGTTAAATTACCATCTGCTTGAGGCAAAAATCAGGAGAGGGGTGATAATAATTATCCTGATACATATACTACTTTGTTTGATCTAAAAAAGCAAGATCGATTTTGTGAAAGACACTGTTTTTGCTCATTTTAAGAATGAATTTTAATCAGCATCTTCATGGGGGAATTATTAATTTAATGTTTTAAAAGCTTGATATCTTAACTGTTTATGTGAGTAGGCCCAAAACCCACAAATAAAATCACAGGGATAGAGCAATAGAAGAAAAATTACTTTTATTTCTCAGAGGCTATTGCATTGTACCTCCACTTTGCATGCCCAAAATGTTCATTTCAAGCTGCAAATATACTTAAAGAAGGAGTGAGATTCAGATCACGAGTTTCAACAGAACCTCTGTGAATCAAAGTGGGCATTTCTGGGAAACGCTGATAAAACTTTCTAACACACAGCAAAGGAGAAATAGGCACACCACTATGAAACTTTAAAACACTGATGAAATTTGCTGTTTTTTTCCAGTATTTTATGATTTTATAGTACTAGACAATATAAAATATAAAGAGAAATAAAACTTTGAAAACTGAAAAGCAGACTGGAATTCATGGTATTATGCTTTTGCAGTGTAGTTGTTATAGCAGGTGATATCATGTCTAAACTGCAGCTTTCATCTACAAATCTAAACACTCTGCAAAGTCAACCAGAAGGACAAGCGAACCTTTAATTCTAGTCAGTGGCTAAATCTCACCTAGGATTTTTGAAACAAGTGAATATACATCATATACAGTATAAAAAGAGAGATCAATAAAGAAATTTGGAACCTACCAATACTGGTAGCGGGTGTCATGCACAAAACTGACCCTGCGTGTCATGCAATGATAGGTGAAAAAAGTGGATAAAGGGAAGAAACAGGTTAGCTGTTTAGAGTTAACATTCAAAGTGAGATTCAAGCATAACCACAGAGAAGTAAGTTAGTTAAATGAAACTGTAAGGTCATTCACAGTTTTGCTTTAACACAAAAAGGTGATTGTGTTCTTACTAAACTATCCTGTGTGGGTGTTGGCATGTTTCTGTACATATTCAAGATACTTCATAAACTTTTTACTTATTAATGTTCTCCTTTCACTTACTGCTTTTGCAGCAACAGGTTATTGTTTATAAAAACATCTTTGGTTAAAGATCACAGTATTTGGGACTTTTAGAACTCATTGCATAATTCAGACAGCTCAATGTTGCGCAGGTCAACCAATTCACCAATGTTTTTGACACGTGGCAGGAAAAGAAAGTGGAATTAAGGCAATATTCCACTGCAGGGGCTTTGCCAAATTTGTGTTTGATATTAATGTACCCATTCTTAACACAAAGAAAACAGTACTTTGACAAGTCCCAAGCTAAACACCTCAAAGTGTGTAACATTGCAGCAGAAGGCTCCCAGCGCACCTCAGAGATGCTGTGGGTGACCTGCCATGCAGTTTAGCTTTGGTGCCCAGCCCACCTTTAACCTTTCTGGAATGGCCAAATGAAAGAAAGAGACCAGCCTGTTTCCAGTACAGTGCATACAGCAAGCTGGTGAAGGCAAGCAGGTAAGGAGACTAGTGCCAGGTACGTGCATATTTGACACAGAGTCGAATATGCTTCCCGTGTTCCTGCTGAATGACTACTGCAGCCCCGCATCGACCGTCGCAGGACTCGCATGACTATGAATGACCTTACCCAAGAACAGTCCCCAGAGAATACACAAAGTTCCTCCTCCAGAGGCTATAGAAACACTAACAAACAGCAATGGGAAGAGAAAAAAGATCTGCTGTTTTTAAGATCGTTCACCAAACAATAAGGAGAAGGTGACAAAGCAATCAAACTGATGTAAAACAAACAAAGTGCAGAACTTCAGAGGTAAGCCATGCTAAGTCAAGCCCCACACTTTTTTATTAGGGGAGCCAGTGGTTAATAAAGCAGAGAAGTTATATAAAACAATTAAGTTTTATATATATTCCAGCAGCAAAACTTGTCTTAAAATTTAACACACACGCACACACACACACACAAGGAACACATTTGAAAATTATACCAATTTAGGAAATATCACATAATCATTTAAAATCCAACAGATAATGTCATGTATCGCTCCTCAGATGTGGGTTGCATGACAGTCCTTACACCCACCAAATCCAACCTTCCCAGGAAATGTGGGAATATCAGATGTATCATCTTTATTGGAAAGCTCATGACACCCATTCTTATAGAGGGTGTTCCCCTTTTCTGAACTCCTCCCATTCCCCACTATTCTCTTTAATATCCTTCCTTGGAGCTGATGGTGTTTGAAAAGAACAGGAGGTTGATCACTTTAAGAAAGGTTTTCTACTCTGGGGCTTGGGCCCATCTGCTGTGATATACCTCTGTTTCTTTTTTTTTTTTTTTATGCATTTGTTTGGGGGCTTGAGAACAAGCTGGCCCTTAAGGTCTGGTTCCAAGATCCACCCTTCCTACCACCAGAAATTTTTCAGCTAAAACTAGAATTACAACAATTAGTTGGAAAGAGGGATGGACAATAAAAACTACAAAAAGTGAGCATGAACTTAAGGAAGCATAAACATTCCAAAAGTCTGGAAAATATCCAAATGCTTTTTCACTGAAAAAGGTTTAAACTACTGTATTTTCCATAGTTAATTTTAAGTCCTTGGCTATTGCAAATAAGAACAGTAAGCCCTGAAAGGGAGTGCCTAAGAAGGAAAAATACCTATCATGCTACAAATTCTCATAGTTTCAATGTAAAATAAATTAGTGGAAATTTCTGTATGTTCTGTAAGCACAGGGCAGTCTTCCATTCATATCCAAATAGGCGGTCTGACCATTTATTTATTTTTTTTTCAAACACTCCCATAAATGTCAGTGTGTTTTCTGCCACACATATTCTGGTGCACCAATGTGCTAAAAATAAGGCTATGCTATTACTTACTATTACAAATACGGGGGCAGGCTCCAAGGTTGTTACTGAGGCCTTATAGAAAAATTCCATGAAGTCAAAGCCATCTGTGTTTGTTTTTTATCTTTAAAAACATATGGGAATGCTGATAGATTGGGAAATCATCATGTGTTGCCTTTCATTCCTTGTTTAACCGACATTATTTCTATAAACTAAAATAACATCGCTGAAATGTCAAGCACATTTGCAAACACGTAGTTTTAAACTATTCTGAAGTTCACACTTGAGAACACCCTGACACTAAAACACGTAATTTGTTAATTACGAACGAAGTCGCAGAATTCCTTAGGAGGGATGGTCTCCTTTGGGAAGCTGGAGTGGGGGTGACTGACACAATTTGGAGGGTTGTGTTGTTACTGCTTAGACGAGCACCCAGCACATCCCTTCTCTCACAGTGTTAAAGAGAAGCCTTGCTACCAGCCAGGGTGCAGGCTGAGCCATCTCTGAACGCTCTGATTTTCAGAGAGTTCCAAGCACTGAAATATAAATTACATTCACTCATCTTCAGATCATCCCTATGAAGAATTATAGCCCCAGCTATGAACCACAAATGCTAGGAAAAGTTCTGGTGGTGCTCCAAAACCACGAAAATGCATCTGATGCCTAAAAGTCCTTTAGTGCAGCTGTGGGGAGTGATGTGTTTTGCCAGTGCTTCCATGCAGGTATTGACTGGAAGTTTATGGCTGGTGTTCCCTTTCTCAGGGTGCTTGTGTGGGGCTGGGGAAATCCCCACAGCTGCAAGATAGTAGCTTAGGGAGCAGGAGGATGCTGTGGCATCTCTGAAGCGTGATGCTTTTCCCAGCATTTCTGTTAGTGGAAACAGATACGAGTCACAATCCATCCAATTTAAGGTAGGCCAAAAGGGGCAAACTCTGGAGAACGATGAGCAAGGCCATGAATTAACAGTATGTTGAAATTTCTGCTTGAATTCTTGTCCTTTGCAAGAGGAATTAAAATAATGTGCAATCATCTGTGCAGACTTCAGCTCAAGTGGGGCAGGGAGCATAATAAAACCTTCTGTTAAGTGCAACTGCCTGACACAGAGGCTACCTCAGGGACACAAAACCAGTTCAACGTGGATACAACATACCTGTTGGGATAAACGCTGCGTGTTGCTGCAACTGAGCATTGGCAAGAGCCTGTTGATAGTGCAAGACACTGGGATTGAAAACGGCACTGGCACCATTGCTTTTTTCAAGTGCTTGTCTCTTTGGTAAAGGGTGAAGAACACCAGGAGGAAAGGCCTGTAAATAAGAAAGTTAGTTAAAATGGTGCCATTTTTAAGACCTTGTCTGTAACATATACGTAAATACAAAAACTTAGTATTTTTTAAAGCGGCTAAAGATGCCTCGCCATGCATATTAACTCAAAGCACAGCAATGTAAAATGAGTGAAATTTTGTTATTGGTAGCAAAAGCGTGGTACTATTAACCTAGAACTGTAGCAGCACAACTACTGAAAAGAAACGTTTGCTTTAAAGCAACAAAAATGGCATTGCCTTTAAGTAGGTTTTCAAATATTACAGGGAGAAAAAACCACTTGTGTTTCATTGCCAAGTATTTTCTTTTATTTGTAAATTTAAATATAATTTCCTATTATTATACAGATTAATGGATTACGTTACGCGTTTTCAATTACAAAAGCAGTTTTATCTCAATTTGACTTTTCATGAGAGATTTAAAAAAGATGAAACTGTGTTAGGAACCAAACTAAATCGTCTGCGGTCTATTACGTATGAGAATGAGATGGATAATTAGAGCTTCCGGTAAATTAACGAGTATGTGAAATCATTTCCGGTTGATGTTTGAAAAGTAAAGCGATACAAATTCCATTAGTTGCTTCTCTGAAGGAAAAAAAAAATTATAATAAAATAAACCAAAAATAAAAAATAATAAAAAAAGCTACATGCAAAGCAAAAGGTGAAAGGTCAAAGTACCAGGTCTACAGTTGCTTCGAGAGGTCGCTTCATTGCTTTGGCAGTCGACTGAGTCTTTTAATAACAGGCAGCGAGCACATGATGGCAGTGGGCCAATGGGAGTCAAGCGAATTAACATACAGGTAAACAGCAAGCAGAGGTGCGTCATGGGAACGGCATTGCATTTGTGGATAGGTGAGAAGGAAAAAAATATTCTGAATGCAATATACAACATACAAAACACTAGGCATGCACAACAACAAAAATGTCTTCTAAAGAAATGAATATTACATTTTGAATTAGTACCGAAGCAAAAATGCATCTACTATACCTTAGTTAAAAGCATATAAGAGAGTAAAATATAGATGTTTGAAATTCAGGAAAGTTGAGTAAAACAGCAGCTTGCAGACACTATTAAGCATCATATAAACACTTCACAGAGATGCAGAAAGTTCTAAGGATACGCCTATTGGAATTCCTGATAAGTTAGTTTGGTCACATTTTGAAGTGGAAAAATTTATTTGGGAGGCTACATTTTCAAATACGAAACACTAGTGAAAGTTGTAATGCATTACAAATGCTATTATTATCAGTGCTTACAAGGTGTCTTTTAATTTAGAGAAGTGAATCATTGGTCAAAATGAAAGAGGTTCTCCTTAGCCAATATGAAACAGATACATAGTATGTCCAGTTACACTAACTTATCATTCATTCCTTTTCTTTTCTCCTACAGTTGGGTCATTTTTGAAGATTTTTAAAATCTTGTAACTTACCACATTACATTGAGAGGGAAAAAGGTCTTTCAGAATTGAAAACATACTTTCTAAATTTTGCTATAACCTTCAGTACTAGCTTCAGGAGCAGGGAGCAAAATTGGGCTCCCAGTTCATAAGACAACATTAACATATGAGTTATGATACTAGTCCAGCATTATTAATTTTTCAAAAGAAATATTTAGGCAGTAGTACATAGGCATATACATTTATTTATTCTTTCAAACATGGCTGATATGACAGCATTCTGTAAAAAAAAATTCTCATATAAAACATTACTTTCAAATTTTATAGTGGAAATAATTCTTACAAACCTTTAGAAAGGAAAGAAAAATTTACTTAGAATTTGAAATTTTTACTTTTGTTTTTAAAACACAGGCTGATATTTAGCTCTTTTTAGCATATACAGATTATGTCTACACTGAAATCAGTATGTGGAAATAGGGAACAAAAGCTGAGGGGAAGAGGACAAGGCACAAAACGCCTGCAAACACCTTGTGGTCCTAAGTTTATCAGGTGCCAACAGGTTACTCTGCAGGACAGTCTTCATTTTACTTTTTCCTGGTTCCTGCCTCTGTTGCAAGAGTCTTCTCAACACCTTCCTCGTGTCTTCTTCAGCACTTTTCTGGGTTACATACCCTGATCTACAGGATTAGCTCATCTCTCTGGGTCCAGGACCCAGACACAACACGAAACACAAGTCTGAAGTGGGGATGGGGACAGGGCACTGTGCAGGTACCACTGCAGAGAACATCACTCCACTGCCTGAGGCACAGCCTCAGAGCCACCCTGCCTCCACCAGAGAGGGAAGTCTACACAGAGGTGATGCAGTACAACTGAATTCGGCATTACGCAGCAATGAAGCCCATGAGTTCAAATCAACATCGCTAAGAGTTAAGTGTTTCAGTTAATTACCTTTATTATTCAAACACAGATCTTATCTAATCTCTCTGTTAGCTTATTATCTCTCTGTTTATTATTGTCTTTCTGCAATTTTTCTCCATGCTCTTCTTAACATCACCTTCCTACTTGGAAGCTTTCTTCTGGTTTTCCCCTCACATTCCTCAACAAGTTCAGCCTCAGTCTTCCCAACCCAAAGGCTTGATCTGTTCCTAAACATACTCATCAACCTCGCTTCTATGCAGTCTCCCATTCTTTCAAACAGCTCATTTTGCTCTCCTACATTAACATTTTCTTTCATTTCACCCTGATAGTAAAACCTCCTTTCTGTTCCATCCATCAGATTATCTCCTTCTCAACATTTGATCTACATAACTAACAACCAATGAATCAATAGTTACAGGCAGGAGAGGAAGAGGATACAAAAAGGAAATAAAGATAAAATGAAAAATGATCAGACATTCAAGGCATAATATTTGCCTGCCATACAGCACATTGGTATGCTATAATGTCTCCTGGAATACAAACATGATCCACACAGCAGTGGCCTCCATGAATGTGCAAGGAGCTCCTGACTAAACTCAAACGAATTAGGAAAGCCCACAAGAGATGGGAGCAGGGACAGATGGCTCAGGAGGAACAGGGACACAGCCTGAACATGCAGAGATATGTTAGGAGAGTCAAAGATGGCCTGAGGTTGAATCTGGCAAGGGATGTGAAAGACAACCAGAATGGTTTCTCAGGAACAAAAGGAAGACTAGAGAAAATGTGTTTCCATTGCTGAACAGGGCAGGCAACCTGGTGACATAGGACATGGAGAAGGCTGAGGTTCTGAAAATCCTTTCCATCTCAGTCTTTACTGGGAAGGCCTTCAAGCCAGTGGGAGACCAGTGGGATAGTCTGAAGTGAAAAAGATCTTCCCTTGGAGGAAGATGATTAGGCTAGGGAATATTTAAACAAGCTGTATGTACACAAACCCATAAGAACTAACAGAATGCACCCTGCTGGTCAATGTCACTGCAAGGTTACTTTTAATAATCTTTGAAAGATCCCTGTGACTGGGGGAAATTCCCAAAGACTGCAAGAAAGTAAATAACACTCCTATCTTCAGAAAGGGCAGGCACAGAGGTCTGAGGACTGGCAGATTGATCAGCCTCACCACTATCCCTGGGAAAGCAACTGAGCAAATCCTCCTGAAAATCATCTGCAAACACATGACAGCCAAGCCAATGATGGGAAGTAGTCCGCATAGATTTATGACAGAAAAATTGCACTTAACCAGCCTGACATCTTTCTATGATGAGACTGGAAGGGTGGTGAAGGGAGAGCAATGGATGCCGTTTCTCTTGATTTCAGAAAGAATTTCAACACCATTTCATCCTCACAGACCAATTTATTTATCGCGGGCTAAATGGGAAACAGGGAGGTGGACTGACAATTGTCTCACGTGCCAGGCTCAAAGGGATGTGACCAGCAACACAGAGCCCAGCTAGAGGCCAGTCACCAGTGGTGTGAAACTTGGAGGAGTGGGTGATACACAAAATAGATGTGCTACTGCTCAGAGGGGCTAGAAAATCTGGAGAACAGAGGAACTTCACTAAGTCCAACAAAGAGAACTATCCGGACCTGCACCTGGGGAGGAACATCACAAGGCACCAGTACACACTGAGGGCCACAAAGGCTTGGCAGAAAACACCCTCAAGATCCTGGTGGACAACAAGCCAGCAATGCGCCCTTGCAAGCAAAGGCAGCTGATGGCATGCTGGGCTGTATTGGGAAGAGTATCACCAACAGGTGCAGGGAGGTGATTCTTCCCCTCTATTCTGCCCTGGTGAGGCCACATATGGAGCACTCTGTCCAGGTCTGGGCACCCCAGTTCAAGAAAGATACAGGTGTACTAGAAAACACTCCAATAAAGGACCTGAAAGATGATCAAGGGTCTGGATTCAGCCTGGAGAAGATACAGGAGAATCTCATCAGTGTACGCAAAAATCCGACTTCAGGGTGAAGATGGAACCAGTGGTGCCCAGGGACAGGAGAAGAGGAAATGGAAACAAATTTATATAAAAAAATTCAATTAAAATGTAAGATTAAAAAAAAAAAAAGCACATTTCTTTTTACTGAAAGTATGGAGCAGGTTTTCAAGTTATGGAGTTTCCACCCTTAGAGACTTTAGTAAACCAAACAGGCATATCCTGGGCAATCTCCTCTAGCTCCCCTGCTTAAGCAAGGGAAATGGCTGGAATATTTTGTACATATTTCTCTGCAAAATGTTACCCTGAATTATGGGTCCTGTTGCCTTCTCCTGTGACATTAGACTGCTAACATTTCAATTCAGTGTTTCCAAAGATGCTTCATCTTGCTCTGAGGCTAATGCAACTCTAATTAAGCCTTATTTAAAACCACAGGATATATATCTGCAACCATTACCAAAATGCAAAAAAAATTAATCCCCTCATCTCTCTCCTTTCTTATTTAGAATAGTGACTAGACATACTACATTCTCTAAATGTACAATAAATATCGCACAACAGAAGCTAATCAGAATAAAAATCCAATCTTCTCTGCTTTAATTTCCAGATGGTATTCAATTTCTGCAAGCACAGGAAACTTTAACTAAAAATCACCCAATTTGAAACAAATGCTATGGATACTATTAGAGAAAGAGTATTAAAACTTAAGAAATATTATTCTGTTTGATGGTTTACTTTCTTGCATAACTTACCCTTTGTTCCTCAAAAAAGTCTGTTTTTTACCTAATTTGTTAAATACAATAGCTTGGGGTAGTTATGTACTGTACTGTATTGTGTTTCTGGTAGGTTTTTTAACCAGAGAATAACTGTATTGTTTATAACTATTGTATGCACTACCCACAAGTCCACAAACCACATCTGTTTAATTATTTGACCACTGCCAGCAATAAGGACAATGATTCTTTGATTTGCTGCAAGCAGTTTTGTCTCTCAAGTCAGATCCTGCATGTTCAATTTATTTAAGTTTATCAATACCACTGTAAATTCATCAACCTTCCTGGTAGCAACTATAAGAGGAATCCAATCCTGGTGAAGGTGTGGGCTGTCTTGTCTGAACAGTTTTAAGTAAGAGGTTAAAATATCTGAAAATAAAAGTCCTCAATCTCTTTTCTTCTGACTGTAGCCATAATGTGTCTTTCCTGATGGTTCCCATTATAGTTTACTACCTTAAAACCTCATGATTCAAGGAACTGGCCCATAATAGCAGGAGAGGCAAGAAGTGTCTAGGCATGAAATGCATCTAACCAAAGTTCAAAAAAATATAGGCAACGCTTTTTAGTCATTTGGGATAGCTGAAGATCTACAGAGGGCAGTTCTTTCTCATCCTCAGGCAGGCATTAATGGTAGGTCAGATGAGTGTCCTGGCTTTTCTACACTACCAGTACAGTGAGACCAAGGTGGCTGGCTGGTTGTCTCATTTCTAAGGTGGACTGTGTTGAATCTCAATGCAGGTTTCTGTTCTACTACTGAACTCTGGAGCAAATGCTCTTTCTTTGCTTTTCTTCCAAATTTCCACATGTATATCTGCCATCAAAGAGCTAAAATAGCATATGTGTCCCTGTTTTTATGGGAACACTGAATCTTATCAGTTTTGTTTCCGTTTGGAAATACTAGGGGTATATTTGCATATAATTAAGGCAGAGAACAGAAGTGGTATAGAGTGTCATTTGCTTCACTGTCTTGAATAGAAATACAGCATTAAAACAAGGGCATAAAGAAAAGAAAGTGCTTCCTCCATCAAGCAATAGTAATAATTTTATAAATTCTTATCTTTCACCAAAATTAAAAAAAACCAAATTTTTTTTTAAAAGGAGGCAAAAGAGAAAAGAAAGTATAAGCAAACAGCATTAAATTAAAGCAAAATAGGCATCAAAAAAAGGCAGCCATACATGCCAGCACTTACCATCACAGTCGCAGCTGCCGCAGCTGCCTGGGCTGCCACCGCAGCCTGGTTGGCTTGGTGTTGCGCCGCTTTGATTTTGGCCTGCAAATGTGCAGGAGGGTGAAAATACTTGCATTTCTCCCTCATGCAACGACCTTTTATGTAATCCATACACACGGTTACGGTGTTGTCGTTAGTGTCAATCATTGTGCTGTCTGCTGGATGCGCAAAGCGGCAATCAGTCTCTCCACGTGCACAGTTCCCCCGCTGGAACTCCCTGCACACCTACGCGCAAAACAACACACGTTGCAGGGGCACAGCTCGGCGCAGCGTGGAAGGGCAAGGAGTGTCCCACGCCCCCAACAGACAGACCTGCCCCCTTCCCCTGGCAGTTCAAGTTTTACAGCAGCTTCAATTTAATAAACCCTTCATCTTTTGGTGGGTGAGGGCAGCGCACCTATTTTACCCTTATGTTCTTGGTTCCTCAGCGTAGCTCTCTGGTACTGCGGCTAAATAAACTTAACATGCAACAGAAGCATTCCCAAATGCCTTTCCTTTTTCCTGTTTAGAAAGCAGCTGGGAAGGATACTTACTTACGTAACTGCTCCTGCAAAACTAGCTGGGAATCACAAAATATTTTGTCTCTTTCTGACTACACTTTGTATTCTTGCAGGTTGACTGGTAGGGAAGGAGCTCCTCTTGCTGAAACCCAGGGAAAATACACATCAGATTCACTTTTTTTTTTATGAAGTCTACAAACAAAATTGAGAGCCTACTTAAAAATAATTTTCAAAAACGAGCAGAATGAACACACTGATTTTCCTAAGAAGAAATGTGCTCTAGACACTGGTGCTTAGGATTTTGGGAAAGAACACTCATTTCTGTAAGAGCCACTTGGCCTCCTTGTGTACTCAGGCCACAGATTCCACTGAGTCCAGCCACGCAGTGATCCAGAACAGCTAGGAAGCTCTGCACATAGCTGAGGGCTTGTCCCTTCAGCCTGCTGCAGGGTTGGTAATATTCCACATCTCTATTGGCAGCTCAGGGCTGAAGGGTTATTCCATTCCTCTAATATTGATCCATAAAGCTATAAAATTCCCTTATTATAAGTGCAGAAAAACCAAGACAATTATTTCTGAAATAAAAAATGTGCTTGTTAGATATTTCATCAAGGCATGCCTTTACAGGAACGTATACCTCTGGTTTTTTGAGATTATGAACTTTACAAAAAACAAAAACTCATGTTCATGTCTGTATATTAATTACAAGCAAAACCACTACCTTAAAAATAACAGATTTAATTACCACTCTCTGCAAGTGCCAAAATCATGCCTGGTTACAAGTTTTTTATCTGGAGCAACTAAATTTAAGCTTCACTTCTAAAACAACAGTCATACCCTCCAGGATCTCTCACACAGCCTAACAGAGAATGTATTTCTAGTCACAATGGTGTCCACAGTACCTCCAGTTTATCAGTCCTGAGGAGTTTCTGGGTAGCAGTTGAACTGGGGACTGAAACCGGTGGACTTCCAGGAACAATGACAGGCGGCGTGGGTAGGATCTCAGTCGGGACTAAGCCAACTCCTGGTGTTACTGGCGTTAGGTAAGGAGCAAAGCTAATAGCCGTGTTCGTTCCTATTGTGGGACCCACTGGAAATGTGGGCTGAAAAAGGAAAACACACACCAAGATGAAAAAACTAGCCCCTCAATCAGTGTACTAGTTGTCTTTTGCTTGCTGTTCTTTCTGGCACCGATTCATTTTCTTAATGAAAAAGACTTCAAACAGCTGGCAAAACACACAGCATCCTCTCTTCTTTTCATCACATAACACATTCCAGCAGCACACGAAGAACCACCTTTGTAACTCTATTATTGGAAAAGAGTCTGCTGATGCAAAGGAAGTCCTACTTTGAACCTGAATCTGGTGGAGGTCCAGCTTACATTGCAGGCTTATTTACACATCTAAATGTAGAAATAACATAGACTTTATTGCTTTTTCTCAATACCTGCTTTCCTTGGGAAAATAGGTTGTTTTTCAAAGTATTCAGATTTCATAGCTGAAGTGTTATTAACTATATTGAAGCCGTATTTCTAATAAGAGCACATATAATGAGCTCTTTGGCATGTAACTTTCAGTATGTTTGTGTACTGTATTTTGCCACCTCCTGCAATTATGTTACTGTGTCTCATGCACTGAAAAAACTCACCTTCGCAAACGTTTGTGTGCTCAGCTGTCACCAGCGGCAAGCAAAATAAATATTACAATCTCAGCTGGACACAATATTTAGAAAGGGATTATTCAGGCTTAGATTAGTTCATCATATGAAAAACTTTGATTGGAGGGAATGATACGGGTCTAAAAGTCTTGTTTTGCTCCTTTCTACAGTGAGTCAGTGAAGTCATGACTAGAAGAAAGAGCATTTGTGTGATGCTAAAACAGCCGTGATGAGGCAGAATAGTGGGTTTGTTACCACTAGCTCCACGGGGGAGGAGGCAGAACATCACCATTGTCAGCCCATGCTCAGACCTGGAAAGTGCTTTAGTTCTGCAGAGCTGAGTACCCCAGAGAGTGAAGCTATAATTATAAACGAGGAAAAACTACAGGACACATCTCCAATTAGCTTTGTCATAAATGAGGTTCCCAAATAAGCCAGGAGCTATAAACACAACACCTAGACTTCAAAACACTTTAACAAAGGGGAAGTGTCTTTCTCATTAAGGTGGTCTGTATGACATATAGTATGTAGAAAATACACAAGAGAAAACACAGGAGCTAGAAGGCAATTTTTTTCTTTTTTGTTTGTGTTTGGCTTACTTTGGATTTTTTTGTCTTTGGAACCAATTACTAAATTATAAATGGATGTGACTTTGTAGCAATAAGATGCTCTGAGCATACAGATTAACCAGGAAAACCAACTGTACAGAAATGACATCTAATTGCCCTTAAGAGTTAAAAGTGTATTATGCTGTGTTTCAATCAGTGATCAAATCTGCTTGATATCAAGCAACTCAGATTATATGTCAAACATGAGCTAAATTCTGAAGAGCATAATAATGAACATTTATATGAAACAATGGTTCAACTATGTTGAAGACAATCTGTGTTATGTGAAATACAAATAACAGCTTTGTGTCAGATATGATTTTAAGAATAAATCCACTCATCAAATGATTTGTATGAAATTTTCTTTCACTTTTTATCCATTTGGTCAAGGCTGAGTCATCTTAATCTGGCAATTTATGTGAGACAGGTCTGGCATTTTTATCACAGCAATCAGTACAGAAGACATTACGTCAATGGAATTGTAAAGTTCAAATGATGAAATGGATGAGAAGAAAAAAGTATGATTTTGACACTTCAATTTTCCTCAAAATATTAAGCGGTGGAATCTATTATTTCATCAAAACTTTTTCTGGTGGAAACTCAAGCAGTAAATCCCCAGGAAATATCAAGACAATTAGAAGGCCAACATCACTAGATACAATTTGATTAACATGTACCAGAAATTCAGGGAGTCCAGACACTCAAATCCCACTCCCACCTGACAGAAGATGTTTCAAGTATAAAAAGGCATTATTGAAAGAGGCATCTGGGGTGAGCTTCCTGTGACCAAATGCAGATGTCTTCTTCTGAGATACCTACCCTTGACTTCTGTCAAGCCCATGGAAAGACAAAGGCACTTTGAAAACAGAATCATCTAATTTGAATGCTGATGCCTGGAACAAGCCAAGCAAATAGTAATTAGGAGTGCTTATGTCTTTTGATAAACTATAAATGGACCTTGGAAACTCACTGCAGAAGCTGATGCCAACACTCCAGACGCCTCAAGTTAGAGACAAAAAATCCCACTACAGTGGGATGCCTTACGCTAGGAATTTAGATTGAAAAAACATCATAAGCAGCCGTGTGTGAAAAGTTTAATTCAGATTACTTGCCAAACCATGCTTTGGAAGTCTGCTACACTGAGGAGCCCAACTGCAAGGGCTGCCCAGGGCAACTGATCACTTCAGTGCATATCCAAAGATGCTGCTCATTGCATGCCAGACTCTAGTTCTATATCACCTCCTGGATATGAAGTGTCTCAGGCACTGTATGAACCACCTTGAGACAAAACACTGAGTTTGTGAAGAGCATGCACCACCAATTCTCTGTCTTATCCTCAGACACTTCAACAGAGTAAGGAAATGCTACTCACTAACCTTTGCTTCCAGTACTGGGATTAAATAATATTTAAAGCCATTCAAACCCATAGACTCCTGAGAAACTTTGTGTTCCTACTCAAATTACAAATTCTTGCTATTACACAAATTTTCACCTCCAGAAGGTAAAAATCTTGCAAACATGACATGAAATGCATTAGGGGGAGAAAAAAAAAGAGGAAAAAAATACAAATTATTATGGGACAAAAGAAAAATAATACGAGTCTACAGCAACACTCCATTACATCTTGAAATGCAAATATAAGTGAGCATATCTCTAGCATCTTGACCATTCCTTAAGTAAACAGACAGGGACTATTTTTATTGATACTATTTAGAGAACTTTTGCAGGTCAATAGAGTCTTCAACTTTACTTACCATTAAGACCATCAGAGAAATACACTTACCACTGGCTGTAGTGGTGTCCCTGGAAACATGAACTGCATTTGCTGGGCGAGCATTGCTGCTGCAGTTTTTTGTTGGATTAAGTTGTTCCTGCCATTGATTTCCAGTTGAGTTTTTAAATGTGTTGGTGGATGAAGGTACTTGCAGTTCTCCCTTGTACAACGGCCCTGGAAAAAGAAGTCACACTCATCAGTCGGCTGCTTTTGATGATAGTTCAATGCCTTCGAGCAAAATATTACATCATAAACTTAGCAAGAACTAATGAAACACAGGGTGTTTCCTGGGAATTATGCAGAGGGCTGGGAGAAGCTGATGGCCTTGAGTTCTGCCTCAGCCCATTACCTCTGATTGATCATTAAGTCTATTCACCAGAGGTAAAAAAAGAGAAAGGTTGTGAATCAGCATTTTCATTGTTAAGTACAGACCACTGCCATACAATTAATAAACTCAGAACTGTCCAGACTGCCTGAACTGCCTCTCAGGACATCCTGGCTAGAGTATCTGGTGTTACTGTAACATAAATTTTTTTATTACAGGACATCACATGATGAATAACAAATTGAAACCTTCTTTAAGAGAAATGCAGCTTTTAACTACACCGTATTAAAAATAATTGTGTGATCATGACAGTGAGGATCTAAAGTTGCCACTCTCTGCTTGTGCTCTCTCATACATTCACCCTTACTCCAGTTCACTGCCTTCCAGCCTCCTGTTTTTATTACATCAGCACAACTTTGAAGTATTTCCATACAAGTATAAAAGAACAGAAGTAAAGGTGGTACTTTTACAGCCTAAATTTAGAAGCAGTGCATGGATCTAAATCTGAAGGTACACAGCAAAAGGACAGCCCAAAACAACAAGAAAGGAAGAGTTTTCAGTTATAATTAGAGACAATAAAAATACAGGTCATCTTGAGGTGACTTGGTTTAGAGGAGATGGATGTACAAGTTGACCCCAAACACAGGTAGAGTGGTAGAAGATGTAATGATGTATTTTTGCCGAGAAAGGGAAATTGTAGGGTGCACTAGTAGGTTGTGCAGCTGCAGGGCAGGACCTGCTGAGATCAGAAGCTCCTTGATGACACGGCTCACAATCACAGAATTTTAAGAGCTGCAACTAGAGGGCCTAAAGCATTAGTGAAACCACATTGGATACACTCAACTTGTATAAGTTGTTTCTAAATTGAGATTTTTTAAGAAGTGCTTTTTAAACTTCCTGTTCACCGGTATTAGGGCTTTACTATTTGTAGACAAGCAGGAATATCCTTCTATAGTCAAGCAAGATCCAGATTCCTATGCAGGAATATCACACTGTACAGACATAGGCTGACTCCATATATGTACACACACTGCTACAAAACTTTCAACAGGCTTCTAATGTCCCCAACCTAGTGGCACTGTTACACTTTTGACCTAGATACCAAAACAGTGCAGATTCTGCCTCTACTTTGCTACAAGGCTGCCATAACTAGCTGCTCAGGGGTGACTTAAACATTTTCAGGAAGCTTTTCCTGTGTTGAGGTTGATGGGAATGCAAACAGCTATTCCCACACTATTAAACTACTGAGAACAGTCCTTTTCTGAACTGCCCCTGGCTGCTGCTGGGAGTATGCTAAACAGCAGAAGTCAGAAAACACCAGAAAGCTAAAGAGTTAAGAAAATCAATGGTCTCAGTGTTGTTTTAACCTTCTAGTACAGATGTAGCCACTCTCAGGACATCATGCCTTCCTTCTGTTGAGAGAATCACCAATGCTGCCTGATTTAATGAATTACACAAAAGGAACATTTTACTTTGTCAGCTGGAATGAGCGGAACCAGAAATAGTCATGACTTGATGGATGGCTCTTTCATTTGGGGAGGAATGTGGCCTTTACCATCATAATGCTGAACTGGAGCAGATTCAGCACAGACAATGAGCATATATGCTTTTTTCTTGGTTGATGAGGCCAACTGATTTAGACGTTTTCAAATGAGATCTATTTTACCTTAGCCTATTTTGTATATGAATGACTCCTACAGCAAATCTAAAAATTAAAGCAGCAAAATCAAATCAAACTACTGAATCCGATGGAAATATTGACATATGGAATCAAACATGTTCCTTAAACAAGGAGCAACTCTCATGCACAGTGGCTTCTGAAGTACCTTAAACCTGAAGAGTGCCTTCAGCCAGACCTCCAGTCTTACCTCTGAAAGCACACAGCTACTGTATACCACCACTCCAAGCTGTGCAAAGCAACCCACAGCGCACAAAAGATTGATTATTTCTGAAAACTTTCAAAATAATCCAACCATACAAAAATGTACTGTCCTCTCTGAAGTTATTCATGTCTGTGCATCATTTACTAGTTTGCTGAGCTCCTGGTTAGCAATGAACATATGTACTATAAAAAAGCTGTGTGGTCCCACCACGCTGCTATAGAAAGCCCTCCAAACAGATCAGGCCTTGTTGAAACTAAATGACCCAAAATAAACTGCAGTGGAATGAGCACTGAAAATAGTGAGTAAATTAATCCGCCCTCACTACCAAAATTAAATAAATTCTGAGACCATTTTTTTTACTTTTTGGACTTACAATGGTAGCAGAAAAACACCTATGAGGAATTTTTCATTCCTTTTTTCCCAAATGCTCCATTTCCCAACTACTAATCACTGCACAAACAAAAACTCAAACTTGTAGTATCATTTCAGCCAAATGGAATTAAATTGACCCTGAATTTTTTTCTTTATTAAAAAGTCAAATATGAAGTCCAACTGACATGGCAGCACATATCAACCTAAAATCAGAACAGGCAACTGTACACAACATGCAGGCACATTCAATGTGTTAGCTGGGTCACCATTAATGAATCCACTTTGTAAAAAACTACTATGCTAGAAGGCCACATCATCACAAATGCAGAGACAAAACCAGGTACTTTAACTTTCAGGTGCCTCTGGAGCCAGGCTTGCTCCATCTTAAAACCACAGCAGTTTAGGAGCTGTTTCACAGACACTCAGTCCCTCTGGCACAGGAGGCACAAACTCAGCAGGATAAGGCAGGCAGTAGGGAAAAATAATTGTTTCTTACAACTTTTAACGTGTTCCCAGATATGACTCAGAGTCCTGAAACTAGAGGGCACAGACAGATTGGTATGAAACTGGGTCCCTAGAAACTCCTGTCACCCATGAAGTGAAGGTTATCAACAAGCACATCATAAGCTGTGTGCACTTCCCATGGGAGTTCATGCAAAAAATCACTTTTAATGAGCTGTCTCCTTATCTGCAATGGATAGGAACAATGAACAGACATCAGATTACATTCCCAGCAGTCTGTTACTCCCTTTATCCTGGAAGGATGGTACCTAACTCTGACCTTTTATTTCTTTACCTTTGTCCTCTACAGCTGTCCAACCTACTGCCCAGCACCACATTTCAGGCAGGCAATGGAAAGTTTTAACAGAAAAAGTACTTTTTACTGCTAATTATCTGGGTTAGAACATGTCAGACTGTCCCACAGGTTTCATTCTAGTAAAGCACTGGGAGAGAGAAAGGGTGCATTGAGGAGCTGGGAACTCAAAGGACACCAGTGCCCAACACCAGGGCACAGCAAAGAGAGGTTCTACTTCTGCAGGGGCAATGGTCTTGGGAGCTGCTACCTGACTGGTTTAATTTAAAAAACATCCCTTAACAAGCCATGTTGCACCATTGGTTTTTTAAAAAAATCAATAGATTTTCCCACTAAAGAACAATAGGTAGTTTATCTGAGATCAATGCCTCAAGACAGCCCATATATTAGAGTATATTTAAAAGTTAGATATGTGTTTAGAATTTTAAATTTAAAATAAGTAAAGTTAGGTGAATGTAGAAGTAACACCCCATAACTTTGCATGTTAACACACTAAGGATCCATTTTCTGTCTTTGAATATTTCATAAATCCACAACTTCTTTCAGTACTTTACTCTTGCTCCAATAGTAACAATAACAGTAATTAATTCAAGCTTGGGAATTCCTTATGTATAATAATGAGTTAGCTTTTACTTATTAAAATTATATTCCATGAAAGTAAGATGATTGAACAGAAAAAAAAAAGGCAAAACAATGTTTCTTCTGTCTCTTAAGGCAAGAATGAACTAAAGCTTCCAGAATTATTTTGCTCAGGTATGGAATTTCAGGCAATTTATTGATGCTATTAGTGGGAAATAACAGAGTATGACTCCCCCAACTCACATCTGACACACCTTTAAAAACAGGTTATCCAATGAGAAGCAGAAAATAGGAGGCCTGCTGCCTTGCTGTCCCTTGTTACAAGCTCCCCAGGGTGCTTCCAGCTCCCCCTACTCAACTCTGCTCTCCGTAAACTCCCAGATTCCTGCAGTACCCACCTCCCTCCTTGCTTCTCCCCCAGAGCACCCTCCCACCTCTCCTAACTATAGCCCAGGGAACAACTCACAGGATAATTATAACTCTCTGGAGCCGTGTGTGTCCTGAGGAGTCGGCCAAGACGAGCACGCTGCTGGCAGATCACACTCGGGAGCGGCTTAGTGCCCGCTCCTGCCTTTTCCTTAATAGGGTAAAACTTTGGATCTCTCTGCTACCCAGACACTGGATTTTGCATAACCACTAAGAACTTTGAGATGTCTGCTTCTAGCAATTTTGCTTGAAATTGGCTACATTGTTCAGAAGTCATTAGAGCGAGAGGATGACGCCTGCAAAAATATGGACAGTGCACTTATGCAAAACCTGTTTCCTTAAGAAAACAAGTTAAACCAAAAATGCAGATGAAATTGTATGAACTCTCAAAATTGAATATGCAGTTTAATGAGAAAACAAGAAAAGTATATGACTTCCAAGACATAAATGGATTTAGAAGACACCTGAGCAACTGGTTCTACAAGGGGAAAAAAAAGGTTTTCTGGTTTCCAGATAGACACTCTGAGATCTAAACATTTGCTGGAGTTAGAAAAGACACACAAAAAATTTTAAAAAGTAATAAACACCTGATGTCACGACTATTCCTCCCCCTCAAAAAAAACCTTTTAAACTTTTCTGCATGCCTTGCACATGCACATTCTAAAACAGAAATGCCTTTGCAGCTGTGGGCATGTTGCTTAGCTAAACATTGCCTGCTGAAGGTATTACACACTGTTCAAACCCCAGCAGAGTGGGAGGTAGCACAGGCCACTGTCCAGGCTGGTGGCAGCACATGGCAAGAATAGCCACAAAGACAGCAGTGTCAGCAGCTGGGGTGGTACCTAAGGCATAAATACTTATTTGGAAGAGTTTCTGTCAAGAGCAAAAAGTTTTGTCTCCTTTGGGATTCCTCCTCAGCTGCCTCTCAGCAAATTCTGGTTGGGAACATGCATGGCCTCACACAATCAATTAAAAAAATTGAGTATTGCATAAACCAGGAACTTTTCGATTGTGATAATCCTGTGCTCGCTGAGGCTAAAAATAGACCCAGTCAATAGGAGGGCAGGTATTTTGAGACACTTAAGCTTCTGCTCCCATGCACAGACAGCCACACTAACTCTACTAGCCCAAAACATCCAGTTCAAAAATTATTTTTCAAGTGCAGAAATATCAAAAAGGGAAAAAAAAACCCAAAACACTAAAAAAACCCACTGTGTATCCCACAGAGAGGGATGATTCCTCTTGTTCTACAGGATTTGAATGCGTGCATTTCCCGACATTTTTTAGTACATGACAGTTCAATCACCAACAGCACTTTCAACACTCATGGAAAACCCTCAGACTTCAGTTTGGACTGAATTAAAAAGCATTTCCATCTAGCACCACAGTCCATGAATTCAATTTTCCTGTGCAGGTCAATGTGTTTCCTAACTTCACTCAGGAAGAAAAAGAAGCAGACACCACAGCTCCATTAAAGTATTCACTTTGCACTTGCAGTGAATACGCACCACCTCACACAATCTGTAGGACTACACATGCTCATAGACTTATGCATATGTCCAAGGACTTAAGGGATTTAGCTAAGCCTTAAGAATGACTAGTCACAGATTTTTAAAAATGTAACATAGCATTTTATTTTTTCCTTAAGGCATACAAAAATATTTTAATTTTTTTAATTTTGCATAATTTCACATCTAGAGTACATTGCCTTGCAAACATGTATGCTTATGAAAAGGCAATTTTTTTTAGCCTAAGCAGAATTTTATATAATTTTATAGAAAGAAGTGGAGATCAGAATAAGATCCCTTCTCTTGAAAATGCGGCACACTTGAACTATTTGTGAAATTGAAAAATAATTCAAAAGGACCAAACTGTACTACTAATAGAAATATTAAGCTTTTGATGGTGAGTTCAAATACCTCGGACTTTACTATTTGCCATATATCTTAAAAACACAAAGACCTAAAGGAAAAAATGTATTTCAAAACAGCACAAGCATCTCTTACATTACAGTTGAAATGGCTGAGCTCTTGGTTATGTATTCCTGGGGGAAAAAAAGCAGACAAAAGCTACCAACAAAAACAACTTAGAAACAACTTTAAAACATTGCTGAGAACTTAGTTCTGTATTTTTAAAGCCACCTTGCAAGTACACCCACCAAAGTTAGTGACTCTGCATACATATTTATACGCACCTACACACTTCCGTTTCAAGAAAAACTAGAAGGCAAATTCACTTTCCTACTTTCAGGTAGAAAAAAAAAGAAGGAAAAAAATTCTCAGGTGACTTCGGTCTGATTCAGTTTCCAACAAGCTAAGAAAAACCATTAGCTACTCTTTTAATGACTTCAATTTTTTGTAAAAAACTAAAAGCTGGTAAAATAAAAATGATCATTTTATTCATAAAACTAGAGAACAAGAACTGCCTGTAACTGACAGAAAAAATAGAAAAAAAATTGAACAAAAATGGAAGCCTTACAAAAAATGGAACGTCGAAATGATGTAAGAGTCTTACCACTAAAGACTTAATAGGAGATATTTATTTAAATGGAAAAAGACAAAATGTTCTACTGAAGAGCACATTTGCAATGCACAAAGAGCTCTGAGTCTCTCAAGATGCTCTTTCAAACAAATGTTGAGCATAGCTATAGAGAATGGTTTAATAATTTGCCTTCAATATCAAGGGAAGTGTAGTCAATATTAAATTGCTCAGAAGACAAAGAAGTCAGGCAGACATTGCAGAAGCCAAAAAAAAATTATGAAATTCTAAGCTGTTTGACAAAGATCCTTGAGATTATTCTAACAAACCAGAAGAAAACTCAGACAAAGAGACAACAGTCTAATATAAATTTATTTTATTTCTGTGTTTACTGCCTTGAAAATAATTTGAGAATAATAGAGCAATAGAGATTATTTCTTCCCCAATTATGTAGCTCCTTTTGTTTTTCTTTTCCCATTCTCTTCCCTCCATTGGCGCTCAAAATCAACCAGATTATTTTAATCTTAGCTTCAAATTTGGCTACCAGCATAGATCAGCAGTACATCGCAAGCAACTGTAGAGAATCCTTGAAATAAATCTTCACTCTAATGCACACAGACAACTTCAGTGGAGTGAGAGGCAACCAACAGGTAGTATAAGGGAAGCATAATCTTATTTAGATAGAATTCCTCAGATGTCTGATTTCTATTACATGGGTGGTGAGTCCTCACATTGGGTGAAGCTGCCTTGTGCAGGGCTCCAACAAACACAGCTCTCCTGTGGGAGGACTAGATGCAATGGGCCATGCGACTCATAATGGGCTTCAAAAGCAGAGCTGTGACTTCAGCTCTCCAATGCTACCCAGCCAGAGAAGTCAACATATTTACCAATTCCTGCATTACAGAAAAAAATGTCTAAAACCTTCATAGAGTCTCAGAATAGAGCATTAAGCATAGTTAACCAATGGCTGGGCAGCTTTAATACACCTACTCATCTCAAAGATTGAGTGTTTTTGTGGAAGGCAGAGGAGAGACACGTAAATTGCGGGCTGGACCACACAGTAAGTCAAGGTGACACAGATTTTTGCTGGTAAACAACATACTCCACCATTAAATTTAACTTGACTGAACTGCAAAAGAAGACAAGAGCTTGGTAAGAGGCAATTTCCTTCAAATTTTCTCCGTATCTCAAGAGCAGATAAAAGTAGCCATTCCAGAATTCATCCCAGCAAAGAGGGGTAAGTTGTTTGGTTGCAGGGCAGCTGGCAAGAGAAAAGGCAACAGTGGTGCAGCAGAACAGCAGGGCACCAAACAAGAAGATGGGTATGGCACAGTACCACTTCCTTTCCAATTCCCATAAAAACCTTAAAACAGATATACGCTGACTTTAATGCAAGCTTGCTTATATGAATAGGACTGAGATTATTTCCTTGCTTTGTAAACACCACTTTGCAGAGATAAGGTAGGCAAGGGTAACTGCAGAACTGATAGTCAAGCCCTGAGACACCTTATTTCTCCCTCTTATTTCCTGTAAAGGAAAGGCACTGTGGCTCAGCACACAGACTTCACCCTCCAATGTCCACCGCACATATCCTCCACCATATCCAGGTTAGAAAAGAAATAGTGAGTAATGGGGAGAGGTCTTTGCCGATGGGATGCCCATAAGCCCAAAGGATGAACAGCCCAGCAAGGATCAGGCAATGGGCTGGCAATGGTTCCCTCAGCAACACACCAGGAATCTTAACACACCTCAGGAAAAGCCATAAAATCAGTTATGTGGCACCAAAAAGGAGCAGAAGACATGCCTAGGCAGTGAGGAGTCTGGTTGACTGAATCAAAAAGAAAATGGGAGTAGAGTGCTATAAAACCAACTACACTGGCTTCCTACAGCAATTCACCTGGCCAAGGGAGCCTTGAAAAGGAGCTTCATTTGAGAGTTGCAGTGAATTACTTGTGACTTGGGAAAGGTGTATTATTTGGAACAGTCTCATCATATGGAAAAGGTCATCAGTATGATGTAGCAAGTCCCCAACACACTAAGGGATCCACTGGTGTACTACAGAGAAGGACAGACCTAACGTACCCCAGAAGCAAGTCACTGCCTTGGACACCAGTGTGCCACAGCCCCCAGCTCTCAAGCGGGATGCCCAGCAGCCCTGAACTGCTACCAGGTGCCCTGATATGTCATTGGCAAGTCCCTGTGCTGCTCCTCAGGAATATATGCTTTCATTATGGCCAGGCCACCCTGCACCCCTCTATTTGCTGGGGTTCCCAGTCCAGCTGGAGCTTCGGGGGACTCTTCCCTGTTGGGGATTTTACACTTTCATGGCCAATCATTTTGTAAACAAATGGAAAAAGCAAGGGCCAAGTTAAACACACAGATGGCCAAGGACACCTTATATAACTGCAGAGGTGAAAAGTACAGAGTCTTGTCCCTCTGCAGAGGAGGAGTGTTTACCCACTCTCAGTGGCAGCGCTGGCACCGCTGCTGCGTTATTAATAAATCATCCACTTGCTCCAAGGACCAGCCAGCAAGGGCTGGAGTCTGACACCAGCTCTCAACTGATTGGAAACTTCCTGAAAACAAACAGAAATTAAAGAAACAAATACCTAGAAATTAATATACATGCATTTTCAAGGAAGAATCAAACATAAAATCCTCTTTAATTTTTATAGCTGCTGAGAAGCAGCAAACAAATTATTGAGATTAAAATATACCATTTCACTGTGGGGTTGCCTACAGAGAGCAATCAAGTATACCTGACCTGAAAAGCCAAGGGGAAATAAGGCACCTTTCCTTGTCTTTTCTACACCTAGTTCATGCTCCTCCTCTTCTGGGAATTGGTTTCTTAACATCAGTAAAACATTTTAGCTTCCATCTTTTTTTGCAGTCTGACACACCTTGAATTTCCCCCCTCAGGGAAAAGGGGAAAATTGCACTACTAGCAAGAGGGGCAGTGAGACCCCTGCTCTGAAGAAACAGGACATAAGAGTTAGCAGTGAGAAACATCCAGAGAATCAACAAAGTAAATCAGCTTTAAAAAAAAGGGAGAGAAAGAACACTGGTAAAAAAATTCAAGCAAGAGGAAAGAATGACGCCCTGGCATTCAAGTACGCTAAAAAAAAACCCTTTTCTCTTTGCTGAAGGGCTATCTATCCCCTTCCACCAGGTATTAGGAAGCTTCCAGAAGATCTAGCAAAAACAGCAAGAAATATAATGCAGTTACATTTATCTGAAATGGTAGCTTACAGAATTAGGCAGCTAAATCATGGTTATGAGAAAAGATAAGACATATTAGGATGTCTTATTACTTTCCCTGAATACTATATTCATTCCAGTACTAGAATATGGGATTGTGGTCTCAAGAGTGCTTATAGTTTCTCAATACTGTGTCGAAGGAGCAGATAATTATTCTCTTCCTTTATACAGATTCTGCACTGACTAAATAAAATTCTAGTTTAATTTCAAATTAAAATAATGCCTCTAGGTTTTCCAAGGCATATATCCATGACTTTGGGAAGAAGACACACACTAGACTCCCTACCATTTATTATATGGCAATGACATTGGAATACCCTGACAATCTCCACGGTACCTGTCTTCATCAGTAAAAGTAGTGATACCAACCTCAATTACATGACCACATGTATTGTTTTGCACAGCCTTTCCCACACAGTGAATAGCCAGTCAAATGGTATTTCTAACCCTGACAGTCAGTTGTCAATACTTCAACACATGTTCACTTACCTCTTGGCCTGAATGCAAGCTACTCACTCCCTTTTGGGCCTATGCATAGGGCTGGCTCTACAGGATCACATTAGGAATGGTTCCAGTAAAATTATTAATGGATTTCTCAGTCTTCTCGTGATAACTAGCCAGCATTACTCCCACTCTACGCAGAATAAACTGAGATCAAGACTTGAGAAGCGCCCACAGTTTTTGGCTTCAGGTGTCTGTCCTCCTTTCACTTTGCCATTGCATCCATGTGGCACATGCAAATGCCTCACTAGACACCTACTGCCCTCGGGATTTGGGAGTCCACCCACCTCATGGTTAGCAGCTAAGATGCCACTTTCAGGGACCCACTCACTGACTTCCAGAGGAAGAGATGAACACCTGACCAAGAGCCCATCTCCTGCCAACTCTGCCGCTTCTGCCTCTTTTGCTGCACCATCACTCTTTGGGCAGAGACCTGACCCCTCCACATGCCACCCCACACTGAGGCACAGGGAAACACAAGGCTGGAAGAGAGCATGCACTAATGTTGCCTGGACAGCACATCTCCAATACATTTTCCTCAGCTCTTGGTTCCTACCCAGTTCACCTGACCAAACTCCCACCTTGCCCCAGCTCTCTTCCTCTCCATTTCCTCACCTTCAGCCTTACCTCTTCCCTGCTTCTGGCACCAGCACCTGACACCAGACAGAGCTGTGTCATTGGTCTGAAAACTGCTGAGCGTATGTGGAACCTGCTTGCCTGCACACAGCCTCTGCTAGGTGTGCATGGATGGTGAGTTTTCACACAAAAAGACCTAATTTGAGTGAAATTTCACAAAAATAGTAGAACATTAATTCCTGATACTGGAGCAACTGTTCTGGTGCTGGATCCCAAAGTTCAGCTAAAAACAACAAGAAATTAATTTTATTATTAAGCCAGTTTAAAAATAGGGGAAGAAAAACCAAGGTTTTTCTTACAGCTCAAATGTTTTTCAAAGATGAAGTATTCCACCAAAATTTTAAATAAACACTCTGAGTCAGTAATAGAAATGTTTCAGCCCAGATAATTGCATTTTAAGAGACTTAGAGACCACAGAAAAGAAGGATATTATTTGGAAAGTGGTGGGGAAGATTAAATCCAGGTGATGATGATGGTACACTGTTTGTTGGTAAGAAAACACTCATGCGTGCCTCATCAACATGCCTGACCAAAGGGTAATGATCACAGCAACCCCAAGCATTTATGGAGCAATAAAAGTATTTAAACACAATGGTACTAAGCAAAACATTCATGCTAAAAAATGAAATCTGATAGACCGTTCATCCAGAAATACTTTAATATAAGCAGTTGTTATATGTTCAAAGCTGATGCACTCCACTGTGAGTTACCACACAGCATTTTGGAGAATCTAATGCTATAACCACATCAATATAATTTCAAGTGAAGCACTTTGTTTTACTTCAAATTGCATTGAAAGGGATCATGTACTAGTGTACCAAGATTTCCAGGGTCACAACAAAGCCACAAAGACTTATACAGAAAGAAAAACAGTCATTACCTTGAATTGACCCATTTGACTTGAACAAGGGCTACTTTAATTTGTTTTCTTAAGCATTTTGAAGATGATACCTTCCTACCTTTAACTCTTAGCAGGGAAAAGTCAAGTATTAACAGACTATCACAGCATATAGTATGACATATGCAAACTCACTTGGAGAAAGAAATCACTTTTGTTTACTTGTTCTTTCTTCCCCCTAAAGTTTCTATGGGAGACAAACAGGCTCCATTGCAACAGTGACAAACTCACAACTTCCAGTGTTCTATCTCCTGGAAGCCTTCACAGGTTTGGCACCCTGCTCATCTGTTTCTCAGGAGAAACCAACTCAGGATCTGAAACACTATTCTGCAAACAGGAACCAAAGTACAACATAATTTATGACTTCCCTTTGTGGGTAAAGTGTTTTCACTGCCTGCACCTTATCTGAGCAGGAGTCACAAGACAGAGATTCCCATCAAACCTCTTTCTGTCAAATGTTTCCTTTTGTTTGGGTGCTGGGAGAGAAGAGGCAGGATGCGGTCAGGAGCCAACAGCACAGCCAAGGCTTCCGTCACTGCTTTTTATGCCAAAGTGACAACAACAAACAAGGGAGAAACTCTAAGTGAGGATTACACCACCTTCTCCCTCTCTGTTTCCAAGCAGCAACAGAGAAACCACAAGTGCTGAGAACTTTCCTCTTTGGAGCAGGAAGGAAAAGACCCCAACCACCAAGACCTCAAAATTGCATGCAGACTTTGAGAAGGTACTCAGCTCATCACCTGGCCTGGAATGCGTGGCTGAACCATCTTTTCATTACTCTCAGGAGACTCATTCATCACAGCTACCTTAGAGGACTTTGGTTTAAATATTCTTTATAAATGTCACAAGGCTGAAGAACACATTAAACTAAAACTCTAAAAACCAAAGCAAAGTCTTATGGAAGAAAAAATTCATAATGATCTCATGCTTTCCACAAGAGCGGCTCTTTCACAGCCAGAAACCATTCAGTATTTGCTTCTATTTTCTATTTGTCTGATAGTGCACATCATAAAGTGATTACAATAATTGTGGCATGTCAGATTAAACCTAAAGGACATACAGGTTAGAATGCAGTATGGTTAGAAATGTTACTCATAATTGAAACCATCTTGACTCCAATTTTTCAAAAAGCCTTTGTAATTGCAGACAGTCTGGAAAACAAGTATTTAAATGGCCAATTCAGTGTTTTTTCCCATCCTGCTGCTTTTCAGCAAAGAAAAATTGTGATGGATGGGTACTGCTCATCAGAAGAAATAGTCAAAATATGAGATCACTAACCAGCAACTAGACAGGCTTTAGTCAACTCCCTTGATTAATCACTGGGGATTCAGTGTCTGGATGGAGGGAGGGCAGGCGGCAGTTTAGAGGATACTGCAACTTAACAATAACATATTTAAAAACTTTTTAAACATCATAACCATTTAAACCAGGCTGTAGTAGCCTATTTCCAGCACAGCAGAGAGAGGGACTTTCTCAATCAAGAGTGACTGCATGGAAGTTGGTGTATGTAGCAATAAAAGTTATTTTGGCATGTTACAAAGACAAAGACTAGACTTAGGTTGTCTTTGTCCAGTGCAATCTAAAATCATGCCCAAAAGATACAGTTCGTGATACAAGCTATCATTTATACCCTACCACTCATTGACAGGGCAGTTTACAAAATATTACTCTTCAGGCTATTACATACTATACTATTTAGCAAATAAATAAAACAATAAAGGCCCAAGGAAGACCTAGCTTCAGAGGTGTTTTCACATGTTCAGGCCAGTCTTGGGGGCACATAAGCTGTTCTGTAGCGTAAGTAAGAGGGCATCAAAAAACATAGCAGAGAGGGAAGGCAAGACTCATTAGGGATCCTCCAGACGACCTGTGAGACAGATGGAGCATCTTCCTATGAGGGCAAAGCTCTGACCCGAGGCACTGCTGAATCAATTGCAAGCACAGAGGTAAAAGATGGAGCAGCCTGGGAGGACTGCACTCATTTCCCTTCATTGGTAGGCAAGCCTCATGCTACCGAATCCATGGATTATATATATAGGCAGACCAATCACATACAAACAGTTTTGTAAAAGTACCTCTCTCTCTCTAAAAATATGGCTTTTGACACAGAGATTGCTTTGGAAATTACTTATACATGAAGGCACCCCAAGCACATCATTATTAGCTTTAGAATTACAAAGTTTCATTTGGTTTTAGATTTTTAGATATCTTTAAAGCAGACTGATTACAAGTATCTTGCCTTCCTACAAAAGATGGTGGGGAATATAGTAAATAATCTCAGTCTTCCTTGACGACTTCACTACAAAGGAATAAACTGCCAATAGGGGAAAAGGCTTTTAATTAATTTAAAATCAACACTAAGATTACAGAAGTGCTGCTAATATTTTTTAAGGAAAATGTCTTTTTCAGTAGATATCAACAGAATTTTAATTCATTTTACTTTACCATCCCACACTGAAAACCCAGTGTTTCATCAGCAAGTATTTATCTGAATTCTTCTCATCAATAGTTTCAAAGTTTTAGTGAATAGAAAATTCCAAATTAGCTTTAAAAGTCAACTGTGCTTTAAGAAGAAACGTAGTAAATTTTGAAGGTGTGAAGGCCTCTGTAGAAGGTTCATCATATCTACAGCCACACACCATACTGTAGACCATGCTCTATTCATTTTCCCATGCTATAATCCTGAGAACAATGAAAGAGGGACAGTAAAGAATGGAGATGCATGCCTGAAGGGCTCCCTTGGCTGGTTATATTTAACAAATAAAGTGTTCAGTTTTAACTAGTTAAAGAGCTTTTGATTAGCATATCATAGAAACCAAAGAAAAGGTAAGAGCTATGAAAAACCTTTTCAAACATCAAACAGAAATGAAACAAGCTTATAAATAGAGTTGCCTGCAAGCAAACAATTTCTGGAATGTACTGCGGGAAGCAAGGGAGAATCCCACAACAAAGGAGATTGCAAAAGCCAACCCAGTTTAACAAGTGGAATTACCAGTTTGGAGACTACAGGGAAACAATGCAAAAACACCAGCAAGTCTGATACAAAGAACTTTTCTCAGCATTTAATAAAAACACCAACATAAAGGCCAATTTCTAGGCAATTAAACATAGCTCTTTGGAAATGCAAAGCCTTACACAGACTTGGTTAACTACTCATGGAGTATTACAATTAATGAGGAACTACAGCTCTCTTTGAGTAAAGCTGAACAATTTCAGACACATCTGATCACAGTTGGAAAATGTTAAGCTATTAGAGTACCAGACAACAATTTATATATCATCAAACAGCTTTCTGCTAATTTATCATCTGCTTGCAGACACACAAAGGGATGATAACCTGTAAAGATCTCAAAACCACCATTCCAACACTTTAAATCTACCTTTTATGGGTGTTGTTAAAAAAAAAAAGTCACCCATACATCCTAGATGTATAATGAAGTATTTTTCAGATCTATGACTGCAGCTAAGAGGATGATGACAACCCTGCTATGATGGAGATGTGGTGGTTGCCACTCCTCTGCAACACCCTTAAAAGCCCCCAAACCCCTAAGAGAGTACAGGTAATAGAGATTTGTCAGTCTGGAAAGGAAAGACTCACTTTGCGACGTTTCTCCATGTCCGTGCACGGCCCAAGCAGGCACTGTGGCTCATGGATCCGAGCAGCAAGCTGGTGAACTCCCTCAGCTGCTGGACACCACACACATACTCAACGTCCCCAGCTCCCACTGCCTCTTCCCATAGGGCAGTGGGATTATCCAGGATGTCCCTGAGTAGCCACACTAAGAGATGTGGGATTGCTGGTACTGACTATAAACCAATGCCCATCTCTGAGGAACCCAAAGAAAAGCCAGCAACTCAACCCAACCCAACCCAACCTCTTTACCTTCGCACTGGCAATTCCCACAAAACATGGGGTGAGCCAGCCTGGACTTGTGTGTTCAAATAATTAGCTACATAAGCACCTATTTAATGGATTTCAGATAAACATCATCTTCCATTTGCAAAGGTGATTTGTATACAAAACAAACTGTATCCAGTCTTGTCTTTTGATCATGTTCATGAACAGACCAGGGACTAACACTGATATTCCGACATCTCTTTAGCTGCCTTATAGTTAGGAAAAAAAATAAATCCATAATCCACAAGTTTAATTTTTTTCTTTGTTTAGACCTAAAATAAAAAGACACGTAGGCGTTCCTTAAAATGAGAGTGCTTCAAGGACAATAGAGTCAGATAAAAATATATTGCCTGTTGGCTACTGCACCATCACCGGAGAAGTGAAAACTGCTATTACTAGTACTACAGCCAGGAAGTATTTAGGACAGCTATTCAGCCAGCTTTAACTAACTCCTGAGCAACAAGTCAACAAAGCCCAGTATCTGTAAATGCTCTGACAATTTATAGCATAAAGAAAGGGTGAAGGCTTGCAAAATTTCTGGCTCCTCTTAAAAATATAAAAAAGAACATAAAGGTAGAAGGTGAATGCATCATGCAGTAAAAATTCAGTTAAGTAAAAAACACTAACCTTCTTGAAAATAATTAAATCAGATGATAATGTACTTCATTACAAAATCAGTTAATGATGATAAAATGGGTAAAAGTACAGTGAAAGTAAAGTAGAAGTCTTACTTTGGTGTCTAAATGTAGAAATTAGTTGAAAATTCTGGGAACACAAATCCTAATCCTAACAAAACTTTTATATTTACATATGGCCAAATAAGCAGGCAAAATTAATGCCCAGGAATCCTTTTAGATTTGTCTCTCAAGCTCTCATTGTAAGATCATTTTCCTTAGTCCAGTGTCATTAAAAACAGTCACATTTGGGTTCACTGCAGCATACCACAAATGTGTTGATGTGTTCAGTGGTACATAAATTTGTAATAGTAAAAAAAAAAAAAAAAAAATCATAAGGCAATTGAGTTCACATTTCTGTCTGCTTCTTAAAAAAACCCAACCAAACAATAACGACAACAACAACATAACCACTAACTTCTTAATACATGTAAGGATCAAAATTGATGTCAAAACAGTTTAAAAGTTAAAATAAGTTGTTAAAAAGTTTCAAAAAGAAATGTGAAAGGTTCTAGTTGTGGGCCCTTATAATTCTGCTAAACTGACTATTTAATAAAATATTTACCACCTAAACTTTTGATATGGTATCATGGAGTTTGGACACCTCCTCTCTCCTAGTTTTCTCCTATTCCATTTCCTGAGCAGTGGCTGCCACAGCTACCAAGACTGGGGCAGATTTTGTTCCCCTCTGGTACCCTGTATTTCCCTCAGGAGTGCAAGCTGGGGTAGCTGCCCTCTTTCTCTACTGTTGTGGTCTCCAGCTCTTCTCAAACATCCAGATTTTTTGCGAGTCATTTTGTTACAACACACGCTCTTTGCCTCTGCACTCAACAGAAGGTTACAATTAGGAACACTTCTGTAATTACTTAGATGAGCTGTTGTACACCTCCGAATTTGTCTTCGTATTCTCAAGAGCAAACCACAGACTGTGCTTCTCAAGAGCCACTGCAGCTGCATAGAAGTAAATAAATAGAAATGTTTGGGGTTTTTTTTGATTCAGCGTTTAAGAAAATAAAACAGCTGTACTGTGTTAGACCAAGGTCCATCTAGCCCAGTATCCTGTTTCCAAAAGCAGTCAGCAACAGATGCCTAGGGAGTAGTATAAGAACAAGGAAACTATTTAATGATATATATTGAAAATATTTTTCACATATCCTTGATGGAAAACAGAGATGGAATTTTGACAGAAGAGGGGGAAAAAGCAAAAGAAAATAAAGAGTCCGACACATACACCCTTTGCAAAAGCATGAAACACTCCTTTCAAAGTAAAAAGAGAATTGGGAGGAAGATAAATCTTACAGATTTCCTTCTTTTTTCTTTTCGTTTTTCAAAGAAGTCCTCAGGAACAAGAAAATACCAGCAACTTACTTGTTATTCAAAGAAACAGTGTAAGTACATACTGATGTACATCACTGGCCCGATAATTTTGAAGAACCCTTGACTATCAGTGTCAATGGCTTTTCCCTCATGGAAACCTACTGGTAGGAATTCACATCATGAAATCCCAGATGAGAGCTCCCAAACAATTAAAATTAATGGATTTATACATACAGCTTCAAAAAGTATCTACTTCAGTCAGAGGGAAAGCGTGCTCCACTTAATTCCCTGGGTCAGAAAAGGAAACTGGAAACTGGAAACAGGCAATCCAGGCTGCACTTCAAAAAGTACACAAAGTGTGGGGACAGTGAAGCGCCCCAAGAAATCAACTGGAGGTTTACAGCTGCCTTAGTTGAACACGGGATCAGTTGCAGAAGTCACCCATGGGGACAAAGGCTGGAGGGGCTGTGAAGTCACAGATGCAGAAACCAACTATTTTGATTCCACTGTTAAGCTTCCTATCTCCAGGACACCAGATCTGTGGTTTTTAGATCTGTGTTTTTCAGAAGCTCCAGCTAAGCTAAGCTAATGAAATGTAGTGATGACTCTTGCTTATTTAGGAATGGGAAGACAGAAGCATCAGAGTATGACAGAAGATGATGAACTTGAAATTCAGAGAGCAAGAACCAGCATGAAAGAACAGAGCATTTCTAGGATGTGACAGACATGAGCCCCACCCGTAAGTGCAGACACAGGCTGGAAGGCGTGCAGCTGTAACCTGGAGAGGGAGCTGGCCACGGCAGAAGGGAAGATCATGGATGCTTTCAACAACTGCTGACTGACGGTGGAGACACAGGTGTGACACACTGTGGAAAAGGCAATCACAGCCCCAGGGGTGTATCAAACTGCTGGGGAAAGGTAGCAAAGCTTCCTCCTCTCCTCTGGTGACTCCACATGCAGTGCCACACATGCCTCTAGTCACCAATGTTTAAATCAGCTGGGCTTGACATGAAGCAGGCATGGGCAAGGGCTGCCAAGGTGACTCAATGAAAGGAAAGCCTGTCTTACAGAGAAACAGAGTGTGGTGAGGTTTCTTGATTGAGTAAAACACATGCTGAGGAGAGGCATGTACCAAACGTTTCATCTGTATATCTATATGGATCTATGTGAGCTGTGCATTCATGGACACCTAGGTGCACAATAAGTTGTGTCAGAGAAGCTGGTTTTTCCAGATATTTTAAAATACTCTCATTTTTTTAAACAAGTGAGTATTGACAGGCACGCTGTGTGTTTCCAGGATGATCTATAAATATTTCCTAAAGAAAGCCTTGTAAATACAAAAGTTGGTCTGTTTTTCTCCCAGCTATGTTAGCAAGTTTAATAGAAAGTATTCTTTCCTTACTAACCTTGAATGGCTTAGTAATTTCTCCTACTTCTGAAAGAAAAAGAGAGGGTAAGCAATAAATAAACTGAAAAAAACCCCAGTTGCATCCCTTTCACAAAGGGGAAAACAAAGGGGAAGGTTGTTAAACAATTTGCTTCAAATAACAGAGAACAGCATGTAAAAAAACCACCATTTAAAAAAACATCTTCCAATATCCAAGGTTATCTATGACGCAAGTGCTTATTATGACTTGTAGACTGAAGACTATTTCGGCCCAAAACAGGCACATGCAAGGGTTTTGCAAGAGAAGTGCATTGAAATATAAGATGGGTATCTTCTGATTTACTACTCACGAAATTTAAGGTTAATTTGAGAGAAACCCAGAGCCATTGCCAATTATAACTAAAATTTAAAAATACTGTAAATGCTATACAAATTTTTAAGAGGTTTACACTGCACCATCAGACAAATGGTGCCTTACAGAGAGAAAAAAAAAAAGTATCACCTTTAGGAAATTGTAATTAAATAAAATTGTAATTAAATAAAATTTAGGCACATCTTCTCCACATTCTTTGGGGAAGGGAAAGCATGCTAAAGTTGCTGTATTTATACTCATAAATTATGGTTATCTATTTAAACTAGGGTTTTAATTAGACACGGTGCGCACATAAGAAATGCAAAATCAAAAAAAAAAATCAAACTAAATTTTAATAACGATCCTGCAGATACCATATCAGAAAATTCCAGGCTTCCATTCAGATCGCTTGAGGGCTTTTTTAAAATTTTCTTTGTCTACGGTTGCACAGTCGTTTTTTTCCATATGATAATGCTGTTCTCCAAAATGAAGCAGCCAAACCTGAGAACATGCATTACCATCTAAACATCCTCATAAAAACCTTGGTACTCCCATGCTCTCTGTACCTGCTGAGTCTTTTATCATGCCAGGAAACAATGAGTTTAGAGAGAAGGTTGCTTCATGTCACAAACAACAGCAGCACATCTATCCACAGCTTTCCCCTTTCTATATGCCAGCTGTATTCTGTGGATTTCACTGAAAAACCAACACAGTTTTCCAAACTGTGCTGTCCTCTCTGTGGCCTTCTGCTGGCCTGCACAGAGATGCAGAGCACCAGAGCCTAAGCTAGGCCCTGCAACCTCACCAGCATCAAGCTCTCTTCCTTTGGGCTGCTCTAATCACAACTCATTTCAAGCCATAAAACTGCCTGACATCCCAAGGATGCTGGGAACAAGAGAACCTGTTAGGCAGCGCAGTTAATTAACTTCTATTGAACTGAATCAAAAATCAATTTGCTACCATTTCTTTATGGCGTCCAAAGATGCTACACATTTATTAACTTATTGCACTACTTTTTCATTTGATATTTCAACATCTGTATTAATAAGTTGACCTACTAAATAGAATTTGGCCATGTATACAGATATATTATGAATTAATTAACCTTCACTTGCTACTTAATTAGCCAGTGATAACATTTGTCATTTCACATTAAAAACTTGCTGGCTACTTTCACACCTCTGATTCTCACGTGCATTGCTGAGATGCGCAGCTGCTTTATAGCAAATCAAAGCACACCAAGATACAGCTGACACAGATCACAGTGGATCTTTTTGCAACATCCACGACTGAAAGGCAAATAACTAATTAGAAAGAACAGCCTTATTTAATTACCTAATAATAAACTCCCTTGCTCGTTAAACACATTACATATATTGTAACAGCTGGCATACTGAAGTATCTGAGAAAGGAAAATCCGCTTAGAGTACTGTTGGTATTTAGGGAAAGCTGAATAAATGGGATTTTTTTTACAGTAGTACTCATTTAAAATACCATCTACAGGTCCAAGAGTGGAGGACTTAACTATACTGAAACAATGTCAAGGTTGGGTAAAGAAAATAAGAGTAATTATCTCTTAGGCCAGCCCTCTGTGATGAAGTAAACCAGCTTACTCCTACAGGATACAGGAACAGCCCTAGAGGGCTGCTGCCCCGAAAACTCAATGAGATGCTATGAGCTTAGGACAAAATGGCATATGGTTCTTACATAAAACACAGTCACCTTTATTTTCAGGACAGTATTTTTTTTTCCTTCAAGAGGCCATCTAAAGAAAAAATGCCTCAAGAAACCTAGCAGCAGGGATGGTAACTGCAAACCTCCTCCTTCCAGATGAGCACTCACCACAGACTCTAGAGTGTTACATCCTCTCTTGCTCTCTCTTACAGCCTGCAAAATTTCTGTGGTGCTTTGCATACAACAGCCAGCTTCAGTGAGGGGTGTCACCTTCCCCACCTATCATCCAGGAGCCTTTCATTGCCTTGCACACCCATAAGACCTAAATCTCCATCCCTAGTCAAAATTTCCTTCTCCCTGAAAGAAAAAGAAGTTATGATAAGTACCAATGTCTCAGTAAGATAAATTTGCTATTTGAAAAGATTGAATATGGAAAACATCATGAAAACTAGGCTCAAGAAACAAGTGGAGGCTAAAGGTAAGGGGGAATGGTTGTAGGCAGTCCTTTGCCACATGTCTGCCCAACAGCAAGACCATTACTATCATTAAATGGGTAGTGCTGCAAACACTGGCTCAAAGGAAGGTAGGGCTTTACACATTTGATTGCAAATCCCAAATCCCAGCTTCTTTGTGGTTAACTGAGTTTTAAGGATCTCCTCTTGCCTGTGTGCTCTAGGTACCTTTTCCATGTGGGACGGCTTATAGCTCTCTCTCTCTCACTTCACTCTAGTATTAGGCTACCAGTTTTTTAAAAACATGTATGAGCATTATTACACTTGAGACTATGATCTCTGTCAAATTTGGCTGAAACTGGCCACTGAGTTTACAAGTTATCAGGGGAGGAGGGAAAGAGAAGCATAGTGGCTGTGTAAGCCTCATTTCCTCAAGAATGCAGGCTAAAAACAATTATAGCCAGAAGGTTCAATTAAAGAAGGAGACTCATAGACATTTGCTGCACTTCAAACACAAACTGGTTCATGCATACTAATCAGTTAACACAGCTCTCACTGAAGGAACAAGAGTTTTGCAGCAAATTAATATTTATATTGATTTAAACCGAGAACTGTGGCAGGCTGGAATTTCAACAGCATCAACATGTTCAGCATGAAGCACACAATCACCCTCATATACCTTCATGCTAACACTAATTTATTCACATGATAAATGCTCACAGTATCTCCACAGTAATACCCACACATCTCCAACTCTGCACATACAAATTCCATGCCTGCATTTTTAGTAATGCTGACACATGGTATGACCTGTGCTTTGAAGCACAATGTGAAGCAAAACACATGTGGGGAATAGCCTGCATTTTAATGACATTCATTATTATCCACTAGTTTAGGAAAATTACCATTAAGATACCGTTGGAAAAGCAAATACTCTTATCTCTTTTGTGTCTGAAATTAACAAACTGCATGCATATTTGATACCACTTGACAGATGTTCATATGTTCACATCTGCAAATGAAGTAAGGCACAATTATACTTCAGAGGAAAAAGAATTCCTTGTTGTAACTTTCATGTTTTTTCAAATGCATATCCTGGTTAATTTTTAGCTTTAAAATCTTCATAAAGCAATAGTAATGGTCGGTATTTAATTTAAATTTGCAATAGATTGTCCATATTTTTATTTTTAACAGGCTGAGTTCACTGCCATAACACTTCTGTACCTACAGAGATTTTTTTTTTTTCATTGATTTACCTTTCTTCTTCTAGGTAGCAAAAAATGAGCCCAGTTACATGGGTAACAACTATTTCAAACTAATGAATTTGCATTAGGTGTTCATGTTACTACAGGGGAACTCAAAATTACCTCTTAGTTCATCCCCTTCCTGGTCTCCAAGGACATTCTTCTGCTACAGAAGACAGTTTTTTGAGTCTGGCCTATACCCTGGCCTTTTTCTTAGCCAGGTCATCATTATGTTAAATGCACTGTCCACCTTTTTACTCCAAGCAGTTCACACCAGAGTTTCCAGTTAGTAAAAGAGCTAACACTGCCTCTCAAGAAGGGCTTCACTCTGTTGCCACAGAGAATCAACAGGACCACTTGGAGCACCCTGGGGACACCCCGGAATGTGCATGGTGCCAGTAAAGGCAACACACTCCTCTGACAAACCACTGCAAAGCCATCAAGAGTATCCAGGGCATCTCAAATAGAATCAGGTACCTCTGACCAGGCAACTGAATCAAGCCCAAAGACTCACATCCTAGCCTCAGCAAATAAACACATACTAATTTTAAAGTGATGTCTAATCTAGCAAATGATCTTTGAAATAAACCCCAAACAATCATGATACATCTCCTGACCTTCACATGTTATATCTAGCTTAAAAAGCTGGCTTCTATTGTATGTTTTACTCAGTGGGGGCTGCAGGGGCTAGGGGCCTGTTTGATAACAACCAGTGGGGCTTGGTCCAATGTTTGACATGCTGGATTTTATTTTTTGGTTCGTTGTGAACCAACAGAGAAGGTCCCAGAGCTCAGTCAGCTTTGAATCATAGCTGGGCAGTTCTTATGGCCACTGCACATCTGCACAGGTACCACCAGCCTGCATTGGGTAAGCTCCTCTCCTGACAACATGGACGATGGTAAACAAACCCATCCAGTCAGAGGCACAGCTTCACTGTGCAATGTTCAGGGCCCAAACTGAATTCCAAATTAGATTAAATAAAGTGGGTTTTTACAAAGTTTAAAGTTGCCTGGCCTATTGGTCATGCAGTTGAGGTGGCAGCAGCACACCTGATGGGCTGCCATGACACTGCACACTGTAGATCTCCTCTCACTCAAGCGAAGAAGTGCCATGAAGAAGCAAGGGCTGAAAACCGGTAATAGCTCATGAGAAAGGGAAGCTCTACAGTGCAGTGACTGTACCAGGTCACCTGTCAGTCAGGAGCAGGGCATCAGTGCTGTGCTGTGGAGCAGTGTGTGAGCCTGCAGGGTGACAGCAGCCCATAGGGTGACAGCTGCCCACAGGGAGCAGGACACCTCCCCTGGGCCCCTGAGACAGCAAGTACACACCAGGGTTTGCACCACAGCTGCTACACCCCTCATGTGTTTTTCAGATGCAGTATTCCACTGATTCTCTGCTTCTTTGTTTTTACTGCTTGATGATTTGATCTTTCCAAGCATTAGGGCTCTCTGACTCTTGAGGCAGTGCTCACATCACCTTGTCACACAACTCATTAACAAAGCAGATGAGAAGACAGTTTATTTTCACCATTATTAATTTATTCTTTATTGTGGTCAAGACCTTGCAGGAATCTAATACTGAGTGGCACACCATGCTCACAGCCACAAGACAAACAACAAGGTCAAAGAAAAGGGGTATTTCAAATAGTCTTTTGCATTTCAGCTGTGGGACTTATACCTCACAGCAGGCTTTCAATAATGTTCCAAGATCTCTAAAATCAGAAGTTTTCCTTTTATTGCAATAGGTTTCCAGTGGAGTCCATCTCCTCAGTAAAAGGTGCCAGTCCTCATATGAGGACACAACAAGTTGGAAGAGGGCTGGCAAACAGACTTGCAAATAAACTCCTCAATTCTTGTTGATTTTTAGATTTAAAATAGCTTTCCAATGCTGGGGATGAATTGGACCAATAGGAATACAGGTCTTGTCTCTGCTAGGCTTTTCCATCAGACAAGCACAACCTTGTCTTTTGTATTTTATGATGCAAAGTATAGCAGCTTGGGAAGAACAGCTGACGCCTGAGCTGAGCAAAAGCTACGTACACAAGGCTAAAGGAAAAAAAAAAAGCACCTGCAATGAAAGAGGAACCACCTGCCAGAAAAATAAAGGAGTAGGTGGGGAGACCTAGAGAGAGCAAGCCTGTGGGAACAGTGAGTGACCTGAGTTAATAGGGAGTGTGGGGGAGGAGTGGGCAGTGAGCAATTGCTCTTGTGTTCAAAATCCTAGTGATGGGATGAGTCAGAGACTCTGATTGAATTTTGCCTTCACTACACCCACAAAGTGTAGTTATTATAAGGCTTAGGGGAGCATGGATTGGTGCAGCAGCAAAAACTACACAGTGAATTGATGGGTATATGAAGCACCCTGGAGTGCCAGAAAATCTGAAGAACATCTGGCAAACATCATGCCCTTTCATACAAGGTTTCCTTTGGCCGCAACGAATCTCCCTTGCTGCTCTTCTTTGGTAATAAGATTTAGACTGATAACCGAGTTGCAGATGCATCTGATGCGAAAGGGTATGGAACCTGGAAATGTTTTTTTCAAATCTCTTCTGGAAGCAGGAAGCTCCACGAGTTAACTCAACGCAGCAAGACCACTGCCCAGGAACGACTGCATACTCCCTTGGTCCTTCAGGACAACATAGTTCAGCAAACAGAAGACAGTATTACCTCCCTCAGTGACTGTTCTTTAATTGCTTTTGCTTTTCAACCATTTCTGCTCCTCATGCTCATCCTCCTCCCCAGGCCAGGTGTCCTGCTCAGCCAGCTCTAACAAACCGAAACCAGCAGTGGAAAGAGCACTGATAACACCACCTTGTTCACATCTGGAAACTGCACTGGTTACACCCCCGTGCTCTCATCAGGTGGCACTAACAGGCCAGAGGATGACAGGCTGTTGTGACACATCTGCTCTGACCACTGAGAGGCTTTTCCACTGAACCATCCACTGGGAACAGGGGCTTCCCACGACTCCAGAGGGCAGGAAGGCCTGGGTAACTCGGCATCCAACTGTATTCTCCTTTGAACATGGAACTCTAGTTGTAACGAAGTGTGCAGTTTTAAAATCTGGCAGATCAGGTGGTGACAGGTGATAGCAGCGACAGCCAGGACAGCTTTGTGCTCTTGGTGCTGCTGCTGAGAAAGACAAATGAGGAAACAAAACAATGCCCTGAAGGAGACACACAGCTTTTGTAGCAGGCTATGTAATGAACTTCAACTGGTTCAACTTCTCTGCTCTTCACAGCCTTGGACTGAAGGCAGAGACATGGGCAGCAGGTGAAGACTTTCTCCTCTGAGCTGACTTGATGGCTAGTGCCCCTCTACCACAGAGGCCAGCCCTCGGCTCAGCCCTGGCAGCTCACCAGGGCTCCTGCAGGTTAAGCACCACAGGTGGCTGGGATGAGCTGTGCCTCCAGACTTTGTTCTGAGATAAATAAGAAACGCTTCTCAGCAGAGAGACAAACCCTAACAATGAACATGGTGCCCTCTGCAGTTTTCAACAACCGTTTTTAAAAATAAAATTAAAAAAAAAAAAAAAAGCTGAACACCATGTAATACAACAGCTACAGGCTTATTGCAGTTTCTCTCTTTAACCAATTTAAGTCAAGCTCATGAATTTTTAAGTGTGTCAGCCCAGCAGTTCAGCTACTTGGTTTTTAATTTTACCTTCCTTTTAACCCTTCCAAGCCAGAAGAGCTGGCATGGAGACAGCTGCATGAATAGATATGAGGGAGACAAACAGGAAAAACGAAGTATTAAAGGAACTTGTGCCTGCTGTGCACTACAGGGGAACATAGAGGATATTTATCAGAAAACAAACAAGAACAGGTTATTAAACAAACAAGAATACCGAGTCCCTTAGCTCAGAGATAAAGGAGGGGGTCCTCAAAAAAAGCTTATCCATTCTTAAACCCTTTTTACTTCAATTTATGCAAGATTGTGCTGCCTAAAATTGTAGTTTCAGCTTATATTTAATGCAGTTCTTCCCTTTCCTTTGGATCAACTCAAGTTGCACGGCTGTATGACCACCTGAACAGAGACAAAAATGGGGAGCTAGCTGTGATAGGCCTGCATGTAACCATCTCTTTTTAGCAGCTACTCGCAGCTGCATGGATTGTGTATAAGGTGAAATATAGTCTCAGGAAGCAGAATGGCGTAATTCCATGCAGAACTTCATTCTGAGTGCAAAAACTGCCACAGCCTGAAAATGCAGGGCCTTTGGGAATCATACTTGTCCTGAGAACAGCATTTTCACAAAGCAGATTTAAAACCTTCTCTCATAAGGTTTCCTTTGAACTCCCTGGGGAGAAACATGCCCCTTCCAGAGTGAAGTCAGTGGAAAAAACCCCACCCAGTTTCATCCTTAGGAAAATTCAGAGGAGAATCTCTTCTGTTTTCCAGTACAAGAAATGGGGGCATCCATGAGATGGGGAGGTTTGAAAAGATCAACAAAATTTGGTTTCCATGCTGTACATAATGGAGTTGTGGAGGTGGTTGTTGTGCATGCTGAATGGGAGCATGGTTAAACAGCAGGACAAATGCAGTGAAAAGATGGTGACTGAGAGCTATTAGGTACAAGCATACCATGTCTGGCTCTCAATGCCCTTGGGCAGCACACCCCTAGGAGCCAGCAGAGCACTCCAGGAAGCCACTGCATGTTTACACACCACTTCCAAGACATCCACTATTGGCCATTACTGGGTCACTGGGCTTAACGGGGCTTTGGTTGGCCCCAGGGTGGCCACTGATACTCTGAACACAGAGGGAGCCCACAGAGTTAATTCAGTCAGAATTAATTCCACAGAGTTAATAGAGTTATTTAAAACTGGCCTTGATTGGCACTTTCTTTTCAAGCCCACACTCTGCAGCAACTCAGACACCATGAAAGCTTCTTCCAGGTAGTGTTCTCAGACTACCTAGAGGTTATTGGCCACTCTGCAAGAAAAAACAGAGGTTTTCACAAACCAACAACCAAAGTTGCTCTGCAGTAAGAGTGAGACCTGGATTCTGTATCCTGCATCAGAGAAGTTGCACCCTGCAAGTTCCACATCCCCAGAGCCCACAACTACTGAAAAGGGCAGCCTATTCCCCAACATCCTGCTGAAACTGGGTCACTGTGAAGCAAAGCAGGCAAAATTCACGGGCCCAGGAGGTATAAGCCACTCTGCCCCCCAAGAGAAATTACTTTGCCCATTTCAGTCATTCTTTCCCACCAGCTATGGGCACAGTCCTTGAACTCACCTTGTCTTTGAACAGTGTCACACCACATAACCAAGTGATGAACAGAAATTCAGCCAGCTAGGACATGATAAACACTCATTTAAATGCTTTCTAGTATAGACAATACTAGCATATCCCCTTTCCATGCTCATCTATAGTCCGTTCAAAATGCTTCACCTGCCAAATGTGATCAAGTATTACTTATTTCAAATTGTGAAATGATCCCGAGTCTCTGACATTTGTAAAACATTTAGAGACCCACAAAAGAATTACAGGAAGACAAATTACTACCTACTGCCTCCCAACTCAGAGCTCACTCTCATACAAACAGCCTGCTCACTTTACAAAGCCTTTTCTCTTCTTTTTCTAAATAAAGCTGAGGCCATCTTAAAAAGATTATTTTCAGTTTCAGATATTTCAATACAGTGGATGTTCCTAAAATTTTTTTCTTTTTTCCCAGTAACCTTTTAACTTGGCAAACAAGTCTGTGCACAGCTTTCAATTACATTTCCTTCTTTTGTGCCAAATGAGACCAGAAAGACATATTCTTAAAAGGTTTTCATGAAAATGCAGATGATCAGTTCACAGTAGTCTACTGGCTCAATAAATAGAAGGGTTCCAAGTGTCTGAACACTAATGAAAAATCAAAAAAGTTATCTGGAGCCCTAAAAAGCTTTTGCTTCCTTGTTGCCACCATAAAATTGAAACAACAGTATCTTCAAGATACCATCTTTGTTACCTGTATTAACTCACACAACATATCCTTCTAGTAGCTGACATGCAGAAAGGGTATAAATCTGAGCCAAGAAATGGCATCTGGACTGAAAATTCAGACTTGCCTGCAAACGTAAGAGTTAACTCTAAGCAAAATGCCCATGATTGTATTTTCTTATCTGCCAAACTTTCCCCTTTTCACCCTCCTAAACATCACCATTTGTTTTAACGTGTCTTTTGGGGTTTTTTAAATTATTCCAATTCAAATACAGCAAAGTGTTGCATGTTCTTGTCCTCACATATTAGTATTCCACTGAAAGGATTTTGTTCTTTACTACTAACAGGACAAGATAGCCTTGAAAACAGACCTGCTTGTAGTGTCCAACTTGGAGGGATCTAAATGTGCTATATTAAGTGTTATACATCCACGTTATTCAGTTTAGGGAGAAGTATAAAATGAATGAAGCAGTTTCTGAAATTCAAACTTTTGTGTTAGGTAGGTCATTTCACAGACCCTTCCAAAGACATCCAAAGGGGAGCCTGTAAGGGCTCCAGAAAGGTTTCAGGATGGTTACAGCAGCAGAAAGGGCTCTGGCAGTGCTTCCTCAGCATCCTTTATCTTCCCACCCACCACCAGGGCTCAGGGCCCTGCCAGGAAAGAATTCCCTTCATTCACCTCAAGCATGGTGAACCAGATTAGCCCGGAGAAACTTTCATCCTCCCATCAGGCTCACCAAGGTCACTTGCCCAGTGCAGTTCTGGGTGTGTTTGTGTGGCCACACTGGTGACCCAGCCATGCAGGGCTTCTGCTGGAGGGAACCTCACTGCTGGCAGCAACGTTGTGGCCAGCTAAGGGGCACACATCTGTCCAACTGCTGCATCCACCATCCATGGGGTGCACAGGGATGATCTGCCTGATTCTCCTAAAACCCCACAAACATCCTGTTCAGAACAGAGCAGACTCTGTCCTTCACCAAAGAGGGAGAAACAAATGCTGAGCTGCCTCTCAGAAGCTCATGCAGCAGAACCTGGCTTGAAACCAGCAGGTTTCTGGCCTGAATCTGACCCGGGCTCATTAGTCTTTAGCTATTTCTGTCTAGCCTGCAGCATCTCACAGATGAAGGATATTCAGAGCCCAGACAGTCTTCCACTGTGAGCATTTTGGCTCCTCAGAGCTGTAATCAGTCCAATGGGTTGCTGTTGCAACTTTTGCTGGGTTTAAAGTCAAGTATTGCAAGGACAGGTATTGGGAGCCAAAAATGCCTTCTCAGTTAAAAGTAAACAGGGTCCATTAAACTCTGTTGACCTTTTACTTGGTACTACCGGAACTACAAATACACTTCTTTAATACAGAAAAATTTGGATTATGATGCAATTATGTTACACCAGAAGGCCAGCCTAAGGCCACAGCACTGTCACTGGCAGAAGTGATTCAGTGCTCTGCTGGTGCCACACAGCTCTTCTCTCTTCTGCAGCAACTACAGCAACAACTTATGTTTCCAACCTGGTACATTGCACAATCACAAAGATAGCAGTGGGAACACAAAGGAGGGCATGGTATGACATAGAGGCAAGTGTCCCTGGCTGGGATTACATCCTTTGGTCCCAAAGCCAGTTTTTGCTAGCTTAGAAAAAATCCTAAAACTACAGGAAAATCTGTGTGAAGGTGCTTCTTGTCACATAGACACAGGACAGTTGAAGTTGAAAAAATCCTCTGGATGTCACCTGGTCTAATCCTGTGCTCAAAGCGGGGTCACCTAGAGACAACTGCCCAAAGACTAGATCTTAGACAGTTTTTGAGTATCTCCAAGGATGAAGACTCCACAACCCCGCTGGGCATCCTGTGCCAGTGCTTGGTCACCCTCACAGTGAAAAAGTGTTCCCTGATGTTCAGAGGGATCCTCCTGTGTTTGAGGTTGTGCCTGCTGCCTCCAGCCTTGTCACTGGGCATCACTGAGCAGAGCCTGGCTCTGTTCTCTTTGCACCCTTCCTGCAGGTATTTACATTCATTGATGGGGTTCTCCTGAGCCCTCTCCAGGCTGAACAGTCCCAGCTCCGTGAGACTTTCTTTATGAAAGGGATGCTTCAGTCTCTTCATCATCTTCGTGACCTTTCACTGGACTCTCCTGCAGATTCATACTGGTGCTCTGGTAGTCTGATCCAGCTGGCACATACTGATAGCATGCTCCCTTGTCTGCCCTGGAAACCTGGAAAGAAGATGGCAGGCAAGGGAGCATATGTTGCTATCCAGAACAGGGGCTCTTTTGATCAATCAGTGTGTAAAGGAGAGTCTGTCTCAGAGTCCTGTATCTTTGACCGATTTCTAAGGGAGCAGCTGTAACTACCAGACACCACCTAAATGTAACATAACTCCATCACAGACTGAAAAAAAAAAATTCTGTCTTTTCTGGGTAGAAAGATGTTTATGCAGAGACTCACCATAATTTGTTTTTACAGCAGGTACACCAAACCAAGACAGTTAAAAGCTAAGTCTCCAGAGCTCTAGATGCTATGTAAATAAATGCTAAATAATTGCCTGCATTAAACTGGTTCAATGTTCAGCGAGGAAAATAACTCTAGGTTTTTTTAAATTAAATTCTGATTTTATCTATAATTCTAGACTGTGCTGCTTGCTCATTTACACGAAAAGTCATCCCACTTGTTGAGTGCCAAAATCTTATTCTGAAACTGTATGATTAACACCATTACTTCCAAAAGCTATGTATCAAATAGCTTTATGTGACTAACCTAAAGTCCCTCAGCCAGCAATATAAGCAAACTGAGCTTACCAGGCATACATTCTCACTGTGGAGCTGTCAATTTACAAACACTCTTCTGAATAACTGAGATAATGACTGTGAGGACACCAGTCAGCCCAGCCCAGAGCTGTGCACTCAGTGGTCCCCAACAGTTTCCTGTGCACAGCAGGATCAGGTAACACACAGAAATGCACAACTCCAACTCATGCTCACAGCCATGGAGCTGCACTTGAAGGGACAGTCAGTGGGTGTCATCCCACTATTGGATTTCCCTCAATCTGTAGCAGAGCTGGTGGGAAGAAACCTGTGCCTGCACCTCTGCTGCTTCAGGCCACAATCTGAATTCTTGCTATAATTCCATCTTTCCCAGCAATTTAACAGATTAGACTCAACTAGAAGATGCAAGATGGAAGGCACAGGTGCATGCTCTGCTCTGCATGAGAGAGGGTAATGATGGCCAGTGGGACAGAGCAGTACCACTTCAGCCACCAGAACTGGGGCGGAGTGGGCTGGCCCTTCAGGACATGTCCTCCCACACTAGGTCAAAACACAGCTACTTGCTTTAACTACATTTTTTACAGGGTTTTGGACTTCTCTCCTCTGAGCAATGATGCTGGTTGTCAGTAAGTTATCCACTGTGATCCCTCAGGATTTCTCTTCACGGTATTATTAGCTTAGTCTGTGACTCCAGTTTTTATTTGCAGACAACAACCATCCCTGAACAAAAGTCTCCAGCTTGAATAGCTGGGAACTCCACTGTGAGTGCCCAGTACTACCAGGGAGAGAGAAGCTGTCCTCAGGCATCAAGGACAGGTGCATCACTGCTTTGGCCAGGATGATGCAGCAGCAGCACCTCTCACTGCAGAGCCACTGTCCTGCCAGCCCAGGGGTGACCGAATCCTGGTGCTTATCTCAGCCTCCCAGCCACAGACCTTTTACAACGCATAAAAACAGTACATAAAAACTCCCTTTCACTGACCTGCTTAATTTTGTAAAATCAGAGTATTGCCCACTTGCTGCAGACACTAGTCTGCTTGTTTAAAAAAAAAATTATCCCATTGGCAGACAACCAATACACAAGAACATCTACAAAGAAGCTGTTACAGTTTATCGTGCAGTAATCCATGGATTAAGGTCATTAATAGCCCTCGATGACATACTGCCATGACTCCAAAGGTGCTCTTCTGGCTTACAGGATATACAGAACATAACCCCCTCATAAACATTTCCCCTGAGATACTGTCTTCTAAATCTTCAAAAGAAAAGAAGAAATGAGAAAAAAATAGAAGGCAGATGCCTAGCACAATATCTTGTGATGCATAAAAAAAAAGTTATAATGTAAATAAGCCACCCTGAGTTTTCTTATTTTTCAGACTGATGTTTTCACAGTAAAACAGTTGTTGGCAACTGAAATTTTGATCCTCGGGGCTAAAATAGCAAGCCAAGACATTCTCCCATGCCCGGACGATAAAGCTGTAAGTAAAACTTTCAAAATAAAATCTGAAATTCTCAATTCTACCCTTTAATTATTTATATGAAATAAGCTTTCTCATTCTGTTGATACAAGAACACAAATATATCTTCATAGAAAACACTGTGTACTCCTCAAATCCCAGGGGATCATTAATCATCTTTTATGCAGCACATGAACTACTTTCACAGAACTTTTTAGAATAGTTTTCTAAAGGATGTCTGATGTCATTAGGAAGTCAGAAGAAGCTGATGCCCTAACAACATAATTGCTAAATATCCTACAAATAGGAGAATCCCTTTGCTCTTCCTAAACTTATGCTCATATCTGCACTATCCATACATGTAATTTCCAATGCTATTAACTTACCTGAGTCTCCAATACCAAAAGTAAACAACCTTTTGTGTCAAATCTGAAGTAATGGATAGTCTTTTCTCACTTCTGTTGATCTAAATGAAAAAATCTGCACTCTTTCCATATGATTTGTTTCTTCAGGTCTCTGGGAATGGCACAGTATTGTGCCACTGTGTATTTTCATTTACCATGAAACAATTATAATTCATAAAATGTACTCGGGAGAATACAATTGTCCTACCAGCTGCAACTAATTCTATATCCCACAGTCACATGCAATTTTTGTAAACAACATAGTGACATTTAAAAAAAAAAACCTTAGAAAGAAATCTTACAAGCTTCAGTAAACAAACGTTATGATAAACAACATTTGTTTCAATATGCATCTTACCAAGAACGAATCACTCATCATTTCCTATTTTACTTTCACTACGATGTAGTAGCATTTTCACTATGCATGCAGTTTCTCTTTCTTACCTTTAAGGAATCAAAGCAGGCAATAACTCTTCCATTTTCAACCTGGCAACTTTTAGGGGGGTGTGCAAATTTGCATTCTTCATCAGAGCGTGAACAAGTTCCCCTCTGAAACTGCCTGCACACTTCTAATGTCAGCCATTTTGTGTCTCTTACGGGAGCAACATTCAAAGCCATGATGAGAAGCTGATTTTGAACTTGTAAGTTGCTGTCAGGTGAATTATGCTGAGGAAAATTCCAAAACTAATTTCCAAAACAAAAGGGGCGGCGGGGGGGGATCGGAAAAAAAATAACTTCAATTCCAATTGAAAAGAAAGTTTAAAAAAACAAAGCGGGGGACGATTAACGGCGTCCAACACACACAAAGCAGAGCAAGCAGAGAAAGTTTATCAGCAAGCAGTCACTCATCAATCATTAAGTCCCGCTTGTAGACTTTTGGCTGGGAAAACACATGCTCAGTCGCATTTCTGTCTGTAAAACACGTGGGTTTGTTGATTGTAATCACGGATGCACTGGTTTAAAGCCAAGGTCCGTCAATGCAATGGCACTCCTTGATAGAACAGCACTTCTCTGACGGCTGCTTGCCGATATTGATTACACGAGAAAGCAATGCAGTCATTTGTTCATGTCCCAGGAATAATAATAATAATAATCCTCTTTCTGCTTTCAGTTTCCCATCAACTAATTGGCAAACGGAGACAGCTGAGGTATCTTCTGCCAGGTGTAAGGTGAAGGCAATGTCTGGCTGGCAAAGATGGGATTTTGAGAGCACAGGCGTAGCAGTCCTCGCTCGTAGAAGTGACTCGGCAAAGGCACTTTTTAAGTCACTGACCTGACAAAACAAATACAGCATCAGTTCACGTGCAACTCATTCAAATCAACATTATGAAACCTATAGCCCCTTTTTATCAGATATTATAAACATACAGCCAAAGTTCACTCTTTTTTTTTTCCAAAAAAAACAAAACCAAACATCCTCCTTTGTGAAGTTACACGTGACAAGGGAATAACCAGTTGAAACATGTACTGCAGTAATATTCCAGGCAGCAATCCAAAAGTTGGGAATTATTTAAATAGATGAATGTGGCAGACACAATAATTAGGCAGGCTAGTTGTGAAACAATTCAATCAAATGTGCTTAGTCTCCAAAACTGTATACAAGAACCCATTTCCATTAATTTATCACTTGGCCCTTAAGATTGTGTTACTGCATTATAAGTTATTACTCTTTATTTGTTCTTCCTTGGAAATGAGGATGGTAGCATTCTGCTCAGATTTTTGTGTCTCTATTTCTCAAGGGGAAAAAAAGCAAAAAAAATGTCATTCCAAAATTATAGGAAATAAAACCTTCCATAGGCAGACAATAGAGTTGGTTTTCCTGTTAACATAGAGGCTGTTCTACAAAGGCTTCATGAAAGGGTTCAACCACCAAGTCACCATGCTCCAATAAGTCCTTTCTAACATGAAGCAGTCTTTATCTAAATATTCTTTTGATTTAATTAGCATTTGTGTACCTCTGCAAATACATCCTTCAGCATCTTAACCTCAGATTCCAATATGGCACTTTAACTATTTGGGGACTATAAAATACCTAGGATATTTTACAGAAAAACAGATCTGAAAATCAAAGGGTTCAATACTACAAAAATTTTAACCACTAACTGTATTTCATACAGAGACAGTGAAACCATGAACATGGTATTTCCTTCTATTCAGCTTCAGAGGAACACAACTTCTACTTTGCAAATACCAGCCAGAAACATTTGATGGATTATTTTTGTGCGAGAAAAAAGAAAAGAGGAAGGACTGGAATAAGCGAGATTTTAAAATATGTCAATAAAAATAGTCCTAAAAACACTGTTAGCTTTTCCATGTCAGAACAATTAGCATTCTGTGCTTGGATTCACTGGTCTTAATTGAAGTCAGTATTGCTAGTTAAGTGAGTAAAGAATTATCCACACCCAGTTTCAGGATCACATCCCAGTTCTGACTTCTAGGTCTTCACATCAAAAGGCTACTTCACATCAAAATTGCTACTTAGCAATGCTACCAGAAGGGGTTTTACTATGTGACCAACACTTATACCAGAAATTCCTACTGCTAGCATGAATAAAGGCAATGCAATACTAATTGCTCAAAAACTCAGTTTCAAGTTCAATGTGCAGTAAGATGAGTCTGGATGATACTTAGCTTTAGCCGTCATAAAGAACAACAAGGGGCAAGAGAATCAGTACATTTTGAAATAATTCTATGCAATTATAGTACAGTTCATAAATGACTAACTCCTCAAATTAAATATTCCATCAATGTTGTCTGACAGCATCAATGAAGAATGAGATTAAGCTGAAAGCATACAAAGAGGTGAGAAAATACTCTTAACTGATGAAAAGGAAAGAGAGGAGGAAAGACAAGAAGAGCCTCTCCACAAGGGCTTGTTGAGCTGATAGCTTGTTGGGCTGATGATTTAGCTGGCTAAATGTAAAAAAGGAAATACTCTCCCTAGGGCCACACATTCCAATTCAGAAATGTCAGTAATGGTTTTCAGTAATAGATGTAGGAGACAGACAGAAATTTTGGGAAAAGGGTAAATGTTATGCCGCACACTGCTGAAAGTCACAAGTAGTAATACTCCGCAGGGCTGCACACCATAAAAATTGACAAAGCTGGTTCTCAAGTAGTAGGTGTTAAGACTGAAAAAAACCAGACACAGCACGTGGCAGCAAAGCAAACAGCACACAGCATAGAAATGGCAGTAGCCAAGGTTTTCAAAAAAGAAGTGCACAGCAGAATCACATACAAATTTGTGAGACCACAGCAAGAATTCATACCAAAAAGCATTTGGGGTTGGAGGGTAGAAGAGTAAAACACAGTACCATCCCATTTCTTACCCTCATGTTACATGAAGCTGTTCTAAAGAAAGGGAAGCATGAAAAGTTTGTCTCATAAATCTACATCTTGTCAAACATAATGCCTCCTGATTTCTCAAGTCACCAAGTGCCTCAGGAGTTTCTACTGGTGCAAACTCAGGAGACAGAACTGAGTCCTTTCTGAAGGAGGCCGTGCCTTCAGCAGAAGGCAAGTGCAAACCTAAAAGGTGAGGACAGAATAATTTGGAGTGCTTCACCCCTACCATTTACATGACCTACATGTTCACAACCACATGCTAGGCAGCTGTCATACCTCCTCTGCCCATCACCTGCACCAGGAGGATGAAGGAAGAGAGGCCACCTTGAAAACCTGAACATGGGGGACGCAAAACGAGAAGAGAGGAGAGAAAAGACAAAGCAGGGAATTAAATTATGGGAGAAGCCAAGAAAAGTAGAATTCAACATATGAGGAAAGTGCTCAAGAGAAGGAAAAAATGGGAGTGGAAGGTAGAAAAAGGAAATGGCTGGTTGTGAAACAAAGGAAGGGAGAGACTTCATAGGAAATGGAAGAAAGATGGAGAAAGGTTGTGAACACTGAAAGAGAGTGAAATTCTAGAAGGAAAGCAGAAGAGACTGTGGTTACAGGGAAAAATCTAGCTGTTTGAGTAAACAGGGAAGTAAGGGAAAAGAATGTAATTTACATAAGAAAATATAACAACAACTAAAATAATCATCAATAAAATGCCTGCCAGGCCACACATCATTATTAACATCATAGCTTACGCTGACCTTGTGTGTTGCAAAATCCACTAATTTGGAGAAAAACAGTGGCTCCAGCAAATGCAACTCAGCTCTTCTTCCCACTATTTCTAATTGTATCCCAACGTATCAGCCAAGTTAGCTGTCCTGCCAAAACCAATGGTACCTCACCAGAATAAAGCTCTCAGCACCAAGTATCCCTTATCCTGGCAGAAGGTTTTGTTTGCTTGATTGTTTTGTTTAGTTGTTTTGTTGTTATTATCATTAATGATCCCAGCTCAAGACAACACTCCCCACTGGAGTGAAACAAACTATCAAAACTTACCAACAATTGAGCTGCAAAATATTCTTACTGAAGATGAAGGAATACTCAACATAAGAACAAATTCTTTTTGTCTTTTTTCAAATATTATGGCTTATTCTCAGTCTCTCACACAATTGAATCAATGGAATTGATCAAGAATGCACCCTTACAAATGCAGTTTTCCATAGGTTAAGTGAAATGAAATTCACAGACATGTATTTGTAAAAGCTATTTAGCTTTGGATGGTTTTTAGGATAAGCATCACTTCCCCTTTGCAGAAAGCTAGCAAGACATAGGAGTAGAAGGCCTTTGTTATGGTTAAGGAAAAAAAAATCCTTTTAATTATTAAACACTACAAAGTACACAGACACTAGAAGCCCACAGTAAAACTTCTCAGAGAAATATGGGGCAGACAACCTCATCTTTGGTAATTGCAAGTGAATACAAAGCCCTGCCCTATTACAAACCAGTTGGATCTTTCATCTGGAAAACAGGAGCTCTTGCTATCTACAAAATATGAGGTACTTTGGTACAGTAGTTTTACTTACCAGCCAGATTATGTGGCAATGGATTATGCAGTATCTGTCTAAAAGTGAAGCTGAGACTTCCTGGACATGATGCAGTCATGCTTCAGCAGATAACATGTAGTAATGAGCAAAGACCTCATCTTCAAAAGTCATCTCTGCAAGTGATGACTTCCAGTAAAGGAGCAGTCTTCTACACAGTCTCACCACAGATCTCTAGAGGAACCACTAAGTCCACTCAAAAGGTGTTAAAACAGTTTTACACTTTTTGAGGTTCAAACACTGTATTATTCATCACATTAAAATCTTCAGTAAGAGATGTCAAGACTGGGGGTCAATTTATTGCTCCTCCTGTCAAAATTTATCAACACAATCCATATATTTCCCCTATAAATATACCAGAAACTCAAGAATTAAAAAGTTAGAAAACCCTCAGTTGTACTTAAAGGGGATTGTGCAGTTTTAAGTACACAAACCCTTCTTTCCCAGATAGAAGAGATGGACTAAATATAACTAGCCTCACAAGTTTGATGATTTGTAAACAGTGCTCTGTTTTAAAAACAAGGAAACAAAACCAAAACACCCCCAAACCCCAGAGACTCACTATGCTGTGAAAGCAAGGTGAGCCTTCTCTAGGTCACTAGCAGGGAGACAGGCTGCTTACAGTGCTGCCCAAATTCAATTAAACATATCAACTCACATGACACAAAACTCACCTTCAGGACCTATCTACAGCCACAAAAACTGACCTGCTGGATACTCCAATGCCAATACAACGCATTGAGAACTTAGTTTTCAAACCCAGCATACATGTACTGACACTCTTCAGAGACAAACTGTTTTCTCAGCCAAATGTGAGATCTTTCTCAGGAAGACCAATGTCAACTCTCTGACCCCAGGGAAACAATACTGTATAATTTTGAGCTCTTGGCCAAAAGCAGGTTGCTGCTACAACTTCTATCCATTTACATATAAACAAAAACTCACGTTGCATTCTCCCAGAAAATCATGTTCCTAGTCTTACATTTCAGAAACTTTTTAACAAAGAAACAATAACTCTGACCACACAGGAGACACCAGGCCCAAAGAACTTCACGTCAAAACTTTAAGGTCTGGTTGGAAGTTGGAAGCAGTAGAAAACAGGCTGTCTACCCTTAGACAGGATTAACCATAATCATCACTTAGCTCCACATTCCACAGCACAAGTTCAGAAACCAGCAATGTCTTGACCACATACTACTATAACTCAGATTCTCATTATGTTCTTTTTTGTTCAGGAAATAAACTGATCTCTAAAAAATAAATAGTTTAGCCACTTCTTTCAACCTAGACTTACTAGTTTTGAATTAGTGATTTTACCTGGGTCAGATGATGTGGGATGAAACACAACCATTTCCAGATGCCTTGAGACATCTGAAAATACAGATTAACCCATGTGCCCCACACTCCACAGATTCATCTTGAGACTACTGACAAGAACTGTGTTCCTTCAAAAAGCTGCTGCTTCTTCAGCAGTTGACCTATTTGCAAAGGAAACTTGCTTTGCCTTTCACTATGTTTACAGACAAAACCCAGTGGAAAGATTCCCTGCATAAGTTTAACACAAAGGAATGGTTCTGTAACCAGATCAAGTTATGTATCCTGAACATTTACAATGGAAATGCAGATATTCAAAGACTGACAACTACTGAACCCTCACCCTTATTCCAGGAAAAGGCATTCAAATCCCACTAAGTCACCTCCTGTTTGCAGCTGCATAATGGACTCCAGTTTCAAATCATTCAGGATACAGACATATGTTTAGGAGACACTGGCAAGTGCTGTAGTCCAGAAGACGTGGAACTTTGCTTCCATTTTTCAACTAAACCTCATTGTCACACTCTTAAATGTCTTTTTTTCTCCCCATTGTTTTTGCTGTAAAAACAGAAGAGAAGTTGCCCACTAAAGGACAGCCACAACCCCACAAGCTCACTCCACTGTTACTTTAAATTCCAGTTACTTGCCATTTCCTTGACTCCCCTGTGAAGTTCTGTCTTGAGCTCCCCCAAACTCCCTGCTGAGGAAAGCAAGACTGCAGCTTAATCCCAAGGCTACAGCTGGCTCCATTCTGATCTGCCTCATCAGGTGCAGAATAACACAGCAGCACAATGCCCCTGCTTCACACATGCCGGCCAGCTGAACAGAGACACGGCCATGGCTCACATCCCAATCCTGATGGAGCTGGGAGCGGAGCAGGCAGGACAGGGCACTCCACCTGCAGAGGTTGGGCTCCTCTTCGCAAGCACCTTTAGCTACACTGCTGTATCCCACAAGACATGCTCCCTGACCCTGGAAAGCAAGGCTAATTTAAGCCTCATTCTGCAAGATCCTCCACTAGCCAATACAAAGAGGATCAAAAGATGCCAACTAGAATTACAGTAATCTCACGACTATAAGGCGCACCCTTTTGACTAAAATTTTCCCCAGAACCCGGAAGTGCGCCTTATAGTCCAGTGTGCCTTATCTGATGGACAAAGTTCAGAAATTTGCCTACCCAGAAGTGAGAGCTGCGAGCCACAGGGGGAGCCGGCAGGGCCATGGCTGCCAGGCGGAGGCGGGGCGGAGCAGCGGGCACGCCCCGGCCCCGTGGAGGCGGAGCCGCCCCTCCAGAGGCACGCCCCGGCCCTGTGGAGGTGGAGCCGCCCCTCCAGAGGCACCCCCCGGCTTTGTGCAGGTGGCACGGCCCCTCCAGAGGCACGCCTCAGCCCCGTGGAGGCGGCACGGAGGGGCAGCGGCCACAGCCCGGCCCTGGAGAGGCGGCACGGAGCAGCGGCGGGTATGCCCCGGCCCCACCGGGTACAGGCGGGCCTGGGGGCCCGCGGCACCGCCCCTGCTGAGTACAGGCGGGCCCGGGGGCCAATGGCTGCCGGGTTGAGGCGAGGCCTTGTCCAGCAACCGCATGGGGGGAGCTGGGGGCGGAGCCTCACTGCAAAAATAAGTGCGCCTTATAGTCTGGTGCACCTTATATGATCTATAAAGTTGAGAATTTTGCTGACTCCCGGGGGGTGCACCTTATAGTCCAGTGCGCCTTATGGTCATGAAATTACTGTAAATTTTTAAAAAAAGTAATTTTACAGACAAATAATGTGACAGTCAGCATGCTTGTTAATCATGTTTGAATAAACTACATCTTAAAGAATGAACATACAGGAGATTCTCCTGTGGTGGATAGGTTTTTCTCATCCCAACAAAGTAAGGAAAACAGGACCAGAAGTGATGCAACAGTACAGAGGTATCATTCGTCAGTGAGTACTATGTCAACTTTGTGCCTTTTCTCTTTAAACCAATTCCTAATATTCATATTTTTTGTATGTACTTTTATACTAGATATCTAGCAAGACTGGACAATGCACAGTAGAGTTCAGCAGTGTCTGCACAGTTATGTAAAAAGATAGCATTAAAACCAGAATCAAGCTTTTGGCTCTCTGCACTATTGCGGAGTCACAAAAAACAATAATCCCTAAATTCGAGAAACAAGAGAAAATAAGACAGGTTTCCATGAAACATCATCCATTCTTTGATGGCAAACAAAACTTGCAAACATTTCTTTAATAATTTTCACAGGTTTTTTTCCACTTTAAGATGTTAAGCAGCCTCCATGTGACATTGAGGAAACCAGTATTGCTCAAATGAGGAAGAAGTCAGAACTGTTGTATCGGGGAAGCAGCCCAATTGTTTAATCAGGTGGCTGGTAGCCAAAAACACTAAAATTGTAATCCTGGGTCTTGTATTAATTCAACATAAACTAGCTGAAGTCGGAAGTGACAGGACATACAAAAAAACCATTATTTATTTGCTTGACTTGGAGATCAACTATTGCCACATCTCTTTGTCTGTTATAGAACCAGCAATGAACACTTGTGAACTGTAATTCAGATGAACACTTTACACAGAGACAATCCTAACTATTTTAGTTAAGCTGACTGAAGTCCAGGGACAGACTAGAAAACATTAGTCTGCCTTATTTAAACTGAGCATGACCTTCAAATCAGTTTTGCTAAATGAGCCATGTCTTCCTTGTCACGATCACTAATGTGCCAGGTTCAGGCTTTTGAGTATGTCCCCCACTATTTACAGTATGGCAATGAGCTTCTCGTAAAAACCTGCCGCTTCCCTTTGAAGCTGACTTTACAATATAATAACACTCCTGTCCTTTGTCCCCAGGGAAGTAGGTGAGGAGGAAGGTGTACCACCGACTGTGAAACAACTGACACAGCCTGGGACCTTTTCAGCAACCCACTGTACTACTTTGCTAATGGACCGTGAAATATTTCTGCTGAACTTTAGGCCAGTGGATGACTACAGCCCACAAGAGTATTTTCTAATACCAAAGTGCTTCGAAGTCATGCTGGAAAAACTAATGCTTATTATGCTTCAGTTAAAGTGCAATTACAGAAAGAGTTTTCTTCTTCTAGCAAACTACTTTTGTTTTTATTCTACTCCTCCTGTCTTGGTTTGTATCTTCTCACAGTTTTTAACTTAAATGCTTTCTAAGTCCAAACTAACCTGCTTTTATCCTCTAGGTGCATGAATTTCATACACAAAATTCTGTTCCCACCTTGACAAGAGGGCAAAAGCAATTTCTGTTTCTGTGCCTCGGCAAGCAGAGTTAATCATCCCCGGCAGCAATGACGTTACCACTTGGCCTCTTGTGGACACAAATGTTTTGCTTTTGGCAGAGTGCAGCACGTAATAGCTATTAATCAAACCCAATTCCCCAGAAAAGGGTACCCCACTGCATTAGGAGCTTCCACTCACACTCAGCTGCAGACAGCATTGTATTTATGCTTTTTTAGGACTGTAAAATATTTATAGAAAAGTGTGCTTATGTACAGTGAAATTTTTATAGACTGGCATGGAGGGAACGCGTGATCAAATTACTGTTCTCACCTGCCAAAGGACCGATACCATGCTGTTACACAGGAGCACAATCTAAAAGAGCTCAGGCTGTTGTCAATTTTCTGTTTTCTCCAGTCCAGCTTTGTGCTAAGACAAGAAGGTAGAACTCTTGCCGAGGTATTTGTTTATATGACAAACAGCATCCCTTTGCACTGAAAGACAAGGATAAGTCTGAACAAACCAAGGACTGTATGTAAACTAAAGACATGTTGAATTCACAAGCTGTACATGTTTTAAGACTGCCAACAGCATTATTAATAATATACTCCAGCAAATTACCCGGCTCTGGGAAGTTGCATGGCACATCCAAACCAAGCTCCCGAGGCAAGGGCAGCAAGAGCACTACCTAATGCTATTAACTTCGACTGCCTCTCAAGTGCTAAAACCATTTTGCAGAACAGATTCCTTACACTAAATTCAAGCAGCATCATTGTTCTGAGATAAAATACCTGCATTCCTGTGCCATTTTCTCCACCTTTTGCCTGAGTACAAGATAACAACACACACAAGGATGACCTTAGCAGATGAGACAAAGGGTCTATCTTGCCCAAACTGCAGTCTGTGATTATGGTTCACACTAGACATCTTCAGGAGAGTACAGAAGAACCAGGGCAGGCAGAGCGTGTTAATTTCCATGAATTTTTCCCAACAACCTGTAACGGATGTCTTTGTATTTAATAGGTCTCACTGAATTTTTCTTCCATGGATTTCCTCAACCCCTTGTTCAAATGCTGCTCTGCCTGAAACGTCCTTTATCATGTGCATGAAAAGTAGGATACCAAGAGGAAGCCTGACTGGCTCTCACAATTGTAGACAAAAGCATACTCAGGAGAGGAGCATGGATAAGGAAGGAAACACTTCAGGACTTCTTTGGTGATTCACAAATACTTGAAAACCACATTTGGAGCTGGGGAGTAAGATGACTGATTACAAAAGCCTTCGAGAGAGCCTGTCTTGTTCTACAGTACTCCGGAACGTGTTAAACTAAAAGCTCCAGCAAAAGCGGAGCCTGGAGAAAAAGACTTTTAAAACCTACCACAAGAGGAAGAAACACCAAACCCCCTTCCTCTGCACCCAAAGCTGCATCACCTGGCAACACTCACAGAAGCAAGGATCTTTCTTAGCAATCCAGTGGAGAAGGAATACCTGAGAGCCTGCCTAAAGGAGCCCAAGCAAGGCACTCTTGCATTCTACCTGAGCCAAAGCATTTCACAAGCATCTCAAACCTATTTTGGTTGCCCAAGCAAGCTTTCACCAGAGTCCATTTTATCACAAGGATTCAATTCCCCTTTTGCTCCATTAGCAGCGTCCATGTAACACACAACACCAGTTTTATTTACTTCCAAAACTAAAGAAATCTTCATGAAACAGAACATATGCAAGTGCTTTACTGCTTAAATATCTCACAGGACATACTGCAAAGCCTGATTAGGTGCCTGTGCCAGAATACTTCATATCTTACAGCAGTTAAAAAGATGGAACAGCAACTTAACTTTAAAGTCACCTATAGAACAGCAGATAATTAACAAGTAGCTTCAAAGATTTTTTTTTAAAGTGTTTTTATATTAATATGCAGACAGCAGTTGAAATTTCCCACTAAAAGCTATTTTTTAAAGACCTTTTCCAGCTAAGAAAAAGACAAAAATGTGAGGTTTACCATGCCCTTGAAGAAAAAAAGGTAATATTTAACAGGTTGGTCTCTACTGGTCTCTTCTGAAGGTAGGTTGCCTTTTTGTGCTTTAAACAGAGATGGTTTCCTGTCTGATTATCTTTGGTCCTCCAAGGTGAATAAAGAAAATATTTAATCATGTTCCATATGAAGATGACAGTATAAAATTTATTTTCAAAATTTATGCATTTGTTCACATGAAAAAACAAACAATAAAAACCCTAAACAAAGCCAACACTTAAAACTTCAAAGGCTACCTGTGTTGTATTTCACAATACATAATGCAAGCTCATTCTTTCTGGAATAAAATAAATTTGCATTTAGTGAACCACTCTTCAGTTGTCAAATAGCTATCACTAGTTCAGAAAGAAAATGCTTTTCCTCTAAAATAGTTTTTGCAACTGGTAGCAGAAAAAAAAATAAGAGCTTTTCTCATATGACTTGCAACTACTGGTGAATGTCTGTTTTCCTGGAAGTCTTGAATACTTCTATTTAATCCTGAGGCAAATAATGGAGTTACAACTGGAAGGAGTGCACAATAATCATCAGCAGACATTGCCTACAAAGTAAACTTTATTTTTTCCTGAGCTCCACGATGACGAATTTTGGGTTTGGTGTGCAGTACTGCTACTGACCTTCCTTTTTGCTTGAGCACCAATTAAGAAGCACTGACCCAATAAAAATGGGTCATATCGATCTGTTGTTTTGATTAGTGTAACATGTCTCCCTCAGTCCAAAAAGCTCACCACCCGTTGCCACTCGAAGAAAGTTACTTTTCAACTCAGTTTCATTTTAGAGAATGACTTTTTTTTTTTTTTTTAATTTACAACTAATAGTAGATAAAGTACTTAAACACAGAAAGGCTACACAGAAATAAGCTCAGAAAGTTTACTGGCCTAAAGTAAGGACACTGGATGAGCTCATACTCATTTTTCTAACATGTGTATAGTTCATTCGTCTGTAAGAGGACATACACTACATTCAGGTTTCTGTCAGGGAAAAAAATCCTAAAACACAACAAAAAACACAGCCAGTATCTTTGAAAAGCAACTTCAATATATAAAGTCTTTGTTCTAGTTTCTCCTAGCTTAGAAATTGAAAAGGGAATAGATTTAGGCAGCCATGCTGACAGGTTAGGCAGTGTTAATCTATGTCTCAGAGCCAGGCATGTCTCCACCCCTAATCAAAAATTTTCTCAATATTCAAATTACAGCCTCTATTTTAACTCAGCTATTTATTGTGAAGAGAGGAGTAGGAAAAAAAAATATCTTAAAAACGCTGAAAAATCGAGTGCTTTCCCGCTTTGACACAATTGCAATGTTTTGCAGTGAAAACTGAACACATTTCCTATAAATGGTTCAACAGAGCCCTCTTCCAGACCTTTTTCTACTATCTCTGCTTACCTTAACTGCAGGGATTTCTCCATCCTGCTGGGGATGGCAGAACAGGTAAGCACAGCCTGGCATTCGCCAGCACTTCCAAAGCAACAGAGATGCATCTGATAACTGAGCACAAGCAACTGGCTTTTGGCAAGTGACAGTTTTCTGCTCACATTGCAGTGGAAATTTTGGACTGGTCAAAGTAAGTCTCGACATTTTTGTCCTCTTCAGAAGCTTAATTCATTTGTTGTAGCTCAGGCTTGGTGGCAAAAGGATATTTAAAGACACACTTAGTTTTGCACTTTACAGTATGTATTGCCTTACATAACTTCTGTGTTAAACCATAATTTAAGAGCTCCTTTAAACCATGCACAAATATCAACTCGATATACAACACCAGTTTTGAAAGATGATACCAAAATTTCTGTGTTACAAAGTGAATAAACAGCAAAAAAGAAAAAATAAATTTGATTTGGTCAAATGAGTGACATCATCAATACCACTCAGAGATAAAAAAACTATATAAACATAAAAAGTGGACTGTTGCTGTTATGCTTACACATACTTCTATTCCAAAACCCAAGTCTTCAAAAATGACTTAAATGTGTGTTTTGAATGTACCTCATTTTAGTGCAATATTTGCTTAGCTTGTAAATAAGAGATTTTATAACTTCTAACCTTCAGCCTGTACATGCTCTGGTCCCTGACACCTGGTAGGAACTCCTTCCATTTCATACAACATTTTCAGAATAAAACAGATGAGACATAGAATCAAACTAGACCAGAAAATAAAACCCAAACAAAACAAAACAAAATAAAAAAAAAAAAAACAAAACAAAACAACCTCCCTGTCGGTCAAAGTTATGCCCTCTAGTTTACTGGCTGCAAAGTTTGCACTACCAATATTTGGTTTTCACAGAGATAACCACTTTATAACAATGCATAGGTTCTAGAAATCCTGAAAACCTACTTAAATGGTTCTTCACCACATTTATCCTTCTGCCCACCACCTGAAAGAATAGAAGCCATTTATAGCAACTGAACAGGACTGTCTGCTACAAAACAACAAACCCCCCCCCGAAAATACAAAAGATCCCAACAACAAAAAACCCCACAAAACCAAAACAAGAACAAAGAAACTCCCCAAAAAACCCAAACCAAAACAAATCCCCCCACAGACCCACCAAAAATCCCCAACCTCCCAAAAAAATTATACTCTGAAAACATAGAAAAGGGAGCGACAACAAAGATGCAGTGGTATTCTAACTCTATGCTTTCTCACCAAAAAAAGTTTACTCAATTTATACATTGAGGGAGTGGTCAACTTAATTATCATGGTTCTGTAATGTTGAATAGAAACCCACAATTTAAGATCCCATAATTTTTTACCAGATGAACAAAGTCCATCAGGAAAACAATTAATGAATAATCCAATAATCCTGCATGATGTACCCTAGATTTCCTAACTGCAAAACTGGAGTCAAAATAGCCACACAAATTAAAAAAAAAAAAAAATCAGAAAAATAGAAACTTGTCCACAAATTTTAAAGTTCTGTTTCAGGAAAATCATTTTTACCTTCCAGTGAAGCACTTCACAGATGGGTGAGATACAGGTGGTTATTCTCACCAAAGCAGAATATTGCCACTAAGTCTGTTCTAATTTAATTTATCTTCAACAAAAAAACCAACAAAACCCCCTAAACCATCGCCACTTTATACTGATTCCTATTACAAGAATCATCAAGTTCAAGAAGACAACCCTACTGCAGCACAGCTATCTCTTGCCCATTTCACCGGAAATCTGAAAACATCAAGTGCATTTCATAAAACCTTATCACCTACAAGTATGTTTACAAGCAACTGCCAGTTTTCATTAAGGACTGCAATTCTGACAATGGTAGGGAAGAGCTAGGAAATACAAGTCCTAAAAACTCAAAACTGAGCAAAACGAAAGCAAATTAATAATCTCATCTTTGTAACCTGATGATTTTTATGGAACCCAGTAATTGTGGTGACTTAGGCCTTACGGATGTTAAATTCAATTTAAAAGAACATCTAAAAGTACTAAGCATTTGCAGACAGTATGAAGACTAAAGTCAGAGCAGAAGTTCACAACAAACTCATAAGATTAAATATTATTTTACTTCTAATTATATACGGTAATTTTCATAATTAGGTTTTCCAAGAGAGTTTCCTTCTCTGCTTTGCAACAATAGCCATAACCAGTAAGACAGTTTGCAATTAACATAAAATTTTTGCGAAGTCATACCTGAAGCCAACTGTGAAGAGTTACAAGAGCATCTCATGATAATGAATTTACTGGGTGATAAAATGACAACAGTTTTAGCATAAAGATAGGCACAATAATGCAGATGAGGGAAAAAACTGACAAATAATGAATAGCAAATACACAGCACTAGGTTCCAACAAGGCACTGCTACAGAGGGAAGATCATGTGGACATTAGAGCAATTCGATGAAGACTCCAGCAAAATATTCAGCAGCTGATAGAGTATAAAACAAGCAGAACATTTGGCACTATCAAAGGAAAACAAAAAAGAATTACACTAGTGTGCATAGTCATGGAGCATGTAACTCTGAAATGATAAAAGAGTGAGAGAACAGTAACAGCACCATCAGCACTGAGGAAAGGCTTACATGTACAAAGAGGCAACAGCGAGGTTTCTGACAACAGAAAGAATACAAAATTCACACAGACTGATGATGAGGACCGCCAGATTTTGACTAGGACGCAGGGAGTGTTCAGTCATTTACCAGTGGGGAAGCCATGGAAAAGACAGCTGGTTTTGCACACAGCAAACAGCACAAGGGTGAAATTAAACAGTAGGTGATGTGTTGAAGGTCAAAAATACCAACAAGTTAAAAAATAACTTTTCAATTAAAAATCAGATTAGTCATCAGAATCTACAATGGCTACTATGTCCAAGAAGCAAAGCCCCCCTCAAAAAGCTTCTCAGCCCAGGTAGTTCGAGCCACACACCAGTCAAGACACTGATGTCTTCTGCCTTCATCATTTTTGGAGGGCAGCTCCTTACAAGCTCTGCAACCAAGACAGGCTCCAAATCCATAGGAACACACTGATCCTCAAGCCCCACTGCAAGAAACTCAACACTTTCATCTCCTATTTCAAACAAATCTATTTCAGAGATGACAGACTCATCCCACCTGGCTTTGAGCATTTCAATGAGTCATTGGTGACCAAAAAGCACTACCTCCTTCACCCTCCTTGTGCCAAAGGGGAGACAAGCACCTGAGGTCACCATGAAGCCACCAACCCAACTGGACAGACACATGCCCACAAGGACCAGTAGATGGATTGTGCCACTGGCTCTGCACTCCAGAGGAAGGATTTACCAACTCGAGAGAGCAAACAAACCCAAACACAAACACGTTTGCTCTTGGACCTTACTCTCTCGCCTCCTCAAGAAACTGGGGAAAGAAGCTGGGACAGAAACAGTGAAAAACCAGAGGGATGAGAAGGACTGCATCCCTCCTGCCCTAGAGAAGTGTCCAACCAGTTCTGGCTCCACAGATGAGGTCCAGGTCCAGAATACAGATTCAGTCGCAGGTATCACTCTCCAGCTCCTCCCACCGAGAGGGATGTTGTGGCTTCTTACCACTTAGGACCTTTTACACCAGGGATTAAGCTGAAGGCTTGTTCCCCGCTGGCGTTTCCACTTCAAAGAACTGCTACTGTGGATACTAAAGCCTTTGAAAGCAGCCTCTGCACAGTCCTGAACATTAAATGAGGTCTTTAAAAAAAAGGAGTGGGGGGGAAAGTGGAAAGTGCACTGGCTTTATAAACACATCAGTGGGGCCACTTTCAAAGCCTTTCATGCCATCTTCAATGTGACAGAAAATCTTGGCGTTGTTTTAGCCACCACCCCAACTGCCTTAAAATTATGGCAATAAAGTAATCCATCCTCAAAGTGTTTTCCAGCATTAGCAGAGGGGAACTAAAATACACAAGGGAATTTTAAAAAAAGAAAAATACACACAAAGCAAAAAAGTTTTTAAAGACAAGCACTAGACTCCAGGACAGCGGCGCGCCGTGCTGCCAGAGCATGTTCAGCATGCCAATAAGGACTGCAGCACTGCAATCCCCAGCACCAGCAGCCCACGCACCGGCGTCCTCCTCTGCAAAAGCCTCATGCCAGCTGGAGGAGGTCCCCAGGCCACACCACTTTTTGGCTACAGGGTAAGGAGATGAAGGTGGGAAAGCTGGCATTGGTCTCCTCACGGCAGAGAGAGGCTGTAGCAGGGGATGCTATGCTACAGGTTAACACAACCATCAGAGAAATCCCATATGTGTTATCACAGCCTTTTAAGTAAATAAGAGCGAGGCAGTGCTGAAGTCCTGATTCATTAACTGGGCGCAGAGGTACACTCCTGCCAGCAGTGAGCCTGCCTGTCCTGCCAGGGGCACAGCCAGAGGGGTCTGCTGACAAACCAAGGCAGCTCTAGGCTTGAAATATGCACATAGCTGCTGATAACAGCACTGCAGATAGTCTGAAAAGCAGAAGGAAATATCAAAAAAAAATTTTAATGGACTAAAACAGGTTTTGCTGTCCTACGAGGCAGCCAGCTTTACCCACCTCCCACAGAGAGCTGCCAAAGGAGACTGTGAATGCACAAGTCTGACATGCTGAAACCCAGCATTGAAACATCATCCTTCTGAACAATGGAAAATAATGGAAAACTTGCCACTTGGAAATTGTAGGTTAGTGTTAGACTAAGTTCAAAACATTGCCCATGACACCTATAAAGTACACAAATCATGACAGATTCAGAAAACTGGGGGCTGGGGGACCGAGCCATTCAACACACCTGAAGTATATATAACAGAGCAGTAGGGGGAAAACAACCCAAAACAACAACATAAAATTCCTCAGAAGCTCAAGTTAAAATGTATTCAGTCTGGATAGGAATGAACACTAGAGGGTTAAAAAACCAAAAAATTATTTGCCAGGCCTCATAAAAACCATACTGAAAAGTTGCCTTCAGAATTCTCACACACAAAAAAAAAAAAAAAAGAAAAAAAAAAGAAAAAAAAAAAGTCTAACCAAATCCTAGCTTTCTTCTCATCTTCCATAAAACTACCACAGGAGAACATTCCTGCATTTTTCCTTACCTGTACTCTCTAATTCTGCTTACTGTCAGAGGTGCTGTATTCCCTGCAGGAGAGATTTTACAGCTCATGAACCTCCAGACTGACCTTGTCTCTATTTATGAGTTCAGCAGTGTATGGTGCCCAGATCTTCCCAAAACACTTCCCAAAATGTTTATCATCCACTCAGAAACGGATGTAAAAAACACACTGATCTAAAAGAGAAAAAATTAATAGACTCTGATATGAACCATCTGTTCCTACTTCTTGATCCTTCTTCTTTATGCAACGACTGTATCACTTAATCCCTCACACTGTCTTTATTAGCTATTGTTTTTTTGTAGCACAAAAATCAAAGATGAAAAATTTTATTTTTATGAGTGTGTGTATATTATGTGTGTGTGTATTTGTGGACATATATATAGGTATGAAAAAGGAGGGAGGAAAAAAAAGGAAAAAATAAAATTAATCATAGAGAGAGCATGAACCTCTGTGCTTATCAATTTGTTTACAGCTGAGCTCTTCTAACTGGCAAAGTTTCAGGTATCACAAGCCCACCAGATCTTTTGCCAGACTTACGACTCCAAGAATCCTACAAGTCTTCTTCAGAAGCGGCAAACTGCACACTGGCAGTTCTCAACAGCTTTGGTAATCATCAGTAGCACAAAGAGTCCCCTACATAATTAGTATTTATTTGTGTTAGTTATAAGGATTTTGCATATAATCCCCTGTTAGGTATGCTCTTCAATCTTCACAGCCCCAGACTTTTCCTTTTTTAGCATGCCTGAAATACTGAGCTAAGAACTTGACATCGCCAGCATTATCGGAGAGAGAGCTCGGTGTTTTAACGGCCCAGTTGCAAAAGAATAATAAAAAATTGTGGTGATTAAGAAGTTGGCAGATTATAGAAAGGGGCTGCATAACTTCTTTCTCCTCATGCACTCTCTACTTGAAATAGAGCCACGAAGTTTGGTTTTAAAAGAAGAATTTTCAAAAAGAAGCCTCTGTCTATCAATAACCAACAACTGTCACTGCATTTGCTAATAATGTATAAGGAGATTAGTTTAATTAGTCAAATAGTTCATAGTGCTATTATTTGAACTAGTTTTCAGCACTGACACTCTCTTGAAATGAGTTTTATTTTCCTCAGGGTATAATTTCAGCCTGTTTACAGACCAGTTACATAGCACTGGTGCACATTAGTTAACCATAACACATTATATTAAACATATTAAAATCAGATTCACAATCAAAGTTTTAAAAAGAAAATACATACTAAAAATTATAAAACAAGTGATTTAGTTCTCTTTTGCTAAAATTTTGCAAGAGCTATATTAGTAAAAAAAGGAAAAAAATAATTTGACTTTTAAAAAAGCGTTTCTTCCCTGGAAGAGAAAAACCAATCCTAAAAGTCAGAAATTTCTAGTAACATTAGGAAGCATGATACCACTAATAGCTATCACGTGAAATTTAACTATTACCAATGTGTTAAAACTGTATGCAAAAAAGTTAATATGTAATTTAAATTAAACACTCTCTTTCTTATCTCTCGGTATTATAAAAACTGAACATTTTACAGAGCTTTTACAAATAAACACAGTACAGATTATTTCTGACATATTTCTGAGCAACAGAAGAAGATTCATTTACAGTTGAGGTGATACCCGAGTGCCAGAAATCCCATGCAACATTAAGAGCCATTTTTCTTGCTCAGGAAAAAAAAAAATTAAAAATGGTAGAACATAATTATCTCACATTTCTGTAAAATGTACACTTACAAACTAAGAAGCTGATTTGCCTTTATAAACCCTCTAATGTCAAGTACTATCCTTCAGGACCTCTAACTCATTAGAAAATTCTATCTTAGGAAAATAGAGTAATTCCAAACAAAGTAATTGTTCCTTGAAAACAGACAGACCGCACATCAGAAGGTGACCACACTAATAGCTCTGATGAAATACACAGAGTAATTAAGCAGAAAAGATATTACTAAATGAAAGGAGACACCAGAATCTGGTCTGAAATACTTTTATAGATGAAATAAATGTAAATACAGAATATTTAGTACCATCTCTACTCTCTAAGAAGAATGTTCATTTACCTAACCATATAAAGTAGCAGTATATGTGCACCTTGACCAGGAAATAATTTTTTTAATCCTTTTGTCATTTGATTGTCTATCAGTAGTTTGACACAAACTACTTGAATAAGTGATGAATGCAAATTTTCACTCTGGTAGTCAGGCATAACAAGACAACTCTAGATATTGTGATCTACGAGGTATGGAAAGCAGACACTGAAATTATCTGAAAGTAAGAGATTGTCTCAAAACAGGAAACTGAAAAGTTTTTCTCTGAAAGCTGTGCATGAAAACAGTTTTATTTGCAAAAACTAAATATTTGTCTCATGTTTTATAGCTTGAAAAAGATCAGTTTACTTGCTTCTAATTATCAGGCTTTGCCTCACATGTTTAATAGAGTCTGCACACAAATAACACATTTAAGCATCAATAGTGATAGAGAGTCAGACATATAAATCCACGCCCTATGGATTTGTAATAATAATAATGTTGTAAATCCTGATGTGTTTCATTTGTTAGCAGATCTTGAAATTCTCAGAAGGCACAAGGTTGTTCTTACTTAGAAGACCGTAGCATTCGAAAATAACTGCTTCATGAACTGAGTATGTGTCAACAACCCAGCCACACGTCTCCAGCAAGTACTTGGCCAGGGAGCAGGGAAGTGGTATCAACCTTCTTTGAGCAGGGTCAGCTGTGAGGAGCTGGGAGGTGACATTAGGAGTTCTGAGTACATGTCCTGTACTTCTCCTTGAAAAATGGGAGGGGCAACAGGCACTTGGTCTATGGACAGTTGGTCTAGAAGGGCCTACTTGCCACAAGACTGTTAAAACTCATCTAACTCATTCCTAGGATAAAGGAAATCTTGAAACTTTCCCCCCAAAAATTACATCACTGGAAGTTTTTTTTTTAGGCAGCAAAAGGTTCTTCTATCTGATTTCTCTTTAAGAAACTGATCTTTAGTCTTCTTCAGTATATGCATTTATTTTTTCTATCAACATCTTGGCTCAATGTAAGTATATATATATGCAATGTACATGGATATTACAGGATAAATAAGAAGACAACATTATCTTGTTGTCTCACCAACATGTAATCTTAGGAGTAAAAAAATTTTAAAACCCAACTATATTACGTAGTGTACATATAAATGATGCTGCTGTAACACAACTGAAGTTAGTGTATTAATTCAGATCACTAACTGGGTGACATCCTGAAAGGCACTGAGCACCATCAATACATATGGCAGTCTGAGAAAGTTGAAGAGGCTTCAGCATATCACAGGATGGGAAATGTTCTCAGAGCATTCCTGAAACACAATGGTAAAGTTTGTTTCCTATCTAATAAATAATAATAACAACTAAAAACTACAATATTCTCCCAGAATTTTACAGACTTCTGCCTAAATATCTCTTCCTTCTCTCTAGAGCATTTAACATAAATCTTCTCCATTCCTTCCTGAGACTCCTCCTCTGGAAGAAAGTTGATGTGCCTTAGCACAGTGAAATCATTGCTCTAAAAGCCAGCCTGCTCATTAAATTATTCTGCTAGCTGTGTGTTCTCTCATTAAAAATGTATAAAGATCAGATAATTGCAGCACATATTATTAACCTTGTTTTCCTTGTTTTCATGTACAGGTTCTGTTTTGCTGCCTAGACAAAGACCTGGAAAGGGCAGTTTTCTACAATAAGCTAAACTATAATATGAAAAATTCCCCCAGCTTTCCCCGAAGAGCACAAGGAATCACAGCACAGTCAAAAACACACATACTTTTATAACAGGGTAAAATACTGTAATCTCGTTGTATACCCATACAAATCTAAAACAGGCAAGCAGTCTTGGCTTTAGTTAAAGCTTCTGATAGGGAATTATTTAGATCAGCCAGTCTAATTCACCTAAATCTTCAAACATAGCTGCTATAAACTTCAGATTTCCAGGTTGACTCCTTCTCCTTCTTAAAGCTAGGCTGCCCTTCCAGACAGCAACCCAGCTAAAAATCCAATTAGGGTAGCAGCACTTCTGAAACACACTGACCTATTTCTTTTTTTACTTGTTTTAATATGCATATACTCATGTTCTATTTCTAAAGAGAGCTATTTACACTGGAAATTAATACCCTCTGAAAACAAGTTACCATAAAATCCACCTATTTCACCCGAACAGAATCCATTCACGGGAGAAACAGTGTTTCCCCTTACTCCCCCCAAGCAACATATACAGTATGCAGTATACTGCAGCAAACTCTTGAAACATTCGATAAAAGACAACGATCCTCCTACCTTGTTTAGCCCTGTCTATTCGACACATTCCCAACGTGAACAGGAACATCTGATATAAACAAACAGCCATATCTTTCCCATCGCATCATGGCAACTAATTCTCACATGAAACGATGAGCAGCCTGCAATGTTTTGGTTTTTTTTTTTTTTTTCCTCAGGAAGCCTTGTGACTTATCTGGGGATTTTTCCTCAGATGATGAAGCAAAGACACAGCCTAAACTCTGTTGCTGAAAGACTGCAGCCCTTCCTTCTCACAGAGCCCTCCCAGCATATGGCAGCCAATCACACCCAGCTTCGTCAGCCCTACTGCTCTTAAACTGATCCTAACGGGATGATTGACACAGCAACACAGCACTTCTAATGTGTAAAAACAATGCATCCATACCAATGAACCAGGAATTTCCCTTGCACAGGGAAGGAGTTTTACTGCTGAGGCAAAGCTCCATGAAATAACATATGCAGCAAAAGCAAACAACTCCCTTTCCTTCCACTGCTACAGCAGCCTCACCATTTCTTGCATAAGGATTTTCAAAGCTTTTGCTGATCGTAAATGCATGCACAAACAACATTTCTGAAACTGCAAAACTGCAGTGGTGCTGTTTTGTTTGTAAAGGTGAGACATGCACCATAATAAATCAAACCATCTCTCTTTTTTTATTTTAACATGCAGCCAAAACACACTCTGATTCAGCTAGTAATATTCTGATTTGAATACTGCATAATCTTATGTGCACTGTCTGCATTTAACAGCAAAACAACCATAACATCTATTCGATTATTTCAGACTGGTTGTTAGGGACTGCAGGTATGGGATGCTTCTCAATGAAAACACAATCTATATGATGGTGTTTCAATTCATATCCATGGCAGACAAATCCCATCAGCAGCATCTAAACTGAAATCCATGCAATTAGCTTGCAACTGTTGTTCATTTGTGTCAAGGTTGTAGCATAAGGACTAGGATAGCAGTTGCCATTTTCAAGTCAAGCTGTGGGCAGATCAACACACTTGGTACACAAGGTCTGCTGTCAACCGTTTTCCTATATATTTTTCTAAAGTTTTAAAACATGAGAACAAAGCAGCCAAGGATTATTAAACAGCAGTTGCAATTAAGAAAAATACAAAAAGAAGCTTAAGCTGAAAGTCAATCTTTATCCAAAAAGGGATAAAGTTTGCAGTGCAGAAGTATCTCAGGCAGCAGTTTAGGAAATTCAAGCCATTACACAAAAAATGTGTAAAATGTGTTTAAAATGCCACTAAAAGTTCAGAAATATGAATAGACAAGAGGAAAACAAAGCTCTCATTCACTGTCAGCTCTGTCCCAAGGCCCCATTGTTTCCTGTGGACTATTTTGCATATTATAAACACAGCTTCCCAAAAATCCATTATTCCTCTATCCAGCAAGCAGCAACTCTCTTTTGGGCTCTACCATCTCCCACACAATTTGTGAAAACTCTCCCTTTCCAGGCATGGCTGAAACGTGTTCCTGCCAAGAAGGCTCCTGCCAGCCAGCCCTTACTTTCTGTTCCTCCATTCTTCTCTATTCTGCCCTACATCAAAAAAAAAAAAACAAACAAAAAAACCCCAAAAAAACTCCCACCAAAACCAAAAAGCCAGCCCCCCTCCAAATAGTTGATTCTGGTGGGTTCAAGAGACCCTGGGGACAAGGGTGGCAACTCCACCCATTATTAAGATGGCTTGCTGCATCTCATCAGGATTTTCCACATTCTTTTGACTCTGCCAAACTTGAGCTGCCCTTGTTAAAAATTTTCCATGCTGGACATCTGCTGCAGGATTTACTGACTTTTCTGCCAAAACACAGTTTGCCTATTTCTGAGATAGCCTAGACAAAAACATGTTGCTCTGCCATCCTTATAAGTCATTGGGGAACACTGGCTCCTCTAGCCATGTTGGGGCAGCCTTGAAATTTGGCAAAGTGCTGACCCCTTGCTTTTTGGATGTTGTTTTTGAGGGGTGTTTTTTTAATATATCAAGGGTTTTTTATATGTTTTGCTATGCATATGAAAATATTTTCCTATTTGACAAAGCTTTAAAACCTGCCAATATTCAGCTGACTCACAGCATCTTTTTAATTTTTGTTGCTGATCCCTACAGCGCAAATCTCGGAAAATGTTCTGCAGCAAGCGTCGGACTCCTTCAGCCATCCGTCCATATGTGGCTGGAAAGGCACCAGCCCCACAGTGCGACTGAGCATGTAATGGGCTCAAGTTACAGGAGATTAGCAGGATTTCCCCTGTAACTGCTGCTCCCATCTGCCAGAGAGCAGACATTGGAGCTGACAGCAGGAAGACAAGCTCGCCTGTTGCTCTCATGACCCTGCGGCCGGTGCCCCACGGACGTGCGCGGGACAGGCCCTCAGAGCGCTGCACAAGGGCCAGGTGGGCCCGAGCTCGGCTGGGCACAAGGGGGACAGCGTGATGGCAGGGGAAGGCAGGAATAGGTGCAAGAGCCAGAGCCTGGCTGGTCTAGTCGAGCAGGTCACAACACAGAAGAAGACGGTGTCCCTGCCAGAGAAGGGAAAGCAAGCAGCACAGGCAGCAGCAGTCAGCAGGAGCCAGCCGCCCTCTCCCCAGACCACAGGCACATTCATACCACAACACTCACAGAGAGCTTCTGGGGCCCATTAGTCCGCTCCAAAAGAGGCAGGAAACTTGCAAGTTCCCTCAACCCTTCGCTGCTACAAACCCAAGGCGAGTCACTAACACAGCCCCCGAAAAGGTGTGGGCTCAGCACCGCCTGCACAGCCCAATTCCAAGTGCCACTGCTTCCCAGCACACACACCGGTCTGCAGCCTCTGCACAGCTTTAACTGCAGTCAAATGGGGCTGGGCCACTTCCAGACAGCATTCCTAGGACTCCCAAACCACAAACACACAGCCTCACATCCACCCAGATCCCTGTGTGGGTTATTATATCATAGATTCTCCCATCACAAAGGATCAGAAGAACCTCAACTCAATTGGGTGCACTGAAAATACATCACACCCCATTTGTGAACCCTTTAACTAAGGCCCATCAAAAAGTTCCAGAGAAAACACATGCCCTTTCTCAAAACCAGCACTGATTAGTACCATGATAAGGCATAACTTCATGGACTGCAAAAAAAAAAATTAAAAATAATTGTTCTGTACATTGAGGACTGAGTAGTTCTCAAATGGAGATGTGCCCATGCACCCATTCATTTTTCATATCAGTTACAAAGAAAAAGGCCAGAATTTCAATTTTCAGTCTGATCTATACAACCATATTATATATTTAATTGCGAAACAACATCATCTTAGAGAAGCTGAGAAATTCAGATGTCAAACTCAACAAAGAATAACAAAGGTAAATTCCCAACTCAGAAAATGCCATCTGCTCTGCCTGATATGGTCCTGTAATTAATGAACCAAGGGAAAAACGCTCCTATGAGTGACTATTACACACAATTTTCTGAATGGTCTAGATACAACTTTTGGAGGAAAGTGGACTATTTTAGAAGTAATAGAGAGGAGGAGAACTGAAGAATGCAGAACCCACACAGTTATTTTTCCTTCCTTACTCTTGAATAACAGCAATTAGGTCAAATTCCAGAAACAACAAAACTTGTCAATTTAAAGGGAGTTTTGTAAGCAGGGTGGAATATATGTAACACCAGCACCAAAGTCACCAAGCAATTTATGTGATATTGATGGTTTTGAACTGTGCCTCGATGACCTATGGCAACAATGACGTTTCGATAAGTTTGGCAATGACATAAAGAACTGCAAAACTATTTCCTGTGTCAGTAATAGACTCTTCCCTTAGTAACTTCCCACAACTGTTACTACGAGCAAAATTCAGCTTTGGTAGCTATGGTCTGAATGACAGCATAAAGTAAAGTCAAAGCAGCTGCCAAGATTTTAAAACTAGGCACTCATGCATAATACCACTGATGCCAGCTTTTGCAAAATACCTCAATCTCTATATTGGGGCTGAAGGATGGTGGAAATCATTATTAAGTTAAAAATTTAAAGAGTAATATCAAAATTCCAAGTTACTAACTGAGAACAGGTTCTGAAAGGAGACGTCTAATCTTTATCTTAAAAATAGGCTTATCACAAGAACTTTAAGCCTTTCTTTTCAACTGTTTTAACTTCCTACCTCCCAGATATCGCAACATCTCCTTAACCTAGGAAAACTGGAGATTGCCTGTGCACAGAAAGGAAAACAGACTATTCTATTTTCATCATATGTATGCTGAGAGAAACATAAAATGAAACACTCCACAGAAGCAAGCACATATTCAAGTTACATGTTAGGAATCAATCTTACCAAAATTAAGGTGGCTCCTGGAGACTTTCCAAATGCTCTCTCTCCTTCCACTGCTTGCACAAGGAGTTTAAGCCATGCCTAAATTGTGAGCTCCAAACACATGGGTTCAGGCACACATCCAGTCTGCATCCTGACTTTGTTTTAGGATGACACCAATTCCCCATCGGGATGAAAACTAAGTACATGTGCACCATTCCTTTAGAGGGTGGTTCCAGTTGGGAAGGGTGATGAAGGCATCAGCCAGAGGAGAACTGCAGTTCACTCCAACCAGGCTTTTGTAGTTGAATGTTTGAGACACATACACCAGGTGCCATGGAGAGCTGAGCTGCCTCAGGATTGTAGCCTTATGCACTTAGCTTGAAATACATTTGACCAAATATAAACAACCACATTTCACTGAGTCACTCTACTCCCCCTCTCTCTTTATAGTCACTGAAGAGAAATAGGCATTTGTGGGCTGTGATTCATCCTATCCCAAAGTAGCTATTTTAAGAGATTCCATCATATCCTAAAAGCAATTGCGTTTCTGTATTGGTTACCTGAGATGGCCACCCTTAGGCTTCTTCTATCATGTCCCTCATTAAACATATAGGAGATGAAATCTTACTACAGAAGAAGCCTTATTACGAACATAAATATTTAGATATTCCAGTTTACCTACACTGGATAGCACTCTATATTTTCAAATTCAGTTCAAATAACTAAAGACATTAGCATAGAGCTAAAGGACACCTGTATTTTGACAATGTACAGTTACAGCTTTGGTGTAAATCCTCAGCTTGCCATAAGCATGTTCCAGCTATGTTGCTATATAAGCTACATAAGCTTGTTCTCTAAGCTATGCTGAACATGTTCCAGGGTTTTTTTTCCCCCTGACTGAACAGCAATCTTTGCACTCACTCACGCTTTCCTCCTCTGAACAACTGATTGACACCAAATTAACCTAAGAAGAGTTGAACTGGGATTCTCCTCTCAATTTTTGTTCTGGTGGGGGACATTTTTGGGGAGAGGGAAGGTTGGTAAAATAACCAATATCTTGCTGACTCTATAAGGCAGATACTATAAACTGGCAAAATAATAATCTCAGTAAAATAGATGGCAAACCACCTACATTGCCTTACTCTTAGAACACTGACTTATGCAAAAGTTTTTTTCAGGAAAGTGATTCTGTTTTTCTTCATGACAGCTGAATAAAAAGCCGTTTTCAGTTTGCTCATCTGAAATACCAAATCACAGAAGTATTAAAACATTAAATCTGAAATTTTAATCATCCAAACCCAGATAGCTAATTTCTTCTAGGTGCCCAAGGGAATTTCTGTTGGTCTTCAGTGGCCGTTGCTGGAAGGACTGGGTTACTGGTGTGTTTTATATTCACCAGCCCCACACAGATGTCCCAGATATAAAATTGTCTAGTACCATTTTAGATGCCTTATATTTAGATACCTGTACCCTTCTAAAAATGCAGCCATTTCCTCAGAAATATTCCTATCAGAACAGATCTTCCAGAAGAATGTAAAAGGGTTATATACAAAAGAGAAACCTTTTATCATCAGCTGCTGAACCCTATCCAGAAAATGTTTTATGAATCACAAGGAATTGCAGTGTAAAAGTACAAGCACTGTTTAAGTCAGAAACATATATCATAAATTCAAGATAAATCTCTCTCTTCTAACTGACTTCCTGTCCCCCTAGTTTGTACAATACATACCATGGCCAGGGACCTACCTGACGGAAGCCTCCTGAGCCTCCTTTGACTTTGGCTGAAACAAACACCAAACACTTAAGCCTTCATAAAAACTTATATCAAATCCATGTGGTTAGGAAGAATACTTCCTAAATGTGCCAAATTAAGAAGAGAGTGAGTGTTGTACCTTTAGGTTTTTAATACTCAATTAGAAACAATGCAAATGTGTAATCCAGCACTACCCACTGATGCATAAATCATCTCTAGTGAGACCCCCATACACTGGGAAATTCTTCCATCGCTGATAAAAACATGCTCCTTCCTCCTCAGATCCTTCCATGACTAATTTCCTCCATACCCATTGTTCTGGCCTCAGATTTGGAGTAGTTCCTATTCAAACCCACAACAGGAGGAAACCATTTGATAAATCACCTTTTCATAAAACTTACTAACCTCAGCCACAAAGTCCTGTGGCCACAGGAAAACCCTCTTGTGTTTCAAGGAATGTAGTTGAGGATGCATATACTAAACTTCTGCGCCTTATCTTGGGGATTTCCAACCTACTGGGAAGACACAGGAGCAAGATTTGTCCTCCAATAAATTCCTAAATGACCAAAATTAATACTTCATGTAACTATTTGAGTGAGAGATGTATTCCAAGCAAGTTTTCTGCAGACAAACCCAGTATTTTTTACATCTATGAACATTCAGTTATCAGCCTCAAATCCTGCATATAATTCAAGCAATGGCTCCAAATAATACATCTTCAAATGATTGATGTAATGAGAACTGTCTAATTATCCTTTAAATCAAAAGCTCTATTTTATTAATCCATTATACACCCGAAGGGTAAAAATGCCACTGAAACTAAGCTACATTTTGAATTTTCCCATCTTCAATTAGCACAAAAATAATTCAACTTGCTCTTTCTAATTCACTAAAATTAACCTATTGTTTTTGCACACTACTGCAGCTGTAAAACAACCTAATTTAACAGGTGATGCTGCTTCCCATTTCCCTACAAGCTGCCTCTTAACAGCCAGAGTCGGTAGGGTAGATGCTCAGGGGCATGCAGCAAAATCAGCAAGCAATCTTGACTGTAAGCAGAGAAAATAGGCTCCAGGAAACTTCACAGAAAATGAAAGCCAATTGGATAATTTTTGTTTTTTAAAATCAGTAAGAGCAGCATTCAATCCCTCACCCTTTTACAGCAATTAATAACCCACACATGTAAGAGCAGAGGACTCTATATAATTAAAAAAGCATTACTTTGGCAAGAAGAGAGGGCCTGGAGTATGTAAGTGCTGGGTTTTATTTCTTTCTGTGAAGTATGGATGACAGGTAGGAGAAAGCTATGCCAAGTGAACTGCTGGCAAGCAACTACTCTTTTGGTTAACAGGCAGCTCTGTTTTGTGAAGTCTATGAGTTTGTGTTCACTTAGGCAAGCTTTTCGTTAAACATCAGACTTAGATGCATTCAGTCATGAGTTTTGCACCAAATTTACATTTGCACCTCAAGCGAGGTTGCTTTGTTTCAGCTTGTTTTCTGATTAGTGTGAAGTGTCAGGAACACTTTGTTGTATAATGCTTTTAAACATTACATGTGGATCTTTGCCTAATTACTCTGCCACAAAATACTATATACATGAACATGAACCTTCATTTTTCCCAAGTGTCATGTAACAGAAACCAAGAAATAAGTAGCTGTAAACACAAAGAGAAAAAGGAATTGTTTTCACACAGAAAAAAAGAAGCAAACAAGCATGAGTAATACAGGGCAAGAAACAAGGTCCTCTAGCAGAAGCACTGTGTGGGATAAAATGGCATCCAACAACATGACCTCTGAAAACAGCATGTTTCAAGTAGCACATGTCAATATTTAATCCCACCATCAGAAAAATGAAGCAAATTACAGAAAAAATGCCTCAAAAATCAAAATGCCTACAGGACTTCATTCACCAGAGATCCAAAGATGGAATAGAGAGTTTATTTGTAGGGAAATATCTGTAAGGGGATAGCATCCAGCTTTCTAACACTGCTACTTCACCCATCCTGTATTTTTCTCCAACTCTCCTCTTCCTCTGTCTATCAAAAAAAAAGTGTTATAAATTGGCAAAACCATTCACTTGGCTGTTCCCCCTCATATCAGTCCTAATAAGGATAAAATACGACCACTAATACATATTAGTAGAGCCAAAATAAGATTAGAAGATATATCCTGACTGCTACCTTTGGCTTACTTAAACATAGTAGTACTAAGGCAAAGGGGAATGCAGGGAAAAAGTGCAAGAGGAAGATTACAAAGGTCTTTTTCTGTGGGGTATACTATCTTATGAACTTAAGATTTTTATTTTAAGCTAAATTTCACTCCTGACCACCTGCTCTTTTGGCAACTGTAATGCCACCTCATCCTCCAAAGCTCTCTTCAGCTGACCCACAAGGAGAGGCTTGCCTGTTTGGGCAAGATTGTATTAACCATCAAAGAGTTGTGTCCCTTCCTTCAGGGGCAGGTAAGAACAAAAGAAACCTGTTGACAAAAATATTCTGCTGGTCTTCAGGTCATAACTACTTAGGTTAACAACACTAATCTAAGTATAGCACACTGAAACATTACTGTATGAACCTCAAAAGCTGTATTGAGAACATGAAAGTAAGTTTACCACCAAACATGCCACAGTAGCTGGTCAGCACAGTCCAAAGTTGTCTAAAAATTCTTCACCTGAGAAGGAAGAGAAGGAAGGGGGGAATACTCCTAGAAATTTTTATTGTAAGAAACCTAAGGGGGTTTCTTACCTAGTCCAGCTTCTGCCTCAAAAGAAATCTATCATCAAGTGCAGACTGGGTCAGCATGGCTTTGCCTTGATGAGTCCTGAGAAGCTCAGAGGGCAGACACTTGCTCCACTGGACGACCTGCTGGTGTGCTGCACTACCCTCCTAGTTACAAGATTTTCCCAATATCCAACCTGAATCTCCAAATAAACAATTGGTTGTCAATCTCCCTTGGTGTCATCTGGCACTACCAAGTACATTTAGGCCCACTATTTTCATAATCATCCTCCAATAAGCTGTAACAGCTACTGGACTGTCCCTTGCCTACTTTTCATCCAAGCAAATAAGTCCAGCTCCTTCAACCTGGACCCATACTCATGAAAGTAACTTTTCACTGGAACTGGACATGGCAATAGGACTTAATCTGAGCTAGAAGCACTGCTTCAACAAAAGCTGTGATCATCTGGTCAATTAACACTAGATAAACTAGAAAGATTTCTAGTTTTGTCTTCCCTTTACTACTGGCTGCATATACAAGGCAGTACCACTCAGATGTTTTGCATTTGCTTCTTTTGATTCCTCTTTGTACTGCTGACAGAAGGGATATGTTAAAAGCTCTGCATCCTGTACAGAAATGTCCACAGAATTTCAGACCTTTCTATTTCAGTACTCTCAGATATTTTGCATATTGAATGCACTTCTATTTTACAAAGATATCTAAGATCAAGCTACCTAACAATAAAAAATTAAGTAACCAGTGCTTATTTTCTATAGGAGTTCTTTATAGGTCCTTTAAAAAACCCCAAATTTTATCCAACTGTTTCCAATTATGGCCATCTCCAAAGATTTCTTTTTGAGACAATGTAACTTCAAGAGTACTGTCAGCTCAAAAAAAACAAAACAAAGAAACAAACAAACAAAAAAAAACTTCTAACCTTTATAGATATCCATTCATTCTACTCCTTTTTTCAGTCTATTATGCAGAAATCAACAAATAACTAAGAACCCGCTAACAAAATCTTGCTGGAGTAAGCAAAGTGGAACTACAGCAGTTTCAATTATTCCTCCTGTTTAGAAAATTCATTATCACAATCCTAAAAGCCTTCTGCACAGTTCTGCACAAATGACATTTTCCCCCATCCCGGTTTGTTTCCAGCAGCAGACTCTACCAGGGACTCAGCAGCAGTGGGGACCAGCTCTAGCAGATTAGGAACTGCTCATACCACATAAGAAGAAACACTTCAGTCATCTCTGAAATTTGTAAACAAGAATGGTGTAAGCTTTCCAGAAAGTAAGAAAAGTGCTGTAGTAACCCTCATGTCAGCCCCAGGGCCATCATCACAGTTGAGATGACCAAACTTTTCTCCTGCTTTGTGAGGGAGGAGTATTGAGATCCACCCACCTCTGGCCTCCAGCTATTACCACACCATTAGTCAAGTGGCCTCTTTACAGCTCAGGAAGTGGACAGATTTTCTCCTCCCTTCCTCTAACTCACAACAGCAAGGACAGGTTATTTTAAAGTAAAAAATTACTGCTTGAAACCATCAACACCATTTTCTGATGGAATGTGCCTTAACATTACCCTGCCCTTATCCTTCCTGTCCACACTCACCACAGCTCCCACAGGAGGCATATCCAAGTCTAACCATTCCCAGGATTCAACAGCTTGTGACTCCAAGACGAATCACATGCCTCTTATGGGACCAAATGACATGACATACTTCATCTGCCATGGTATAAACTGGACTGGGTTTTCCAAGGAATTGGAGGGAAAGAACCAGAGAAATCAGATACTTTCCACCACAAACAGGGAGCAAAGAGCACAAAGCATTATGAAATTGAGTGAATGAATTGAGTAATGTAAGACCTACGTCTAACTGCCAACAGGCAATACACAATCCTGAGAGTGAAACACATAATATACATTGCATCACCCACAGCTCTCTAGATGAGATATAAATCCCATGTCTTTTTTTCCCCACTCCTCACAATAGAGCATCCAAGACAGGCAGATACCAAGCACTCTGTTCACCTGTTTTGCAAATGTGAAATTTAAGGATCTATTGAGTGTGAATGTGAAATCTAAGTATTTATATTAAAGCATCTTTATGAGACTTTATTAACCTGAAAAGCCAAAGCTAAAATTTATTCACTCAAAGATGACAATAAACAAACATCTTTAGGAAGGCTAACATTAATCAATGGAAGGTAGCAGAATGTCCCAGAATTATGAATTGCTTGAGAATTTCAGCAGATACTTTGACAGGGTTGAACATGATCAAATCCCCAAATCTTATCACCTTGTGTTTTTCAAGAAAAGCCAGTTTCTCATAGTCCTCTTGGCACCTTCACAGATCACATCTGGACCAACCTGCAAAGCTGATCATATTTTTGACCTAACACTAGATGGAGAAGTTGAACATTATGGGTATCACAACACTACTGCAGTTATGGAAAGAACATTGCCTCATTCAGGCAAGTGAAAGCATGGGCAGCATCCCAAGAGCCAGAGAAAGCCTCAACAGAGCAACGACTGAGAAACTCCAAAATCTTGCAGATCTCATCAACAGCAGCAGGGCAAGGGCCTGAGGGCTCAGGGACCCACTCATCAGCAATGACCAAAACCATAATCAACTCCTGACTGCTCCAGTAACATACCCCAAAACCACCCTGATGTTATCGGTTTCTCATCATAGGACAGAAACTCCCAAATGGAGAATGGCCAATAAATGCTGAAATAACTAACGCATCAAAGCCTATGCTAAGGGTTTCCATGCTCAAGGCCTATGACATGCACACAGACATACTGCACAGCAAGGAAATACACCCCTTTGTGAAAACTTTGTGCACACTTGGAAAGCCTTTGCAGGAAACATAACCACACCTCACCCATATCCACCAACAGCCAGTTTACACAGCTCAAGCCAATCCCATTTAGACATTGCCTAATCTTAAAGCAGGGTGTCTTTTACACTGAGACCTGTGAATTCAAACATTCTCCTTCCAGTCTGAAATCATTACCAAAATACTTGGAAGTCTTCCTCCTCCTTGAAAATGTAACAGTCCTACCATTGCTAAAGAAACCCATTGTGGATATATTGTCCTGAGCAACCACAGGTTAGTGCCAAAAAAAAAACCAGATAAGCAACAAAACCAACTACTGGCTCACTTCATTAAGCCTAACGGTACAGACCAGGGACATCAAACTAGAGAAAGGACACAGATCTTCCCACATTTCAAATTACCTCTTTTCAGAGGAGGTATGGGCTGAGAGAAACTCAACCTCACAGACCTCCTTTTTGATACCGTCAGGCATGAATTTGTCTATCATGAGGGGGAATATCTCAAACGGCCCACAAAAATATTATGAATAATTTGGGTCTTTCCTGGATAAACTAGGGGCAATGGAGAAAAGACAGCAGTAGAAAGCTGCTTCCACATCACTTATTCCTTCCCATGTAGAGACCTACAAAGCTCAATTCTCTACACATGACTTTTTAACATCAGTGTCAAACCACCAGATCAATTAGCCAGCAACAGTCTTAAATTCTGTCAATGTTAAAACACAAAAGACTTATTTAACCTTCAGCACAAACAACTCCAGCACCATTCAAATGGGGAGGAATAACTGAAGTTAAACCTAAACCTGGAATTCAGTGGAGAGCAGAGGAAAGCCCTGTCAAGAGTTTGCAGCCACAGACAGACTCTAGGTTTGTTGCTTTAAGATATGTGATCCCAGCTGGTCATAGGTCAGAAGTATTTCTGGACTTTACACTGACATTATACTTTCATACTGAAACACTACTCAGTAACAGCATTGCGGTCTCAGCTCTATCTAGGCAAAGAGTCATCTGTGTCCCCAGTGCACTCTGGGCAGCCCATGAAGCCTTCCAATCTAGGAAATCTGGTTACTCCAGAAAGTGTGATGTCCTTCCCCAGTAACACAGGGTCATACCATCATCCTCCCAACTTCCAGGCTGCATCCTCACAGTGCTCAAACACCAACCCACTATCACACAGCACCCTGTGGTCCCAGCCCTGGGCAGCAGCAGGGCTACCTTGGGTTCTGTGGGCAGAGGAACAGCCCCAATAGTCATCACTGCCCTCAGTCACCCGACACGAGCTCAACGTGTTGGCATGCACCTGCAAGGCAAGATAACCTGTTGAGTTTCTCAGCACTCTTAAGATTTTTGAAGAGGTCTACTCTTTCTTCATACCAGTAGTTGATTGAGCCATATATTTTTATCCTGAAGCTAGTCGAGTGTTTTGATACTGTGTTTCTCTAAAGCCCTAAGCCAATCGATTGTGTCATACGCAGTTACCGCAAATAATCCAACCACAACCATCAAGACAGCAAAATACACAGGGAAAGAAAGTATCAGCAGTAGACAAGGAAGAGACTGTTTTTGTTTTTAAGGGTTTATTTATGAGAAATGAGTGACTTGAAACTGAAAAGCATTTTTGATTAATACTCTGCCTTGACTTTCATTTCAATGACATTTTAATGAACACTTTCTAAGTAGCTCTACTTGCAAATGAACGTGGGAGAATATTGAAGAAAGGTAATGGGAGGGGAAAAATATAATCCATCAGTCATTTTATTTCTTAGATGCCTCTGAGAAAATAAATAATAATTCCTCAGGGGAAAAGTGATCCAGCAAAGATTCGACTGTTAAAAGACATCTGGAAAGGAATAATAAGTAGGCAAGAAGAATCTAAATTATGATAGAGGGCCATGAAGAAAGATACAGTGTGATCTGGAAGCCAATTAGGTGACTTTGTAATTCTTCAAAGATGAAGGCAGTGTGTTCACATCTGTCCTGAGTTCTTCAGCCACAGAGAGCTAACAATAAACTGTCAGAAAAAAAATATTACAGAAGAGCAGTAAATATGATTGTAGGACTGGCTGGAGCCATGAGAAGTGAGATTTCCACCGTGGTAACTGACAGCATGAAAATACCTTCTTTGATAACAAGTTTAATGTGATTCATAGTTCTTTATTTCTATTTTTATTGCCAGATTCAACAAAATTCAGAAACATTCAAGTAGAACTATAGTAAGACCTGTGAGGGCCTATTAAAAGGGGAGCAGTGGAGTGAAGGCAATATAAACAAGAAAACCGTTCATTCACCTAGCATGGAATGACTTTCAGTGAGAACATGCCAAATCTAAATAAATTAGGCTATATAATTCTACTTGGCAGCATAAGGAGTAAAATAATCATGTAGTGTTGCTGAGATTCCAAGAGCTACCCAGAGGATGCAAAAAATCTAACACCATCAGGCAGCAATGGGAATATCAATTTAATACACATTTTCTTTCTTCCTGCCATAAATCAGGACAAAAAGTTAACAGAACTTTTTCCAGTGTCTTGTAACCAAGCTTTTAACCCAAGGAAAAGCAAGACTAAGAAGGTTCCCTGAGCAGCAGTCACATGCCATTGGTGGCAGGATTCATGTACTACATTTGCTATGGTAGGTATTACCACAGTTTAAGAATCCCTAGGTTAGGAGAAAAAGCATTTAGTACTGCACAGTACAATTCTAGAGACTGCAACCAGCAGAGAAACTGCAGAGCATCTGGAGTATAAGAGATGAAAATTTCACCCACCAAGTGTTAGCAGCAAGTAGACTTTATTTTTAATCTTCTTATGACAACTGTTATTCTATAAAAGCCAAATTTAAGAAAATGATGCTCAGATGAAGATTTCAGCATCACAATCCCAAACATGCCAATTTCAAAGATGTGAGATTTTGCCAGGGCTGCTGTTGACTAAACCCAGGCCATTTCTTCAGAGAGAGGGCCATAAATAGTAGAGGAGGTAAGTTTCAGAGGAGAAGGTTTGTTGAAGTGACCCATGTTATATCATCCACCCATCTATCTGCACAATGGAGATAGGTACCACTGCTGTGGTGACAGCAGGGATACCACAATAAAACAGCCCATCTCTTCAGCCGCAGGAAAATAGGCACAGTCCTGTAGGTTACCTTGCATGGACAGACAGACAGACCCCCATCCTGTACAAATGACCAGGGTGCCCCTGCTATTCCAAATTTCACTGACATGTAGATAAACCATAGCGTATGCCTGCAACTGTGGCAAGCACCAAAGACTGGCGTGCCTCAACTGGGAGCTCCAGCCTGTGGCAGGAGATCTGTTGCTATGATCTCCAATGAGCAACACTGGAGTTGGCACCCCACCACCACCTTATCACTGGAGAGAGAAACCACAGAACTGGCTCTACCCAGGGGTTCATACATCCTCTAAAAGCATGAAGTTGACACTGCACAAAAGGGCCTTGTCCACAGTGGGAAAAACTTCCAGCAGCAGTATCAACTGTATTCGATGAATGCAAATAGTATCAGTGCCAAATACAAGCTACAAATTGACATAATTGATGCTGGAGCAACTATTTTTTTTAACTTTAAATATACTCAGAAACTGTATGAAAGAAGCTTTCCACTAGTCCTTGAGAGTAACTTTACAGGATTTCCCAGAAGAGTTGAAATATGTATTTGGCCCTAAAGCTTACCGCCAGTACTTTTTAATTTGCACAGCGTGGTACGTGCACACACGAAGGGAAAATAGAGGACAGATGGCTAAATCTATGCATATTTACCAAGGTACGAATACCACGTTAAAATCATAAGCACTAGGCCAAGTCACATGTTTAAAATTAATTACACTTCCGCTACTACCTACAAGTCCACACTGCTTTAAAAATCTACAAGTCTGAACAAGATACGTCAGTGTGACACGATCACTTAAGTATATTAATCCCACATGGATATCCTCTGCAGCTGAATTAAAGGCACACAAGTTATTCCTCGCTACTGTTGAAATACATATTCAGGCACATTACTGCTGTCTGTTTCCCTCCTAGCAGAAATGTAAATATGCCCAAAAGAAACAGAAAAGAAAACATCTGGAAACAGATGCCTATAGGCAACGTTCTCATAGTTCAAAAAATACGCGTGCATATTCTGTGTATATGCAAATACCTGTATACGTACAAGGAATAAATTTACAGGGTTTCCACACAAAACCAGGAGTAAGAAAAATATTTCATTTCGGACAGTTTTTCCCCCTGTCACATTCACCTTCACGGGTGGCAGTCCCGTGTCGTGTCCCCCCCACGAACCTGCCCAGCGCTATTCCCCGCTGGCTGCAGCGAGCCCCGGGCGCAGGGATGAAGCGGGCGGGCATGGAGCGGCGAGGGTGGATTTGGAGGAAGCCGCTGGGGCGGCCACGGCCCCACGGGGCCCTTTCCCTTTCCCTTCCAGAAGTAACACAAAGTTATGACTCCCGCTCGCCGCTCTCCCCGCTCGCACGCCGTGCCAAATGCTGAGTTAACAAAACCATAAATCACCGCTGAACCAGACGCGACGGCCCGGCAGCAGCGCCCGCCGCCTCTCGCCCCGTCCCACGCCGCGGCGAATTCCCCGGCGAGCGGCGGGGGCAGCGAGCAGCGGGCACCCACCCGAACGGGCGCGGGGCTCGGGCCGCCTGCCCGCGCCCTTGGCGGCGGCAGCGGCAGGGACCGCGGGGCCAGGTGCGGCGGGACGGGCAGCGGCGGCAGCTCCCCGCGCAGCGAGGCGCCGCGGGCCGCCGCGGCCGCCAGGCTCCCCCGGGGCCGGCGGCACCGCTGCCGCGGCTCCTCCCCGGGGCGCCGGGCAAGCCCGAGTCCCGCCGCCGCCGCGCACCCGCCGCGTCCCCGCGCGGCCCGGCCCCGCGGCGAGAGGACACGGGCTGTCCCCGCGCCGTGGCCCCGCAGCCACCCCGGAGCGGGGGTGGGCTGGCGGCGGCGGGGGGAGAACTGGCGGCGGCGCGGGCGGCTGCCTTACCTCGGAGCGGAGCGCGGAGCGGGGGGACACCCGCTTCTCCCAGCCGGGCGGAGGCGGCTCCGCGCAGCGGCAGCTTGTCACCTCTCCCGCCGCGACCGCGACGGCGGCGGCTCCTCGCGTAGGGGCGGTCCGGCCCCTCCCTGCCGGGGCCGAGCGCCGCTCGCACCGCCCCGGGGCCGGGCCCGCCCGCCGCAGCCCGCGCCGTCCGGCCGCCGCCGGGGCCGGGCGAGGGGCCGCGGCAGCGCGGGGCTGGGGCTCCGGCGGGGGTGCGGGCCGGCCCGCGGTGTTTTGCCTGCGGCCCGGCCCGCCTCGGGGACGGCCCGAGCGTTTCCTCCGCGAAACAACGGGGGCAGCGGCGGGCGGGCGGTGCTGCAGAGCCGCCAAAATTCTGGATTTGCGTCGTGTTGTTCGGCTTCCTTTTGACTGCTGGAGCTATGGCGTGTCACCGCTTACCGTGGACGATTTTCTGGAGGAAACAAACACGTGGCTTGGCTCCCAGGGCTTGTTCTTCCCGCATTTTGACCCGAATTCGTGAGCAGTTTCTGTTCTGTGAAGTGTCGTTCACAGGCAAAATGGGCTCTCTTCCCCTCGCCCGCAGCAGCCAGCGCAGGCCCCCGGTACCCTGTGCCCTCGTTCTCCCGCAGGCCACTGTCCCTGGAACAAGGTTTGGCCCCTTTCCCTAAAAAACATGGAATATTCCCCGTCCAGAAAGAGGGGCAGCAATGGTTCCCGGTTTGCCTCCAGCCCATCACACCGCGCTCGTGCTGTTGTGCCCGGTGAAGCTGGAGGTGCGGCGGAGCTGCGGGAGCAGTGCCCGCTCCGCTCCGCTCCGGCCGTGCGTGCCCAGCGACCCCCGGCCCCCATGGTCCCAGCGAGCCCCTGCTCTGTGCTGGCAGGGCTGAAGCCTCGACTGGTAAACCCCACAATTCATTTCCAGGCCGCTCAAGTCCCTGGACAGGCTCTCCAGGAAGCCAGGCAACATCCAGGGGTGAGGCCACAGCTGCCCCATCCTCGATGGATCTCAACCGCTGCGGCATCCCAATGTAAGGGTGGTGGAGAGGGAAATAAATCAGAAAGCAGCTGCACTTCAATTTCAGCTAAATTCCTTTAGACTGTCCCTGAGGTCTTTCACAAGGATCAGTAACTGAACTGCTACTGAAAAATGTGTTACATTTTCAGAAAGAAAGTGACCCTTTCAACTTAGCCACTTCGTTTTGGTGTTAGGAGGCTGTAAAAGAGAGACAAAAAGAAAAAAACCTTTTTTTAATTTTTTTTTTTTTTTTTTAGTAAGGAGCACAGTGACAAATTAATGTCTTAAGGCTTATTGGAAACCAGTTCTAACCAGTCTGTTCAAGGTGACCCCATGGTTAAATGTGTTTGAATATATCCAGTGAAAAAAATTATGGTAATATTGTTCTGCTTTGAAAGGGAAATAGAATAAATGGAGTAAACACACAGCCAAGCTCAAGCCTAGCTGAGGATGCCATCAGGTACAGTATGGCTTTGAAAAGGGTTGAAAATAAAATTTGAAAATCTTCTGCTGCTCCAGAATAACCCAATGCTGATTATGGTAGCTTCTAGGTGACCAGAAGCAGCAACAGCAACATCTCTATCTATTCCTTCCCTTCTTTTGTATGATTTTGATCTTGGTGAATAGCAGTTTTTTGAAGGAAAATGAGATTGTAACTTTTTTTTTCCCCCTTGGTGCATTGTTTTTAATCTTCATTAAATGAGAGAAAGCAGAACCAAAGTAGTTGTTAAATATGCAGAAAACCTCAACAGGATGTTCCATCAGTAAGAGTTTAGTGCCCAGCTGATACCATAAAACGCAGGATCTCCTGAGGCCTTCTGTTAGGACTTACTCCCAGAAGCAGGATTAAATATATTTCAGGCCAAATCCGACACGGGATTTTACCCTGCTTTTAAAAACCAGCCATGAGGTGCCTATTCTCTTCAGGCAACTTGATGTGCCCATTGACTGGCTTTGAGCAAGCCCCTCTTTCTCCAAATTAATCTGTTTAAATTTTGTCTTCCCCTTTTGACTGTGGAGGATGACTGATGTTGTCATATTTTGACAATCTTACATATACATCTAAAGATATAATGAGTTATATTTTCCCTTCAGACTTTACTTTTTGATTCAAGTTGCTACATTTTCTCAAACTTGTATCATTCTTGTTGCTCTCCTCCAGCCATTTGAATGTAACATCCACAATAGGACACTGCAGACCAGCCAAGCCTCAGCAGTAATGAAGAAAGTAGAAAAATTAATGGTGACTTACATAGAGAATTTTTGCCAATAGATCCCTCAATGTGATTTTTTTTTTTTTTGTTGCAGTGGCAATTTCATGCTGACTCATTGAGTTGAGGGTCAGTGCCAAGAGCACTATTTCTTCACCAACTATTCCCTGTATGAATTCCATGCCTTCCTAAGTGCCTAGCCAGCACTTACTTGCCCCCACCTTGTTCATTTTGCATACCAAATTGAGAGTATTTTTTAGTAGCAATAGTTTATCAATGTACATTCTGAAGTGGCTTATTGATCTAGTAGCTTGGATCATTAATTTTGCATTTTTCTTTAAAAAATTATTTCTCAATCAGTTTAATGAGACTTAGTCATTATTATCCTACTTGGAAAGGTGCAGCCTAGAAAACTGATGAGAAGGAAAAATAAAGTTAAATACCATTAACTCTTTAATATTTGTCTTCTTTGTATTACTAATTTTTACAATAAAAGTACCACAAGGACTAAAGGGGGTTTTACCATTTAAACAAGATGTTTCAATAGGAGTATTCATATTTTATAAAATGATATTCAGAAATTATGCTGAATTTTGCTGAAACTTGACAGCTTATCTATCAAATCTTTTAACAGAACATGAGATCCGTGTTTCTAGTCTCCATTCTCGCCTTCCCTGCTGCACCAGCTGTACCGCGGGGGCTTGCCGTGAAGCTGCCCACTAGCCATGGAATCCACGAGCTAGCCCAGGGAAGGGGCCAGCACACTTCCATTTTCCACCAGCAGCCATCCCCCGCCCAGTGGTGCCCTCATGTGTCTCCACACGTGAATTTCAAACACGGGGATTCCAGGAATTCATTCGGTTTATGTGTCACTAGAAACCCGGCATACACAATCTCTGTGCCGTGCAGCACCTTTCTCCCTAGCCTAAAATCGGCTTGGGAATTTCCTACAAGTGAAGGATGTATGGAGTAAAATAACTTGAGCCTTTACTGGCATAATCTGTGTTTTTAATTGCTTTTATATAAAAATGGCTACCAAGAAAGTCCAACAGTCTGTTTCAGACCATGGCAAACTCCTAAATTCAAATATGAATTCTCTTTGCCCCTTTATTTTCAAGGCTATCAGTAAAAAAGAAACTATACAAATTACCCTTTTTTGTATCTATATATTCATGTACTGCGGGAAGGGAAAGTTGGCATGATTTCACTGACATTATGCCTGTCTCCACAAGTTAAGATTAATTTGCTGTTTCAAAGGCTATCAAGTCAGTTCAAGCCTATGTCATTTTTTTAAAGAATAGAAAAATTCAGCTGAGTATCAAGTTTTCCTCTGTGTGGGCACCAATATATATATACATACAGAAGCCATTAGGATTCATAGCTAAGGCCATAACTCATTCTTTTCCCTATTTTTTTTTTAATAGTAAGAAGAAAACATGAACTCATGCAAGCTAATTGCACAAGTATTTTATTATTAAATACTGGAGCAAAAGATTTTCATGAACAATTCACCCAAAGTTTGTGCAATGCCATCATCCAAGGAAACAAAGTCTGCAAGCTGCTGCTTCTGCACAAGTTTTGCAATGTCTTTTTTTCATGGATGCAACATTAAATTTGTTCATACAACCACTGCAGCATCTACCCCATCTGTTCAGGATGCTCTTGGGAAATAACACTTCAAATACATTCACAATACATTTATTAGGAAGTTTTGCAGTCTTTCATTATTTCAGTACTCAAGGCCATATTGAATCAATAGATTACAGATATACCATGTGCCATGTGCTATTAAATTTTCTCAAAACACAGCCACAGACAGCCAGCCCAATGACACTGTTCTCATCTTCAGCAAGCACAACAGAAGCTGTCTTATCCCACAGCAGACTGAGCTTTGCATGCTAATCTCGAAGAAATTGAGAAACTGAAGTTGACCAAAGGCCTGGTAGGGTCTGGCTTCTTCTTTAATCTGCAGTGGTGCCATATTGCCAGATGATCCTAAGAGAAAACAGTTGCCCTGTTGAAGGAAGACAGAATACCCCTGACTTGGAAGCAAATTATTTCCCATTTATAGATTCATTGAATTCTTTGGCACTTCATTCACTGAGTGAAAAAGCTGTAGAAGACAAGCGTCTGAGAAGAAAGATTCTCCATATAATTGCAGAAAAGGAGTGCTTCCCTCCAATATTCCAGCTCATTTCTAGTGAGTCAGAGTAACCCTCTAGCCACAAAGTACAATTGGGCTATTGTGCACCAGAAAGAAATCTTTCCATACTGTGACAGCCAACCAGCTGAAGCTCAGACATGCAAGATTTTAATGCATTCATTGTCTTAATGAAGAGCTGTAAATGTAAAGAACATGCTCAGGGCAATACAGTGCTCATGTCTTCCAGCAGGACTGTAGAAAGACATCTCCATACTACCTACATATGACTCTCCTCTGACCCTGACTCTTCTCACTTGACCCTGTTGTCGAGTGACACTTGGTGTTGCATGCAAATGGCTAAACTTTCTTCTGTGCACCTTAAAGCTGGCCAGATTTGTTCTGCCTGGTGTGCACAGTTATTCCCTGACCTAAGAACATGGTGGTGTGAGTATGCATGCTCAGTATTGTCTGAAAGTGTGTCGTGCAAGGATACCATGTGGTAGGTAGTCATTAAGCAGTATAGACCAAAGCAAACTGCCAATGCCAAGCCTGTACTCTTGCCCTGCACAGTTTACTTCTCTATGGATGTAACATCGTGCAGCTTCCTGATCCCAAATTTCCTATTCTGTATGTACAGCTAATGTTGCCAGATCCCATGTGTAATTCATTGTATTTGGCCTTTTTAATTTGATTCTTTTTTTTTTTTGTTGGATTGTGGCTCTCAATTAGAGGATTCAGACTCACTGCCAAAAGCAGTACATGCCCTGCAGTATTTACTACCATCTGCAAACTTTGCCATAGTATTTTATGTTTCTAGATCATTGATAAAAGTATTAAGCACAAAAATAAGTTTCTGGTGGGGGGGGGGGTGGGGAATATCATTACAATTACTTCTTTTGTTTATGTGTTTTCATTATCAAAAACATCTGGAGATCAAAAAGCTAGTCAGTTTTTAATCTGTGTAATGTTAATTTCATGTAATGGAAGTTCTTTCAAATCAAAGTGCTATTGCTATATTGACTGGGAAGCTTTGAAGGAATCAATGGCTGTCATGTGAACACACTTGTCTGTAGCATGTGAAATCACACAAAGGAGGAAACACAGAACAAGCTCCCCAGCAGAAGAACTATAGTAACTACTTTCTTGTATGCTGTGTTGCCAGATCTTAATTGTATTTTGACCTCTAATTTTTGCTAATAAGTTCCAAAATTAGCAATCTCTTTGCTATGTTTAAGAATAACATCATTAGTTATTCAACAAGTCCTTTCAAGCTTTTCAAAACTGATTCAACTTTGGCAATAACCTTCTGGATTTGCCCACAACCTAGGAAAATGCTTTATTAGCAGCTGAAGACAGGTTCTTGCCTAACTCTGTTAGGACTGAAGTTTGATTTCAGCAGAATCTGGCCTGCTAGCTTTCTTGTGGATGACTTTTTTCTCCCTCTCTCTCACATAGATACATAATCCATTTGTTCCAAATACCAGAAATCTGTTGTACTGTTTACCTACCGTATTTCATGTGTGTTTGAGGCAAGATTCTTCCTTGCTTTTCCTCCTAATATTTAAATAAAGTGCCCCTTTACTGTATATAATCCGGTTGCCTGCTACTACTCCGGCAAGTAACTTTTTCTTTTCTTGCTACTTTTGATCCCTGTCATTAATTACTTTGTTTCCCCACCTGAGTCTTTACGAATTGATTTTCTATTTTCTCATTTCCTCCTTTAATTTTTTAACCAGGGTGGCTTTGTGCCCAGTAAAAGCTTTACATGCTAATGAAATCGTGTGGATCTACATATCCAAGTGGCTATCTTTGAACGACTGGCAGTTTCTCTTAACGCTTTCTATTTCAAAGCTGTGTTCTCTGTCCTTTATGCTGACAATTAGTCTAAGCTTTGGGTAATTAGCTCTTTTAGAGTTTCACAGATGAATATTGGTGCTACCATTGCCTGTTTAGGCAAATGGAGTGTAATCAGATTCTAATGAGAAATACATAAACAACACGGTAATTTTTTGAGTGACAATTAACTGTTCTTTGTCAAGAGAAGGTCTTATAATGACTCATTCCCTTTGGGAGGAGGCGTAATGCATTAAGAAGATTTAAAAAGAAAATAATCCTTCTCCTTGAAATTCATCACTTTTTTCTTCTTCTTCTTCTTTCTTTTTTCCCCGTTCAAACTATCCAGCAAACTTTCCTTGGTTAGAATTAACCAATTGTTTTTATTTTCCATCTCAATGCTTTAAATGTAGATCATAAGCTTTAGCATAAAACATATTGTCATTTGCTAAGATCCAGACGTTTTGATCACTCATATACAGGAGAATATATTTCAGGTGTGCTTTACCCTATAGCTTTTAAGGCAAATAGAGACAACAGCAATAATCCAACCAGGCGTGCATTAAAATAGGACTTACACCCAGACCGCATTCACCTAAATTCAGAGTATCAAGAGATCAGACATAATTCTACGGCCATGACATTATATAAAACAGGGCAGAAATTAGTGTTTCAGCTCTGCTGAAGAAGTTGTATTTTTAAAATAACATTCTTTTATTTTTACACAAAATTTCATTATGTGTCTGTTTCACCACATGCCTTTTTAAAATACCATTTTTGTACCTAAATGTAACCAAACCATTTAATTCTTTAAAATGACAGCTCACATGTTTTTAAATATTGTTAGTCCTTGCCAGAGACATTTTCTTAGACCCATTAAAAAGGTTGCTAAAGTTCATACTTTACAGTTTCACCTACATCTATTTAATAATTTACAGGGTGGGAATTGCAACACTGAATTCTGTTTCAACAAAGCACTTAACTTTAATGATTTGTTTAAGTTTATCGCTATTTCTCAGACCACTTAAGTATGTCTTGAAGTTCCAGTGGAGCCTTGGTATGTTTAAATGGTTTGCTGAATAGAGATGAATTTAAGAACACACGTTTGTTTTCTGGGGTTTTTTGTAGGTTTGGGTTTTTTGGTTTTTTCTTTCTGGAACAGAGATTTATTCTGCAATTTAGTATATATTTTCAGCATTTTTCCTGTTACATGTCTAAGGATGATAGCTGTTAAAGAACTTCAATTTTAAAATTGTCTAGGAAAAAGGGCAAATATTTTTATAGTTTATAATTTGAACTAGAGAAGGAATCCAGACATCCAGTGCCTTTTTAAGCAATTTTTTAAAGTGTGCATAAAGTGTATCTTATAGGGATGTGCTCAATGAATCCGTAACAGATCCCTGGAGCTACTGGCCCAACTTCACAGGAGTTACATCAGAATTTTATACCTATACAGTATGCATAAAGTTTGAATAATTCATTTCCTTCTACATACAATGCATTGATAAGTGTAGGTACCCTCCTATCTACATAAGCCTCAGTTATGGTGTGAATAAACAGGTGAGAGTTTCTGGAAGCAAGAAGGTACAAAACCAACATAATCATAGAACCATAGAATCATTTAGGTTTCAAAGAGACCTTTAAGATCCTTAAGTCCACCTGTTAACCCAACACTTTGGAGTTTATCAATAAACCATGTACCTAAGTGTCGCATCTATGGTCTTTTAAATACTGTCAGGGATGGTGACTCAACCACTCCTATGGACAGCCAGTTCCAATGCTTGACAACCCTTTCCATGAAGAGGTTTTTCTTAATATCCAATCTAAAACTCCCCTGGCATGCCTTGAGGCCATTTCATCTTGCTCTGTTGCTGGTTGCCTGGGATAGTGATCCTAACCTAGCTACTCTCTCTTTTCAGGTGGTTGCAGAGCGATCAGGTCTCCTCTGAGCCTCCTTTTCTCCAGGCTAAACAACTCCAGCTCCCTAAGTTCCTCCTCACAGGACTTGTGCTCCAGACCCTCCCCAGCTTCATTGCCCTTTTCTGGACTTGCTCCAGCACCTCAGTATCTTCTTTGTAGTGAGGGGCCCAGAACTGAACACAGAATTGGAGGTGTGGCCTCAGCAGTGCCAAGTACAGAGGGACAACCACTGCACCTATCCGAGCCATGAACAGCTGTTTTTTCCAGGAGAATGCTGTGGGAAGCAGTGTCAAAGGCTTTACTAGAGTACAGGACAACAACATCCACAGCCTTTCTCTTATCCACTAGATGGATCACCTTGTCATAGGATGAGATCAGGTTGGTCAAGGAGAACCTACCCTTGATGATCCAATGCTGGCTGGGCCTGATCCCTGGGCTGCCCCACATGTACTACATGCAGCACATGGTACTCAGGATGATCTGCTCCATGACCTTCCCCAATATCCAGGTCATACTGATAGGTCTGTTGTTCCCTGGCTCCTCCTTCCAACACTTCTTACAGCTGGGTGTCACACTGGTAGCCTGCAGTCAGCTGGAATCTCTCCAGTTAGCCAGGACTGTTGATATAGGATGGGAAGTGGTTCAGTGGACACTTCTGCCGATATCCATCCCATTGTGGCCCATAAGCTCATGTGTCCCTAAGTGGTATAGCATGTCACTGGCCATTTTTCCTTGGATTATGGGGGCTTCACTCTGCTCCTCATCTTCCAGCTCAGAGGGCTGGGTGCCCAGAGAAGAACTGGTCTTACTACTAAAGAATGAGGCAAAAAAAAAAGCATTAAGTACCTCAGGCTTTTCCTCATCCTTAGTCACTATGTTTCCCTTCACATCCAATAAAGAATGGAGATTCTCCTTAGCCCTCCTTTTGTTGCTAATGCATTTATAGAAACATTTTTTATTATCTTTTGTGGCAGTAACCAGATTATGTTCTAGTTGGGCTCTAGGTCTTCTAATTTTCTGCCCTGCATAACCCCATGACCTGACTTAATGAAGTAAGTAATGTAAATTCTGACATGAAAAATGATTGTTGAAAACAAGAGGCAGCTAACCCATTCAAATGTTTTAATCCATTAAAAAGAAAAAAAAATAATTTAAAAAATAAAATAAAGCAGAAGTTTCCCAACTACAATGAAGCAGACTCACAGCCAGGTGATTTTGAGTGCCCCAGTTCCAATTACCATCTGAATTGGGTATTAGAAATCTATCTGCAATCAAAGGAAAAAGGCTCATAGCAACCAGTTAGGCGCTGCAGATGAGACAATCACATTGGGTGACCCTGGCAGAACATGGAACTGGAAGTAGCAGCTATTTGAGCAATACCAGAAGAGTTTTCATTTCCAAATCAATAGAGCAATACAAAGTGAAGCAGCAGATGGGAAAGTGATGCTTTCACATCTACATAATTCACCACTAATGTACAATTCATATAAATGCTTTTGTGTGGATGGATTCAACACTGCACTGTGAAGAAGCAGTGGATCTGTGGGTTAACTTGTAGAGTATCTGACAGTAAACAGGGAAATCTTGTACTTGATTTCACACCTTGTACAGATGTTACATATGGAATAAAATTCTGATTTGGCAGCATTCTATTTCTAGTTGTGATTTGGCTAGTCTGGACCAAATTTACAGCATGTAGGATAAAAAGAGTGCCTTAAGTATGTTGAATGAATGCCTTCACACTTAATTGTCCTTCTCTACTTTGTTTTACAAATCTAAAGAGCATTTTATCTTTGGCTCTTCTCTCATACATTTTGTTGAGTGTCCTATTTTTTTTTTTAACTAGCATAATACAAAGAAATTTAACAGAGCAAGTCCTCTACTTACCTAGGTTAGATCTTATTTATGCTAAATATTTTACAAGAGCCTTGTTGCAGAAACAAAACAAAACAAACAAACCAATGCACCAGCCCCCCCTCCCCCCCAAAAAACCAACCAACAAACCAAAACACAAAAACAAAACCAAAAAAACCAACAAAACCAACTTTAAAAAATGCAGCTGAGAAACTGGTTTCTCCTGGAAGCATTATGGTACTTCACCATGGCAAGTTCTGTTGTGGTTTGTGATACTTCGCTATAATGTCTTAGATACTACATAAATATACAATATAAATTCGTTTGACTTAATCTTATGGATAAATCACCCATCTTTATACGAATGTCTATTTTGTAGAGCAATATATCTTAAGAGAACTACGTGGGGTTGAAATTATAGTAGTTTCATGATTACAAGCTGCACCATTTTGACTAAAATTTTGCTCCCACACTGGAAATGCGGCTTACACTCAGGAGCGGCTAATATGTGAATAATTTTCTGACATTTTCAACCTCGGAAGTGAAAACTGAGGTGCCGAGGTGAGCAACCTGCCAGTAAAACTCGGCTTTACCCGATTGTTACAAACTGGTTACTCTGTTGCACCGCAGATGGAACCAACCAGGCTCCCTGCAGGCAACGCGGGGGGTGGGGAAGGCGGGGGAGCTCCCTCCTTCAGGCAGAGCAGCCCGGGGGAGAGACGGGGGCTCCCTCCTGCTGGCCCCGCGGCTCGGGGGGAGGCGGGGGACTCCTGTCCCCTCCTGCCGCCACCGCGGGAGCAGGGGGGCTCCATCCCTGCCTCCCGCCACCACCGCGGGTGCCGGCGGGCTCCGTGCCCCCCCGCCACTGTGTCTCAGTGCCGGGCAACTTTGTACATTATATAAGGTGCACCGGAATATAAGGCGCACTTTTTTTTTGCAGCGAGGAGCTGGGTTGTGTGCAACAAAGTAACGAATTACTGGCAGGTGCTCAATTTGCAAACATTTTTCACAGATTTGCATAGCCTTTAAATGCAGCCCCAGTGCCCTCCCAGTGCCATGGGCCTCGGCACTCCTGCCCGCCTCCGGCTTTGGCTGGTGAGGCGCAGCTCAGGGTGGCCGCGGCTCACAGCGTTTCAGGGCCAACAGCTCGCTCCCTCCCTGTGCAGCTCGTGCCAGGCTGGGGCCGGGGCTGGCTGGCTTCTTCTTCCCCCTGTGCCCGGGCCAGGGCCAGCAGCAGCTCCCTCCCTCCCTGTGCAGCTCCTGCCAGCTGTGCCTGCCCGCTCCTGCCCTGCCTCGTGACTCGGCGCTCCCGCGACACCGCCCCCCCATTGCAGCTCACACTTCCAGGTTGGCAAATTTTGCAGCTTCGTACATTATACAAGACGCACCAGACTATAAGGCACACTTCTGGGTTCAGGCCAAAATTTTAGTCAAAAGGGTGCGCCTTATAGTCGTGAAATGACTGTATATGGAATTACTAACCTGGGGGACATCCAAGTTTTGGGTTTCATTTTCTCATTGCAAAAAAAACAAGAACTGTGAGGGTGATACTTTTTTCCTCCCAAGGAAAACTACCATAGTCTTTTTAAATACTCAATGCCATCTTTTTGCTGTGTGATCAATATTTCACAGCACTTTACCTATTCAAAGTGCAAAGCAAGTGCTATGATTCAATATAATGTTAGACTGAAGCTTAGTAGGCTAAGGATAATATTCATTTAGAGAATGCTATCAAGTCAGAAATTTGTGTTATTGATTAGAACTATGTGTGTTCTCTTCTAAGGCTTCCATGCCCACCTACATGGGTCTTGTCTACCATGATAAGGACTAACACCAATCCTATACCATCTGATTTCTTCTACACTTTCCCTACCTGCACCATCATAGTGTTTGTACACACTTCCTACCAATACTGAAATACAAAATAACTTGGGCTTTAATAATCTGTGCCTAAGTTTCTTCTTTGCATTGAATATATGTGAAAAGATCATCTGTCACACCATCCTTTTTCTTGCCTGTCTTTTGATATGGATGCTTATGACTATACTAAAGAGTTTTCCTACTTGGTCCCATTGAACCTCCGATAAATACAGCAAATACTAGTGGTAAATATTACTGTTTTACTATCTTAGGTATAGGTTTCCTGAGATGGTGCCTCATGTCAGGAAGAAAAGGCAGCAATGGCACATTTCCCTTGACAACAAGACATAAAAGCTGCCTGGATCATGACCAAGCAGCATTGGCACACACACCACAGGTATATATTCTCCATGCATCAGGCTGCCTGGGCTCAAGAGAAGTCTAAGCAAAAGGAAGACTTTATTTCTAGGCCCTGCAAAGAACCTAACAAGCCATATACTAAGCCAGAAAGCACAGATACAGTGATGGATTTGAGAAAACATGTATTCTCCAGGGGAAAGATGAATGTGAGTGACAGAGGCTCTGGAAAGAAAACAGTTTTGTCCAGATCTCCACACATGCTGTGCTTAAGGATATATACTGGATTTGTCCCTTTCCTGTATCTGAAGAGGGCCACCCCGTAGTTAGATGAGACAAAAAATATGTACAGGACATTTGCTAAAAAAAATTATTTCTAAGCATAATTTTACTCAATTTGCTAATAATTTTGAGCTTGCTTTCAGAAAACATTTTTCTCATTCCTATCATGATTATTGTGACAATGAGAAATTGACCCAGGAGATACAGAACCATCTGATTGCAGTCAAAGGGAGTCAAAAGTATCTACTTTCTACATCACAAAAAAGGTTATCTTTGTGGTTCTTCAGGAATTTCTTGACCTGCTATATTTTTCATTCCAGCACTTAAGATCAGAATGTTATGTCCTGTTTTCCTATAGCAGTTTGTGCAAGATCATCAGTGCCATTTCATCCATGTATTTAAATCCCCTCCTAAAATACTTTCTCTGGTAATACTTTTAATAACATTGAAAGCAGCACTCACATAGTTGTGTGTTCCCACTCTTGCAGATAATGCAGAGAACCCTTACACACTGTTTGCAGTTGTGTATTAGCTCTTAATGCTTCCAGAAGATCCTTCAGCTTTGGTGCGTATGCACATAGAGGCAGAGTCTGATTCATATTCTCAGTCCTTTAGGATGATGGTTTTTTGGACAACAGAGAAGTGGATAACTACAGCCATTTCAGGTTCCCAAAGAGACATGTAAATGAAGCCTGTTGTACAAGTTCTCATTTCTCATCACATAGATCCAGAAAAAAAAAACAACAGAGAAAGGGAGAGATTCGGACACAACATTTTATTATACTGGAATTCCTTAGAAGAGGAATGACGATACCACAATCTTCTTCAAATTCTGAAGCATGTGAAATGGCAATGAGCATCAACTGATATTATTACACTTGCATTATTTACAACCCTTTAAAAGGCAGATTTAAATTATTCTTTTAGTTACTATGGTAATCTAGGAGACCTTTGCAGCCTCCAGCTTTCTGAGTAAGAAATGAACTGTTGCTTCAAAACACTTTCAATATTGCTACAGAAGATTATTTATGATGCTCTTTTTTTTAATCTTTCCCTTTTATATTTTTTTGGTTGATAACACATTAGATTTCTGTCATTGGGGGTGGTGGCCTCAACATAAGAATTCTGCCACCAGACCTGTACGCAAAATGGATTAAAGACTTTTGTCTTCATGTATTAGGAGGTAAATCTAGAATTGCCTCATGTTAGATCGTAAAAATATTCCTGATTAATCAAACATGAGGAAAAATTTGGAATTTATTTTATTGTAATGTTATATAGATTTTTTTTTTCTCTCCCTTTTCCTATTTTTTAAAGTTTTCATTGGAGGATTTGCATGGGAGATCTAGGTTACTCTTACAGATATACTTTTTATGTTGGAATTTATGAAAAATGTTTACAACTACTACTCTTAAACTCCTCTGGATAGTACTAAAAATTGGTAAACTACTTTAAAATATCACTCTATTATTCAATTTTCATGCAACCTTTGTCCAAAAAAATAATTTGTTTGTTTAATAAAAGCAATGGTGTATCTGTGAAAGGTGATAGATTGGGAGAGCCGTGAGACCTTAACTCAGAGAGAGGATGGGATGCTGAGTATTTCAGTACTGCAGCTTTGTGTGTGCCCTCACCATTCTGCCCACACGTCAAATGAAAGCATCAGCAGGATATGGCATTTCCTGCTTACTGTCCAGACAGCCGAGTTACTTGTTAGGTGTGGTGAAAGTGGAGTTTTGTGATACATGCATCAGTCTTCAGGGAAATCAGCCTGACATCACCTGTATCAGGGAACGGTCATCCCAGTGATAACAGCTTTCAGACATTACTGACTTGGATTTGATTTGAGTCACAGATAGAAGGATTAGCTTGGAACTTGTTTTCTAGTTTATTCCTTCTTGTTTCAGTGTCAGTGGATAAAATTTGCATTCCTTTCATACTAGGCATAACTCTCAGTGTTGATTAGAAATTACAGTTTCAATTAAAATATATACTTTTAATCCTCTGCTATTGCATTTTTCCTAAGTTTGTAAAGGTAGAGGCTGCTAAGCATTCAAAAAGCTTGAGTAGGATTTGCATTCAAATCACTCTCTTTGTCCAAACTCCTCTATATACCACTCAGAAAAATTCACAAAAATGTAACATAACTTTCAAGTTTTTGTGAGCAATCATCTTGCAGTGGTAGCCACAATTTCAGGACTTCTGACAGTTTGAGTTGCTTTCCTGGAATTTAAATCCGTTACTTATGCAGCATCACAATGTAAGTAAAATTCATATTGATACAACTCATGTTACTTCTGAGAGAAAGGCATTGAAACAAAAATTTGGATTTTTTCACCTCATTATGGCCCATTCTTCAATTTCAAACTGCTCTAACATGTTCTTTCCAGAGAAAACATATGGAATGACACCGGATTTTGAGTTGTACATAAATTGTACACATCCTGTTGATCTGAAGGAAATGTTGAACAAGTGAGCAAATATAATTAGAAAATTAATTAGGCTGTGTCTACACTGAGATTTTGGCTTGAACCCTTAAAACAGTTTTGAGTCAAATGCCCCAGTCGGTCACACTTGCTGCACGTTGTTGCATAAAAGGAATGGGGCTTATATATACAAACTGTATTTCCTTCAGAGAAGCTAAATCTCAAGCCCCACACCAGGTGCTCCCCAAATGTGCTCCATCCCCACGCAGGGGTCCAAACCACAGCGCCCAAACTTAACATCAGACAGTTTCTAACCACGTGTGTGCCAGAGACGTCTGGTCCAGAGTGTCCCATTGGACCTAGTGGGAGTCAGACCTTCAGACCGTGTTTATTGAAGATGTGGGAGGGTCAGCACCTGCCAGTGGATCTATTGATGTACTCCTAATGCATCATGGTGCTGGCTGACATGCACGTGCTCTCCCTTCCCTCTGCATGTGCAGGCCTGCCGCAGCCAGGGGAGGGGATGTCTCTGCGTGCCTTTGCAAACCATGGCGCAACCTGTGTGCTGAGACTGCTGCTGTGGTTGAGTGAACCACAGCTATTAAACCTTGCCCTGGGACGTGCTGATCATTGCTCTAGCACTGCTGCAGGGCTCCTGTGTGCTCAGCGTGCAGGCCAGCCCATACCTGCCCACCAAAGCCTGCGTGCCCATCCTCAGGGCACTGCTCCACATGTGCTGGATGTGATTCTGCACGGAGCTTCCTTAAGAGCAGGAAGATCACCCAAAGATGCCGCTCCCAGGCTCGGGGCCTGTTCCTTTTCCCCTTGGAGGAATGTTCTAATGATGGCATGTGAAATTATACAGCGCTATCAGATTTCAGCCAAATCGGACCATAGGTCACGTACAACACAGAGACGTCTGGAAAACAGATGCTCTTTGTAGCTTTGGTTATCTAAATGTATGTGCTTGATTGCCTTTTTCATGTTAATGAATAGAAATCATGGGAAACCTCTCCATAAGAGGTCAAAACAGAGGTCCGAAGATGTTTTGCAAACACACTTAAAAAAGCAACAGCTCTGAAACCACAGTGAATACTTGACACAAAGATTTGTCTCCATCAATATGCATAATGTTCTCCTTATTGTTGCTGATGAGATATTCAGAATAAAATTCTGAGGCTTATTTTTAAGCCTATTTGTGGATTACTTCCAGCAAGTTGGTTTTACAAAACAATCCTAACAAAAAGCACACGGTGTAGCTCTTTATAGCGATATATTTCCTATTCCTCTTTTTTTATAGCTACTTTATAGTCCGCCCATTTTATCACATAAAAGGAAAAACACTTTCATTACTGAGAACTGACTTTCATATGAAATAGCATAACTCAATACTTTTCCGCTAGGTAGAAAAATTAATCCTCTCTTATTAAAAAGAAAAACTGTTTTCATTTTACTTTTTTCTCTTTATTAGCCGAAGAAAAGATGAAGAGAATTCAAACATATGTTCAGTATTTCAGCTAAAAATCTACAATTGTATTTGAAAAAAAATATGAAACTTCAAACAGGCCAGAAGACAGTTTCTCTCTCATGACGAAAGTTTGAAGGACACTTGCCAGACATTTATACCCACTTCCTCAGCCAGAAAATCTTTTAGTAACTAGAAATTACAGTTCAAGCATATATTTAAGTGCTGAGAACTAATGCCCAACATTAAATGCTCAGCCATCTCTACAGTCACAATGCAAAAGAGCTTTGCTTTCTCTTTTTCTGTCTTCCAGTTAGTTCATCTGCTTGCCTGAACTCATCCTTCCCTTTCTTATCAGACATAGAGACATTGTAAGACTAATATCTATAACAGCTTGTTCAAAAAATAGCTTTTTTCCTGGAGGATACAGAGGACTGGATGGACAAGCAGTATAATTTGCTACTGTGAGATCTATTCCTACAAACTAAATGAGGGAGAAGGGAAGAAATTATTAATATCCTTTAAAAGATAAATTCTGAACAAAACCTTGAAATACTTTCTAGCATTTCACAGAGTTCTATTTTCATAAAATTGATCTTACTGCTTAAAACAGTAAGAAAATAAAAGGAAAAAATTCTTAAGTTAGTAACTCCTGACTTTCCCAGCCCAAGACAAGTCATCTTCAGTGTGCTAGAGATCTTGCTGGTTTTCAAAATGTTTTATATCAACCAAAATAGTCCTGTTGGAATCAAGCAAAAATTAACACCACCTAGTCCTAATGTGACCTCAGCTGGCGTCCAGTGGGCAGCTCTGCCTGTCCATGCCTAAGAGAGAAGGGCTGAAATTCCAGCAGTTGCAAATGATATTCAGATAATCCAAGGAAAGAAGAGCTTGTTTTACAAGAGTAAACGAAAAGGCCTTGGATTGCTTAGTCTAGCAAAAGGGTGACTGTCGGGGAATGTGATTCATATCATGTGCTTGGCCTTGTTCCAAGCTCTGTGCATTCTGACTAGCAAGACAGAACACCCGTGCTCGTTGGTTAACGGGAAAGCTGAACAGATCAAAGTCACACTGGAGTCTCTCCAGCAGTGGCCTGCTGATGTGCTTGCCTACCTAGCAAAGCTTTTAGTTCCTTAAAACTCATGAAAACACCACTTTTCAATCCCTTTGACAAATTTAGCTGAACTGGAGCCGTGGCTTCAAAAAGATACTGAGTTTAGAGAGGATTGAAACAGACTGACTGACAGGCACAGACAGAATCAATAATTTCTTAGGAAAGCAGCTATGGACGCCTCATTAAAAATGTATAGTGACAGTAAACATATATAAAACAAGGAAACAATGGGGAGACAGAGAGGTGAGGAAAAAACAAGATATATTTGCATACACTGAATAAGCCAGGAGAGAAAACAGCTCATTTATGTCTTTGATCAGCAGGAGCAGTGTGTTACCTTTTGAGCTTCCCCATTAAACAAATGTAGACTGCAAGTAGAAACCTCTACATAAAAGACACAATAAACAGCATACAGCACTATTATTTCAGATTACAGCAATCACAGTTTAAGGAATTGCACTGCTGGAAAAAAATCAGCAGTGTGGTTAGTGAATCTGCAACACTGTTTGCCTACAATAAGTGCTACATTTTAGCATTTAGACACTTATTTTATGAAGGCTGATTCACCAAGGTACCTAAAAACAGAACGAGATGGGTGTCTCTGAAGACCTCTACCCCTTAACTTCTTAAAGAACCTCACTTTGGGAATAGTTATTCAATAGGGATCTAAAATTGAGCTACAAGTCAGTTATCCAAGATACATGAATAGAACATGATACTTGCAGTGAACTATCTTCTCCAATCCTCTATTTTTAAAATCAATACTTTACCAACTGTAAGAAAGTATTTATTAAGAAACTGTAAAAGTAAGCACTGCAAGAAAGCACTTCCTTGCTTTTTACACATGCACTGTGAACAACAGAATTTCCTGGTCCACAGCATTGTGAAGTGTAGATCCCTCCCACATACATTCAACACTTTAACATCTTACTGAAACTTTTCTGTCTAGTTAAGAAGATGACTTGAAAGGCTGAATGATCAAATAAATTTAAATAGCTGCTGTCATTTGTGAGTTTGCATAAGAAAATGTTGAGGTTTTCTCCCTTACATGTCATGAGGGAATTAAACCATTTTTGCAGTCAAATTTATTTACAGGAAGCAAGAAAAATGTTTAAGACTCGGTAGAGTGCCAGCCTTGAAGGATGTGTAGTCAAGAATCAAAGTTTATTTGAAATACCGAATCATTATGGTGCTGTGCTTATGGATTTTAATCAGCAAGAGGCATTGGCGACAGTTTCTGTGAGTGTCCAACTTCTACTTAGCACTAAGTATCGATTGCAACAGATGTCAGTAACATACAGGGAGATTTTCTCAGGGCAACGAAGGCAATGAGAAATGGTAAAAGAAGACTTAGTGAGAGGTGGAGGGAGTCCTGTACCACCTGCAAGAGGAGGATTGCCAGGTGGCCTCTGTATCATTTCTGTGGAGCATGGCTTCTGGGACATATAGCCGCAGCAGAGAACCGGAAAAAAAAAAGAGTGCAGGGGATCCCATGTCACTCATTGTCAAGAACAAGGAGGATTGTTCAATCACATCACTCAGCAGGGCGATGTATGCAGCACTCCAGGTGGCTGGGAGACACCGTCCTCCAAACTGCTGAAGATGGCATCTTCTCTGCCTTCCTATTGCCAAAGGCAGTACATGCCAAACAAACTGAAACCCAGATGCTGGAACTCTCTGTGGTCCTTGTCTTCTGGATTTCTACCAGTGAAAACAAGCATAACAGTGATCAGGTAATCATGATCATCTGAAAAACATGTCCCTGTGAAGAAACCACATGGAGATACAGAATTGCATTTTGACAGTTTTTGCAAAGGTGGGTGGGTCTTCTTTGTTTCTTTTCCTTAACAAGAAATAAAACAAAACAAAAAAGGGAAGAAAATATTAAAAAAATTACGACCCAAACAGTGCATTCTAGGATGTTTTGCTGTCCAGTTCTCCACAGAAAGCCTGTCTAATCTAGCAATTTCCTGACAGTGACTCCAGGCCAGTAACTGTAAATGATCGGGAAGACCAGCACACTGCCATAAAGCCCCACTGAACTGGACCCGTGTTCAAGTCTACCTAGCACCAGCATTACGAAAAGGTTTTTGGGTGAACACAATGCATTTCCAAGAGAATGATCTATTTAATACTTACAGTATTCTAGCACTTATGTGAAGCATTACAGACTGCGTAGCAAAGCACAGTCTGGGCAGATGGACAGAATAATTCAATATAATTAAATCCTTTCATTTCCAACATCTGTAACAATGTCTCCATTTCAGGCATTTGTGACAATGATCTTTACTTGCTGTATTTTGGATTAGTTCTCCAACTGATATCATTTCCAAGTATTAGCAGACAGAATAATAATAGCTCATTGTTGTAGATGGCAGCAGGCGTAAACAGTAGGAGACACTAATTATCACTCTTTTGGTTTACAGCAGCAGAGACCACCATTAAAAGAAAAAATTCCAAGTAAAAAATAACTCTTCACTATCAAAACCTCTTTTCCTACCAAAAGGTGACCTAAAAAAAGAAAAAAAAAGTGATTATGCCAAATTTGATTTTTTTTGTTTACTTTTAATGAAGCATAGAGGCAGTCTGGAAAAATATTTTTTGATCCTCCAATTGGCATTTACATTTGGAATTATGATTTGTATTACGTGGAGAACAAAAGAAATGGTGGTCTGAGACGTACCAATAGAAAGCAAGCACAGGAAGAAGGAAACTTAAGTCAGATGAAGGGTCTGCCTATATGTTGGTAGCAATAAGTCCAGAGTAAACTAGGATAGGACAGATAGCACGAAGCCTAAAATACTCCTTACACCTCTGTCTAAATCTATTTTTTTACGTAGCCATGTTGTCTTTTGCTTGGTGTGACAGTAGACTAATATCAACTCTTTGTTGCCTCAATTACAGTTTCTTATTTTCGTTATTACATTAATAAATCTGCATTTTATGCTACAAGTATTTGGGGCATTATTGCAGGGAAGACTTTAAAAAGTGTAGTAATTTGTGGCATCAAATAAATTCATAGCGACTGAGGAAGTGTTACATTCATCATAAGCATAAGGTTCTCAATCTGTGTCATGCCTCCCAACTTTATTACTCTTTCTGTGGTTAAATAATTTTTGTCAAGGTTTTAGAAAAGCTAATCAAAAGACCATGTTAGCTGTGAAGTCCCCCTTAGAAAGATGTGGTTTAGGGAATCTTCTCTCAAAAGGCAATGTGATTAAAGCTGTAAGAATATACAAGAAACTTTTTTAAATGGTTTGGATAGAATTGAACTTAAATCACGTAATGCTGCTTTACTCTGGAGATCTTTCAATGCCAAATCTGCATCTTGAGGTAATGCTGCAATAAATCTGTTTTATCAGTTTCATCTATTTTAGATTTTCTATTTGTAATCCTGAAACTGCCCAGAGGTGTTGGATAAAAAGGCTGCATGGAAGCCATTTGGGAAAGAGTATGCATTAAAACCAAAATCTTTTATCCCAAAGAAGATTTGACACTGATCCAACTGACCTGTCACAGCATAAACAAATTGCTGCTGTACCACATCAGCTTCTGCAAAACTGCCCTGTGTGATTTATTGGCTTGTGTGTTTGTAATCTCATCCTCTGGGTTTTCAAGGCTAATGATTCTTCATCTGCTTATTGTTGGAAGTTCCTAATAGCCTCAGCTATGTATCTGATATTTGATATACACCAAACCAATCCAATTTGATTTTTTAATGGAGCACCCCAGCTCTGCTTTTCAAAGTATCTCATACCAAAATTTGGATGAAAGCTCTTGAAATCACCCTTCTGGTGAGATTCCAGGAAGGAGAATTCTGGGGCACAGGGAGAGATACACGCAGCAAAACCACCTGTGGCAGGGGTTTCAGCTGATGTGCTCACCCTGGGTATCTTCAGGCTATTTCTTGGTTACAGATACTTCTGCATAAAGCTTGCTCCAACACAATTTGCCATTCTTGAAAAAGGCTGTAAGTCACAGATTGCTTGACAGTTTAGGAAAGCAGTGCCACTGCAAGAAGGGGTCCCCAGTCTCCTCCACTCTCCATGGCTCATTGTCACCTCTGCACTGCTGCCTCCCTTTTGTGGACACAGCTGCTCACCCAGCTCTGTGCTCGGTGGGATGGGACACGGGCTCAGGCACTGTGTCAGCCTCCAGCCCATCACCCAGCCTGGCTCTCGGCGTCACTGTGCAAACATGTGCGGCTCCACACAGCAGCGAGCGAGCAGCTGGGGACTACTGAAAGCTTATTTTGGCTCAAAGAGTTCCTCAGGTTACAGACTTGGATATGAGCCACACGCTGTGATGGCTATGAAGGCTGGACAAATCCTGAAAAGACCTCCAGGAACATCAGAGGGACTTTCCCTAGTGAGGTAAACAAATAGCATAACGTCAGATTAAGCTCAGTGTCGCTAGACGTGTGAAGGGAAACTTGAAATTATTTGGAATTCTTATTCAGGAAGGACACCTGTTTACCACTAGGGACAGCTCAAGTGAAAGCCTTTCTTCAGTGTACAACTACATTGAGAATCAAAACCTGTCCTTATATTGCCTGTGCATTGAGAAAACAGACACACACACACACACATAAACACATACACACATTACTATATACCCATTATATTAAAAGAAAACAGGTTGTAGCTGTATTTTCACCATCTGCCAACAGAACACAGTACCAGAGGTTGTGGATATTGGAAGGAAGGCAACAGGCTGATTAGGAGCAGAAAAACTATGCATAAATAGATTGAAATGATTGGGAGAGCTCATTTCACAAGGCAGACATTTAAAAGAGAACACGATAATCGAAGTTAAAGTAAGGAACGGGACAGGCAAGATAGATAAAAACCTTTGTTGAGACAGCTCTGCTCTCTGGCTCAACACAAGACTATGGAGACATTCAGTGAAATTGTAAGGTAGCAAATTAAAAGCTGATAAAAGCTAATACCTTTTAGCATAATATGTAATTAGAAGATGTGGTGCTGATGCAGGCTGTGGGGTGCACGAGGTAATTTGAGGTTTCTTACCCTTCAGTGAAGCAGTAAGCTACTTAGCATGCAGAGTAAGGTAAAAAGCCATGAAGTTACTACAGTTACCACAGAGCAGCACTGACTGCCACCAGTTGCCTTCAGACATGAGCTTGCTGTCTGTCCTGACTTGTAACCATCTACATCTTGTCTACTTGAGGGGCTTGCATTTTGACAAAGAACAAGGCTTGCATCTTCTGAATTCTGTGACAGATGCCTATTCAAAGTCAAGTACACTCACATTACGGGATTCAATGCATGCAGGCATGGAATTATGTGGAAGGAGATTTCCTGAGGAAGAATCATCTACAAAGGGACTTTTGCTGCACACAGAAGAGATGCATCATCACAGAATGTGTCTGTTCTGCTTCAGGACAGATAAAGTGTCATGTCTAAAGATTTAGGCCAAGTTAATGTACCCAGGTCTGGGTATGGAGCTGAAGTGACAGCTCCCATTTTCCCACCGTTTGGCAAGCAGTGAAGACCAATACATGAAGTCATCAAAACAAATCACCTTGGAAAACAAGATCTAAGTCAGTACTTGTCATAATTAAATTAAAAAATCGGTGCATAGAGGACTTCATGGTGAGGACACACACCCACAAACACACACACACATTTCAGAGCAGACTCTGACAAGTGACATTATCCTGTAGACAAATGACTCCCCACGTACAGCAATGCTGGATGCAGCTGCACTTCATCCATGAGTTTGGGGTAGAGACCTCACAGACTCATCACAGTGTGTCCATCCATGAGCTGGGCTTTTCAGATCTCACGGGACAGGGCAGTCTGTGCTTGTCGACCACTCCTGCCCTGTGGCACTTTCCCCTTTGAGAGAAAGGAAAACAGCAATCTCTATAATTTAAGTCATGAGTTTACTGCTCTGTTTTGGGAGGTGGAAGTGAGACCCAGAGAAGCAGTAAGAAGAGCAGTAAATCTATATTGGTGTCTCCCGCTTTAAAGTTCTGTCCCATCAGCGCTGCCCACTTGTTCTCTAAAAGCCTTTTCCTCTTTGATGAGCTGGCTCTAACAGGCCAGACATTCTTCTCCTCCTCAGCCCCCTCCACTCATATGTCCTGCAGCTATGGAGGTTACTCTTCCCTCTACCTCATACAGAAATGAATGACCACAGAAGCAATTATGTTGGAAAAGATCTCTGAGACCTCATTGAGTCCAACCTATGACTAAACACCACCTTGTCAACCAGACCATGGCACTGAGTGGCATGTCCAGCCTTTCCTTAAATATCTGCAGGGACAGGGACTCTACAACCTCCACAAGCAGCCTGTTCCAATGCCTAATCACCCATTCTGTGAAGAAATTCCTCTTAATGTCCAACAGGAACCTTCCCTGGCACAGCTTGAGGACATTTCTCTTGTGCTGTCACTAATTGTCTGGGACAAGAGGCCAACCCCTATCTGGCTACAACCTGCTTTCAGACAGTAGTAGGGAGCAAGAAGATCACCCTTGATCCTTCTCTTCTGCAGGCTAAACAACCCCAGCTGCCACAGCCACTCCTCATGATATTTGTGCAACCTGACTTAGGGCAGCAGCTCCATTGCTTCATTCTGGAATTACCTGCTCTTGTGCAGCATAGCCTTTCATATATGGCAATCTCCTCTCTTCTTTAGACCAGTTTCTCCTCTTAAATAATGTTTGGAGTTTTTTCTGTTACATTTCTCTGATGATTTGGCTTAGGAAGGCATAGAGTTACTCAGTGTAGTTATGGTCATATTTTTGCCTTCCAGTGATATAATTTTGAATACACATCTTCTGACTTCTACCTTCCATCCTCCATGTTTCTGAGGAACAGAGCAGCCCTGTGGTAAATTCTATATATATGACATGCAAGGTGGACCCATGCTTTTGTAAGTAGTTAAGCATTTTTAGCAGGGATTCAGTAGAGCTCAAAACACTTGAGGGTTTGGACTTAGTTATTAGCACAGTCTCAGCCAGGTCATGTTACTTCAGTTTGGTAGCAGTTTGTTGACATTCTGTGAGAGCAGAAGACAAGACAATCATCTTTAGCAAATCCTTGCAATTTGATACAGAGTACAGCAACCATTGGTAGAAGGTTAGGATCTATTTTCTGGAGAGCTCACCAAATAATTTTTTACTGTCAGGGTAAAAAATTATATGAAATTAACCAGAAAACAATATAAATTTATAAGGATCATCAGTTTTTCTGCAGAGATCTGTGGAGCTGTTTGCACAGACCAGGCACTTGCCTGAAAGGCATGCAGATGACTGTGGAAGAGTACGTTCTTGGGATTTTATGTCAACAAAACCTTGCCAAGCTAGGTACTGATACTGTCATTATAGCATTTGGTGAATGGCGAATCTTTCTAAATTATCCTCTCCCTTAAGTGTTGAAACATAATCTCAGAATGATGTTTTGATAAAACAATCTTGTGTTCACAGACTAGTAAGGGGAAGAGTTACATCCAGACTGCCAGTATGTTTGGTACACAAGTTGATAGAAGAACTGTAGAATTGGCACCCTGAAGTTGTCAGACCTCACACTTGTGAGAGAAGACACAGCTCGCTTGGTACTAATGGTGTCTGTGCCAAGGACTGTTTAAGTGTCTGGAGTTCGTGGAAATGTTGGCAGTAGCACTGAACAGTGTCTTTATATTTACAGCAGTACTAAATCCAAATGACCTATTGGGAAATGTAGAGGTCATCACATTCATTTTGTAACAGTTTTTGTTAAGTGATATTAGCTATAAAAAAGTGCTCAAAATTGATGTTATTTTAGGCATGCTTCTCTCTGAGGAAAACTGAAGATCATTTTGGCTCCTAATCTCAATGTATGTCCTGTCATTTTTTTGAAGGAGAGCTACAATAAGCCAGTGAAGTGAAGCAGAAAATACTGGACATAAGTGAGAAAGATAAAAAGAAATCCACTATTTCTCCACATGACTCAAATAAACTGAAACTGTTAGGCAGCTGGGGAAAAAAAGGCTGTGAGTTTTGTCAGCAGAAGCACAAGGTTCAGGGTTTACCAAGGAAGCCAAAGCAGAGACAAACTGCCTAACTTTGCAATGTCAACACAACTTACATTCTATAATTAAGTGTGAGACTGACCTAATGAGACAGGCAATAACCATATCTCAGGTTCAGTGGTTCTCAATAACCGCACTGGAAGAATACAGCTGAGACTGGAGACAAGAAGGTTATTTTTAGAAGCACTAATACTAGGGCAGTGATTAGAAATAAGATCCTTTTCTCAGGTAGTAAGTGTTTTAGCCAAGAAGTGCAATTCCCAATGTTTTGAGTCACAACTGTGTGACAGAAGTCAGGACCAAAATCTTACATAGGGACATATCTCTGCAAAACAAAAACAAAAACAAAAACAAAAACAAAAACAAAAACAAAAACAAAAACAAAAACAAAAACAAAAAAACCAAACAAAAAACCCCAAAAAACCCCACCCCAAAGATTAACTGATTTCCTGCTTGACGGAAGAGAAAAAGGATATTTACCATGAGACTCCATATTTTCTACAGTATGATTAAGAACCCTCTGTCTACTCCTTTGGACAGGGAAAAAGCAAAAAAAAAAAGAGAAAGAGGTTATGGTCTCACTGAAGACTTTGTGAAAAAATAAAAGCCAATGCAATGATCAATATTTTTGATGAGACATTAAAACTGTCTAGATGTGTCTGTATTTTTGGTTTATTGAACTTTAGATGAGGTTCAAACTAATTCATTGAAGTTCTGTGAACTGCTGTTTATATGCATCCATCAGTAGAAACATTAATGGCAACTAGAACTGCTAAAATTGGGTATTGGAATGGCACTACATGTAAGAAATAAATTCTGTTGACCCCAATGACTGTAAAATATCTCTGGGTTTTTAGTAGTACACAGCAGGGTACAAAAAAGCATTCCTGCTGGTATGCTAAACTGTTCTATGATCAATAAAACTGTATGAGAACATGAGACTGGATAAATAAAACTGTCCCTATAATTAATGTATTCTCTACTCCCAGAGTATTGCACTGTTCTTCTCTACCTCTGAACGTCTGTGCTCCCACTGCACCACTGTGGCCATCTCACATTTTTATCATCTGCTATTTTGTTCTGCCTTCTTTCTGCCTTCTCCCTTGTCATGTTTTTTGTAGTGTGTCAGGGACACAGGAGGAGGGAAATAGCGCTGTGGTTTTATCAAACGGCTACAAGTGGGGGAAAAAACCCAAACCCGCTAACCAAAACAAACATCTTAGCTCTTATCGGTGACCCATTGTGAGAGCAATAGAGAGGAAGGAGACCTTGAGCTATTAACAACGCGGTAATTTCTACATCTACTTGTTCCAGCTGTGCAGCTCATCAAGATCCAAAGCACTTTTGATACAAAATCCTAGGTCTGACAAGAACCCATACTGTGCAAAATAACATTTGCCAACCAAAATATTCCTGTGTCTTTCCTTCCCTCTTGCTTTTCTGCTGACAGTCCTTTGCCAGTCATGTTTTCTCACCTGTGGTCGAGTGAGTGAATGTGTGAGTGTGCCCCGATACTCGGCACATCCACTCCTGATAACAATGCCATTGGATAGTATTTTACTTTTGAACTTTAGAACAGAATCCATTGAAAGTTCGCAGATTGTCAAAGCAGTGTCATCCTTAAAAAGCTGATTTCCTGTGCCCATTTAAGCATGTGAAATGGCCAAATTTTAACAGAGATCATTGGTAGCCCTGCTCAGCAGTCAGTGATCTCAACATTTCTGGTAAATCTTACTGCATATAAATTACCCTAATTCTCAGTGTAAGTCGTGCTGTGATACTGATTTTCATTGTTTTGACCTGTTGCGGAGCAATGATAGCTGATGACTGCTTATAGCACGCAGTAGTCTTGCAGAAAGGAATATGAGGGAAATCCTCAGATGTCTTACAAATAAAGTTTGTTTTGGTTTTATATTCTCAAGAAAGCCAGGGTTTATTTTCAGCCCCTTCCATGCAGAGATAATGCCTCCCTCCAGAAGGGAAAGAGGGGCTGCTCCCTGGAGCTGGGATGGCAGGGGAGTGTGGTTCCCTGGCGTGGGTGGGTGGGTGGCAGGGCAGGGCCACAGCCCCAGCCAGGAGCAGGGCAGCCAGGGACACCCTGGGCAGACCCAGCCTTGAGCATCAGGAACCTTCCTGGGGATGGGCTGAGACTGGAACGGGTCTTTAGCCCAGGCTCGGTGTGCCCCAAGCAGCATCTGACGGCAGAAATCTTAGCATGATATTGAACCAAAGCTAAAGTACAGCAGCACCAGGTTTTCCAAACTTCACAACTATGAATTCTTATGATTTCAGAAACATCCTAGAATAAATACATTTAATTCCATTCAATGCAATTACTTTGAAAACTCTCTTACATATATCTAAATAAGTGGTCCTGCATACGACATGAAAGTGTTTTCTAACCTCTGAACCAAAAGCCAGTAAAGAGCTGCAAATACAGTTAATTTGCTACTGAAAGTAGTTTATCCATTGCTACGAGGAGGTCTTCAAAGGTTAAAGAGATATATTTAAAGGAATTAACAGATTCATGATTGCTAGGACTGTTCTGAAAATCCTGGACATGGCGAAAATTAATGTGTTGCCTACTTAGTTTTACAGAGTGAAAGACACCCGAGGTCAGTTCTTACTTTTCTATGCATTAATTTATATAATTATGGCATCACAGGAAGATATTTTGCGGGGAGTGGAGGTGGACAGAGATGCTATTTTGAAAAGATTTGTGTCTGGTCAACTGGAAGCAAGGGTAGGGGAACAGGGAAGTTTCTGTCCGAGATATTTTAGACAGGACTCACTGAATGGATGACAAAAATGTAACCTTACAAGATAGAAAATATTAAAGCATTGTAGGTTAGACAGTATATTATGTAGTTCCTTTAGCCATGAAACTTTGGGTTTTTCTTCTGAACCACTGTGCTGCTGAGCATCAATGGTGATTCACTTTTCCTGGAGGAGTGTCAGTCAGCGGTGATGTACGTAATTGTGCATACAGTGTGTACTCAAGTGCATCAACAATCCCTGTCTCCACAGGCACATTTTCTCCATGTTTTTCTACTCTGCTCAGTGGGCAGCATGGCAGTTGTATGAGTTCTAAAGACAAAAACATTTGAACTAAACCATGCCAGACCACATATTGATTTGCTTCAGTGTTGAGTAAAAATGTGTGTTTCATCACTTACTTTAGGGGATGGGTGAAGGAAGCCTCATTCTTCCCTCTGTTTGAAGATTCACTTTGGTTTGCTGAAGGAGAGAAGTTTGTCCTAGATCTCCTGGAAATCATTAAGTTCAACATCTAAGTCATTTCCTCCATATACCAAACTCAAAACAGTTTATGGTAGAAGGCATCTAAATGAAGCACCTCCACTGAAAGCTTACTTCCCCATGGTCCCTGTAGGGAAAGTGGAGGGAGACGAGCCCTCTAGAGGAGTCTGTTTTGCCCTGTTGAGATACTCCAGCTTTCTGGAGATGCCATAATGGGAAACATCAGGAATCTGCATTGTCATTCAAGTATTTCAGTAAAGCAGCTAAAATGAGATGGCATGAACTTGTCCCACACAGAAGTTCCCACCCTGAGATTTCTGTTATCCAAGTCTTTGAATTATTGTTCCCAGATGTCTTTAGTCACTGCCCAGGCTCCTTTTAGAACATGTGCAGGAGGAGGATGCACACACACCTTCCCTAACATCCCACCCTCACCTGCACCTCAAGCCCTCCTGAGATGAGCACAACGAAGAAGCTTTCTTGCCCAGGTCAGGGTGATGTGTGAAGAAAGGAAGCAAGGCTCTTTGCAAGGTTTTCAAGAGCAAGGGGAGGAGAACAGTATATTGCCCTGGAATGCCTTTGTGTATTCCATACCCTCTGTGAGCAGACCCTCAAAAGTTCCCAATTGATACTGAAATATCTGAAATTCTACAAAAACCTAACTTAGAGTTAGAAGCTTGATTCCCTCTGTACTTCATGGTCTAATGACACTATGTTCAGGGTCATGAAAAGCTTATTATCTATTTATGGAAGGCCATGTTTACAGGCTTGTAAATAATGCAGATAAATTTTACTTAATAATGACAATAAATTTTAGTTCTGCTTCCTGTATTAAGAGTAAGTGGCTGATGTTTGGTATTGCTTGTGCAAATGGTGTTCCCACGGAACAGGATAGATCCTAAAAGGCCAAATTAAATTAATTTGAGGTTCATCTTGCCCTAAGGGAGTTGTACAAGATGGTAATACTGTGATTTAGCACTGCAGAGAGACTGAAAAGAAAGAGAAATAATGCTACTTGTAAATCATACCTCAAAACTATGCAAGTTCTCTCCCTCAACCTGACTTGAAAGCCCAAATTATTTTTTCTGAGAGTTAGGCTGCATGGTGTGTATGGCTTCCCAAAAAATAAAACCTGTAGTCTTAAAGCTTTAATAAGGTAATAAAAGCCCTGAAGTGCTGGGCACAGATGCAGCTCTGAGCCAAGTCCATGGAAAACATTCTACTGTCTCCAGGGAAAACTGGACTGAGCCCTTGATTCTGTGATAAGAGGATGGTCTTTCTCACACCTGGTAAAAAGGCAGCCTGAGTTGTAGTCAACTTGATTGTATTTTTCCCTTTTGTGGTTTTTCACTTTGTAGATGCCCTTGCAAGGCTTTTATCTATTCTAGGAGTCCCATGAGACTAGAACATTCATGCTGATTTCATGGAATGGACTGAGAAGTTTCAAGAGTGTTTCTGAGAAGCACTTTATGCCTCTGGCTAAAATCTGAAGTGCAAATCTACAAGAGAATAGGGAATTAGGCTAAGAAAAACACACAAAAAGAAAAGAAAACAAAAGAATTATACAAGAGATGAAAACATGGCAACAGCAACAAAAACACATTTATCTCTGAAGCCATGAGCTATTACATTTGATTCTCTGCAGAGGGAAGAAAAAAAATAGAATTCTACCTAGGTAACTACAATTGAAAGGCATGGAAGTAAGGGATTGAAAACTGATGGATCTAAATATTTACTTTTCAAGATGGGGATTAGAAAGTTCATCCTGTAATGCTCTCAGAAAACTTCCTACCTAAAGTCACCATCATTTTAAGAGGAAACTCATTACATGTTTGTAACTTGAGAAAAAAACAACCCATATAGACAAAGTTTAAACATAACTAGAGAAAAAAGAGCCAAGGATAGACCCTGATTTTTATCTAACCACTCTTTTCTGAAGGTCTCCATCACAGCAACATATGAGCATTCATGCATGGCAGCCAGACCTTCAAAATACCCATAGAAGATGCTAGAGTTTCTCCTATTTACTCTTACAGGATATTATTGCTTCCTATCACAAATTGTTTCAGACTGGAATTTAAACTCTTCCCCATGTGTTCTTTTTTTCACTTTCCACTGTGGACTGTATTAGTATCTGGAGAGCACACTGGAAGGAGAAGTAATAGGATAAAAATGAATGGTGTTTATTTTTCTTCGATTAGATCGAACAGCAAACATTGTGAATTCGGGTAGACAAAGAACCTGTTGTTCCATTTTTGGGTGAGATTAACTGCTACATAACATGAAAGCTTGCACAATGGTCTAGAAAACTGCTATCAGACTAAAAAGATAATAAAATGTTTTGGACAGGAATACAAACAATGGTGAATAATGAATATCTAGCGATCTATAATTCTGACAAAGGTTTTTCTTTGAGGCTACGTGTTTGAATTACATGCCTATACACATGCTCAAAATACTGCAGTACTCAGTATGATTTATGTACTTGATAAAATGCCTCATAGTAGCCCAAAAATAGAATTGCGCCAGGTGCACAACAAACAGACATGCTACTTTTAAAAAACTCAAGTAAGCCAACTGGAGTGGGAGCCAATGAGAGCAGATGATCGACATATTTATTTTGAAAGCAGCCAGAATGCCTCAACCTTCTTCAGTCATAACTATCTAAACTAAGTCATGGCAGTCCCAGATTCAGCTAATCCCTGTTATGACTCTGTTATCAGTTGAGAGTAAGAGTAATTCTTATACTCAGGCCAACTTTCTTATTTCTCATGACTCTTATGATTGTTTGCTTTTACTGTCCATGGTCAGATAAACCTGAGGCTTCTTGAAGACATGACCTAAGTTCATATAATTCGATGTCCAAATAAAAACAAAGATAAGTAGACAAACACAGCTCCAATAGCCCCAAGCTCCAGGAATACAGGGCAATAAGCCAGTGACACAAAGAAGTGAGTTGATATAAAGTCCAAGGTAAGGGGACATAATTCCTCTGGTAGAACTGAAAGATAGGAATTACTCCACCTGCCAATATAGAATTGTCTTTGAATGAGGTAGACTATACTGTGAATTGAAACTGGACATTCCATATCACTAACTTTTCCTAAGCAAGGGAAAATATCTTTGAATATTTGAAATAAAATTTTACATTTTAATTTAAATGTTTGAGAAGTAGAAAGAGTAATTTTAACTTATCAGCAATATATGAATATTTTAAAATTAATAATTTGGGTAGTAAAAATTTTAAAAACCCAAGAACATGGAATCATAGAATCATATAATGGTTTGGGTTGTAAGGAGCCTTAAAGACCATCTATTTCCAATCTTCCTGACATAGGCAGGACACCTTTCATAAGACCAGGCTACTCAGAGCACCATCCAGCCTGGCCTTGAACACTGCCAGGGATGGGGAGTCCTCTCTGGGCAGTCTGTTCCAGTGCCTCACTGTCCTTACATAAAGAATTTTTCCCTAATATCTAATCTAAACCTACTCTCTTCATTTTAAGGCCGTCATCCCTATGATGTCTAAGTATGGGCAATGGTAGGAAGGAGGGGAACAGGATAAGTACAGATCTGTGATAAATAGCAGTTTTCCGGAGTGTAATGCTAGTATTAGCCTAACTAAGGTTCAGCCAAGTAGAAATTCTGCTGATGTAAAGTTATCATTACTGAAAGTTTGAAGGGAGAAAGTAAATGTCCTGCCTGATAGCTGTAAGGGCAATGTACTATTTGGCCAAATTGATATCTTGACTTTCAGAATTTATGGATGGTGAAAGCAATTCTTGAAAAACTAGATGTGTGGAGGTACTTTGTGCTGAAGAAAAATTAGTTCAGGATCAGAGAGAAGAGAGAAGAGTCAGATAGGACGAAAAGATACCAGAGCAAGAAAAACAAATCTGGACTTGACAGAGGAAAAGCAGAAATCAAAGGTTTTATGTGAGCAGAGAAAAAAGTTGGGGGAGCGTGACAGGCAGGTGAAGTACAGCAATCAGACAACAGAGGAGGCACCTTCATGGAAACACCTTAACCGTGACACAGTGATTTTGAGAATAGGTTGGTGGGTGAAGGGAGAGAAGGTTAGGAAACCAGAAAGAAATCAGAAACACAGAGCAGGTACAGGGAGGCTGGCAGGGTACAAAGAGAATATGGTAGACTTCAAAAGCAAGTTGTTGGTGTGGGTTTCAGTGGATATGTTGTGTTTCCTACGAGAAAGGTATCAAAATGGAGACCCATTTAACAATGTAGATCTCTCCTGGAATTGTGGTAGTGTACTTTTGTTGATTAGCATTTTAATGACTCATAATAAAATATAATATGCGGATGTAATCTGTGCACAAATGCTTGAGGAAATGAAAGACTGACTAACAACCATTGCATAATTTCAACATGGAGAAGTTATTGCCCAATTCAGATGTCAGAACCATGCAAATAGAAATGCCTTGGTCCTACTAGGTTAATGTTCAATTTGTTTTATTACCATTTCAAACATAAAGGAACACAGGCAATAATATTTCTGATTTGGATATTTAACCTTTATTCCAGTAATTTCTCTTCTGGATGAAACGAAGCCTAGAGCTAAAGCAATCTAATTGAGAACAAGGTTTGTCACCTAAGTTTCGTGATTATGCAAGCATCTTCACATAATAAATCTGGCAATACTTTCCCTTAAATCAATATTTCCAGGACAAAAATGTCTGTGGTCTGTGATAGACCTTTAATTCCTAATTTATTGAACATAGTCACTCTCAAATCCTGAGTTCCCTTAGAACAACAGAAAGCAAAGCTGAGAACCACCATTTTTTCAGTAAAAAACAGTGAATTTATTGAAACCTAAGTTATATCTGACCACAACAACAGGGCCCCCAGCTGAAGGTATATCATGTCAGTGCCTAAGAACAAAAGCATACTAATTTAAACAAAAGGAACTTTAAAATAATCCTTTTCCCACCCCTCAAAATATTTGATTTGCATGCTTCATCAGAACAGAAATGGATTTTGAAATCAGTTTTCCATGCAGTTGGCAAAGGTTGTGTCTTAAATGACTTTCCTTGTGGAATGGTATTTAATGTTCCCATGAACAGCATGAAGAGAAGGGAATACAAAGTACCAAATCAGGGAAGAGATAGTTGAGTAAATAGGGAATTTAAGACAAGGAACCATTAAGCACACTCCTATTAGTTCAGGAGTGAGTCCTTTTCAAGGACAAGGGAAAAACAAAATGTTCAATGCAGCTCCGTGGCAGTAGGTTTAACATTTTAATAGCTGGCACACTGCCTGTATCTGATGCACTTGTTCGAATAGGCAGATGCTGGATTGGATAAATGGAAGGGCATGTAAGGACAGGGAGTCTAGCTCCTTGCTGCATTTATTATCACAATAACTCACCGACTACAGAACGTGGGAAGAAAGTTCCCTGGATGTTAAGAGAGGCTTTACACTGACAACCTGAGGCAGAGGCTGGTGCTGTGATTAATGGACACTGGAGCCGCAGAACAACCGAAATTATTCCGAGTCCAACTCAACCACTGCTTGTAACACTGCAACACTTACTGATAGAAAAGACTCTTTCCCCCCTACTCTCAATTCAAATGTAACTCATGTGATTTATAGTCTCACACAGGTAATTCTACATCACCAAATTCTTTATTTACAGATATTTTTATTCTGCACAGTTTTGTTTTTATATAAAAGTCAAATACTTTTTTTTTTTTTTTTGACTTGTTATGATGGATGGCATGGCTCACTAGAGACACCAGATCACAATATTCCCCTATAACATCCAGCTGGTAAAGCCTGGTAATCAGTAAACTTATGTCAAGGCAGCTCACGATTTTAGAGCAGAAAGATGTCAGGTTTTCCACCTTTTTTATTATGTTTTAACACTGACATTAACTTTTGTCTTACCCAAGCCACTAGGGACATAATTTTCCTTTAAAAAATGGAAGACTCTCAAGACTCTCTGTTTCTTTGGATATGATCCTTCACACACGATTTTGTTTGAGCGGATTTGAAAAGAAAAGCTAATTTTTAACCAGTGTGCATTCTTCTGGTCTTTGATGGTATCCCACACATTTTATGTACCTATGATATTCTCGTTACTAAAAACCACCACGAGATGAAAGCGCTACCCGTATCACCTGGTTTCTAAGGAACAGCGCTGTGATTCACAGAGCTGCAGAGCACCTGCCTGCACCGGGGGGGAACCGCAGTCACGGAGGGGGCGACCGGGTACCCAAACCAGCTTCTTGGGAAGCGCATCCTCCGGGATCTGCTGCTGCCATGACCAACCAACGTCACAGGTGCCCGTGAGTCAGCACTGCGGTCCGTCCTGTCTAACGCAGAGACAGCCAAAAACTCCCGCAAGGAAACAGCGCACAGGGATGCTCCCGCCGGCTGGCGACGCGGATTAAAAAGGAAAGGAAATGTTGATTGGCCCGTGCAGACCTGGATTTTGGTGGGGTTGGGTTGTTTTTTTTTTTTTTCTTTTTTTTTTTCTCTCCGTTGAGTAATGACTGCTCTCTGCTACTTGATAGCCAAGGCTGGCAGCGCTATGGCAACCGGGCTGCGGGAAGGGCGGAGGGGAAAAGTCGCTTAGCAACTGGAAGCTTTAGGCAGGCGAGGCTGGTTTAAAGCACAGCAGTTTAGAAAAAAAAAAAAAAAAAAGATAAAAATCCTCTCCTCAAAACAAACCCGCAGTTGCTATTAGAGATGACAAAAATACAGATCTGAGGAGTTAAGAATTTATAAGAAAATAAAAGAAAACAAAAAAGCGTGACAAAGCCAATAAAAAAGGAGATAACAGTTTAGAGGGTGGAGGGTGGGGGGGAAGTAGAGATATTTCGCTCTGAACATCCTAGATACAAGCTTCATCAATGCAAACAACAGCCCTAAACCAGCACAGGCCATTCTCTGTCAGATGTTTATACTCTTCTGCAAAGCAGAACTCCACAGGCATCACCTCCCTGGCCCCCCCAGGCTTTGGCCGAGCATGCAGAGGGGCTGGGTGCATCCCTAAGCCCGTGCACAGCCCCCGGGCACGGCTCCCCTGGGCTCCTGGCACACCCAGCCCACTGCCAGCGGGGCCACCACTACTGGGGGAGGTGGAGGAAGCAGCAGCCTGCATAGCCTTACCCTCTCTGGTTTTTATTTATAGGCTTCCTCTGGCATGATAAGGGCTCTACGATCAAGGAAAAAAAGTAATATGAAAGGTTATCCAATGCACGAATTCAGATTTTTAGTAATAATTTTTCTGAGATGTTTTTCCAGTGCTCCAGGCACCTTGGCACTTCATTAATAATGCAGTAAAATCCCAGCAACATTACATTAATCACTCCAGTGGGAACCCAGCCAGTCAGGCACCTCTTTTTCAGCCCTCCATCCTCAGCCTTCTCTAAGCACTGTCTCAAACAGAAGTCTTTCACTGCATGCTTGGAAAGTTGCCCAATTTGAGCTATTTTGGACTAACAAAGGGACAATTTCATCCAAAGACACAGAAACCCCACAGAGCTACTGCCCTCCCCCTCTCCAGTGCAATGGGGGTTGGGTGTTTCTGCTGACCATCGCCCAGGCAGGAAAACATGAAAGGAGAGACTGCCTTGGTCTAACCTTCCCCTTTAAAGTCTACCTGGAGGCCAAGGGGAAGCTAGTTCACATCTGCTGATGTGCAGAGCCACAGACTCCTCGTGGAACGCGGGACCAGTGACTGAGCTGCAACATTTGATGTTGTTCTGTTAATGCAGAGAAATCAGTTTACCATCGGAAAAGCCTGACAAGGCAAAAAAATCAAAATAGACGCTGGGAATGTGTCAGTCCAGTCAAATATCAGCACAGTCAAACCACGGGCAGGTTGGCAGGCAGATCTGGATGGTTGAGGTTTTTTCCCAGCCAAGCAACCCAACCAGCACTAGAGAAGACTGCTCCAGCTCCTGGTCACTCCTGTGCCCTGGTCACTCCTGCAGCCTGTCCACTCCTGGCTGCCCATCTGCTCCCTCAGACCCTGCAGCTGCTGATGGCCAGCAGCTCCCTGGCTGCCACCTCCCGGGCTCCCAAACCAGTGTTTTTAGGGCTTATAATGCTACAGCATTTTTGTGTTCACGTTTACCGGCTGCATTGTCCCCCCAGCAGATAATGCTGACTAAATTGATACTTTACAAAGGCACAAAGGAGTGAGCTTGTGACTGATACACAATACTGGTTAACACGACACATACAATGGTGGTATTAGTGGGAGGAAAGAAAAGCTCAACTTTCTGTCAGTCATAGGTTCATTAGAAAGTAAAGAGCTGTTAGCATGCAGAAAAGCTCTTTACATGCATGAAAATGGTACCAGTTCTGAAAAAAGGGAAGTAAAGGAAAAATTAATCTTGCTTTAATGCTCCTGGTGGAACTAACTCAAACTGTCTTCCCTCAAGAAGGAGGGAGCTTTCTTAATAGAATTAAGAATTCTATTAAAAATTAATAAATTAACCTTTCTTAATAGAATTCTGAAATGTGTACATTAAAATAATATGATCAATGAAAATGCCATTTTATTTTCTTTTCTTGCATACACTTTGTCCAGAGATGGATACTGTCAACCAGAAGTTTCCTGAGAAATGTCACAGATTATTGTAACACTAATGACCAACGAGAGTTTCTAGATTTACAAGAAATAAATAATGTGAAAAGTACATTATCTTTTCCTTCTGTTTCTTCTAATGGTTTTTTTTAAAGGTCAGGGAGCACTTGCAGCCAGGGGATATGAGAAGAAAGTATATAAAATGCTTTAAATCCTCCAGTCTCACACAGAGAAAAAAGGCCACAAATTTTTCATAAAAAAATAAATTCAGTGATTCTTGGGTTTAAAAGTCCAAGAGACATACCAGCATGCCCTAGTAGCTAGGTGTTAATTTAATTTTTTTCTTTCCAACAGCTTTATGCTCATCAGATCAGCTGTCAGAGTCTCCAGCACAGCCTGGGAAACCTGCTCCTTTATCGTTGCACAAGTTGTACTAACCTTATTGCAATTTTGTTTTTCTTGGGGCAGAAATGGCAAAATGTAATCCACCTCCTCTCATGATCTTACAAGCCAAATATACGTTGATTTCAACTGTGGCCTATGGAAGAAGGCACCACGCTCAGCACAGGACTGAAAAATCCTGATGCAGCAGTAAATATGTAGATTCACTCATCTCTTTGCACTCTCACTCAGCCTTCCAACTGAAAAAAATCTCAAAAGTAGAAAAGTCCTGATATTAAAAACGTGTAAGAACATGAGTATTGTGAAGTGTACTGACATTTACTGGGCTACTGGCTGCCAGTGACACCAGCTGGAGGTACTGGATTCAGCTACACAAACTGCAGGTGTTAGGTTTGCCTTGCTTTGCCATAAACAGCCGCAAATAATATATGTGTTGGTAAGGACAGGTAAAATAATTATTTTTTGTTTTGTTAAACATTAGCTTTTGGCCAAGGATAGTGGTATGAATCTAATTTTAACATAATACTTACAATTTGTTTGCTGTATCAATATTCTCAATTACATAAGCCCTTAGAAGGCAAATGAAAACAAAAACATGCAAAAGTGAGCACGATATGTGCCACTGAAGATTGTTGTGATAGATGCAAAACAAACTATACTTGCTCAGGCCTCCTGTTTCCTTTGCTGAATTTTAAGCATGTCATCTCTAAAGTTTAACGGTTTAATAAAAATAGTTTAATAAAATATTTTAATAAAAAACTTCAATAGAAGTTTCTTGTGCTACAAGAAGTCTGACCCTTTTCTCCCTCTATATGCAGGGACACTTATTATGGTTATCATGGCTGGGGAAGCCTGTGAAGAAAAATGTATTGCCCTAGCACCATCTAGTGGAGGGAATTCTGGAGAGAAATTTAAACGAAAGGAGAAGAAATAATGGCAATTATCTGAGGTGGGAGCTAAGCTCATCAGGGCTGTGACAGTTTGTGGGGGAAAGAAGATGAGAAATAGTTGTCTTCAAGCTGTGGAGAGACTTTTTCAAGGTTCTCTCTTCCCAGCTCCCATAGAGATTAGTAAACTACCTAGGACTGAAACACCTTTAAATAATACAGACCACCAAGCTTAAGAATATTTTGAAATTAGACTCTTTTTCTGAAGAAATTTATAGGCAAACAACTTGTCAGTGGTGCCACCTGCTTCTTATTTGACAGGAGCCATCTGGACATCAAACACTCTAAAGCCAAGAAAGCCACTGCAGTCTGCAAGGCAGGATGGAGAGCTGTAATTTAAATGCCCGAATGTCACCTGCAATGTGAAGGATTATGTGTGGCCCAAGGGCAGAAAATGGAAAGTGCGCCTGTAGCTGTAAGTGTTGCATTAGAGGAAACAATGATTAAATATGCAATGTAGAGACCTGAATGGCCTCCTACTCAACCTCTTTCTGTTTGCAATGACCCCTAGACAACAGAGAAAGCTCTTCCAAAGATTAAACTAACTTAGAGGTGGCACAAGCAAAGCAAAAGTAGTGAAGAGTCCAGAGGATGCACCTCGTGACCTCATCACAACCCAGACAGCAGTGAAGTAAACAGCCTGTGCATGCATCAGCTGACTTCTGCCTGCTGGCTGCTAATCTGACTCTGCTTTCCCTAATCTTCCATTTTAGCGTCCCTGTGTTTACCTTCTCCTCCTTATTTCCTTCTACCCATCTATTTGGTTCCTAAAGATTAAATTAAAAATTTCAAAAAGTAATCAAACAAAAAGGAAAACCAAACAGAAAGAGCACTTAACAAGAGTTAAGTCCTGCATCTTGTTGTAGCAGGGCAGAGCTCTGCACAAGTAAGAATAAAATTCAATGGAAAGTACAGGTCAGTAAGACAAGAATAAGGAAAACATTGAAAATGAAAGTGTATAATTTGCTCCTGGAAGGTGGAGTACTGAGGCAGGCAGAATGAAAAAGAGATTACTTCAGGGCTGCTGGACTAGCTGGCAACCCTTTCACCTTCAGACTAAGTGCTAATTTTTAAACTATGCAAAATGTCTCCTGGGGCCAGAAAGCATATCTGAAAATGAGACCCAGGGGGCGGAGAGCAGGCTTCAGTGATGGGCACTGAGAGCAAGAAAAGTGCCTCAGGGTAGTACTGAGGAAAACAAACACCCCTTTATTTGCATTCCCTAAATTCCCTGAAGCAGCCACATGGCACTGATCAAGAAAAGAATTGCCAGTGACAAAAAGAGGAGGGAATTACTACCAGGAAGCAAGGTAACAGCGTTCACTTTAGTCTTGGTCCATAGCTGTAGCATAGTTATGGTTAGCATGATAGGCTCAAGATATTTTGGAATCAAACTTGAGTACCTCAATGCTTTCATCAGGAGATGGAGTAGGTCATTCCCATGTAATTTTCCCAAAGATATCATGAGTTATCTCCATGGCAGTGGCCCACACTCCATGCCACTGAGACAGGCAGCTGTACTTGACAACAATCCCTCAGGGAGCTCTAACTTGGCCTCCACCTCCTTCAGCACCAAGGAGGAGCCTTTGGCATCCAACTCTCCACTGGAAGCCACTGAGGGACCATCCCAAGTCAACATCCCCTGTACTCTTGTTGTGCATGGAAATGCTAAAACCCCAGTGTGGTTATCTAAAATTCTTGCTGCACATCTCACACTTAAAATGTGGGACTTTGTGTGAGAAGATCCTACTGGGTCCTGTCCAACTTAGAATATTCTGTGATTCTATGATCATAGGATTCAGCTAGACTGGTTTCTCTGCAAAACCTTATCCTGGAGGAGCTGGCATGGCCGTGGCATCAACGCTACCAGCTGCAGCTGTGCAATATCCCTGAGACTTAGTCTGCCATGGAAGGAGAGGAGGGTGTTCAAGTCAGCACAGGCAAAGGGAAGGGAGGTAAAAAGCAGGAAGAGCCCATCTGTCTCTGCCATGTGATGAGTCCCATGGTACTACCCTGCTGTGTCTGTAGGCTGCACTGCCAAGTGAATGGAAAGCCTTATGCTATTTCCAGTGTCTTGCTGTGAAAAGGAGACGACATTCAAGATCAATAACAGAGCTTTGGCTAGGTTGGCTGAGGAACTTGCTGGCAATGTGCTATGCTGTTCATTGGAAATATCTGGGAATGCTACCAAACCCCTTTGCTCCCTTGGGAATTGCCTTTACTGGTCTGGAAATGGCTGCAGAGTGTCCAGCACGAGTAGTTTACTTCCTTCTCCTAACACAAGTAACTGCATTTGGCAGGAGGGAATCATAATGTTCCTGCAGGATTCTGAAATCCCAGGTAGCTCTGCCCAGTGTTGGTATAAAAGGTTTCTCCCCAGTCTTGGTGTTTTGCGTGCCTCAAGTAGTTCCTTGTTTTGTCCCAGACAGCATGCAAGAGTGTCCTCAGTCAAACCTGTTTCTACAGAATTCTGTCCTACAAGTGCTAGCCTTTAACCAGAACAGCACCTGGAAAGACAATGTTTGTCCACTTACTCAGCTTTCTGGGCACCAAAACAGACATTAAATCTGGTGCTGAATTGTGGAGAGCTGTAGACCCCTGTAAGCTGCACTGTACTCCCAGCTGAAGTCAAAGGGAGATGAATTTCTCTGCAGAGCTCCGGGCTCTCACCAGGGCCTGGGCTCACCTGTGCAAACTAAGAGACTCCAGGACAGCATGGGCAGACTGCACAAGGTGTGACTTCTTCCATCCTACTCAACCTTCCCAATGTTATCCCAGTAGGTTTTACAGCCCCACACATGCTGTACACATCTGCAGCTTCATGTTACAAAGCCACCACCCCAGCACACTGCAACATGGGTTATAAATTGCTTTAGACATCTTGAAATGGTCAAAAACACATGAAAAGAATAATTTCCCATTGGACCACATAGGTACCACGTGGGATGGGATAAGTCTCGGGGACAAGAGCTGTGCACCATGGGTCAGTCTGTGCTTACCACAGCCTCAGCACTGAGGATTAACTCCTGGCTCTCTTCTATTTAGCAGTGTAGCCACGGGGTCTAAGTAACCTTCTTCAGCCCTATCACAGCTAGAGTTGTAATAACATAATCCTATTATTCTAAATATAGCTCAAGCTCCGGAGATCACTGTGAAATTCAGCCATCTTCCATAGGTGTACTTCCAGACAGTCTGAAGAAAAAGATGGCTGGGTTCAGCCTTTCTGAAGAATAATTTCAGGTTTGTTTAGATCCATTTCCTGCAACTATAAATACAGTCTAGGCCAAAGAACACATCTATAGAGGCGTGGTTCTTATTTCTTCCAATATCTTTTATATTTGAGGAGATTGCAGGTTGCTTCTTTTTTTTTTCTTTTTTTTTCTTTTTTTCTCTCAAGAGCACAGTGTGGCATGCATATGGCTGTGGTGCTGGGTTCAGAATTACCAAAAAGATAAGATTAATTTATTAGGCTTTTCAAGAGCTCTTAATCTGAAATAATAACTGAAACATCATAGATCCAACAGTATTCTCTTTTTAAGTTACCAGTTGGAGTGAAGTTAATTCATAAAAGTAAGGGCAGAAGGACTTGGCCAAACACCTGATTATCTTTAGGAAAGAGATAAAAAAATAGATTAGTGCTGTTTCAAGAAGATGTGAGATTGATATCATGAAATGTCCATAACCAATAGTAGAAACCTACTCAGTTAAATGGACGCCATCTGTGCATTCTGGCATTTGGTAACATAAACAGCTTTTAATACATTTGGACTCAGAAGCAAAACTTGATCTGATGAAACTCCCAGAAATCATAAAAGACTATGAATTCACAGGTTGCAGTAACTCACATTTCATACTTGTAACTCAAACTTTGTTCCATGACTTTATGACGGGAACAAGAAGTAAGACTATCTTTGCAGCAGCCAGCAAATGTCTTTGTCATTGACAAGGATTAAGGAAGGAAACGGGAGAAGGTGGCTACAAGAGGCTCAGTGCCAGCACGCAGCCCAACAGGCAGCCCTGATATGGATCCAGCCTGCTGTGGGCTGGCTGGGTCTGGGGCATCTCCGTTGCTTGGGACTGACAGTAGCATTGGGACAGAAATGCCCATTTTTTTCAACACAGTTGTTTGAAATGTAAGCTTATAGCGACTTGATTCAACCACAAATCAAGTATATATTGGTGTGATCTATGTTATGGGAGTATTACTTTAATTTATATGCCAGCTTAAATCTCCGTGTTTACCTCACTGAAGTAGGTTAAATCGATTTTTCTTAAGTCTTTTATAGTTTCTTTTGCCAAATAGAGACATGGAAAAACTTTCTTGAGGGATATTTGTTTAGAAAAAAATAATGGTGGTGTATAATTTTTGGAAGGCAAATTCTATTGAAAGATGATACTCTTTACAACTTCAGTTAATTCAAAATTGTAGAATCCTAGACATGTTATCCCAAACACTGCTGGAGTGCAATTGCTGTTCAGAGGAAGGCTGGTGATTATTTATATAAATCTAATAACCATATGTAATACTTTTATACTTGGTAGACAGCCAAGGAAATGCCACCAGTGTTTTAATTTACCTATTGCCTGTCTCAACTCAGTGTGATCCAGAATGCTGAAGTTAATAAAGCTACTCTGTAGAGAAAAAAATAAATTGGGATTTGAAATAAAGTCAGGAATCGGGATTTCCTTATTCTCCAGCTGTCTGCTTTTCAGGAGCACTGTAAATTTCCTCAAATGAACATGGGAGACCCAAAACCTGGCAATGCCTACAACCTACCATCATCTTGGTGCTGTCTGAATCAGGAGGCACTTTTTCCCTCCAGTCTGGTATGAGTTTGGTGGTGGTGGATGGTGGCAGACTGTGCCATAACCAAGCATGTGCTGCAGAGCACAGTAAGATTGCAAGTAGTGAAAGCAGAAGTGTCAGTCTTAGGCACCTAGACATGGGTGGGATGCATTACATTCATTGGTGCTTTTTGCAAACCACAAACTAGTTGATTTTGTTCAAAGCACCAGAGAAAACATTTTAAAAATATCCCATGTTGATTATCAGTGTTTTCAGAGTAAAAAAAATTACTAGCTCCACAGTGGAAATTAGGCACTGGATTGCTCTGTTTTCCACTGAATAGCTAACACAAAATGCTTTAACGTTCATTGCAGATGAGCTGGGATCCAGGCTGCTATTGTACCACAGAATTGCCAAGGAAGAAACTGGGTCCAGTTTCTGAGAAATGAGTGCAAGTTGTAACATTGTGAATGACGCATCAAAAGAGCCCTCAATGAAAGCCTGATTAATGGCAAGTCAGTGTTAACAGCGGAAATCATCTTTCTGCTTTGCATTCAGATAGGTTGGAAAGCTCTAATCAATACAGGTGATCTGTCCAAAAGTCTGTAATCATCAGATATTTTAGTAAGTAAATGATAAAAAGGATATTGCAGGATATTTTGTGACAGTATTGACTACCCTAAAACTTCTTAAAATCCCATGTTGTGTGTCTGTGCTGAGTAAGCCACACAGTAATTTATGAACTTAGCAGTAAAATTGTAAATATAAATAGTGACAGAGTAGCTGTGCCTTACTTTATGTATGATAATAAGACAATAATCTTGGGAAAAACTGTCCTTCAAAGCAGCAAGCCTTTGTCCTGGATGCTTTGTATTGGTTTGGCTTTTTTTTTTTCATTGAATTTGCTGAGAAGTCAGTTGGACACTGCAAAGGCAAAGGGACAGACATTGTAATTTCCCTTCTGTCAGCTGAAAGGATTTTATGGGGACATTGAAAATATGAAATGCTTTGTTGAATAGCTGGCACTAATGTCTTTTTTTTAGGAACTTAGAGTGTGGCAGTTCCTTTCCATTGTTTATGGAGAACTTCAGTCAAGGAAGGACTTCATAAACAACTGCCTTGCACAGGATTTAGTATGTGCAATGGTATTTAAACAGCTAATTTAAATGTAAGGTAGATCCCTACACACTCAAAAGGGTTGTTTGCCTTCTTACCTTCTGCCTTCCAAAGACAATCTTTGTCAAAATATACATACAACATATTTTAATTGAACAGCTGAGCTGGATTGTTCTTCATCTAAAAATTAAAGGGCCCCACCATCATCATCATAAATGATTCATTACCTTTGAGGTTTTGCAGACTTTTAAGGTCACTTCTCTTTAAATTTGAAAATGCTTGCTCACATTCAAGTCTTCCTGCCAGGAGGACTCAATTCATTAACTTGCACTTATATGGATGGCTATTTTACTGTTACTTTAACTGAACTTTTATGCTGGCTGCCTGCTGTGTCCTGAGTGCTGTGAGCATTTCAGAAAGTAGGTGCATGCTGTGAAGGCAGCCCTCTCTGTAAATAATGTTCCAATTAATAAGACAATTATACGGCACTGCAGTGCTTTATTGGTGCTCTCTGTTACTGCAGTGTTGGTCAGAGCACAATAGTGAAGAGACCATCAAAATTTTCTTATAAGCCCTTCTCTCCAGAAGCTTAGACTTAGAAATTCAGACCACTCTGGAAATTCAATGTAGCCAAGAAGCAGAAAGGCATGCATTTTTACAGTGTTCCAATATAAAATTGTTTATAGATTATATGAGTAAAATTAAAATGAGAAGAGGGCATTTGGTTTAGTGGGGTTTTTTTTATGTTAAATGCTTTCTACTTTATGGGCTGTAAGAATAAAAGCAGACTGGAAATGTATCTTCGGTTACATTTTGAAATGTTTACTATAACTCTCCAGAGGCATTTTAAACCGAAGTTTTACAGGTCATTAGTCTGTTATATGAGTGGGCCCTGGAACAAATGTAGATTGAAATTTCTAAAGTCCAGGCACAACCTGTAAAGACCTGGGTAGAATTTAGCTGCCCAGCACATAAGATCCTGCATTCCCCTGCTGAGCCGTCAGTGTTCCTCTGGGGGATGCCTGTGGTCTACAACTGCTTTGCTCTTTTCATTTAAAGTTTCCCAAATACCTCAGTTTTTATTTCTGGTCACAAAAAATTTTTCTCTCTAAACGATTTGGTACCTATGTCATGTCTCAGCCCAAAAGAGGTCCAAGAAGTTGCATCTGTTTTTCTCCATGGGCCCCAGTACTGTAAGGGAGCCTCAGACTTTGCCCTCCCAAGTAACGATACCTAAAAATTTCAGTACCGCATTATTTTAAAATGTGTGAGAATGAGACGATGTCATCTTCCCATATGACAGCTTTCTCATCATATAGTTAGAGAAGCAACAGAAGAAGGAATATGTCCAGGGTGAGGCCAAGAAATAAATGGGAAAAAGAAAGCAAAAATAGCAGAACTTACAGCTCTGTGTCAAAAACATGCAGAGTAGGTGACAGTCTTGGCTATCTGTATCAAATACAGATACAGTCTTCCCTTCACCTGTAAATGAATACACTGGTATAGACACATATATAATCTGGGAAAATGTTATCAGAATCCTGTGCAGTGAAATTCAGATGTGGTCAACACTAAAAATACTGCTTTAAATAACATTAGTATCATTTTTCCATACCTCCATTGCAGCTAATTCAGCCATTATGAACATTTGAATTCCATAAGATGTAGACTTCTTCTTTTGTATATTTGGGGAAAGTCCAGTGCATTGGAGGTCTAATACTCCCTTTGGATCCCTCAAGTCTGTGATAATATTTAATAAGTATCAAGTTTGCCCATCTTGTGCACACATGTGCATTTTTCAGATTATCAGGAAATCGTGTTTCTTTTCTGTCCTTATCAGTTCTCAAAGTTTTACTGCAGTTTATTTACTGTAGCTTGGATTTCACAGTATTAAATTTAAAATACAAACTTCAGAGGTTTATGTAATCTATTTTAGCTAAAATTCACTGGAGAAATACCTGTTCTCAGCACCATTTATCTGACAGGTTGAAGCTGTCCTTTAAGCTGACCATCAGCCAAACTACACGGATTTGTACTGTTTTTGTCAAAGGATAATGAAAAAAAATTAATTGTTCATGTGCCTGTGTTCCCTTTTCAGGAGCCCTCTGAAGCCAGCTACTAAAACCCCCTATAAATTCCTTTGGCCTCAGTTCAGGTGCCAGTGGTGAGTGGATCCACACCTAAGCTGGTGGCTTGTCTCCAGTTGTACCCCAAACTGGTTTCATCACTTGGTAAAGTCATTAGTGTTTCAAGATCAAGTGAAAAAGCTTAATATCTGTTTTATACTGTGGTGCCCAAAACTGGTCACAGTACTGAAGGTGAGGCTCTATCTGTGCTGAATAGACAAAAATTAGAGTTTTTCTTAGGCTTTCTGGAGGTTCAGATGTTCCCTTTGCTGGGTGCTCAACAAAGCAAAGACAGCACACTGGTTTGTGTAGGGCCTGACCCAGAGGAAAGGCAATTGCAGAAAGGAGAAAGAGGCAGCATGATGCACCAGGAGACACAAATAGACCTTGGTAAGTTGATCTTTCTCTGCTGGAAACATTCCTCTTTCTAATGCATTGCCTCTTATTGCTGTTGGTGAAAGTGTAGGGAATGAAAGCCTCTGGAGGAACCCAGGTTTCCCTGTGGGAAATCCTGGAGGTAGCAGCTGTGGGAGAATTTCCAAGTGTGTATGGCTGTGGGGCAGAGGGTGATGAGGAGGGGGGTGTGCCCAGGAGCCAGGCTATCCTGCAGGTCTGTATGAGAGATAAAATGCTCTTGCTCTAGAATTCAAGTGAAAAAAGTTGTGGCAGCTAAAAAAGGTTGGGCAAGGAAGCACGAGTGAGCCAGCTTCCACCACTTTTCCACCAGGAACCAGTGCAGAGCTGTCACACCAAAACCCCTGCAGACAGAGTACTAATGAGTAATGGGATTTATCCACGGCAGCCAGGGCTCAGACACTACAGTGGGTGCCAACCATCACATCATGCAGCAATTTTGCAGAGGGGTGTCATGCACAGACCCCAGTGCCTGTTATGGAGGTGGATGTGGTTGGAAGTGCTGAGCAGAATGGCTATTTTTGTGCTGCCCCTGTTACACAGCTGAGCAGCTGGTTCTGTGCTCTGACAGCCACTGAGGGAAGTCCAGCCTGGTTTATGAGGGAGAGAACAATGAAATCTGCATGAGAGGTTGTAATGCCCAGATCAAACCATCAAGTTCCTTTAATTTCTTTTGGTAGTTTATAAGAGAAGCAATAGCAGCAGAAGAGAAAGCAGGAGAAGCAAGAGTTACACATTTATTTTATCAAAATAGGTCTGTATTTTAAATATCTTTCTGTTAGGTTTCTCCAGGCACATTGCTTTGGGTTTGTCTGTGGCATTACTTTTTCATTTCAGTGTTGTAGTATTTTTCTGGAAGCACTTACTATAAAATCCACAAGTTCTTACAAGCTTTCTAAATGAAATCCCAGTCTTCTGATGAATTTTGTGGAGAGAGTCTGTTATAGTTGGTCCTGTGTGTAATTACTCTGCAGGCTTTCCTTTGCTGCACAAGCCAAGGGCTTTGCCAAGAAGTCAGGCCAAAATTATTACAACAAAGTTATTTATAACAACCAGAAAAATTAAGTCTTATTGAGTGACAGCATTATCTTGTGGTAATAGACAAACTCTTCTTTGTTTGAAAAAGTTAATTTGTATATTAAAAAAATTCGGGCTGACAACTGAAGCATAATAGTTGGTATATGGAAGCTTATTTGGTTTCCAAGGTTTAGCATATTTATTGCTGCTCTGAAAGCTCATACAGATCTTTTACATTCTTAACCAGTGGCCCAACATGTAAGCTGCTTGCAAGCCTCATAATGTTTCCAGCAGCTCCATTTCAGGCTGTTGAAAACCTTTAGTAATGCACCACAATAACTGGTTAAAAGGAAAACATACTGTTCAAACAAATCTCCATTAAACTGTCGTCTTTAGTTTTATATTTCTTTTATTGCCATTATGGGGATTTGTGTGGATTTTTTTTCCTTTTTTTTTTTTGTCTCTCCATTAGGAAGAGGTAGCAAGTAACTCCCTAAACAGAGTTTTTCATGGTTTGAAGTGTACACAAATTGAGCAAGCACTGTGCACAGAACATGAAAACAACACATAGCAGTGCTCCCTTTGTTTGCAATTAAAGCAAGGTGGGGTTTTCAAGCAAATTCAGCTACAGCACCTCGCATACATATGTTATGAAAACTTATATAATAACTTAGGTCTGCTTCCTGCTCACAAGCAAATAACCTTCACCTTGGCAAATATACTGCAAAAATTCTGACCCATGCATTAATAACATATAAATGTAAAGGTGGAAGGGTAGTAAGTTTATTGGATTGAGATACAAATAATGATTGGCATCATAATGACGCTTTTCTTATTGAAACCATAAATGGAAACAAAACAACAGAAAAATTCTGAGCAGGATGTCAGAGGAGTATTTTTTTGAAGGCCAGGGGTAGAGCCCTTCCTGCCTTCCCTGGGATAACAGCCTTCCTGGGGTTCCCATTGCCTCTTCCCCACAGGGCAAGGAGTAAAGAATTATGCAGCCCCCTGGAAAAAGTCAGTCAGGCCCCACAGAAGGGATGCTCAGGGTTGGTTTGGTGGGCATCCAAGCAGTGCTGAGAAGGGGCAGTTTGGCTGGTGAGAGAGAGGGGCGACCCAACCCTACTCCCAGGCGGCCGCCAAAGAGCAGGTGGTGACACAGTCACTGGGAGCAGTGAGGAAGATGTCTGTGCCAAGTAATGAAACAGAATTTTCCCCATAAAACACCACATAAAGGTGATTGAGCACTAAAGATGTTTGCCCAGAAAAGTGGAGGATCCTTGGAGATTTCCCAAATTAGACCAGTGCTGGTTATTTCTGTTCTCTGACCGAGTGGGTGGCACTGTCAGCTCCCCAGAGCTTCGCTGTGCGCTGCCATCGAGCCATGTCAGTGCAGAGATGTTTGCCCTTGGTATTGACACAGTGTTTAAAAATCCCATGCCCTGCTGGCCTTACTGGCCTCTGCAGGGCCTGCTGAGTGTGAAGTCCGATGGTGAAGGTCAGAACATCCTATAAACTGCACAGAGTCCACCCAACCTTTACCTCCTGCCAAGCCACTTCCTCGTGATGCAGGGGAAACAAATGCGCGCCCTTGGCAGCCGTGCAGCTTTCGCTGTGCCTTGCTGCTTAATCACATGTGGAACATCGGGTGAAACAAGCTTTTCTTCCCACCCTCTGCTTTTTTGGTAGCTCCTCTGCAATTTTCTTCCCAGTCTAAGCACTCATTTCACTCCTCATCTCACCCTGAGAAATCTTTACTGCGGCACTTACTCCGCCTTTTCATTTTCCTGTGTGAAACGTAAGACTAAGTTTTTAATAGATAAATTATTTGTGTCATACTTGCAGCTCCAAGTTCAGTGTTTAATTGTTTCTTTTAACAGAACCAATATCTAGGTTTCACCACAGCAGTTTTCCACCATAAGCCCCTGGTGAAAAAAAGTTTTCAGTGCTTTCCATCTACGTTTGATGAGTGACAATTAAAACCAGATGAGAATATATTTTTGGTAAACACTCTTTTTACCTTGAAAATACTGCAGGATCAGCAGCCCATTGAAAAGTATTTTAAATCATGACACATAAAGTCCCCACAGTGTAAGAAAGGTATTAAACCCTAATACTGGGAGTGCCAGTTGCCACTGAAGAGTGTGGTCAGCTACTCAATAAGTGATTTGAAAGCACTGATTGAAAATACCCATTTGCCAGCATTAAAAGGTCCTATAGGTCTCCTTAAAAGACAGCAAATTAACCAAAGGTTAATTCCCTTCTAGCTGCACCTCTGTAATAGTTTCTCAATTTTTTGCAACATTTTATTGACGTTCATTGACAATGCCAGTTTTGGTCCCTGTTGAAAGGCAACCCATTTCTGTTTAATCAGAAATATTACTTGATCCTTGAACAAGGAAAATACTGGAAAAAAATAATATCTTCTGACAAAATATACACACATATATTGTATATACACATCTTATTGATTTTCTAAAAAATTATTTAGGCAAAGTCACAGGGGAAACACATTGAAATTTCACTAGAATGTAGCTAAGAAGAGGCCTTTTACATTTTAGTGTCTTTTTTTGTTTGTTTTTTTACTTCATAGTGATGAACTTTTGAAAAACAAAGATTTTTTTGCCAACACCTCATATATTTTGTTTTGTGTAGCCCTAAGGTTGCAGTGCATATGTGCATGAGGCTCAGATCATAACTTTTCCCTTCAGCTAACACACTCTCAGCAAGGTATGGAGCTGACTTTGGTAGATGACAGCAGGTAAGGCAAGGCTGACTGGAAACAGAAGAAAAAAGTTCTTGCATTCATATCACTAGGACCACAAACAGTTGTAAAGAGAGAGGAAAAAGCCCTTTCCAGCAATTATTTTATTGTCCGTATGTATTGTGGGAGTTTTCCTTTTGAGCTTCTAGCAATGAATGATATTGTGGGAAGTATTATTGTTAGATTTGGGTAATATTTTTGAGAGAAAACAGTTAACATGGCAAAAATGCTGGGTTTGTTTTTTCCCAAGCCAAAACCACTTTTCCCAGGTTTTTTAATCTGACATGGAATCAGGCTGGAATGGGTAGCTATGGTCATAAGCATGGTAGACAAGTTTCTGCCACCCTCTGAGTGGGTGGCCAGCAAACTACAGTGCTCACTTGGGAAATGGAGTAACAGGGTTTAACTTCTGGTATGATCACCAGGGTTTTAAACCTGAATATTCTGCTTCTCATGAGCATATAGTACCCTCCATGTTATAAGAAATAGAGGATGGAGTGGAGGAAACACCCTCAAACCCTCTTGACGATGGCACAAGACCTTGAGTAACTGACCCCAGCACCTGAGGATAAGCTTCACTGACACTCTTGCTGTGAGCTGCTATTGAATGGAAAATTACTCTAAGTGGGAGATGGCACAGCCCAGCTGTTTTCATCAGTCTTCACTGCTATGTCCTAAAAGAGAGCTACAAAGCTCAGGAATATTGCCTTTCAGCATGGTAAATATGTGTACAGCTACTGCATGGCACTCGTAGAGACATCACAGTCCTGCATAATAGTTCCATCTCAAGAGATACAAAAAAGGAAACCCTTGCATGATGTTTCATAATCACATATTTCTTTCAAAATATGTCGATAAAGTCGACTTTTCCTGTCCTACCAAACTTCTGCTCGTAGTAAAGAAAAGCATGAGGCCAGCATAAGTCTCCCACATTTTTTTGTCTCCCTGACAGACATGTAGCTGTGTAATGAGCTGATAATCAAAGGCTTCACATCAGAACAGCCACAGTTTTTCTGATCCTTTCATAAAACATATAAGCCTTCCAGAAATAATTCAAGTTTGAGTCTATGCTTCCAGGGGAGGTTTGTGGGTGTTTTGGTTTTTCAGGTTTTTGTTTGAGTTTTTTTTTAAGGATGAAAACATTACCACCTAGTGGCAAGGCTTTAGAACATAGCAAAATCTAATGTGAAATCTTGGATCAAAAAACAGGTATCCTGAGTTTCTGTGCTCGACAGAAAAATGACAAGGTGAAAAATAATTATTAATTCAAGCAGGCAGCAGAAAATTTGGTGTAGATATATCAGCAAGGGGGTAAATTTCTGAAATTCTCAAGTTGAATCCTGTGGCTTGACAGCTGCAACTGGTATATGCTGGTTGTAAATTTTCATCCCACCTGAACTCAACAAACACGGTGCATCCTGCAATTAACAAATAAATGTGAGATGAACCCTACAGGTAGGGAGCTGCTCACATGTTGTGCTTCTGCACATGGGCTATCAGACCAGGAAAATCAGGCCCCAGGTGATGTAAAGAAGAGCTGGTGCTGATGAGAGGAGCTCCCAAAGTGAAATAGCAGTCTCAGAAAGAAGCAAGTCTGGAAAGATGGCAGCCTGTATCTGGCCTGAAGGCATAACCCAGCAGTGGGGGAGATGGAGGAGACCAGAGAGCTTGCAGCCCATAATAATGCCTAAGGCTGTAATAAAGAGAGCAGCACAGCACAAACCAACCTGACTTCCTACTTGATTGTCCTCAGTCAGCACCTTGTCCCTGCTGAGATGGATGGTGACACTGTGACACAGCGCTGGGGTTAGCCAGGGAGCGGGTGGCTCAGGAAGTGGAGTAAATCTCTTGTTTCTTAAATAAGCCCCAGTTAATCCAGAGCCACCTCAGGTTGCTGTTCATTGTGTCTCACCCATGACAGCATCCTATTTCCAAATGATCCGTTTCAGCTAACTACTGTTCCCAATCACTATGTATGGTTGAATTAATGACATTTCCCTTTTTGCTATCTAAAACCTTTGGTTTAATTACACTTATACACTTTCCAACAATTTTACTTTTTTTTTTTCCTGCCGACACACTACCATGATTTTGCACAATCTATGATTAGGTGGATGTAAGTCACTGAAAGTAGGTGTACATTGACTTCCTCTAGAGAAATTCAAGAACTGCCAGGCTGACACACAACCCTGACAGAGTTATTAATAACACTGCTAATTTGATAAATCTGGCATTTTTCAAAGATTCTTCCATAAACAAGCATTTAATGCTTGACTAATATCGCTGTTGGAGTGGGTATAGAGTGGGATTCAGAAGGAATGCAATCTGTGGCAGATGTTTTTTTGTGAAATATCTCGCCTTCAGCATCTCTCTCAAATGATGTCCCACATGAGCAATTCTTCTACTCTGCTTTGCTCTTGAAATTGCATATCCACAGAAGACATTAATGATAAAGAAAATTGGTGTCTCTTTTTGTAAACACCTTCTGGTCCTAGCAGTGAAACTCTAGGGACCCAGACACAAATGGAAGCATTTGTGTAATTATTATATCAAAACAACGGATTTTTTTTCTGGCAGGAAAATTATCTTATATGGAAAACCTTTTGAAAGGCCACTATTTGAGAGAGCAACTGATTTTTATAGGAGACCACCAGCCAAATCTCTAGAGGAAGTCAGAAATTACAGTAATTTCACGACCATAAGGCGCACCGGACTATAAGGCGCACCCCCCGGGAGCCGGCACATTTTGCAACTTTGTAGATCAGATAAGGCGCACCGGTCTATAAGGCGCACCGGGTTTTTTTTTTGCAGCGAGGCTCCGCCCCCAGCTCCTCCCGCACGCTTGCTGGTCGAGGCCCCGCCTCAATCCGGCAGCCATTGGCTCCCGGGCCTGCCTGTACCCGGCAGGGCCGGGCTATGCCCACCGCCCCTCCGTGCAGCATCCCCAGGGCCCCGCTGTTCCGGGAGTTCCCTGGCGCTCCGGGTGACCCAATGCCGGCAGGCTTGCCCCGTGCCGCCGCTGCCCCGATTCCAGCTGCTTGCCCCCTCCCCGCGTGGCAGCCGCTCCGATTCTGGCGGTTTTCCCCCTCTCCGCATGGCGGCCGCCGTGCTTCTGGGGGTTTTCGCCCCCCCCGCGCGGCGGCCGCCGTGATTCCGGGGGCTTTCGCCCCCCCCGCGCAGCGGCCGCCGTGCTTCTGGGGGTTTTCGCCCCCCCCGCGCAGCGGCCGCCGTGATTCCGGGGGCTATTGCCCCCCCCCGCGCGGCGGCCGCCGTGATTCTGGGGGTTTTCGCCCCACCCGCGCGGCGGCCGCCGTGATTCCGGGGGCTTTCGCCCCCCCCGCGCGGCGACCGCCGTGATTCCGGGGGCTTTCGCCCCCCCCCGCGCGGCGACCGCCGTGATTCCGGGGGCTTTCGCCCCCCCCCGCGCAGCGGCCGCCGTGATTCTGGGGGCTTTCGCCCCGCCCCGCGCGGCGACCGCCGTGATTCCGGGGGCTTTCGCCCCCCCCCGCGCGGCGGCCGCCGTGATTCCGGGGGCTTTCGCCCACCCCGCGCGGCGGCCGCCGTGTTTCCGGGGGCTTTCGCCCACCCCGCGCGGCGGCCGCCGTGATTCCGGGGGCTTTCGCCCACCCCGCGCGGCGGCCGCCGTGTTTCCGGGGGCTTTCGCCCCGCCCGCGCAGCAGCCGATCCGATCCCTGCGGCTTTCGCCCCCCCCGCGCAGCAGCCGATCCGATCCCTGCGGCTTTCGCCCCCCCCCGCGCAGCAGCCGATCCGATTCCTGCGGCTTTAACACCCCCCGCAAGGGAGCCGTCCCAATGTCGGCGGGCCGGCCCCGCGCGGGGGCGGCCCCGAAGCCGGCGGGGAGGCCCCGATACCGGCGGGTCCGCCCCGCGCGGGGGCGGCCCCGATGCCGGCGGGGGCGGCCCCGAAGCCGGCGGGTCCGCCCCGCGCGGGGGCGGCCCCGATGCCGGCGGGGAGGCGCCGATACCGGCGGGGGCGGCCCCGATACCGGCGGGTCCGCCCCGCGCGGGGGCGGCCCCGATGCCGGCGCGTCCGCCCCGCGCGGGGGCGGCCCCGAAGCCGGCGGGGAGGCCCCGATACCAGCGGGTCCGCCCCGCGCGGGGGCGGCCCCGATGCCGGCGGGGGCGGCCCCGATACCGGCGTGTCCGCCCCGCGCGGGGGCGGCCCCGAAGCCGGCGGGTCCGCCCCGCGCGGGGGCGGCCCCGATGCCGGCGGGACGGCCCTGCGAGGGGGCGGCCCCGAAGCCGGCGGGGAGGCCCCGATACCGGCGGGTCCGCCCCGCGCGGGGGCGGCCCCGAAGCCGGCGGGGAGGCCCCGAAGCCGGCGGGTCCGCCCCGCGCGGGGGCGGCCCCGATGCCGGCGGGGGCGGCCCCGATACCGGCGGGTCCGCCCCGCGCGGGGGCGGCCCCGATGCCGGCGGGGGCGGCCCCGAAGCCGGCGGGTCCGCCCCGCGCGGGGGCGGCCCCGATGCCGGCGGGACGGCCCTGCGAGGGGGCGGCCCCGAAGCCGGCGGGGAGGCCCCGATACCGGCGGGTCCGCCCCGCGCGGGGGCGGCCCCGATGCCGACGGGCTCTCACTTCCGGGGTGGCAAATGTTGCAACTTTGTAGATCAGATAAGGCGCACCGGACTATAAGGCGCACTTCCGGTTTTGGGGGGAGATTTTAGTCAAAAGGGTGCGCCTTATAGTCGTGAAATTACTGTACTGTGATTTCCCCACATTGTTAAAAAATGAAGTTTACTGTGATGTACAGTGAGAATTGTACTCCCCATGAGAGCAACTAATATTTCTTTTCAGGGAACCTGGTTCTTAACTTACTGAGAAAAAAAGGCAAATAATACAGGCACTCCCACAGGCTGCAATTTGGCACGCATTTTTCCTGTGCCTGGGCACTGGTCTGATCTCCCAATGGACTGGTCTCAAAGGGACTCTGAATATGTTATTATAACGTAAGAGAGACGTACTGACACAATCCATTTTAGGAACTTGTCTGCAGCCTTTGAAAGCTCCAGCCCTCAGTGCTTGGGGGACAACTGTGCTGAAGTGGATGCACAGCTGGCAGAGAGCTGCTGAGCAGAAAGGAAAGCAGGTTTTGGCTGCATGGCCTGGGCTGGCAGCCTTCCACTGTTGGACACTGTCACAGAATTTGTTTTTCACACATAAGATGGATGGATAAGAAATTCTCCTTTAGCCCCTCAACACTCAAATTTACTATTAGGTTTCCATGGAGTGATGTATCAAAATGGTGACTTTTTGACCAGATTGGTGTAATTTAGCAGGGTCCCAACACACATTTCAAAGACTAAGCTAAAACAAACCAGTGAAACAACAAAAACACCCTGTACCAAAACCACAGCAGAAATACACACTTTATTACGGATTCCATATACCTTTCTTTAGGGACTAAGAACAAGGTATAGGTAAAATACCTTTAGGAAGGAGAAGGCTCTGAGCATACTTTATTGCAGCCTTTGAATACTTACAGGGGGGCTTATAAGAAGGCTGTAGAGGGGCTTTTTACTAGGGCATGCAGTGATAAGGCAAGGAGCAATGGCTTTATACCAAAGGAGCGTGCTTTAAATTAGATATCTGGAAGAAATTCTTTACTGTGAGGGTGATGAGCCACTGGAACAGGCTGCCCAGAGAAACTGTGGATCCCATCCCTCAAGGCAACCTGTTCTGGTGAAAAGTGTCCCTGCCCACAGCAGGGACAGGGGTGGAACTAGCTGATCTCTGTGAGTCTTTTCCAATCCAACCTGATTCTATGATTCTATAAAAGTTATAATTTTCTATGTCGACATTTTCTTATCTCAAAATAAAGTTTTCACTCAGCAGTAATTATGATCAGCAGTCACTCTTCCCTCACACCTATACACACTTAAATAAGGATACAGCATTTCAGTAGAGAAACCAAGAGGTTTCCAAGGGAAGCTGTGGATGCCCCATCCCTGGAAACATTCAAAGATAAGTTTGAATGAGCTCTAAATTACCCGATCTAGTTGAAGATGTCTCTGGTCATTGCAGGGGGTGGGACTAGATGACGTTTAAAGGTCCCTTCCAGCCCAAACTGTTCCATGATTCTGGATATGTTAGGCAAGAGTGACATCTACTGTCCGTCAGCACCAGCAGCCCGGAGCGGAGGCAGAGCTGTCCCACTGGCCAAAATCTGCACTGAAAGAGACATAAGGACACCGGCGGATGGAGTCTCAGCTCATTCCTGCCCTCAGATTTGTAGATTGTATTCTCAGTTAAAATGAATGACAGACAGTATTTGAATAAATATTATTCAATCACCCAGACTTCTGGTTGATGAACAAAAAGCAGTATGACTAGCAACTCAAAACTGACTAATGAAGAAGGCGGACACTCTCAGCAATTGGAGGTGTGTAACCAGAGACCAAATCCTCTTTCATTTTGAAGAGGAATCTGCAGGGAATGAGAATCTGGGCTGTGAAATCAAACTTAAATCAAACACATTGAAGCATTTTGATACTGACAATGGATACAACTTAATCTGTGAACAGATTCCCATATGGACACGTGTGTGCCCTTTGTCCAGCACAGAAATGTCACAGTGCAGGCCTGAAAAAAAAGCTTTCCCATTGAAAACAAACCTGACAATTTGTATATCAGAAACTAGATTAAACAGTAGAAATATTTTTCAGACCACAAATCAAGTAAAATGAGTAATTTTAGTATACAATATTCTATCTAAAGACAGGCTGCTTTCTGCATGTGTTCAGTGTAACCAAGCACACAGACATGCACACAGTCATATGCATCTGGATCCTAGGTATTAAGAAAGAAAATATTGCATAATACTAAGGACTAATAAAATAGAAAAAATAAGCTCTTTCAGCTAAAAATGAGAAACAGTGAGTGAACAGACAAGACTGGCTGGTAAACAGAACTCTCTAGCTCTGGAAAGGATTGGATGCAGCACAGAGTAGCTTTGCTATAAGGTCTGTCTTTCCTGAAGCAAAAGGACACTTAGATACTTCTCATTCTTGACATGATGACTTAGTCTTGCCCTTGACTTTTACAGCTTGCAGACTCCATAGGATCAAAAGATCCTGGAATCAAGCAGGTTGGCAGGGTCATCAGGAGGCCTCCAGTGTAATTGCCTGCTCCAAACAGGGTTGGCACTAATTTCACACCAGGTTCCTCAGGACTGTGTCCAGCTGGGATTTCCAGGGATGGCACCTGCACAATCTTTGTGGGTGACCTGTTCTACCTCTTGGATGTGTTGAGGGAGAAAATATTTCTGTCACTGTGATCTCCAAATGCTTCCAATAAAATTTGACTGGATGGCATTTTTGGGTTTTGGTCACAAAAAGGCAGTGATAGAGGCAATAAGGGAAAACACAGGCATTTTTAAACACCACTGGGCCTATGGGCCAGCTGAGCATGCAAGGTGAAGACTACACAGACATCAAGAATATACAGACACTGGTGTACTGGCTCAAGCACTGCTTGGGACTAAGAAATGTTTCACAGGAGGTGATTATTACACCTAGATCTGCACTCTCATCTACTCTTCCATGGAACATGCTTAGTGTTTGGTAACTGTGCTGGGCAAGGATGTCATATGCAAGACTTTCATTCTTATCTTCCAGTGAAAGGACACAAAGGCAAAAATGGTCCATGGAAATCTTAGCTTTTTACCTGAGCTGATCTTCCCACATCATGAGATCTCAAAGAAAGAAAAATAAACCACACCAAAGACTAACATTTCTTATTTTGTTGTACAAGGCCTCACAAATGCTTTTGGCATTCTTCAATGATTTTGTTGTTTTGCTCCAAGAAACATTTACAAAACACCTGGGAAAATAAATTGGGAGCAAACTTGTCTTTGGAATACACACATCTGACTTGCAGAGCTGCCATGCGCAGGAAGGGTGTGCACCCATCCAGCATGCACACATCTACCCTGTTGGGTCCTGTAGTCACAGTGATGCTCCCATGGGGGCAAAGATGCTGCACCAAGAGGCAGGAATGGAGGTGCTGGCATCCAGCACATTTTAACAGTCTGAGTTTCCCACTGAGAGCAGGAAGGAAATGTTCTGAGCAGGAAGGGGAATGAATGGCCGGAAGAACATGTGTAGGTGCCTCAGTGGCGAAAACTGCTAAGCTGCCAATGCTCACAGGGCGTCTGCGCCCTGGGAATTTCATGCAGAATCAAAGGAAAAGGAAAGCTTTTGCCAAAGGAATAACTGTGAATGTGAATGAAAATATGTGCATGTGTTTTGTGCATGTTTTAAATCACCTGGATGACAACTGGTGAATGCATTTCAATTGTAGGCCCTTAAAATCCCTCAACCGCAACTATAAAACCTCTCTGTTGGAAAAAGAGGGGAGCAACATAGCAGGAAGGAAGCATGTGGCCAATAAAGTCAGATGATATTTATTGGGGGAATTAAGGGCAATTAGTATCCAACCCCCACTGGTGCCCATAGCACTTTTGAAAACCTCTTACCAGTCAATGTGAAATCTGGCAACCTGACAGATTAACATCTTTGCAGTCTTCAGTTATAAGGGACCCAAAACACGATGACAGAGTAATTTCAAAGTCATTCTTCGCACAGCATGAAAATTCCTCAAAACTGTTTATAGAGACATTGCACAATGGATCACACGGGACTTGTGTAAAAATACATGCTAAGGAACATCTAAATTTGAGCAAAGAATTTGAAATACAGTAATTACATAACTATAAGGCGCACCCTTTTGACTAAAATTTTCACCCGAACCCGGAAGTGTGCCTTATAGTCTGGTGCGCCTTATATATGGGCAAAAGATCGGAAATTTGCCAACCCAGAAGTGTGAGCCGCGAGGGGAGCCGGCAGGGCCGCGGCTGCCAGGTGCAGGGGGGCCCGGGGGCCCGCAGCGCTGCTCCTGCCGGGTACAGGCAGGCCCAGGGGCCCATGGCTGCTGGGTTGAGGTGGGGCCTCAGCCAGCAACCGCGCGGGGGGAGCTGGGGCGGATCCTCACTGCAAAAAAAAGTGCGCCTTATAGTCCGGTGCGCCTTATGGTCGTGCAATTACTGTAACTAAATGATTTAAGAAAACCTCTTTCCAAGGAGTAAAAAGCAACCAGGTTTTGCTGGAAATGACAGCAGGAGGATCCCATTTATTTTCTGACAGAAGGAGGTAACCTCTAACCACTGAATCACCTTAAGGTATTTATATTTTGGCAGCAAGTTGGAGACTACATAGCCCAGCATAGTCACACTTGAAAAGCAGGAGAGACGCTCTGACAAGGGCTATGCTGTGGAGGCTTTCCTTCCTGAATTTATGCGACATCAGTTGCTTTGCTGCATAATTTCACTGCTCTGTATGATAAAAGTGGGCAGCACAATACATTCTTTGTTCTGTTGTTACTGATGCAGAATCAGCATGGGGTTTTTTTGGTGATTCTTAGACCCTATTAATTGCAATTTTTCTTTCTGCTTTTCCTACTCTGGGTGATGGTTTTCTAGCCTAGTACATCTCTTTATTGTCCCATCTCTCTGCCAGTAAGAGGTGGAGGAGAAGATTTTCTCAGTTTTCAGATTTTTCAGGGGAACAGTGATACAAGGATGTGTCCTCCCCTCTCTCCCCCATGGTAGGACAGAAAGTGCCCAGCATCATCACCTGGTGGTCCAGTCACAGCAAGAAGGAATACCTATGTGATCAGTGGGCGAAGAAACAGGGAAGCAGGAAAGATTCACTGATGGTTGCCAGAGAATGTTTGAGTTTGGAAGAGTGGAGTGTGCAAGACAGTCCACCCTTGACACCCTCAGCAGAATCCTGGGGCAGCTTGGGCAGAGCAGACTGGTGCACACACACCGGGGTGCCTGGGGTGTCTGTGAGTCTGGTACTGCAGGCAGAGACATGGCTCCAGCCAGAGCTGCAGAAACCCAGCTTGGAGGCTGGAGGACTTAATGTTCCACCTCACAAAGCCAGTGGCAGAAAGAAGAATAGGTAGAGAAGCCCAGATGCTATCCCAGGATGCCTAACAGACAAAACAATAAGGAAGAAGTATGAAAGGGGATTGGATTACTACATTTAAATATTTCCACAAAAACAAAAGAACAATTGCTAAATGGGTTTCTCTCTCTTTATAGCAGAGACACATGTGAAGAACTTGAAAGGCTGCAAGTATAAACTGCAGAGTCATACTAAAGTCTTAATGTGATTTCAACTGTGGGCATGATTTGCCATTTAAACAATCAAAGGAATAAGAGGATTTTTTTTTCTCTCTCTCAATCAAAATTGTCCACTTAGTAAAAACTGATAAAAAACCCCCATGCTTAATACAAGTTATGGGAATTCAGAGCTAAAATCCTATGGCCTTGAGTGTACATGGTCTTGGGGATGCAACCTCTTAGATTGTGTTTTCTAGAGTCTTTAAAGCCTGTGACTCTGTCCTGCAAAGTTGTCTGACAATATCATCTCATGTTTCTCTGGGACTGTACTTATATCTATGCAAAAGACACTCAATGCTGGTTCAAAAATTCCAAAGGTAATGTACCATATTACTACAGGCAATTGTTTCAGTAGCTACACACCGTCACAAAGAATTACTTGTTCTTCACTGCCACCCTGGATTGGCATATCTTAAGCTATGCTGATGTCAGAAATCTCTTCCAATGATTGGGATCATGACTATGACCTTTTTCTGTTTAAATATGCTCTCCAATAAACCAATCAGAGAGAATCTCTAAAGCCTAAATCTCTAAATCTCTTAATCTCTAAAGAGAGAATCTAAAGATTCATCTAAAGAATCTCTCAATGTCTTGCAAGGCATGTCACATTTCCCAGTACTCCATTTACTCCTGAAGATCTTTTCCAGCTATTCACAATTTTCTAAAATTTTTTCTTGAGTTACAAACACAAATCTGAGATGAAGAATTCAAGTAATGATGCCATTCCAGAACAATATCCAGTCATTCCAAAATACCATACCAGAGGAGAAAATTGTTCCTTAGACAATAAATTAAAAAACCCCTCCATTTCTTATACATTGATAAGAACTCATTAATAAAACACAGAAGGTCCTTCATCCAGGTGTGTAGGGATAAGCTGGGACTCCTGACTTCACATGCTTGGTCTCTCCATGACTCCCCATATGCCTATGTACAATTTCCATGAAGCAAAGAAGTGAAATTAATACCATCTAGCACCCAGTCACATGGTAAACAGTGATTTCAACCCTTTCTGTAGACAATGGTGGTTCATATCAGGAATTACTCAGGCATTTAGAAGTCCAAAGCAACACTCACTCTCAAGGCTGATGTTACATTATTTATACCAGAAAGAGTTAAGGAGAATAGATTGCTTATGACAAATAAGCTGAAAGTTGTTCATGTGAAAATGGTAAATTCTGAAAGCATCAGGTAAACAGGACAGTTATGCAATCATTCAAAAATTTATATTTACTAAACAGTTTGAGCCTGTTTCACCATTACATTATGCAGTACATAATTGCTCATATCTCCAGGTTCCCATCCCTTATCATGAGAAAGTAAATAATGCCTTCAAATGAGATCTGAGATGAAGTTCAGTGTTGGAAATCATTCAAGTTTTTTTCAGCCTCATCTAAACATTTCCCTCTCAAGATAATAACTTTCCTATCTGTTCACAGAAGTTTGCAAATATTTAACTCAAAATCAAATCTGGAATGCTTGTGCTTTTGAAAGTGCTTTCTTTCCAAAAAAAGAGAAGCCCGGAGCCAGCTTAAACATCACTGATCTGAAACAGGGTGGAAGTCCTCGCAGACCAGTCAGTACCAGTCAAAACCTTTTGAAGAGAAGATCAAGCAAAACATGCAAATACTGGCACTGCAGGAGATCTCTGCAATCATAAAATTATAGAATTATAAAATTATTTTTATTAGAAGGAACCTTTAGAGATCATCTACTTCTGGACCCCAGGTCATGAGGGCACTTCCCACCAGACCAGATCCCCATTCAACATGGCTTTGACAACTTCCAGGGATGGGGCATCCACAGCTTCTCTAGGCAACCTGTTCCAGTGTTTCACTGCTCTCATGGTAAAGGATTTCTTCCTTAGATTGAATTTAAACCCTCCTCCTTTCAGTTAAAAGCCATTCTCCCTTGTGCTATCACCACCTGTCATAATAGGGTCACAGTAGGGTCATTGTAGCAAGAACTACACACTGTAAAATGGAATAATAATCCCATAAAATCTTCATGGTTACACCAGCACACCTCTAGGTGGGCCATGCTCCCTCCAATTTCACTATGCAGTGAAACCCCTGTTGTAAGACACACAAGAATAAACACTTCCTCTATTTCCAAAGGAAGAGGAGTTTTGTTCCAGACCTTCTTGAGTGCGGGCCATCCCATTCAAGGAAATGCTGGTCTTTCTCCTGCTTTATTGCCTGGTTATTTGGGGACTATAAAATGCTCCAGATCACACAGCAGGATGTGTATTTTTATTAACCGTAGTCAAAAGGAGCACATAATTTGACATAGGCTTCATGATTCATATAATAATGGAATAGAGGTTGGAAATGACCTCCAAGATCACCGACTCCAACCTTTGATTGAGTATCATGTTATCTAACTTAACACTAAGTGCCACGCCCAGTTGTTTCTTGAACATTTCTAGTGATGGTGACTCCTGCACCTCCCTGGGCAGGCCATTCCAACATCTCACCTCCCTTTTAGTGAAGAAATTCTTCCTAATATCCAACCTGAACCTCCCCCGGCACAGCTTGAAGCCATTTCCTCTTGTCCTGTCACTACTTGCCTGGCAGAAGAGGCTGATCTCCACCTTGTTCAGGCAGCTGAAGAGCACAAGCTGTAGAGGTCCTTTCAGGCAGTTGTAGAGAGTGATGAAGTCCCCCCTCAGCCTCACATAAAGACCCCTCTGAGTAAGACTCATGCTCCTTCTCTGGACACGCTCCAGCCCCTCAGTGTCTTCCCTGTAGCAAGGGGTCCAGAACTGGACACAGCACTTGAGGTGTGGCCTTGGCAGTGACAAGCACAGAGGGACAATCACTGCTCTTCTCCTGCTGGCCACAGTATGGCTGATACAGGCCAGGATGCTATCTGCCTTCTTGGGCAATGGCACATTCTGGATCATGGTCAGCTGGCTCTTGGCCAGCACCCCCAGATCCTTTTCTGCCAGGCAGTTTCCCAGCCACTCTTCCCCAAACCTGGAGTGGGGGATTGTTGTGACCACAGTGCAAGACCTGGCACTTGGCCTCATTGAACCTTCTGAAGTTGACTTCAGCCCATTGATCCAGCCTCTCCAGATCTGTCTACGAAACCTTTCCTATGACCTCTGGACAAGTCAGCAGAAAAGCAAATGAGTCATATAATGTTGTTAGGGCAGCTGTCTGTCATTCATGCAATCCTTTTCTCAATAAAAACCCATCTCCAGCTGGGTTGCCTTCACAATCACATGGTCTTAAATATCTCTCCCAGCCCCAAGACCCATTTAAGCCCCAGTTTTACAGTCCTTGCACTTCTCAGAACCTGATCCATCCATGCTGAATGAGGATGCTTTCTCAGCCAGTCTCACTGCACAAACCTGTGGAATTTAAAAGCAAACTCTGCCAGTTGGAGTAAGGCATTTAAGAAACCAGTTGTGAAGAGAAGACAACACTAAGGGTTTATAGGTAAGATGCATATTTTGATTTAAGGGTAGAAACTTGGAGGCAGGGCAAAGTGGAGAAAGATGAGCAAAGGGTTACAAGATGATGGAAGTATGGAACAAATTAAACTTATCTGGGATGCATCCAACACTTGAGTTAAATCCACATGCTCTTTCTGCATGAAAATATCTCCTGAATTATAATGGGTAAGAGAAGGATCTTGATCCTTAAGTATATCATTTGTGTCTTTTAAATTTAAGTCAGTTGAAGAGTTGAACACTGCGAGCCAAATTCTATTTAATTTATTCAGCACCATATCTGTGTGAAATATAGTCCAATTACAGGCACTAGGTTACTTTGCCATGGCTTTAGCCATTTGGCTTTTATTTCCAGCAGGCTGTAATTAAATTATCACAATGCAGAAGCAGACAAGTTTCCCTTATATACGTGACTGCAATTAAAGACATGCAATCAACATTTTTTAAAGTGACTCCAATCAATTGGTTACAGTAAAGAATACCATGCAATAAAGCAGTCACTCCACCATTAAGACTGAAAGAGGGTTTCTATTTCAATAATCTAGTTCCCTTCTAGTATGAGTTCTGCTTTTGGATAATTTATTTAAAGTTCATTATGTGTCTACAGCATATATCATTTGCCCTCAGCTTGGGCTGCAGAAGTGCCATTATGGCCAATTACTTAGTGTGATAAAATCTGCCACAGTACAAACTGTTCCTTAATTAGATTTAAGTTTTGTCTAAATTCTATTTGTAATTCAGACAGCAAAATAACAACGCCAACAGCAAAGACTTGCTGTCTTCTTCCTTTGGTCCCTGTCATTATCTGTTGTAACCTTAGGGTAGTTCAGAATTGAAACTCCACACCTACATGCTTTTCTTGCAGTACCTGTCCCCACTCTGTGTTTCCATAAACAGTGCAGGGCTTGGGGTGTGGTCTGGCCTCTGGGGGAGCTCCTTGACCTGCATCCAGCCACAACATAGGGCACACGGATGAGGGCTCCAAAAGCCCCTGAGGGCAAGTGGCTGCCAGCAGGGACGGCAGGGTTGAGTGCCACTGATGTGCTTTTGGTGATCACAGGCGTTTGCCCTCTGACCTCTACGGTTTGCTACAACAGCATGCTGGTTGGTGGTGAACAAGCTGCTAGCAGAATGAAAGTCTCACAAAACCATGAAGAAGGTGGTGTGGGGAGCAGCTCCCAGCTGTGCCCTTCAGCTGGTTCCGTAGCTGTGCACTGTGAGCAGCAGGATGGTGCTCCCAGCATGAGAGAACACAGCACAGCTTAGCTGCAGCCATCAGCCTGGTTAACCACAGCAGAGGCTCCAGGTTTGTTTGGGAATGATGGCATTGCTGCACAACTGTGAATTGGAACCACTGGATTTATCCAAACCACTCCTGCACCATCCCCAGCCATGACAAGAGGTTTAAAATGGTTTTGCTCTTTAAAAACTATTGCCAGTGTTTGGCATACATATTTTCAAGCTCCAGCTTCAGTTTTCAAAGTATTTTAAATACATTTGAACCAAATGTTCTATACAAATTTAAATCCAAATCCTGCAACCTTTTTCTGTGCAATCTCACAAGTGAGGGTAGAAGCTACAGCAAGAAAATTCAGAGTGAAACAAGAAATAGAAGCAGTGATTCAGTATGATCCATTTTAACAGATCCAGGCCACAGAATTTTGAGGTCAGGCATCATCCTATAAGAAGCTGCATTCCTCTGGGAAAAAAATCATGCTAGATGTATCCATTTTTTTCCAGCAGAACATTTGCTCCATTTTACAAGAGGGCACTTCTCAGAAAATGCATTTACTGAATGCCATGCTAATAGTTATTTGCTATGTACATCAGTGACCATCTATTTTTGTTGTAGAGACTGTATACCAGGCTGTCTGTACGTTCCTCAAATCGTGCTCACATCACATATTGTATCTTGCAATCAGCTGCTTTACAAAATTGCATTAATTTATTCTGATGTTTCAGAAAAGTTCTATCTAAGACTAATGTCAAACTAAAACACCATTTAAAAATTTTACAGGGATGGAAATTTGCATAGCAGCTAATGACAAGCCTAAAAATAACTTATTTCTTGGCAACATCAATCTTGTTAATGAAGCAAAAGAATGAAATATTCCTCTATCAGTGGTTTCCCAGAAGCAAGAAGAAAAATGTTGACCAATTCCAGTAGCAAAAAGAATGTGAAAGCATTTCAACATCCACCCTGGGTTTTTTTTTGTTGTTGTTGTTGTGGTTTTGTTTTTGTTTTTAACTTATCCAACAAGGCTGCAAATGCATTATATGGAACAGTTATATTCTGGAAATTACTCTCTATACTTTTGGTCAGTAGCACAATAGAGCTAATCTGTCCTTCTTCTCCATTTGACACCTGATGAGAGCAGAAAGTGAACTTCATATACTAGGGGACACACATCAAACACTGTGGGCCTGAGAATCCCTTATATTACTGCTTTATTGTGCCTGTGCAGGCTCTTTCCTGAAATATGTATTTTAAAATAAAATTGGGTCTATATAGATATGATAAAAGGCTTCTAGATCAAGATCAGTTCTTATCAACACAGGAAGGTCTTTCCTTATTCATAAAAGTCACTTGTAATAAGAGCACTGATGAGCAGCTGAAAGACCTGATTATAAGTTGTTTTTAATGAGATGTCTGGAGTCTTATCTGTCAGTGAACACTAAACATTTCTCTCTTCCTTAAAAGCTAAGGAGAAAAAATGAACACAACAAATGACAACTTAGCCAGCTCCATCACCCAGCAAGACACTGGAGGTGATTTTCTCAAATGCATTGCGTGAAAAAGTTGGTCTGAAGACTTTGCACCTCCACATTAGGCATAACATGTTCTTCCTGGTGGGCTTCCCAGGAAATTCCATTGTCATTTGTGTTCACATCTTCAAAATAAGGCCTTGAAAGAGCAGCACCATAATAAGGTTGAACCTGGCACTCACAGACCTGCTCTACCCCACTGGCTTTCCCTTCCTGATGCCCTGTGCTACTGGGGAGCACTGCATTTTTGGTGAATTTGTGTGCAAGTTCATCTGCTTTGACTTCCACTTCAAATTGTACAGCAGTATCATCTTCCTCCCCCGCTTCAGCACCTTCTGCTACATGGTGATGGTTCACACCACCAAGTTCTTCCACACCCAGGGGAACATCCAGGGGACAGCAGTGGCTTGCACAGCCGTTTGGTTGATGTCACTGGAAGCTGCCAATTTCTTGATCCTTTCAAAAGGGACACAAAACATAAGGTCCTCATGCCTTAACCTTACCAGCTCTGAAAACCTGGGCACAATCAGCTGGCTGCTGACCAGCCTGGCCTTCTTCTTGCCCTTGCTGACAGTGACTCTGTGCCATGTGCTCGTCCTTTGCACCTTGGCCACTGGCCCCACACATGGGCTTGCCACAATCAAAAAGCTCTCAGACTTGCTGTTGTCCTCTTGGTGGCCTTCTATGTGTGCTTCTTCCCCTTCCATGTCTTTTGGCTCTGCTGCCTAAGATTGGAAGAAAAACTTTCCAAACAATATTAGAACTGATAACACAAACAGCAATCTTTTAATGAAAGCGTTCATTAAAAGACTGCTCTTTATTTTATCTATCTGTCTATATATACGGAAAAATTGAGAAAAAATTAATTAAATCATATTAGTCTGTAGAAGATGATTATAGATGAGTACCAGCCTGTATTAATCTATCAGTTGTGTATAATCCCAGATTATTCAGATTTCCTACTACAATAAATTAAGAGGCTCAAACATGAAGGATATGATGATGTCACATATCTTGACTCCAGAAGAAGTTTTGACTGTCTGAGATTACTCTCTTGTGTGTAAGCTAAGGAAACAGTCTGGAGCAAACTACTTTTACTAGCTCCAGAGTTTATGCTCAGAGTCAGGATATTAATGATTTACTGTCAGAGTAGGGGGAGCCACAGAGTGGAGATTGGACCACTCTGTCCTGGATTCAGGAGTATTTAGTGTTTTTATTATCAAATTGGATGATGAAATAAAATCTGGTTCTTATATTTACATATTTACATGAAGATGAGAGGACAAAATTAAACTGATGAATTACAGCTATGATCTGCAGGGACACAGACTGCTACTAAACAGTGACAGGTGCAAAGTTCTATGTTTAAGTAGAAATAATGAATTGTGCAAGCACAAAAGGAGAAAAAAACAAGAAACCATTATTTAGGTATCAGTTTTGTAGAGAAAGATCTGTGGTTACTGTGAATCATAGGCTGGACAGGAGCTGACAGTTTCAGTGGGCTGACAGTGCCTGCTGTGGCTAAAAGAACAGATGTATAAATAAGAAATAGTGTTTATAATGCCTTGTGGATATTCAAAATACTTTGCTAAAGGACCATCAATCAAATATGTCTTTCAGAAGCACTGCCATGAGCCTTTTGACATGTTTTCTAGTTTAATTTTTCTGTGCTGTTGTCAAAGGCCAAATTTTATAGCCTGCCAGTAGATTGTGATCAATCATGGTCAAGCTACTTGGTTTCACATATGCATGGTTGATTCAACCCCAAAAGTTACACAACACAAGGTGATTCACACAAAATAAATATTTTCTGACATAGATTCATAACATCCCAACACTCTAACATGGGTAAAAAATAAAACCACGCTGCACAAATTTTCTTCCTCTTCCACATGATTGAAAGAACAAGATGTGTCTGCCACTTACACATATACATCTGAAGGAGTGGATTAAAAATTATCTTTTTCGCTCTGTCAGAGCATTTTTAATTCTTGTTCTCAGAAGCTCTTCTTTCTCAAGCCCAAGCTGAGCTTATCACACACAAGCAGAAGCTCTTCAGTATAACTACATGTTCAATATAAAATGAAGCAGATGAAGGTAAAAATTGTGAAATGGAAGTCTTCAAGGCTTTCCATCTCTAACAACAAAAGTGACAGTCTCAGTGACTTGGAGAGGGGTTACTTCTTTACCCTCTCCTCTCTTTCCTTAATATAGATGTTGTTTGGTTGCCTTCTTCCTATCTCACCTGCTAATCCACAATGTTTCATCATTTAGTTTGGGCTAGGCTAGCTGATTTTAAAGTGCCGAAGTAGATTAGGGGCTGGTCCTGGAGCAGTAGTTCACTGGTGGGGGAAAAATCCTCCAGGAGAAGGGCAGTCACGTCTCCCAGTAGCATGGCTGGGTCTGGAAAAGGAGAAGAGTTCAACCTTAACAGAGACACTTTTAAAGGGTTCAAGGACTGCTCAGGTGCTCTGCAGGACTGAGAGATCATTATCTCATGCAACTCATTCCTTTTGCTTACTGTGAAGCTCGATAGCTCCTATTTTTAGCAGCTGTTAAGTTTACTGCTGAAACAAGGATAAGTGCTTCAATTGCAGTAAACAGGAGACACTTTTCAAGCTCTGTACACAGTGTGACAATATAGCTACATAAATTACTGCGCTATTGCAGGCTAATTCACACCATAGCTATGCTCCAGCGAGCAGGCTTCTATCAAAAGTCTCTGGTAGGTTTGTCTGCAAGGACAGTCATGTCAGCTCAAGTACCTACCAGGAGGCTGCTCTGTGCCTGAGACTGCAGAGGGACCAAGAGAATAACTCTGCAAGGCAAACCCCTCAAGGGAATGTCAACTCTGATGACATTAAAGGTGAAGCTTGGGAGCTGCTAACTGTTTTTGTAGGCAAGTCAAACCTTATTCCTCACAGTGACTCATGTGCTGTCACAGATTGCAGCAGAGGTATTTTTTACCTTTGTTTGTCCAGAGAGGCAATTAACAAGTTTTTTTTTTAATCTTTTCTCCCCAGTTCATGTATTCCCAAAAGAAATGAAAGCAAAAAGGCCTTCCTCATATTCAAACCTTGCAGAGAGCAAAAATACTGACAGTAATGGTCTGCATAAAAGAGAATTCACAAAATCTGCCCTAATCTGGCTGCTCTGCAGAACACCTAAGGGGAGGGTTGTGTAGTGGACTGCATGCAGCATCAAAATGAATAGCTGGGTAAAGGGCTAGTGGAGAGAAACAGCTTGGAAATGATCTGGGAATGGTGTACTTTGACAATGTCTGGGTTGGATATTGCTGTGACAGAAGGCTTCAATTTTGACCTAGTGCAACGATGTGTATATATATATATGTAATGGTGTGTATATATATATATATATATATATATATGTAATGATGTATATACACATATTTAGGGTGCTGCTGCAGCAACAGTGCAGTGTAACAGTGTGTAACAGTGCACAGAGCCATGATCCACCACACGAAGTGCAGGGCAGTGCCAGGCTCACCACTGAGTAATTTAGACCTCACATAGATGCTGCCATTTTGCTGATAAGGCTAAATGAGCAAAATGAACTTTGAATGACTGACTGCTTCCGTCTGCCAAGATTTTCTGCTGTGAAAATGCAGGTTGAGTGAACCTAAACTTTAAAGCAGCAAACAACAAATGAACACATCACTGTTCAAGTCCTACCAGCTCTGAACTCAGTTTGCTTTTCCCTGCCAGCAGAAAAGGAGAAGAGATGTAAAGGAAAATACTTTGTGTGTTCCCTTATGGTTTGTGACAGTAGAGGCATTCAACATGCCACTTCAATGTAAATGCCCTGCAATTGAGTCACGGAGGGGGAAAAGCCATTTATACTAAAGAAAATGTATTTGAAGGCCTGCTTTTAAAATAGCACCTGGGAAAGAGCACTTCTTCTGACTAAACTATATTTCTGACTCGATGCCCTAGCCTACAGGGCACTGTGGTAGAGGGCTGAGTGAGTTGGATGCCTCCTAAAGCAGGAGAAAAAATTGCATTCCTGCTTTCAGCCAGAGCTGTTCTTCGGAGAAAAGGAGAAGGAAACAAACTTGGTAAACCAAGCTGCATATCTTTCCAAAACAAAATTCAATGCTGAAATGCTGATTTTTTAAATACACAGAGGAAACATGATTTTTCAGAGCTTCTGCAGGCAAGTATAATGCACAGTATATTTGATTCATCCTTGCTGGAACCTTAAAAGCCATTTGAATTATAAGGTGCGTTATCTTCTAAGATTACTGCTTGGTTTCTTTACTCCCCAAAATGGTTGATATCACTGATTTCTGAACCAAAAGAGAGATGGTTGCCTGGAAGCTATAGTACCAGTGATGCTCTCCACTCTTAAAAGGAAAACAAAAATTCTGAGTTTCTGTGTTTGTTTTTCTGAAAGTGTGGTTTTCAAATTACTTAATGATTTCCTTCAATTTTTTAAAATAGTACAAGAAGATAAGGTGAAGCAGGAAGAAATGCAACTTTGCACGCGGATGTCTAATGCCATACTGAATGCTAATAAAGCAAGCTAGAAAGTATAATTCCTGGAGAAATCTTCCTTCATGTGTTTTTTTCAAAATACAGTTGTATTTCCAGCATGATTCCTGCTACCCAAGCCAGCAAACTCAATAGCAGGTTACTCCATCCTTCCCTTTTCCTTCACTGCATCCAGCTTAAAGACCCATTCAGTTGCTGAAGACCCTTCAGCTTTCTGGAAAAGTGGTTAGGAAATTGATTTTATCCCTTCTAACAATTCTGCTAAAATCTTTTTGGTTCCCATTTGCCCCTGAATGGAACAAGACAATTGGCTGCATCCCAGGGCCTTTCCAAGACAACCCCTGTGCATCTGGCAGAACTGGTGTTTTGTAGGCAGATCTGTGACAAAGTGATTTCATATTACCATGAGAACAGCCTGTGATATTCCCACATCTCTCCTTTAATTGTCAAGGACTTTCATGGTGCCAGCCACTGTGCAAAGCAATGCCCTGGACCTGCAGCCAACAGGGATAGAAAACACCTCCATAGGTGTCTCAAAGGGTATCCAAGGTAAAAGCTCCAGCTCTGCTCTGGTTACACATCTGTCAAGCTGGGCAAAAAAGGAGGCAACTTGGCACAAAGCAGGAAAGCATTATGGGTGGATTTATTTCCAGCCCCAAATGATCCCAAAGGGGCAATTTTCCACTGAGTGAGCCAGGCTGGCCCAATCACTTATGGCCTCAGCAATGAAGAAGACCTGGCAGACAGTGGCACATAAATGCACTGTGCAACAATTTCGAGCATAAATCTTTTTGGAAATTCTCTTTTCCCTTCAATTCATGATGTTTTTTATCAACAGAAAGCTATCTTAACAGACGAGGCAGCAGCACCTGCCTAGAGGAGTTTCCTCACATTACCTTTCTGCTAGTAAGCTGCTCTGAGATATTTATATATCATCCCTATTTTACAGGTGATGAAACTGAAACACAGGGGAGTTAAGTGACTTGCCTCCAGTCACAAAGCAAATTAGCAGCCAAGTGGGGAAGAGATCAGTTCTCAGCCCAGAGCTTTTACAAAGTGCATTTTAGGCTTAGGGAAAGATTTTGAAAGGAGTCTTGATTGCTCAGCGGTGGCACTTCAGTAATAAAAGTTGAGTTAGAGCAGTGTCTGCACTACTCAGGCCCTACTTCATCCCTAACATCATACTCTGTATCTTGGAAGGAACCCTCATGTTTTCTTTCAAAAAAGGGTTTGGGGGACCAGCTCAACAAAGTTAATTGACTACCACTGTGTGTGACCTCAGCCAAGAGCCAATAATTAATAGCTGTATTCATCCCATTTACAGGTTTCTATCAAGTATTTTCTAATTTGCAGGTTAACACAAAACATTAGCAGTAAAAAGGGAAAGCTTTCCAGCTGAAATGTGCGCATGGCACTGCAGGTTGGGGGTTCTTTGTGGGGTGCACAGGTCAGAAATGGGTTCCATAATTTGCCAGCTGCCTTCACCCGGGGGAAGGGTACCACTGCTGGCCATGCATGTGTGCCAGCTCTGGGAGAGCACATGGGGCCAGCCATCATTCCTCAGAGCTGGCCAGGCCATTCCCTGGAGACACTAATCCAGATCCAGCCCATGGTCTGCCTTCAGAACTTTTCTTCGACTGGGAGAAGAGCAAATGGAATTAAGATGTAAATTTATCATACATCTTCTAAATTTCCATCCTTACTTTGACTCAGCATGATTAATACAGCTACACTTGCTTATCAGAGCTAGATACTTGTCAATGAACGCCAGTGAGAAACTAATCTGTCCCTCTGCCATAACAAAATCCCAGCAAACAAAGTCCCCATCCTTTTTGCCAAAATGCAAACCTGCATCTCACTGAGGGAAGAGAAGGACAGGAATGGGGCACTGTCCTTGCTGGGAGCACCACGAAGATTGGCCGTGCAGTAATTCCAGGCTGTGCCCAAGGGACTCCACCCTTCTGTACTCCTGCAGCTGGGATCTGCAGGTGCTATAATTCAAATTCCCACTAGAGGGTAGACAAAACTTTTCCAGTAAAAGAATCGCTCTGGAAAAGTGAGTGTGTAGGAGTATGCAGGAAAGCAGCGTCTGATTTGGAAAAGCAAATCTGTGCTTGAGAAACAGCGAAGAGTAGGAAAAGGAGGAATATGTTTATACCATCTGCAAGAGCAAGGTGGGAGCATTGTTCCAAATTTCTCTAAAGAGACATAATCTCTGCTTTATACTTTTAAATCAAATACAGCTAGAGTGGCTGTGTTGTTATAAATATGTAAACTGTACATCAGATTTACAGAAAATATAGATTTGTGATTTTCAGAAATACAGCTGGTTTTACCCCTGCAGATGTTGTCTTACAAACACTGATAGCGGCCAATTAAAATTTAAAAATATTTAGAAAGGGATACAGGGAATTGGAGTTTATCCACTTTGGGAGTGAATTTACTCCCCTCCTAGCCAGACACATCAAATGGTGCATTTCTCTTTCCCTTTTATTATTGTCCAGTCTACTATTGCAGGTAATGATGGCTTGTGTTTTCTCCTCACACATTTCTCCACTGCTGAAATCCAGACAGGTTTCTCTGAACCTTGCTGCGGGAAGGGAAAGTATGGCTGCAGGCATCAACACATCTTCCTCTTCTTGCTCTCCCTGAAAGAGCAGTTTCTTTCCAGGTGAGATTGGCTGTCTCAGGGCCTCCCTGCACTGCAGATAAGGGCACTGTGAAAAGGTTTTCTCACCACATATCTGACCACTCCAAAGCAAGTTTTCACACTGCTTCAATGAGCCAATGCTAGGAAAGTTAAAGCAATTCAGAGTTTATTTTCTGTGTTTATTTATTTAGTTCCAGATCAGCAAAGATGTCCTAAGACCCTGAAGCATCACCTCTGTGAGGTAAACAACTTTTTTTGAATGGTAAGCAAAGATTTGCTTCAACCTTCTGAAATATAACTTGTTTGTGCTGACAGAGGTAAGAACCAAAGAAGAACTAGTAAAGCAGCAGAGCTCTCAGAGGGATTCCTGCAGCTAGGACTCCTCCCACAGCTAGGATAACTAAAGGCTGAATTAACTGGAACTCAGAAGACCAGAATGCCAGTGTTTGCTGTCACATGCACTGTATTTATCTCATCTGTCCTCTTAATGGCTGTGGGCTTTTGAAAGGAAAACCTCTGTTGCCCTTCTGTTATGGATGGATCCCGCATAGTCTTGTGGGTGGCAACAATTCTCTTTCCAGCTGAGCTGCTGAAACTGGGTGTCTCAACACTTGTCACATTAAAGGGCCAAACAGGAGATGTGCCCAGAGAAATGCGCATATTTGTGGCCCTAATGAGCCAAAGAGAGGAGCCCTTTGGGCAGCCAGATGAGTTTTTGCTGCAATAAGGCACATGAAACTGTGGTAGAGATTTTCCCAGCACAGTATTGGGAACAATGGAAGAAGTATTAATCCTGAAATACAGCCATGCCAAAAGAAGTTAAATTATACATTCTCTATCTGACTTGTGCTGTAAGGTGTGAATGATGGGTGTGAGGGGTGCTGGCATGGGCTAAGGAGAGGTATCTGGAATCTGAAGCAGGACTGCATTTGGTGTCTACTACACTGTTTCACATTCCCTGTGGTTATCAATACCTCTACCGCCTGTCCTTACCGTGACAACTGCAAGAACTAAATCAAATGATACATATCTCATGCAAAAATCTTCTGTCTTCATCACTCTGGAAAATAAAGAATATTTTATTGACGAAAGAGTTATTGTTATACAAAAGTCTGTGATATGAGGTGAAAAGCAAAAAATCTCTCAGGGAGTCAAGAGGCTGGATTTGGTAAAGAACAGATCTATCTCAGCAGCTGTGCTCTTTCACCCAGTAGTTGCCTCAGGGTGGCAGTTGATGTTAAATTTTGTACAAAATTTCCTTTTTTTGTATGAGTTAAAGATATCAAAAGAGGGAGAAATGACCTTTATTCGGGGACCTTCTTTTTCATTTGTTTGTGGGGATTTTGGAGATATTGAAATATCTACAATTGGCTTACAAATCTAAAACCACACACCTGGCCTCAGCTGTAAAGTACGTAAGCCTTCTGTTCCTGTCTTCCTGGGGTCCATGAAATGCACCATCTCATCAACACAAGTTTGCACACTATTACTACCAAGCAGAGGAGCTAAAGATATTCAAGGGTGAAATGCTACACCAAGTAGCATTTATAAAGTGATTCCATAGGATTTTCTACTGTTATAACAGTGACTTAAAGACTCACAATATTCGTAACATCTGTATCATAATCAATTCACACATGTACACACAGGCAAAGGGAGATCTATACCTACATATGTAAAGGTACCTATACAAATTTCCCCTTGGGTTCAGAGAAACACATCAAATCCCTTGGTGTTTCTCCACAGATATGGATCGCACCTTGAGGAGAATGTGTGTGGGGTGTTATCAGCCTAGGCTTTGTCACCAACAAGGAGCAGCTGAGGGAGCTGGGGTTGTTTCACCTGGAGGGAAAGAGGCTCAGTTTCTACAATTCCCCAAAAGGAGGGTGTAGTGAGGTGGGGGTCAGCCTTTTCTCCCAGGTAACAAGTGATAGGAGGAGAGGAAATGGCCTCAAGTTGTTCCAGGAGAGGCTTTCACTGGATATTAGGAAAAATACCTTCTCCAAAAGGTCAAGTACTGGAACTGGCTGCCCAGGTAAGTGGTGGAATCACCATCCCTGGAGGTATTTAAAAGATGTGTATATGTGTCACTTCGGGATGTGGTTTAGTGATGGACTTGGCAATGCCTGGTAAACTGTTGGACTTTATGATCTTAAAGGTCTTTTCTAACCTAAACGATTCTAAGATTGTCCTCCACCTAGGCTGGCAGAGGCAACATGATAGTTTGCTGCTACTTGTCAAAGTGACCAGCAATTTCTCCTTGCTGTCCTGGAGACTTCAGCTCAGTCCAGTATCACCATGCTGCAGTGCTAGTGCTGAATATTATCTATGTGTGAGTACTAAGGAAGTCTATTAGGAAAGAAATTGCCCTGCCTGAGATGAGAGATTTATTTGATGCCTGAATTAGGAATGACTGTCTCAGTATCTAGTTTATTTGGGAAGAAATCAGACATGTTGATTTCAGCTAATCAAATAATTTCTGACAGAATGCTTCTTCCCTGCAAACTGTAGAATCAGCAGAATAAAAAGGTTTCTTGTGGATGTCTTTAATCTATGAAAGAAATTGATAGAAACCAAGTAGACAGCACACAGGGAAGCACCCTCAGCTAACCAAGCAGCCCCAGAAAGAGAGCAGGGGAGCTGATGATGGTGGGATGGACAGACCTGCTGCATCCTCCATCAGGATGGTCCAGCAGAATACAGCTCCTTTCTTAAGGTGGAGCAGTTTTCCATCTGAAATGCTGTGTAAGAGGACAGAGCAGACATAAAACTTTGTATTTTTGAAAAGCTAAATTTGCTCATTTTCTCAGATTTTGCACAAAAGGCAGCACTACTGGGAGCTGTGGCTAAGCTGCTACTCCAGGCACAGATAATACTGATGTGAGTTTCTAGGAGAGAAGTGCAAGGCTCAGCTCTAGGATGTTTAGCTTGAAAAAATTTTCCATCCAAGTCCAGATTATGCAGTGAGCTCACCCTTATTATATTCACTAGTGACTTGGGCAATGGAGTAGAAAGTATACCCTTTAAGCATGCAGATGACAAGTGAGGGGACTACAGGCTTTCTGGAAGACAGCATTAGATTCAAAGCAATTTACAGAAATTGGAGAAATGGTCTGAAAAAACCAGAATGCAATACAATGAGGACAAATGCAGAATTTGTGTTTGTAGGAGATTAATCAAACCTGTACAAACTGCACTATCTGCTTAGGCAGCAGTACTGCAATAAAGAATGAAATGGCTGCTCAGGACACAAGCTGAACATCAGCCAGATGTGTACTGCTGTAGTGAAAAGGGCAAACAGCAGAATGGGATGTAGGAATAAGAGCACAAGCTTCCAGGAAGGATGATTAACCCTACTGCTTTTGTAATGTGTCTCCAGGGGTGGCATGTCTGGTCCAACATTGCACTTTGAGAAGGAGGGGGACCTTCTGGGCAGAGATTCAGAAAACTAAAACAAAAAATTAAAATTTTGTGAGATAGAGTATTGTTCAATCTAGCAGAAGGGCCGCTGAAGGAAAAGTGATGGTGATCACACACCTGACCTGTATCTGGAAAACAGAATGCGCCCAGCTAGGACTAGATCAGGGAGGTGTCAGGCATGAGACAACTCGTCCTTTGGGCACAGAGAAGCAGAGTAGAGAAATTTAAAAGACATTGGGACTGCCAAGGATATGACCCTGTCTGGGGCAGCAGATGGGCTGCATGTCTTGAGAAGTTCCTTCTACCCCATCTCCTGAAATGCCATGGGAAAAACCCTTTTGAATCATGATAGAGGATTCAGGAGAGACCATCATCCCACTGCATGCACCAAGATAGTGCCTCAGAGAGGGGAGATGTCTGTGGTCAGGCCTTTACAGTGACTGGGACATAAAACCAATAGATTAGACACAGCTGAGGTGGATTAAGCTGGCTCTGAAGTCAGTGGTAATGCACCAGTTTAGACCTCCTTAGAATATGAGGTGCAAAATCTGATAAAAGCCTGGTTAGAGGTCCCCTCCTTAGATCCCAGCAGGCCATCAGTCATGGCAATATGAAGCAGGAGAGTTGTATGTTGGCAAAATTCAGAGTAGTGGGTAAAAAGCCTTACCCCAAACAGCCTGAATATGCAAAGCATTGCATTTCCTAGATCCTTTAACACATTGTATTATTTCATTTTATCAGCAGCTACTAAGCCATTCCCTTTTAAAAAATAAAAAGCCAAGGTCAAGCACAGAGAGCTTTTTCTATCTTTTTCTTGTGTCATCTTCTATCCCATGGTGATTTCTTCAGTTTCTCTATTATTGACAATCTCAATAAATACAATAGAATGACATTCACATTTAACAAAGTGCTGGTGTTTTAGCTGAAACTGGCACCCTGATGGAGACAAATATGATACATCAGCTTATAGCAAAGTTCCCCAGCTGACCCGGGGGTGGTGAGCCAGCCCAGTGCTCTGGTAATTCAACTCCTGCAAAGCTCAGAGAGAGATCCTGAAGCACTTGGTGAAAGGTGGCATAGAAAGGCAACGCAAGAGAAAGTCTCTGCAGAGAATAGCAACTTCCTTTTATATATTTGATTTAGATGAGAACAAAATAGCCAGAGGAAAAAAAAATGTTTTTAAAAAAAAAGACAAAGTATGAATTCCACAGGTTCAGTTTGCATGAATTATCTCTTTGAAGGCTATTTTAGCAATCTGCACCTCCACCCAGTCTGAATTGTTGGAGATCCATTTAATTGCCTGGAGATAACAATAAGCATCATTTGAAGAGCACAAAACTCTTTCAAATGCAGGGAAACTGCATGTCTTTCAGGGGGAAGCTGGCAGAGCTGCCTCTGCAAGGGGGAAAGAGAGGGAGCTGCCTTCATGCTGATGGAGCACCTTCTCTGTCATGAGGGATAGAATGGGAAATGCTTGGGATGAGGAGCCTGAACACCTTCCCTGTTGTACAGCTCTCTGCCTGATAAAAAGGGAATTTGCTCCGAAAAATACAGGACCTTTGACTCTGTGGTTAAGTGATGATTTGCAGGGCATTTGCTTGTGGATTTCTGTTTTGTCAAGGAACATCTTCATTTCAATTTGAGTGAAAATTACTGCTGCTTATTGCTTTATAATACTAAAATTCTACCTGATGATTTCAGGTACCTGTTTACCTTACCAGAAACAAGTGTTAAGAACTTCAAACAACCACTGCAAACAACTAATTCACTGATTCATAATTTTAGTGACTGTATGAAAAAAGAGAATTAGATGATCTTGGGAGATAAATTCTACTTTTGAAATATGAAATGTGTCCTAAATGGCTGAGCTCCCTTCCCTGTCCTGTTTGTGCTCCTCTTGGCAGCAACCCCACTGGAAAAGGCTCATTTCCAAAGCACAAGTTGATTGCTGGAGGTGGGAACTGAAGAGGTTAGGGGTGCAGGCAGGAGCAGACATGGGTGGTGCTGGTAGCAGGACCACCCAGGGTCCTTCTGCCAAGAGCCAGGCAGGGCTTGTGAGGCTCATCTGGCTAACAAGAAGGCTCATCTTTGGCTGTGTACATTAAATTCATATGTTGAGGGCTGTGATGCTACAAGTCACTTTCTGAACACAAAGCCTTATTAGAGTGACCAAAGGCCAAAGGTCTTTCCTTCACGTGCCGCAGCATCCTGCAAACAAATAGTAATTTCACGATTATAAGCCGCACCATTTTGACTAAAATTTTGGTCCGAACCCAAAGTGCGGCTTATAATCAGGTGTGGCTTATGTATGGACAAAGAACAAGAAGTTGCTGTTTTAGTTTGGAGGACAGGTGTCTGCTGAGAAAGGCAGGAACTTCTCTTTGAAATGGAGAATGTAAACCCCCTCCCTCCAAATTATTATAATTTTGAAATCAAGGGGCTCTCAGGCAAAAATATGGGAATTAGGAATAACAGTTCTTTTCTAGGGAAATTAAAATAGAAATACAGTACTACAAAGAAACAAACTCCAAACCCTGACAAAGTCAGAGTACAACCTGACACCCCGTCAGGCAGGGTGTTGGTAGCAGTCCCATTAAATGGTGGCTGCATCCTCCTGCAGTGACAGATGTGATTCAGTTGAAGTAGTGCTCCTGTAGAAGGTGCAGTTTCCCTCCGGAGGTCCAGTGGTGATGTGGAGAAATCCAGATTTCCTCTGGAGTCCAGTGGAGACAGGGGCTCCCTTAGTGTCCCAAAACCTCTGTTTTTATCTTGGTTAGAAATGTTGGGCTCTTCCCCCTGGCTGGAGCAACTTCCAATGGGATGCAGTAATTTTATCAGTCCCACAGTGGGACTCAAAGGCCATTAGCAGAAAATGACTGGCTGGAGGAAGGATGGGTTGTGAAAAGATAAAGAACAATGCCCTACCTGGTTTCAATGGATGACCCATTAGCAGAATATCTGCCGTTGAGATAAGGTTCACTGCCCCCACCCTCAACAGATGGTGGTAGAATAGATACCTTTTATCACACTCTGTATTGTAACGTGTGGCTTATAATCAGGTGCGACTTATGTATGGACAAAGAATGAAAAGTTGCCAACACCTAGAAGTGCGGCTTATACTCAGTGCGGCTTATAACCGTGAAATTACTGTACAAGAGCAACAGCACCACAAGAGAATATATCTTCAGTGACTGAAAACTGCTTCTACACTGGAAACCCCATCAGGAGCATCCTTTGCTGATTCCTCTACTGACACATTACTGAACACCAAGGAGGCTGCTTCATCTTGGAAGTGAAAAAAAACCCAACAAATTAACAAGGCAGAAAATTTGCCCTCTCTCTTTTCAGTCCCACTGAACTGGGTCATTTTCAGGAAGTGGCCTATTACCCAAAACAATTATGGTTGTTGTCACATCTCCAAAGAGTTTAGTTTGGTTTTTAGTGTCTGCTGGGAAAACTTTAACTGGTGCAGCTTCTGTGTTTAGGGCCACTTCATAGCTAAGTGCGCCTGTGGGGCTTTTCATTCACTGGTTTACACTCTTGGCAGTGCAGTACCAGAGTACCTGAGTGCATGTTGGCTTTGAGCAGATAAATTGTCTCATTGTCTTTCCTCTCCCTATTTCCCATGGGGCAACACACCTTTTGAAAGTTCAGTCATCATCTAAGGGCTGCAGTAGATTTTATCTTCTATGCCCTGTTAGTTGATGAGCACCAATTCACTTTGAGGACTAATATTAGCCATAGAATAGTGTCTCAGATTCATATGGGCTATTTTTGGAACTCTATTGAACTAGTTCTGCTCAGCTGATGTGGTAGCAGCTCTGCTTATATTCCAGATTATATATATGTAATTTTCCTAAGGTAAAATATCCCTTTCCAAAAGTTTTCATTATCAGTCTCTATTTCCTACATAATTAGATAACAGCATTTAACTGTGATTAATTTAGAGTTACAGTGCATTTCAGGATTAAAAAATGCTGCCCTTACCATTCTGTCTCAGGGAAGAAATACAAAGGGAGAACTGGAGTTGATTTCCCCATGTGATGAAGACACACAATATCATTGTCGACAGAATGGAGCATCTCCCAGTGGGTGGCCTGGTAACAATGGTAATTAGGTATTCAATCACACACAGAGTAAGATCAGCCAAACAAATGCATGTCTGCTAAGGGAAATAACCCATGCAAAGATTATGTGTTTGCTGAACCAAAAGTAAAATGTATAATGAAAGCTCTTAAGACTCTGGAGCCTAACCCTTGCCCAACAAAATGTCTATTTTCCTGCATAATTACTAATCAGAGCCATTTTTACTGCACCACACCACATGCTGTCATGCCTGAAGGTCTGATTCTGAAAGGAGTCTTTCAGTCATGCCTGTGGATTTTAGGTCAGGTTTTGAGAAATGAGGATGGCCCCTGTGCTGGTGTGTGGGCCCTCATGCCTGCAAAGCCTAATTACAGTTAAGCTCAGCAGTGATGCTGAGACAGAGCAAAAAGCCCTGCTATGACCTCTTCAACCCCAATGCCCACAGAAGCCAATAGCCAGCCCATCTAGAGGAGAGAAATATTGTCTGGAACCAGCCACAAAGCAAAATAAAAATACTGGGCACTGTTCTCCACCTCTGTATTCAGACTGGAAGTTTTTGAAGGAGGTTGTGTGGCCCAGGTGGGCAAACCCATCAGTCATACTGTGCATCCTGTTCACCCTGCCATCACAGAGGGAAGAATACCGTATCAAAAGATGATCCTATTTGCATCATGCACTCTGTGATAACTGGCTTTGCCTATAGTACAAAGTTTCAAGAGGAAATATTTAATTGATAATCCTGCTACCAACTCATTTCAGTTTCCTTTCTATATAGTGACTAAGAGCAACATTAATACATTCACATGAACTCTATAGAATTTTATTATGTCAGGGAAAATGTCAGGCTCCCTAAACAATTAATCCAGCCTGCCTGGAAGGCTGTTGAAACACAAGGTGTGTGCTGTCTCTTTGGGAAGCATTGCTGGAGACCGGCTTCAGCTGGTGGCTGGTTCCTGGGAACAGTGAGTGAAGCACAACTCCACAGCAGGAACCCATGTGCACCTTCAGTGCCTGCCCCAGCCAATCTACCTCTGTCTGCTGTTGTCCTCTTGCTCCCAGCCAGTCCCCACCACTGCTCACCACAAGACCTGGAGCCCACACACCCACAGAAAGAGTCATCACCTGTCACAACAGGGCCATAAAGCCAACAAAGTATTAAGAAAACTGGTTTGGTCTCAGTCAGTTCACTTACCCAAAATATCCCATGACTGCACAAGCACTGGGATTGTTGAAAATGTGTGGTTTAGGATGACAGGAGCAAGGTGGTGCTGGCAGCTCCTTTGACTGCAGCATGCAATTAGAGTCACTTAAGCTGTCTGTGGAACTACAGGGTATTTTGATTTCCCTCCAATTCTTGTAGAGGAGAGAAGGGTGAGGACAGCCTTAAAGTACAAAAAGCTCTTTGTTTTTGTGAAGGATCACAATGGTCTACCAGTGGGCAGACTTAAGAGATCCATGGACACGAGGTGGAGAAATGGCTGGTAAAGAGAAAAGGTCCACAGACTGAGGAGTTGAAAGTCACACTGCAGAATCATCCCTTATCTGTAGAGATCCCACGTGAGGCCAGATAAACCATTTAAACATGCGGTCCTTGTTAGTTTATTCTCAATTTCCCTAGTGCCTGACACAAGTCCTGGGGCCAGTTGCATGGCTGCAATTGAAGCCAGTGTTTCCAAAGATCTCTGTGTGCAGTGAGGAGCTGCTGTAACCATGGGGAAAGATACAGGGAGGATGCAGGGGTGCAGTAGCCACAAGGTCTCTCCAGCTGATGAGACAAGAGCAGTTCTGTATGAGTTGACCTTCTATTAGTCACCATCTCTCAAACTGGTCTGAAAACATTTATTTTCTTCTCTTCTCCTGTCCAGAGTTAGAAATGCAGATGTGATCCCAGTGCCTGCTTGGGACCACAGTGCACCAAATCCCTGGCAGATCTGGGTCATGGCACCAGGAAAGCCCATCTCTGCTTTACCTCAGGCACTGCCACTGCCAAAGAAGAGTAAAAACCAGCCACTGCTGCACAGGTTCCCCATTGCTCAGGGGTATAATGGATTAAGTACTGAATGCATTAAATGATCCCTAACTATAATTAGCTCCCTCTGTGCTTGTAACGCTACAGCCTCATACAAATGGTTTCTAATGACACATGCAGTGCCTAGGAGCAGGGTAATAGCTATTTAAACAGTTGCTGATCCTTGAGCTGGTATATGACAGTGTATTTTACAATTATTGAGAAACTTTGGACATTTTTTAAAAGTGCATTGACCTAGAGAAAAGCTTGGTGAGATGAGAGCAGAGAGGGTGCCCTTTTCCCTAATGGTAACAGATAGATAATGATCTAGTTGTCAGACATTACTGCTGCCCCAGTCTCGATGTCCCCGTTACCACTCTTTCCCTGCAGTATGATTAGCAAAACAGATAGCCAGCTCCCAAATCCTGCCCAGTGCAGGCACTCAAGGAGAGTCAGACACTCTCCTGAAAAATACTCCTATATGAACATACATACGTAATGTTCAGGCATGAAAGCTTGCTCATTTAGTGCTGCATCATAAACTCATCAGTGAGTAAAGACCCATCAAATGTACCAAGACAGAAAGGCTGCTGGCCACACTGGGCAGCTGGAGCCTCTGTGCGTGGACCAGGTTGCAAGCTCAAGGGCTGAAGACTGCAGTTTCAAAATTCAAGATGCAAAGGCTGTTTTTAAATAATAATAATCTCTTTTGATCTTGTTCCTCGAGCTAAGGATAATAATGAGATTTTTATTCAAGAGCAGTCTTTTGGCTCAAGAAGCACAGAAAATTGCAGATCTTGTGAATTATGAAGCCAAAAGCAAAAGCTCAAAATAAAACAAATTTGGAATTCCAGCTACTCCAGTAATAACCAGCCAATACACTGTAGATATTTTACTCACAAAAAATAAACAGAAAGAATGTCGCAGATTCTGAAAAGCACATCATGCCAAAAGAAACATTCATTTATTTCATGAGATGAAATTTGTACTCTGTTAGAAATTTGATTTTAATGAAGACAGTGTGTCATAACACTTTTCACCTGACCTTGAAATGACAACATGCCTTATTCACTTTGGTGATCAGGTTTCACTTCACAGGAAATGGAGAATAAATTTAATTTCATCTTCTTTAAGCGCATGCACTCACACATACATGCTAATTTAAATGTGATTTTCTGCTATTTGAATAGTACAGGCCTGTCTCAGCACACAGAGCTGCTGCCAGCAAAGCCTGATCTTGCCCACTGAAAGCAGGACAGTGTGAATGACAGAGGGCAAAAGAGGACTCCTCCAGCCACCCTGTTCTAAGAGCTGGCACTTGAGCCAGTAACAGGTTTTCTACCAGTTTCCTAATTCACGGCCGCATGGAGCCTCAGTTAGACAGGGAGTGAGTGTATATGGCTGCAAAGCCGTACTAAAACCTGCTTCACTGCAAGGAAGACATAAATACATTTCATTTGAGCTCTTTGCTCAAAGGAATATCAGAGGGAGAAGCAGAATTGCAGGTTTTCAGGTAAGCAGTATTTCTCCATTTTCAATTTGGAGGGTTCAAGATTGTGGTGAAGAACTGATCAGCAGTTCAAGAAAGCCAGCTGGGGATAAATCAAATATTCCAGTAAATTTGTCTAACATGATATGAAATATACTGGAGAGGCATAAATGTGGGTGACAGTGGTATCACTGAGAAGCAGAAGAGAGAGAAAACATGCACACCCCTAGCTTTTGTGATTGTAAATCTGGATTGGTTTAAAACAAACTTGACAGCCTTTACCTAGTGCATCTTTGACTGCAAAGCTTCTATACCAGATCTAATATTCATGTTTAAAAGCATTACTGTTTTAACTAAATTGTGGGGTCACTGCTCAAATTTCCCTCTTTAGCGCTTCTGAGTAACAAAGAGATAATCATCTTGCTGACTTGTTATGGTCAAATAATGCCCATCGTGTCCCAGCTTTAATGACACAGTTTGTGAGCGCAAACTAGTCATGTTCCACCATTTATTGAGATAATGAAGAATCATACAAGCAACATGTCAAATGCTGTGAACTGAATCACATTTTCCAAGACTGAATAAGGTACAATTCTGTCTTTTTTCCAGGTTTAACATGTGGGGTTTTTTTTGTTTGTTTGGGTTTTTTTAATGTGTTGTTTTCACCCTGGATGTTTAATGTAGCACTGGTTTAGTTTAAAGATGCTGTTCCTGGGACAAGAGAGAGGATCTAGGCTTGTTAGTCCCCTGTCTAGCACTTTATGAACTTCCTTTAAAATATTTTCTCACATGGAATTGTTTAGAATCTGGAAGAGTGGTACTCACCTGAGGTGCTGAACACACACAGTGGAACAGCTCTTGCCTCACTTGAGATAGCCGGGGCTGAACTAGTCACCCTGGACTATCTTTTGTGTCAGTGGAAAGAAATAGGTATGCCAAAAGAGTAAATAATTTATCTTTAATAATAATTTATCAGTTGTGGGTAGATATATTGTCTTGGAGGAACTTCTCTCCTTTGGTGATAAAGGGAGGCTTAGGAGAACTGGCTCCAATTTAAGCATCTGACTTTCTGATACCTGAAGTTAGATGATTTTCATGCTTGGTTACTGTTTTTTCAGGTTAAAACACTACCAAGAAATGTTATATTTTGAACTCCCTGTGGAGAGACCCAAATAGGCTATGTCAGACAAGAAATCATTTCAGAGACAAGTCTACTTAGCTCCAATTGGCACAGAATAGGAAGCAAGGTCACTGCCTTCCCTCTGTGCTTTCCATTTTCCTTTTGTCATTTGAGAAACAGTCTTCAATAATTTAAATCAGTTTTATGCCACTATGGAGCTTGATTTTTAAAAAACAAACCAAAACAAAATAGCACACCTCCCCCAAAAAAATCTCAAAAAAGAAACCAAAACCAAAATATTTATGCTAGTTTTGTACGCCGATGACTCCAAGATAATAAAATCACATTCAGGGAACAATCTGTCAGGTTATGGGAGCATCAGATCCTGAGATGTGTAACTGACCCTAACATCTTTTGGCTCTCATGAAAGCAGAATGACATCTCTGTTTCATGAGCACAAAACACTGATTAGCTCAGATTAATGAAGATAATATATGGATATGGTTCTACTTTCTGAAAGGTTAAGATTAATTCACAGTTTTGCAGAATTTAAGCCCAAATTCCCTCTAGCTCTCTAAATGTACGCTTCCTACTCCTGAAGATTTGCAGATGAGGAGTAATTGTCTTCTTCAGTAAAGGAGGATAAACAAAGAAAGAGTAAAATTAATGATTATTAATATTAAATGTAAAAGAGAGGAAAGGGTGAATGTAACATTTCAGTGGTGTTATCTAGGTCAGACTGAGTATGTCAGCAAATCCTCATTTCTTCTCACTACTGTATCTTCTCAAACATACAACATTTTCTCCAGCAACAAAAGGTTTAACTGACAGCATTTGTTCCAACAAATCAATTAAAACTAAACATCTGATTTTTGTTTTAAGGAGACTTCTGCAAACATGGCATCTGAATGCACCAGCAATTTTACTACTCAGCCCGGCCCTGCAGACCGACTGGCAAGCTGCAAGGACGAAGATTTCTTATTGCTGAAATTCTATCTTTCCATCTTTTACAGCCTGATCTTCCTGGTGTGCTTCCCAGGGAACATTGTGACAATTTTTGTTTACTGTGTTAAGATGAGGCCCTGGAAAAGCAGCACCATCATTATGTTAAACCTGGCTATCACCGACCTATTGTATGTAGTCACGCTTCCTTTCTTTATACACTACTATGCTAATGGCAATAACTGGATTTTTGGAGACTTCATGTGCAAGTTTATTCAGTTTTGTTTCTACTTCAACATGTACAGTGGTATTATCTTCCTTAGCTGCTTCAGCATCTTCCGTTTTTTGGTAGTTGTGCACCCAATGAAATGCCTTTTTCTTCGGAAGCCGAGGTGGGCAGTGGTAACTTGTGCAGTTGTTTGGATGATTTCCCTGGTGGCCCTCAGCCCCTTGGCCATCCTGATTGCCCCAAGTCACAGGCAGAACAAGACAATGTGCCCAGACCTGGTTGCTGCTGAGGACTTTGACAAAAGTCGCTGGTACAACTGGGGACTGACTGTGTTTGCCTTCTTCTTGCCCTTGCTCACGGTGACTCTGTGCTACGTGCTCATCATATGCATCTTGGCCACTGGGCTCCACACACAGGCTAGCTACAAACAAAAGGCTCGCAGACTCACTGTTCTCCTCTTGCTGGTCTTCTATGTGTGCTTCCTCCCCTTCCACGTCTTTCAAGGGATTAGTCTGGAGCTCCGAGTGCAACCAGTTAGCTGCCACTTGAAGAAAACAATCCTTCTGGTGTTTATTGTAACTAAACCGCTAGCAGCATTAAATACTTTTGGAAATTTGCTGCTCTATGTAGTGTCAGGAGATAACTTCCAGCAGGCGATAATCTCGCTCTTCAAGTTTTGGACAAACAGGAGTTTGAAGTAGAAGATTGATGCCATTTAACATTTACAAAGGAAGGATTGAAACCTCAACCAGCCAGGCACAACCTCCCTGACACCAGAGTACTCAGTTTAACCCAGCCAGTGCCAAAGGAGAGTTAATCTGTTCTGAGTTGCAAACAGATCATCAAAGGAGAAAATTTATGATGAAAAATGAAAAAGTTTTAAATAAAATACTAATAAATTAAGTGTGAAACTTCTCAGAAATATTTCTGTGGTTGCTTCCTGAATCCATGTTAGCTGTTTTGGAGAACAACCAGTTCCAGAAAAAAATACTACATTAATTTCACAACTATAAGGTGCACCCTTTTGACTAAATTTTTCCCCCAAACCCGGAAGTGCGCCTTATAGTCCGGTGCGCCTTATCTGATGGACAAAGTTGTGAAATTTGCCAAACCGGAAGTGTGAACCGCAATGCAAGGGGCGATGCTGCAGGAGCGTTGAGTCGCAAGGCGGGGGTGGGAGCGGGCAGTCACAGCCGGCAGAAGCCGTGAGGGGAGGGAGGGAGCTGCTGCCAGCCCCGGCTCGGGCGCAGGTGGAACAAGAAGCCGGGTGGCGCCACCCCGGGCGCAGGGGCGGGGGAGATGAGAAGTCGGGCGGTGCTGGCCCCGGCCTGGGCACGGGGGGAACGAGAAGTGCAAGCCCGCAACAGCCCCAAGCAGAGCCTTCTCAGCGGCGGCATTGGAGCAGCAGCGGTGCGGCCTGGGCAGCCGGGGGAAAGTGGCGGCGGCAGCGGCGCAGCCCCTGCGGCCATGGCAAAGCGGCGCTGGCGCAGCCCCTGCGGCCGCGGAAAAGCGGTGAGGGGCGGCGAGAGGTGGTGCGGCCCCTGCGGCCACTGAAAAGCGGCGCTGGTGGCAGCACAGCTCCTGTGGCCACCAAAAAGCGGCGACAAGCGGCGCGGCTGCGGGGAAGTGGGGAGAAGCGGCACGGCCACCGCCTGCCGCGGGGAAGTGGCAACAAGCGCCGCCGCCACTGGCCAGGGGGAAGCCGGGACGCAGTGCAGCCACGCGGTGGGAGCCTGGAGCCGTGCCAGCCGGCGCCAGGGGCGGGTGGGAGTGCCGGGGCCCGCTGCACGGGAAGGGTGCCTGGGGCTGCATTTTAAGGCTACACCAATCTGTTAAAAATGTTTGCACATTGAGCACCTGCCAGTAATTTGTTACTTTGTCGCACACCGCGTGGCTCCTCGCTGCAAAGAAAAAGTGCGCCTTATAGTCCAGTGCGCCTTATATGATCTACAAAGTTGCGAAATTTGCCAACTCCCAGGGGGTGTGCCTTATAGTCTGGTGTGCCTTATGGTCATGAAATTACTGTAGTCAATTAGTGGCAGATACAGATTCAGGGTGGGAGTAATCCTAACTTAATTTTATTAACTTAAAACATAAGCGTAGTCTGAGCTAGACACCAATCTGACTTCCTAAGCCATGGAGAGGGGTAAGACCCTCTGGATATCAAAACCTGTCTTAGATCTGTAGGAGGTTCATCTCACCTCTCTGGAGAGGTCGACAGGGTAGGTGTATACATATAGCTAATCACCTTGTCCTCATTTTATAATTTTCCATTATAATGGGAAGAAATAAGCAGTTTTAGAGTGTGATTCACTGAATTATTCTTGATGTCTGCATTTGGACAAGGTGAATCGTGACCTAGAATTGTCTGTTTCGCTCCACTGACTGTAAAAGTTAAGTAGATCAGATACAAACTCACATGTTCATGCCTGCTATTAGGGAGCTGAGGTGCAGCTCTAGTATTGACTGAGATGGATCGTTCTCCAGAGGTGGCTAAAAGTGCAGCTTGCACAGCAAGACCCCGTTCAGTGCCGTTACTGATTGCCTGAAGAGTAATAGTGGGGTAATACAAGATCGCTCTTACAAGGATTTTCCACACTACTGATACAGAATCAGTGAAATCATAGAGCAGTTTTTCTTGGAAGGGACCTTTAAAGACCATGGAGTCCAGTCCCCTCTCCAGTGAATTGAAGGGACATCTTCAACTAGACCAGGTTGCTCAGAGCCATGTCCAACCTGATTCTGAAAGTTTTCACAGGGGTGAGACATCCACCACCTCTCTGGGCAATCTGTGACAGTGTCATACCACCCTCATTATAAAAAAATTCTTCCTTATATCTAGTCTGAAACTGCCCTATTATAGTTTTAAACTATTAGTCCTTTTCCTATTGTTAAAGTCCCTATTAAAAAGTATCTCCCAATTTTTCTTATAAGCCCCCTTTAAGCATTGGGAGGCTGATCAGGTCATCTTGGGCTTTCCCTACTACATGCCGAACAATCCCAACTTTCTCAGGTTTTCCTCATAGGAGAGGTTTTCCAGCCCTCTGATTATCTTGGTACCTACCTCTGGACTCTCTCCAGAGTTGGGGCCCCAGACCTGGACACAGCACTCCAGGTGGGGTCTCACGAGAGTGGAGCAGAGGAGGCAGAATCCCCTGCTGGCCACACTCCTTTGGATGCAGCCCAGGATATAGTTGGCTGTGAGCATACATTGTGGCTCATTTTTCATTCACCAGTACCAGCAAGTCCTTTTGCACAGTTCATAGGAAATCAAAATAATTTTTGCCCATTATGTTACTCAGTGAAGCTCTTCTTCATCACACCAAGTAAGGAACAGCTTTGGGTAATAACATATATGAGAAGCAATATTGGGTTGTCTCATGGGGTTAAAAATAGACTTGTAGAAAAGTATGAGTCCAATACTTGAACATGTATCTAGAGAGGTCCCAGTGTTAGCTGAGGTCCCCCAGCCAACAGCAATACAAAAATATTAGCAACTCAATATTCAGAGCCCAAAAGTACAATCACAGAGTGAATCCTCCAATACATTTTTGTAACCGCCTTATTTCATGTTTCATTACTTTTACTCTCTATCCCAAAATATCCATTAATCAATGGGAAGACATGCTACCTCAAGGCTCTCATGTGACCCTTCTCCTTATCCAACCCCTCTGTGCTTGGGCTGGTCTTAAAGAGACCACCAGACCAAGACCACTGGAGCACCACCTCCATTAAACACGTGCCTGAGCGACTGGCAAACAGCCTGTGACTCTCTCGTGGCATAGGGAGCCCTTTTCCTGCCTATCCCACAGCCAGCTTGGGAGGAACAACAGCAAACAGAAAGCAGCAGGTCTGCTGAGGGAGTGAGAGGAGATAAGAAACCATCCCTGACATAGGAAGATGGGAAAGGAGCAACAGCATTTATCTGGGCCAGGGCAGTAGATGGCCTATAAAGAAAATATTCTGTCAGAAATCAGAGAAGGAAGCCATTTTGTTTCCAAAATAGGCCACTGTATTTTTATCCACTCTTAGCTGCACATCAAGGTAACTTCAAAAATTTCTGCACAGCGCAGTATGATTTCCCCTGAGACCACTATCTAGACTCAAATTGTGGATGAGGTCTTATGGTGAAGGAGGAAGCTAGCCATTAGAGATGTTGCATGATGCAACCATCCAAAAGATGCAAAGAAAATGGCTCCCACAACACATGCTGCATTGATTTTGACAATCTTCCAGGGGCAGCTCCTCCTTTTCCATTACACTTGCAGTGCTGCTCTCAACCTCTTGCTCCTGAGACACCAGATGCAGCAGATACACCATGAGAAGGCAATGATGAACATGGTATTTTAGCTGTTTTTCCATTTTAAGTTATTCTATCAAAAAAACTCGCCAAGGTGTTGTTATTTTTTTTTTCTTTTCTTTTTTTTTTTTTTTTAAGGTAAAATCAGGTTTTTACATTATCTTTTAAGCCTCTATTGCATATCAACATCTAAGTTTTTTAACTCCAATTGAGCCCTACCTTAATATCTGCAGCATGGAGTCTGGTTCTTCTGGTGTTTGAGCTAGAAAAGGAATTGCCTCTGGTTTTGCAACAATATGTTGGTAGGTTTCACTTTCAGCTTTAAATGAAGATCTGTATTAGCCACTATTCAGCTCTACTTGATGCTTTCTGGACAAATTACTCAGCACACCCTTTTGTTCATACATCCAGGCTATGTACTCCTTTTTTAAAATGGAAGATTCCTGGATTATCAGGGGATGGGGCATCCACAACTTTGTGAACCTTTTTATACAAACAAGGGAGAAACCCTTTCCAAGAGAAACCCAGGCAGTGCCTTCAGCATGACAGTAGCAGATTGTTGCCCTATCTCGATGCTCAAGATTTTGGGCATACCCTGATAGCAATATGGGGCTCTGGGACCTCTCAACAGTGCCATTGAAGAAGTGGACAAAGCTATTTTTGTAAGGTGTACAAACTTAATTTGATCCCTATCTCTGAGGAGACAGAAATGTCCATTTTAAGAATTGCTAAAGAGCAGATAGTCCCAGCCTACTTAACGAAATGCCCTGTACTTTTCAACAGATTTGTGTGTGTGTCGTGTGGAAGGGCGGAAGGAACAACGAAATGGAAAGAGAAGGAAAACCCATATCAACTTTGATGATACTCTTATCTTCTGTGAATAGATATCATACACACACACACACACACACACACACACACACACACACACACACTTCCCTCTGGCTTCTTTAATATTGTTTTCATATTTCTCTGGCACCTTGTTCTCTGGGATACCTCTGCAGACCCCACAAAGGCAGGACATATCTGCCCAGCACAGCTGTGGGGAGGGAAGGCCCTGCATACAAAGACTTTGTAGGCCAACCCACAAAACCAAGTCAGATGGTTACACTTGGTTTAGAAGTGTAACCACACAAGAAAGGACATACAAAATGCTCTTTGGTCCTGCATCAGAGGTGGAGGACAAGAAGCTTGTGCCAATTTATCAGCTATATTCATCCCCAAGGAGTAAACCTGAACCTCAATTAAGCATACCATTATGTAAGCACTGTATTGAAAAACTATGACTGCCAGTAACCTTTCATCTTCTACATGTACAAATCTGATGCAAATAACCTCCTAGAATTTCCCCACAGATCCATCAGCACATTTCCACTTTATAAAACTACCTACCCAAACATCAACCTCAGTGGCTGCTCATGGGTTTGCATATGCAAACCCTGAGGGACAGAGGCAGGGATTACTTAACTAAAGAAAGCACATGCACTAGGTTGAGAACATTAGCCACAGGCATTAGCACAAATTTGGCACAGGCATTCAGGCATTAGCCACAAATTATGTTGAAATTTTGAATCTCTTGTCTAAAGCCTTCCCAAATTCCTGTGGTATGTTGGGCCAGGCTGACAGGGATGGTGACAACACTAAAATAAAATATTAGAATAGTTTGGGTTGAAAGGGGTCTTTAGAGGCCATCTAGTCTAACCTACAAGGACACCTTCCACCTGACCAGGTCGACAACCTTCTTATGCTGGAAGCCCCAGAGATGGATCCAACACTCTAGGTGGAGTCTCATGGGAGTGGAGTAGAGGGGGAGAGTCACCTCCCTCACTCTGCTAGCTATGGTTTTTCGGTGCAGTCCAGGATAGTTTTGGATTTCTGGACACATTGCTCACATTGCCAGGTCATGCCTAGCCTCTCAACAACCAGTACCCTGAATATTTCTCAGCAGGGCTGCTCTCAATATCTTCATCCCTCAGCCTGTGTTCATACTGGAGGTTGCCTCAACCCAGGTGTAGCACCTTACACTCGGCCCTGTTGAAATTCTTCAGCTTCTTATGGCTCCACTTCTCAAGACTGTAAATAAATCATGGTTTTATATAGTAGCAGAAGATGAGCATATGGGGGATTTCTGAATTTTTCATAGTTGTACCAGGGAGGTGCAGTGGACAATCACACCAATTTGCAGCATTTATTCTCATTGCTGCATATCACAATCACAACCACAACAGAAGGTTTTGTTCCTGCTGATCTTCAGAAGTGACTGGAGAAAGCAGCCTGTTTTGCCCACTCTTCTGATCAGTGAAGCAGTTTCTCAGCAGAGATACAGAAACATGGGAGAAACAGGTTGAACAGCTGCATTTGTGCCATCATGTTTCTCCTCCACTACCCACAGAGGGGCTGAACTGAGTGCATCAGTAGTCACGCTCTGGCTCATCCCCAGCCAGCAGGGCTGACAACTCATGCAAACACAGAAGATCAAAATTTCTGGAAGAATCACCAGCGCAAACCAAAACTCCTTGTCCCGAGCAAATGCAGGCATCTGATTTTCTGAATGGCTCTGGCACGTCAGCCCCAGAGAGGGGTGGGGGTCCAGAGATGTTCCCATGACTTGCTTTTCATGTCACCTCGATCCAGATCCAAAGACAACGTCCCTCCTTCCCTGCCCAGCATGTTGGAGATTGGGGCATGGACTTCAGGCACAGAGATGCTAGTGTTTTGGGAAGGTTCTGGAAAACATTTGGGAATGTTTTGGGACCATTGTGGAAGATGGACATGTAGAACTAGGAAAGGTGGCATGTAGAGACATGCTAGAACTCACTGATCCTTGGGGGCTCCCAGTAATGTCCCCTTGGGGGAAGATGAGAGCTTCCTCTTACCTGCCCTTCCTTTTATGTGTGATAGAGAAACAAGCCTGTAGCAGGGAAATGTTTTCTTTTACACTCCTACCTCCAAAAGAAGTCTAACAGCAGCAAAATCTTTTCCTTAAATGAATTGAAATGTGTATTTGGAAAACCAGGGCTGACTTACACCATTGGGAGTCTTCTCTGGAAGGGGCAGATATTGCAGGGACTGGGGACATCCTGATGCTGTGGTTGAGCACAAGAGGGAGGGACAGTTTGGCTGCGAGTCCAGGATGAAAAACCAGAACTGCCGCTGATTCACCAATAAATCAGTGCCAGACAAGCACAAAGACTTGTTCTGATCCTGGAGCTGAATGACCCTCCCGAGTAACCAGAGGGTCACTGCGTCTCCCCCTAATTATTTCCCCTGCCACATTTTATCCTCTCAGAGTTACAAGCTCTTGAGGGCAGATGTCTTAGTGAGAGTTTGCACAGCAGGACCTGAATCCCGAATGGGTCCTCCTGGCATTATGGAAATTCAATCAAGGGCTTCAGCCATAAAAATGTAAACGATGTAGCAACTTATCATTTGTGCGTTTAGAGACACATAAACACACATATGCAGATACAAATGCATGGGGAAGCAGTGCCTAATGCAAAAATACAACTCTTTTAAAGTAACAGCACTATGTTGTACCCAAGACTCTTCCTCTGGATAAGAATATAAATTTTATACTTGTCCCTTTTCTCTCTTATAGAATAAAAGTAGTGTGACTCTGAGGACTGAAGTCAGCTGAACAGAAATCCCTTTTCAGGACAATAAGCAACTGCTACAAAAGTAATTGCAGCAATGCACAAAATCTTCTCAAGCAGTCTTAAAAAGTTTTGAGATTTTTCAGGCATAGTTTTCTACAGTAAACAAGTTATTAAGATTTTCCTGCTGATTTGAAGGCCATTCTCTATGTATGCTTTTTATTTATGCCTAATATCAATGCCACCTAAAGCTATTTAGCTTTCTTTTTTTCCATGGAAACTAGCTCTATTATACTGTGTGGTAAATTATAATGTTGTGTACTAAAATGGATTTGGATGTGTGTTCAAGAGCAGGCTATTCAAGTCTGGGGTATTTGCTTGTGTAAATTTTGATGTAATTTTGCTCTTAATATATTGGTATTTCAAAATTGTTAAAATTTATTATTATTATTATCTCTCCACTGGAAAATTGAGTGTGTCTTACAATCCCAGCAGTTTAGGCTTATTCACATATGTAGAACACAAAGAATATTCTCATCTGACCTGGCTTAAATATATAATTTATGTTACATAGAGCTGCATTGCTCTCTCAAGGTGACTAATTTTAACCTATGTACTATAAAAGACCTGGGTTTTTTCTCCTCTGAGGGAAAAAAATGGTCTGTCTTTTATCCCTTTTGTTTCATTTTAAATTTCCTTTTTTTTTCCTCAATAGTCATTCTGATTAAAATGTCCTCAACCAGCTCCAGATAAAATAAAGGCCTAGCTCTGAGACAGCTGTCCAGAGTGTTTTTATAGTCAGCTGGCAGAATTGAGAGCTTGGAGGGACCAATTATCCCCCACCAGGTGTGTCAGATGAACTGTGCCTTAGAAGTGCCTGCACAGGGAGTCAGTGGTGCTTCTGATTTCAATGCCGAGGCTTTGGCACAATGTTCATGGTCCACTGTGTCTCATCTGGAGGTTGGTTGTTACTTCTTATGAAAAGATTGGCAAAACGAAAAGGTGTGGGATTTGATATTGTGACAATTTTTAGAAGTATTTGTGCACGGCCCTACAGTGAATTTTTAAAATGATCTCTGGATCATCATCTTCAGGTAACCTAGTTTAAGAAGTCTGGATTGTATTCACGTATCTTGCTAAGTGAGAGGCTACAGTCACACAGAAAAGAATACAGAACATACTGTATTTGTCCTCTACATGTATTTGATATATTGAGACAATATAATGGAACACATAGAACCATGAAGAAATAAAAATAAATGCAAAAACTTAGAGGACAAGTCTCAGCTCAAATATGTGGCATATGAGAGTTGGGGCACGCCAGGCTCTGCCCTCATGCCCAGCCCCCTCAGGGAGCATCCCACTACCCCCCTGCACACATCCACAGGGAATTCACACCATTTAAAAGGTTGATTTCCTTGTGCAAGCCAGGTGCTGACAGGACTCTGCTGCATGGGGAAGTAAGGTCATGCCAAGGCAAGGGACTGTGCTAGAATTTGGCTTTGGACACCAAGGAAGAGCAAGAACAGAACTGGGCAGGATGACTGGAGCCCTTTCTACAGCTAAAGAGAAGGAGCCTGCTGAGTAATAAGGGGGGGGGGAAAGCCAGAGACAAAGAAAAAGAGCTTACATACAATTGAAAATGGTATGAAAAGTTATTTTAAAAATTAATAAACAAACAGGAGGACATCACAAGGAAAGATGAGAAAGACTCGTGTGTGTCAACACAGGCGCAGGTACACACACACACACACACGGAGTGAAGCTGTTCAGAGGGCTGTTATGCCCAAGTCCTGTTTGTGCACATTTCAAGTGTCACTGCTCTGTACCCCTCCAAACTTTTTGAATTAGCTGGAAAACTTTTCTGAATGGTCTTTACAGCAGCTTGTCCAAAAAGAATTTCTCATTAGACACCTTTAAATTGCCATAGCTCTGAGATGGGGTGCACTGTGACTGACACACTAAATGGGTAATTTAAAAAAATATTAAGGAAATTCAGAAATGTGATTTATGGTAGATTCCTCCCTGTAATGTAACCAAACTATTAAATTTCTTCACGAAATTTCTGAAGCGGTAATTTTCAGAACTGAAATTGAGGGGCTGCCAAATGCCTGAGAAATATGGGTGGCAGGGAGATTAAAGTGAGTGGCAGCCTGCAGGATGACAGCTGCTGGAGAGATATCTTCACCACCTGTGGAACCTGCTCCTTCTCTGACAAGTATTAATGCTCTTTCCTAATACTTAGTAATCTCTAAGCTACATATATAGTTAAAAACTGACACAGCTGCAAATTTGTCTCAGCTGTACCCAAGCAATGCCCACATCAAAGGATAAAGCACAAAAATATCCTCCATGTACACAATAATAATTGTTTACATAATAGCTTAACCAAACATTGTGAGAGGAACAGGAAGGAGAGAGCTATGGAGGGATGTGTGTGGCTTATTCTTTGCGTCCTGCAGCCTTCACTGTGTCTTGTAGATCCAGCTGTTTTTATACTGTCCCTTCAATATTGTCTTGGTCCTCTAAAATTTACAAAGGCCATGCCTACCACCCACAGCAAGAAATTAGGAGGACATTAGAGAGTCCCTATCTACTCATGGGATCCATGTTTAAACAGGATACTCTAGCTTCTCATAATCTAAGTTTATTCAGACACCCATAAGGGCTCATAAATAGTGCTCATTCTGATCATTTTCCCCAGCTTGTTTAGAGTGTTTTTTCCCTAAGAGAACTGTGCTTTTCTTCTATGCTGAGTACTCTAGTGGGATCACAAGCTGGACAGAGCCCTCTGTAATTCAACCCAGCAGATCGTGGGACTCCCTGCAATGACACAGGGAAATCCATCTGCTGAGGATGGGACCTGAAATGTAGCTACAGCTCAGAGGATGGAAAATCAGTGACCAAAACATTACATCCCTCCATCAGCAAGAGCAGAAAGACAGGTACCTTTGATGGCTGGGGGAGGAAGGACCCTCTCCTTATCTACCCACAGCTCTGACCCACGGTCTGAGCTCATCCACTTGGACCTGCCTCCAGTCAGTGGAAAGAGGCAGGCTTGCCCAAAGGGACTTTTTTCCTCCTAAGCCAGCTGTCACGAAGCACTTACAGAGTCTCTTATTCAGGCACCTGGATGCCCATTTACGTATCTGTGCCTGGTCAACACCAAGGAACCATTGAATGATTGGGTTAGAAGGGACTTCCAAAGATCATCCCCTTTCACTAGACCAGGTTTCTCAAAGACCCATACAGTCTGGTTCTGAAGACTTCCAGAGATGGGGCATCCACAGCTTCTCTGGGCAACCTCTTCCAATGCATTATACATACAGATGACCTGTATACATACATCACCCTCAAAACACATTGAAAAGCCCAGACCTTGAGCTCACTTTGGTGAGGCCAAGGGCATTTCGGCCTGAGAATCTTGCAAACAGCCCTATCTCACAGTCCATGCAGAGGGACAGGGTCTGAACTGCCATCCTGTCATGTCTAAGTGCTGTGAGAGTCACCAATCGTCTCCCTCCCATTTTCATGATCTCCCATTTCCCTTCAAAATTAATGTACTGGAAACCTTTTCTTTTTTCCCCAGAGTCCTTTATTTTCAGATTTGCTTTCATCTTGCTTGCATACCTGTGTGATCCATTTTATTTTTCTTTTAAGATGAAGATTTGTTTATTATTCAGCTTTCATTTCCAAGGCACAGGTCATTTGTCACAAAGTATGCACGTCTGTAAATATTGCCACACCGCTGTCACCCTCCCTTGTCTGGCAGAGGGTTTTCTGACACAGACTAATGACACTGGAGCTGGTTGGGACCACCATTGCCAGCTCTTGCCTCACCAGTGAGACTGTGTTTAACTCCTGACTTGTTTACAAGGTCAGTGGAAAAAGTACCAGAGCAGTGATGAATACAAATACAGGGTAGTTCCCAGTTAATGCCAGCGTCCTTGCTCATCCATTTAAGTAGCTTCACCTGGACTTGCACCTTCATGTGCTTTGCAGTCACCAGTGGCACTGGTTATCAGATGTGCTTCTCAGATGTGTGTAAAGTACCATGGCAAAAGCATCCTTCAGACCAAGAGACTCTATTGACCTTATTCTAGGCAGATAAATGTTTTGTTGAATCTGGCTGCAGCTGTCATAGGATAATTAATGCACATATCTTCTATCCATGACTTATTTAAATAAGTATCTACGTCTGCCCCCAAAATGGCATGTGCATTACATAGATTTGTCACCAAGAGCTAAATTAACCCTGTCCTCAAATTTATCATTCATGTGCTACCCTAGAAAACCAAATGCTAAGTTTAATTAGCTCCTACACTAATTATTTAATTTTATTAAAAAAACAAAACAAAAAACAAAAAAAAAAAAACTTCTAAAGCATTCCTAGCCAAGCATTTGTGAGACTACTCCTGGTCTGAAAGGTACTGATGAGCCACCAGCACAAGATAAAGTCAACAGCAGATCAGTACCTGGGCAAGCAGCCTCCCTCCAGCACAACATTAGAGTACATGGTCAATGATGTTTATCAGACTGATAACTTTGAGATACACTATTCAATAATGACTAAAATGCACTATGTTTATTGAATGCTTCTTTTTATCAGCCTCAAAAGGACATAGGAGATGTTGGGACTTAGTAAGCCTCAACTTTTAAGTAGTCCAAAGCAAAATTTACAGCAGAACCAAGACTGCATGCTCAAACCAGGAATTAATATCTAAGTGTACTGGAAGTGGTAATATTTATCTGGTATTCTTTAATCAATTGTAATTTAAATTAGTGTTTCAGTGCTCTTCAAACTCCCAAAATAGTTGACTACAGGCTCTTTTTGAGATGTCAGGCACCTCTGATGAGAGTTACAGATTTTTCTCCCTTCTGACCTGAATATTAAGGCTGAAACAAAAAAAAACCCTAAAATCTTTAGTGCTGTCTCTATAATGGCTGGAGGGCAGCCCTCCAAACAGCTCCAAAATTCACCTGACTCCAGAAGCTGAGAAACAACCAGCAAACCTCTGGTTCCCAGGATCCCCCACTAAGCCTAGAGGGGGTATCTTCACTCAGGTCTGTGCAGAGGTGACAAGTGTCAGAGAGAGACCCTACACCAATGGCTTGCAGAAAAGCAGAAAACCTCCTCCACCAATGCTGTAAAATCAGCTGGTCCCAAGATACCAATGCTATCTGTGCAATGCTTAAGGTAAATTGCCATTTATAGACCTAATCCCAACTAGTTCCTATCAGAGCACAAACCTTCCCAGCAGAGCTGCACAGAGCCTCAGAGCAAGTCTGGGACCACAATAGTTCTCAGCAGTGTATTTCTTGCACTCTGTAGCATACAACAGACTAGGAGAGGCAGTGAACTCTTGTGTCCACAGTAAAAACCTCGTTCCGTTCCTAGTTTGTTTGCTGGGATCACTTCTGGTCAAGTAACAAACATCACTCTAATTAAAAAGCCTGGTCCCAGTCCTGAGCTGCACCCTGTGCACCTCAACCTTATTGAGGACTGCAAGCACCCACCAGGTAGGTGTTTATTTGCTACATAATGCTTATTCATAAACCTGCACATTTGTATCAAAACTCTATTATTTAAATTGCAAAAGTTGGTTTAAATCCCTTTCGAAAGCGAGCAGTACAATAAAGCAGAGTGGAGGAAAAAAGGCAGAGGCAGCTCGTGCTGGCTCTGTGTGTAAGCAGCCTGAACCTGCACAGTGCAAGAGCTAGAGTATTTTAATCCCATGGTATGTTCAGCTGCATATTGGACTCTGGCAGTTGTGAATAACCTTCAGCTCTTTGGACCTGTGGAAATTTTATAGTTTGTGACCAACCCAGAGCCAGAGGATTTTAGGTGAAAGTGCAGTCCCTGTCTGAAAGATAAGGAATATCATCAAGAAATTACTACCATAACTAATAAGCAAACAATAAAATATCCCCCTATCCAGCTCCTTCTGCCATTCTGCTCCTCACTGTCATTCCCATCATCTCCTTATCATCTTTCATCTCACATCACAGATATTTTGAATATTTATTTAGCCTGTGGAGAATTGGAGCGTAACAACTTGAGAAGGAACACCACTACTCTTTTTGGTCAGTAATTCAGTTCCTTGAATCATCAGGATAAACTACGTGGCCTTGAAGAGTGTTCATCCACTTGAGAATTGGATTACAGTCTCATAAAACAGCACAGTGCTCCTATTATCGCCCAAATAAAGCTGCCATAATTCTGGAACAAATAGGTGGAAGTAGTCAGCCGCCAAGTATCCAGTGTTGAAGTGAAGAATAATAAGCTGGCATACAGTTCTCAAGAAATTCCTCACAAGGAGGCAGATTTAAAGCCCTGAACACCAGGTTTTTACGCACACAAAAACATACACTCATCTTTTATATCCCTGTCTTATCTAAGGCGCTGAGGGCTTAGAGACAGGATCCAGGTGCAATGCTTTCTGAATAGCTGATGATGACAAAGCATCCACCACATTATCCTCTCTCACAAGAGGGTACCTGACAAGTTTCTCAGCATTTATAAGCTACGAAAGGAGCTGGTTTTGTTGCAGCTGCCCAAGATCTTACCTGCCTCTATACAAAATCCTGGTTGATTAAAAACATCTCACTTCAGGTTTCTGCAGCTTATGGTTGAGAAATGAGGTGGTGAAAGTAGGTTCTTCCACAATGTCAGCTGGACCCTGTTCTCAGTGGCAGAACCACTAAAAAAGTAATTTTAACTTCTTCATGTGTCTATAAATGGGGACAGGCTCATTTTTCCAAACATCTTTGCAGAAATATCTAGTGACAGTGATTGGTAAGTGTGATGTGCTGTCACGATTTTTTATCATCTGGATATGGTGATGGAACTATTCACCCCATAGTCATCATGGGGGACCATGCTGACAAAACAAGGATGGACAATCCATTTTAAAGGGTTTTTTACCAAAAGATCAGGCCCTTCTCTTTTCTAGAACTGCTCACCCAGCTGTTTCACAAGGATCATTAAGAAAGACCTACTGTCAGGACCACATCATGATAGTAAAAGATCATTTAAGACCTAGTCATCCCTCACAAGGACAACCTTGGCCAATGCACAGGCACCAGTAGAGCACACATGCACTTCTGCCTCCCCTCTGCCCTCTCCCTGCTCCCAGCCCTTTGTTCCTGCTGCTTGCCTTGTGCCAGTGAGGGACAGATCCCCTGTGGGCCATCTTCCCTCACATAATTGCAGAAAACTGCCCCAGAAAGATCCTCAATTTGTGTAGTTTCCTGCTGTTGGAGTCAATTGAAGCAGCTCAGCCAGGAGTTAAAAAAAAACCGAACCAGTACAAGCTGATAGAGCATAGAAGAATAGCACCAGACAAACACAGGAGTAGGGAATGGGCTAAAGTTTTCCCCATCAACTTCAAAAAGCAATGAAGAGCTGTGAAACTGGCCTGTCTGCCTGCAGAGAGGGATGTGAGCAAGCTCATATTATCCCCAGGTAAAGAATGGGCCTTTCTGCTGTACACAAGGTGTCAATCCTGCAAGCAGCATTGTTGGGATTGGTACCAGACAGTGGTATCCCCTATGGATGCCCAGACTTCAAATGGATGCTAAAGGCAGGTTTCAAAACACATTTAGAGGAGAGATTGTACTGAGAAACCCTTGTTCCACTGGCTTAACAAAGAAGGGGCTATGTTGGGCTAGTCTGATGTTAGGTGTATCTTCATGATGGAATCAGTGCCAATACAAAATTCTTTAATCCAATGAACAAATGCACATCAAGCACAGCCTCTGGGCAGGGAGCAGAAACTGTATTAATTGAGATTCAAAATGAGATGCACAGACACGCTCGATTCCCCAGTACTCAAGGTGCTTAAATCAAGGCTGGATGCCTTTTGAAAGGCCATGTCATAGCTTAACAAGGAGTTACAGGCTTGATGCAGCAATCTCTTGATACAGTTTTATGGTGTGTAACACACAGGTCCTTCTTGCCTTGAAAATTCCTGGAGGACTAAATCAGCCACAAAAGCTGGGTCTTTTTTCCCACTGTGTCCACTGCAGCACACTGGGCTCCTACAAACCAAATTACACTTGCTCCAGTGTGCACCCAGCTCTGCTCCCCAGCAGAGTAAGGGAATTGCTTACAAGAATAAATAATATGGTGGTAAATCTAAGGAGATGCCTGGACAACCATGTATGCCGGTGTCACTAGTGTGATGGGAAACACAAGCAGAGAACCTCTCTGCCCTTTTCTCAGTGGCATCTTGGAAGACAAGTGAGAGACCCTAATAGTGAGCTCCATTCTACACAAATTTTCTCTTCCCTGATGCAAAGGGGGAGCAGCAGAAGGCTCTCCCCAGACCAGAGGCCACCCTGCCCTCCCCATCCATCACAACAATGCCCAAGTGACAAGGCTTTTTCACAGAGCTCTAGTCACACTTCTCACACCCCCATCCTATTTTAGGACCTGAAGTCCTCATCTTACCCTTGAAGTTTTTAACACAGCCATAAGACGCTCCAGCAGCAAGATGCTTTTTCTGAATCATGTTTGCTCCTTTTGCTTGATGGAGGAGGCTGTGGAAGCAGTGTGGGGCTTTATGACATCCAGTGTCACTGAGGTACTTCACTACTTCTTCCTGAGATCCCTCTCCCCAAATTAGGGCCACAAAAAGGTGCAAGGGTGAACACATCTTCCTTTGTGCTGGAGCAAGGTGAGTGCACAGTCAGCTTCCAACAGTAATGCCTTAGTCCAAGCAAACAAACCTCACCTCCTTCCAAAACCTGCTTGTTTGTAAGCATTCTTAACCAGCAAAGCGATGACTTGCTAAGCAAACAGCTTTTCATGAATCATACCTCAGGAGACGGAGACACTTTCTGAGAGCACCAGCAAAAGCAGACTGATGTGCCCTGTGAGTACACAGACTCTGAAAGGTTTCTCTTTATTCTCTCTGTCCACGTCCAGCAGAAGTGGATGGACAAAAGCAGCAAGGTACCAAGAGGGCTTAGGAGCATCAGTAAGCAGGACCCAATAAAGCTGCTTGCAGGGGCAACTGGAGTGACTGATCTTTTAGTTTTCCATGGCTAATTCTGGGGAAAGCATCGGTGCTTAATAGAGCATAAATGGAAGAAGTACAATCAAAAAGCAAACTTAGGAGCAATGGTATCTGGATATATTTAGTTTTCCCCAAGGACAGACAGTGACATAACCAGAATTATTACTCACTGTTTCGCAGAGGAACTGCTCTTCCAGAGCCTGCGAGGTGGTGGTTGCTTTCCCAAGTGCTGAACTCACTCCACTCCCACTCATGTCAGCAGATTGGCTCACAGATGATTTAAGTCTTTTAACCCAAATTACCTTCCCCCTCTCATGAATTCTCTTCCTAGGGAGTCTTCCTGAAAAGCACAGCAAGAACTAGATTGCTCAGGTTTACAACAAATCGGGAAAACTTGAAGTGGGAGCAACAAGGCAGCTGCTTCCCATCAAACATGAATTTCTCAACTCCTGGGGCTCGATGGGGACTTCAAAAGCCTCTTTCTGGGACTGAAATAATGATTCTTTGGTGATCAGTCTTAGCATAAGATCTTTGTATGTGTTTTGTGAGAAGGCAGATACTGAAGAGAAATACAATTTTACAAAGAAGTAGAAATATATCAAAAGATAAAACTTTCATTTAAACAGAAATCCTTACTTTTGGCACAAAGCTACTATTCCTCTATGCTAGCAGGACAGTGCTATGAAGTTACCACTTCTATATGATCATATACCATATGTCTATATGGCACACCACCGAGCCCAAACTCTTGCTTTTCTTTAATCTCACTGCTGTCTATATGATCAACACTCCATTTCCAGACTGTGCAAAGCCTCAACACATGGCTTGAAACCTCATGTTCTCCGAGTTCAGAGTATACTTGACAAGAAAAACCTGCCTTCTGTCCACACAGTAAAAACAATGACATGGAGCAATGGCAAACCTTAGGTGGGACTGTTGGGTGGCTGTTGGGAATGTAACCCAGAATTGGAGATAGCACACCTTGCACACAGGCCTGGAGGGTAATATGTGATGCCCAGGCATCTCCATTTCCAGTGGAGGAAGGGTTGGGCTGCTGTAAAGACATCCAGAGGCTGATTCAGCAAGAGAAAATACTAGTCACCTCTCTCCTCTTCTGGTTTGGTTATCCCATGCATTTTTAAGCAGAGGCATCTATTGCAGCAGAGCCAGCTTTTTTTGGATGACAGATAGGATGGACAGTCAGATGTTGGATTTGTAATTTTTTCGTATATGTACATATATATACAAACAATGGGACAGAACTGCTGGAGCAGCTGTCTCAAGGCTTTTATTCCATCATAATCATCGGTCTCATTTTACAAAGCCATGCACAGATGATGGAAACAGCTTCAGCTGCTACAACAGCAGACAAAGTTCTGTTAGTTACAATGTCTTTTAAAAGCTTTCTAGCTATTAGGATAATATTAAAAGTTGACAAGCATTTGCTAAAGCCAATTAGCAAACTTACATGTACATTTTGCTTCTAACAATGCTTACCTGTTGTAGTTTAAAACAAAGGATAAAGCTTCATTGTTAAGCTTACATAATTCTACTATCTTGCTTAACGTATTTTCTAAGGCTTATCTCTATATAGCACATAGCATTATTATTCCTTGACCTTGCATCTTTAACTTTCTTGCATTTCTCCATTCAGAGATTTGCTTTCACACAGCTTTCTGAAAGTTAAAAGGTATAAACCTTTTCTGTTTCCCACAGTCAGGTAGTTATTACTTTTCCAAGAAGAGGTAAGGGGAAGCTGGGCTCTCTCAGTTTTAAAAATGCCAGTGGCCAGGAGGTGACCTGTCTCCTCGACCCCAGGGTGCTCTGGGGAAGAGGACATTCTCTACACATCCTTTTGAAGCTGGACACTGCTCAACTTGAAAGCCTAAAACAGCTTCTTCCTGTGGTATACATGGCTGCTGGGGCGTGCACTTGACACCAGATCTCCATTGAATTGGAGATGGTCTTGGTAGGAGGGATTCCTGGACCCCAGCAAAGGGCACAACACCTGATCTAAGCACTCCCTTCAGCATCTGTTCTCTTTGTTTGGGTTCTCTTTCAGCCTGGTGCACCAGACTGCAGGCAATCCCACTGACTTGTGAGTGGCTCAGACATCTTTCCCTCAGCAGCAGCTGCCTCTGACAAGCCAAGGGACAAGGTGAATGGATGGGGGAGGTGGGAAGAAGCTTCTGCTGTCCAATTTTAATCTGCAATTGCAAGGCTGTCAGACTCTATCTCAGTTTAGGCAGATTGACTCCCACCTTTAATAAGAAGAGGTGAGGAAATTCCTCTTAAACTGTCTCTCATCTGTGTCTGGCTGTGAGTGCTTTTGGCCCATTGCACTGCAAAGTCAGATGTTAAAGGTGATTCATGCTAACATCTCAGGTACTGCATGGAGAAAGCCTGGAATCAATGGCTGGATGGCTACCACAGAAAGCTGAAGGGATTGAGAAACTGTTCTGGCACGAAGTTTCTCCTTCCTCATGTCAGTGTAAATACCCATCTTCTGTTTCAGCACACAACAACAAAAAAGTGCTCATTTAAACTCCATGAGGGTGGCCAGGAGAGGAGCCTTTGCACAATTAGGCAAGGCTCACAGACAGTCTAAGTGCTTTAGTGCCTCTTTGCTGTTAGTAGCTGCTTCCCAGCTGAGACACAGGGTCTGGCTATCTGTTAATTTGGATACAGCAATTGCAGGCTGAGAGCTCTGCTGGGCCAGATCCCAGCCTCCATGAGTAATGTCAGTATAGCTATAGCTGTGTTTCTGGCATTTGTGGTGAAAAAAATTTGCCTTTGGAAACACCAGGTTGAGTTTTATGCACTTTATTTCCATCAGGGCTCTCTTGGTAACATTTGTGCAGATGAGAGTTCCTGGTATTCCTCCAAATCCAAGGAGACCTACATTCAAGCTCAAATTAAAAGCTGGTGAGGGGTCACTTTTCTTTGGCTCACTTTGAAAATAATAATTTTAAGAAAAAATTCTCTGTCAGGTGAAGTGCTAGAAGAACTCAGGAGAAAGTGTCATGGTATAAAAAGTACACCATGATACTTAAAAGTTCACCTCAGTCACATTAAATGAAGGAATGTTTCAGGGTTTGGCCCCTCAGCACTAAGCTGGATGCACATCAACAGGGTGCAGGAACAAGCCTGACTTCCAGGAGGGGGAGTAGGAATTCAGAAAGCCCACGATGCCATTTTATTGGGCAAAAATATCTGTGCATGAGCATGGCAGGACTCAGCAGCCAGCATATTGCTGGGATAAACAGGGGATCAGACAGCAGGGACCTGCAGTCACCTCACCACAGGCAACAGCATCCCCTCACCAAGCAGCCCACGTGTGTCCTTTGAAGATACCTCATAAGCCAGTTTTCTTCTGGCTTATTATCTTCCTCTGTGATGACGTGCCTGTTTATCAAAAGCACAGACTGTTTCCTAAATCCTTTCTAGCTCACTGCAAACAGCTTCACCTGATGTCTCAGCCCTTCACCCACTGGCTGCATGTGATTTTTCCCTTTCCAGCTTCTGCTCAGCCCCCTCCTGCCCAGGATATAAGGCTTGTTGTCATTTTTGCATTTAAGCAAGCTTTTGCTAAGAAGAGGCATCTGAGGCATGCATATACTGTTTTTTAATCCTTTATCTCCCACACATCCCTCTTTTCTTAAACCAAGCTGTTAATAAGAATACAGATTACTGTAGCCAGAATTTATAGTAAGAATTTGCAGTAGTGAAACATAAATTTGGAAAAAGTGGCAGCAGTGTGATCAAACCACAGCTCTGCTCATAAACAGTTCTACAGTGTATATTTTCCACAGTTTGCCTACTACAGCTTATAGCCACAGATATAGTTTTAAATGAGTAGGCCTGTTTTTAAGGATTTCCTGCCTGACAACCATCAGAGACAACATTTCCTTTCTTAGTGTCATTAAATCTGCAGTAACTGTGAGGTCCCAATGTGATTATCATATGTAAATGGAAAAAAAACTAGGGAAATCACCCCAAGAGTCCTGCTGAAAATGGAGAATGCAATTCTCCACCTCCTAGAGATTCACTTTAGGGAGGAATTGAGAAACTGTGTGTCCCCCTGAAACGCCAAGCACAAGGCAGAAAAAATGCCTCTCCTTTGCCAAGAAACATGTGGGTTTGGTTGAAAGATGTGGTCTGGTTGCCCTTGACTGTTTGTGGGAGAGGCCACAGCCCCTCAGAGTCTCACCAGGGGCATGGGGTGGGATGTGAGGGAGCACAGAGCTGCCTGACAAGCAGACAGGCAGGCACAGAAATGGGGACAGCCTGGTGTGACACACAGGTGTAGGCACTGAGCACTGCAGGTAGCGTCAGGCCAGGTCAGGTTTAGGACACGGAGCTTGCAGCAGGGCAAGCTGAGTTGGTGCTTGATTGCTTTTCGAACTCCCAGTGAGCTCTTTGTCCCTCAGCTCCTGTTCAGATATCTTCCACCCCCCTTTCCTCACCCTTTTTCAGCTCAGACTCACGGTGGCACAAGTCCCACCAGCAGCAGTCAGACTGGTTCCCAGGCACTCCCAGGATACTCCCAAGGCTTTGTGGACCTCCAATCACCCTGCTGGGAGGCTTCAGGGCCAGCTGCACATGCTCAGGTCTTGGTCAGAGGAAAAGCACTCCATCATCACTACATGTCTCTCACGAGGGACCTTTTCCTCCCTCATTCTCCTCTGTGGTGCAGGCAGCAGCACAGCATGAAGCCTGTCACTGCCAGCAGTGCCAGCCTCAGGGCTTGGAGGGGCTTCCTGCACAGCACCAAGGAGGCTCTGCACTCTCAGCCATCCCCTTGTGCTAAAATCTCCTCCAGGATCACTTCAGGTCAACCTTTATTCCTCGCCCCAATGGTGAGTGAGAACCACACACCCTGGTGTGTACTGCTTCTGACAGCCACTGCACAGCTGGGCCAGGCAGGACCATACTGCAATTTCCTCTTATTTTAATGTAAAATAGCACAGAAAGTATCTTTCAGCAATACTGTACCAGAGCTACAATTCCAAAGCTTACACATGTGTTACCCAAGTACTCACCTTCTCTTCTTGCCTTTGACCAAGCCTTAAAATGTCTGCTGGTTTTGAGATGCTCTTGCATCCTTCTACTCTTAAGCCCACCAGTCAGATCCCTGCCTTCTCTTGCATGGAGTTGAACCAAAGGTTTGTAGGCATTTTTCTTTGCACATTTTTTATGGTTTGTACCCAGCATAGAAACTGACAATTAGGCACCTTTTAAAGGTGTAGTTTAGCCTAAGTACATTAGTCTCAGCTGATTGCAGTATCACTTCTTCAAAAAGCACTAACTCATCACCAAAAGGCTTCTCCATTAGTAGCACTTATGCTAGTTGTGCATATTTAATATAAAATTGCCCACAAGTAAAATGGCCATTACACCTCTCAATTGAATTGACATGCACAGGTTATGCATGTCTCACATCACCTTTGTGCTTTCATTCACTGCTTGCTACAAACCTCCATAACACACAGCCTCTCCTGATCGTTTTCCCTGCAAAGGACAATAGGAAAGGACATCCCAACTCCCCCTGATTTCTACACCATGTGGTATTCAGAACATTTGCCCCTATTCAGATTGGGAAATGAAACACGGACAATGAAAGTGATAGCACATGAAAGTAAAAACTTACTAGTCCTGTTTCTTGGAGAGGAAGAGTTTCACACTGCTGCAGCCTCACACTTCATAGCTAAGAAAGCAGGAGGCGTCACAGCACAGTCATTATCTAAAGATCTGTTTCAGTCAGTGGATGATGATGATTGTAAAGGCAGGGGAGACAAAGCAAGTTACATTCCTGAGTTCACTCGAGGGGTGCGGATCACAATGTTTAGACAGCCTGTGACATTAAAAATTGACAGCCTGCTAAAGGATGCTGCCACACCTCCAGTCTCTCCATACATGGGGCGGGCTGATGGCTCTCAGTGGGGAGGTCCTGGGTCTCAGACAGGGCACAGACCACAGAGTGAGTCTCTGGGGAGCAGGGAAGCAAATGGAGAATGCACCTGACGTTCTCAGCTACGCCGAGGGACTGCGATCACAGACACTTTCAAACTTGCCTGCTTTATCACCTGCTCTAAGGAAATCTGAACTCCTCAAATGCAGCAGCCCCACTATGAGCTAGTCAAACGAATTTTTCTGCTGCTCAGATGCCTGGAAGCTGAAGGAAGCTTTGCACTCTCTTCTAATCAAACTCTTTCATGGGGTTGTGACCCAGACTCCTCGATCTCTGCTGCTCTTTGTATCTATTGCTAAGCTGAAACTCCAGGAAAGACTGAAATCTCTCAGTTGCTGTCGTCTTCAGAGTAGGCAACTTCTCAGTGTAATGAGCACACATTTGGGCTTTTTATCACAAGTTATTAACCAGTTCCACAAAACTGTTTAAGGTCTCAGGCAAACACCTCTGATATCTCCCAGGCTGCTGCTGCCAGACTGGGCAAACATGAGATATTTTCTAATGGAGCATGCAGCTGGCTGCATCTACACAAGTGATCCAATCTGAGGTGCTCTTGATTTGTTAATGTGCTCTCCAGCACAGGTTTGACCTGGCTTTCCCTCAGACACTGCCTGGGCTTAGTTTAAGGGCTGGCACATTACAGGGAAGGCTCCTAACATGCTGTGCAGCCAAACTTAGCCTGGTTTGGGAGGAGGGAACAGTATCTGGTAATGCAGCCAAGAGCTGATAACCCTGCCTCCCACAGGACTGAAGGTCAAGCCATGGCACAGGCACTACAGACATTATTTACGCCCACCCATCCTTCACTTCTGTAACCATCTCATGTCCTGCTGCAATGAAGCCTCAACCTTGGACACAATCAGACAAACTTTCCTCAGACAAACTGTCCAGCCCTGAGTCTGAAGTTCAGATAAGTAGGGAAGGGAGTTCTCCCTCAGCTTGTCAGAAATCACAAATAGGATATGCAACCATGTCCACTCATCATCATTTCAGCAGCGGGCTAATGAACTGAACAGCCAGTCCAGGCATAACCTCATGCAGGGTGCTGGCACTAGGGAAGGCCTTTTCAGCTCTTGGGTGACATATATTCAACAACAGCACAGCCTCTGTGTGTCTGTGTTGACCAATGCATTCACCACTTAACCACATGAACAGTAGGACACCCCAGGTTTTAACTTTCTATTCTCTTGCTATTCCCTGCACAGTTCTACTTCAACAGTTTTTCTTTCTCCAGACTTCTGGTCCCTAAAAACACAATGTTTCTTATTCCTTAAGGCAGGTCCTACTAATTACTGTAGCTAAAGAATTCAGTAGTTGTAGCTCTCCCAGAAACATTCTTGATATTCATTGCTTTCTTGGCAGATGGCATGAATTTGATTTCTGACTTAGGATAAAGCTTAAAACCAGCGTGATATACCAAGACAGTTGGAGAAAAGGACAAAAGGTCTCATTTCCAGTTTTAGTGAAAGAAATAATTAAATACTCTGTTTCATTATAGCAGTTCTGATAATGGCTCGTTTATGCTAAATAACAGCTTCTACATTAACTCCAGCATAGGTTTTGGAGGTCCTAAACTTTATGTGGCTTTCATTTCAAACAAATAAGAAACTGGAGTGAGCAATGTAGATTTAAAAAAACAAACCGTAACTACATCTTACTTAATCATCCTGTCCGCGTCCCCACACCCTTTTCTATTTATCACAAACTCCTCCAAGTCCTACAGCCTTGCTCCCACACGGTCTTCCCTCAAGCAGCCAGCCAGCAGAATCATTAGAAGATGGACTTCTCCAATAGGATATACAGTTCCATTGCACTAGACCTGCCTGGCCAAGACCAGCTCTTCACCTTTGTCAGTACCAATGACAGATTTGTGTCTTCCTTTATTTAGTGGGTGGCTTAGGCTCAGCCAGCAGTGGGTTACAGAGCTGTGGTCTCAAGCATGTTTTTTGTGCCTCAGCAGGGACCCAAAGATGGGGATTGCAACAGATAGCTCCACACAGTAAATCTTCACCTAAGGTAAAGTGTGCAAACACAAGACAAAATGATTCAGACCTTAATATGTGGTAGAGAAGGGGGAATGAAGCCTTTTCATATTCAAAATTATTCTCATGGAAAAAAAGGTCATGTTTTCATCCCTGGTTTTGAGGTCTGTCTCATGTTAAACTGATCCACCTGCAGGCCTAATGCTTAAGGCACCAAAAACTGCTGAAGTGTGAGACCTGCATACCAAACACTGACCTTGAAGCAGCAGCTTGAGTGAAAGAAAACATGTCTCTGGGTGCTAGATAATCGAGTAAATTTAAAGCAAACTAAGATTAAATGCAAGATCTCTGTGGCAGAAAGAACATATGGTCAAACCCAAAAAAACCTTCCACATGGAGATGAATTGAAGAAGGGCAATGCCAACAAATCTGGAGACCTCAGCCAACTAATATCCCTTGAAAATGCAGGTATCCAACTTCTTCTTTGTTGAGATGTGCACATAAGAGGCTATCATCTCCTTCAGAGTCTCAGCTCAGCTGAAATTGGAGCAGAGGAGGCTGTTTACCTGCTATTCATCCTTCTCCTCCACCTTCAGCTCAACTCTGCCCTCAGCTGAACAGATGGGCACACCAGGCTCTTAGTAAGAAAGATCAGTAGGCTCAGACCTCCTTGGACCAGTAGTATTTACAAGCTACATTTACATATTTTAATCTCACCTCCACATCCATCACGTATGCATAGAGAGGTGCAGAGCATCCATGCACACTTACACACGACTGGCACAAGAGCACAGGTGTGCTAGAGACACCCTGGTGTGCTAGAGATGCCCCACTGGTGCTGGATGCCAAAGCAGAGGGAAGGTAGAGGCTCTGAGCATTGTCCACTCATGAAATAGCATTTCAGACCAGCTGTTTCAGGGTTCAACGTTATGAATCCCACCCAAACCCTCTGTGCTCCCCATCAACCCCTAACTCAGCACACAAATGTCTTTTTCTGTGCCAGGTATGGTTTGCCTCTGGCAGGAGATACTGTGGCCATGAGCTACCCACACTGCTGTAATTGCTCCTAAGGAGTGACAACCCACCTGAAATGCCCCGCCATATGCACTGTCCCACTCCCCTCAGCTCACTGTGTGGCAAGGGGGCTGTTAATGGCCCCTCTATCTACACAGCAGGAAAACATTAGCATTACCCAAACAGAAAAGATAAACTCTGGGAGTTTGCCAAAGACTTAATTAACAAGCTAAACTTCTTTCCCTCCTCACTGAGATCTCAGTGTTGTCAGAAGGGCATCAAGGATTTCTCTTTGTTTATTGGAATTAATTTACTTCTTCCCCCAAATGACAACTGCAGTTTGGTTAAAGCAGTCAGTCTCACACTAATTTATTTGTTCTGTGAGTACCTTTCAGTACCCACAGAAGTTATCAAATTAAAAATTGTCAGTTTCTGTAATGGTCTGACCTTTTCAATCTGACAAAGTTCAAAGTGCGGCTCAACAGGTCCAAAAGGACAGCTGCCAAGAGCAGCTGCCCACACTGCTCAATGTGGAGCATCAATGTAAATGTTCCAGCAAGTAAATAGTCACTTGGAGAGCTTGAGAAAACATCTTGCTCAGTGAGCAAGAAGAAAAGGTGTCATGTGTAGAATGAATTAAAAAAGATATAGCATTTTAGTGATATATCCTAGGGAAAAAACAGAGCTCAGGTATCTATCTAATCAAACTTAGACACTGAAAGGTAATATATCTCCATATTCTGAATTCAAAGAAGGGGAATAACCAAAAATCCAAGCTTGCTTGAACAGAAGCTATTAACTCTTTACTGCCTGCTTTTTTTATCAGCAAATGTCTATCCATCAGTTATCTCTAGCAAACTTAGACCTCAGCAACACTGAGAGCCATTGTGACACAGTCCATATAAATGTACCCTTGGAGACTGCAGAGATTGTGCTTGCTGTGATCTTGCTGCAAGATGCTGCTTCAAAAAACAGCCACAGTATTCCCTCTCCCCTGCTCCCTCATGTCAGGTACTTGAGCATCCACAGAGGGAGTGGGGGTCAGCTGGAGCCCCTTCTCCAGGTCTTCCAGTGTTTGCCATCTACACAATGGGCACACGGCTGCTGGCTCTGGTGTGTGGGAAGCTGTGGGGCAGAGGCAGGCAGGGCAAACCTGGCCTCTTCCCTGTTAGAGGGTTTCAAGCAAAATATAAATATACCCCAGTGACCTGATGCTGCTTCATCTGACATATGTGAGAACTCTACACAGTGCCCAGGCTTACGTGGGGGTGGAATTCGTGCTGGTTTTAGCCAGACAGAGACACGGTAAATCAATGCAGGGAAAGATGGGGACTAGCTAAAACAGTGTGTTAGGATGTACACCTTGGGCTGTTTGCTGTCATTAGCTCTAACATGGAATTGCTGGAAGGGTCTGGGATTTTGTTTCTGTTTGTTTACAGTCCTTGAAAGCACCATATGGGATTCCTGTGCCTCCCAGAAACATGACCTCTGATGAAAACTTACCAACACATTGCAGTGTATCATTTACTAACGGTCTTCCCACTAATGATGCAGATTTAAAGCAATAGCTGACCAATCCTTGTCCAGAGGAACTGTTACAGCTCTCAAAAGTTGTCAGGGTACAGAGACCAAATCTGAGGGAGGAATTAATGCAAAGGTTCCTGATTCCCATATAGCTGCAGCAATGATGGGGTTAATGCACATGGTTCTTTGGGATTTATCTCACATCTGTGATGAGCAGGGAAAAAGAGATGGTGACTCTCTTGCCTTTTCAAAGTCCTTGATAAATTTCTCAGTGACTAAAGTTTTTCTTCTGGCCTCCTGGCACGAGAGTTACCATAGAGTTTAAACAGTAATTGCTCCATGGGATGCTCTCTGCATCAACAGAGAGCAGCTTTGATCCCTTGGATTTTATTTTTTTAATCAGAGATTCAGCCATTTTACTAATATCTAAGAGGCAAAGTTGAAAGCTACATGACCATGCACTCTAATTACATTATTTCTTACAGCAGCAGGGGTCTCTGCAGTTTTAAGTATTGGAACACACATTTTGGGAATTTTAACAATGTTTGCCAGAAAAGGGAGGGCACTAAAGAGAGAGAATGAGCAGACAGCTTACTGGTTAATTACAGCTTAGAAAATATCACTCCTGGTCCCTGAGATTACTCTGCTTTGATTACTGTACTTCAAGACTGCATCATTGGCTCTACAGACCTCTCAGAAAACATTTTTCCAGTGGAGTTGGGAAGCCAATAATTAATGTCACCAGGCCTCCAGCCACTGCTGCCTACCTGTCTTTTTTCCTCCATGTAGTTTAAAGTACTGAGTACAGTTAGCTTTTGTTTACTGCAAATGCTTCCTTCATGAAGACTGATTCTGCTTCTTACCTATGCATTTGACCTGGTAATGCAAGCCCTTCTTGGCTTACTTCCTCCCTGCCTTGTTGTCACTGTAACTTCCTCCCCAAAAGGGGGTCCAGACCCCTTTTGTTCCCTCTGCTGGGTTTGCTTCCCTTTGATGAACTGTAAAGTCAAAGCAGAAAGTGGGTGGTTCACAGGGAGGGTCTACGGTAATTACAAGCATGTGAATGATACATGGCCCAAAGAAGTTTTTAATGTGCAGGCAAGAACGTGAAAAAATGTCCCTGGGGTGTAATTTTCTTTCCAATAATGAAGTTACATGGAGGCAGATGTGGTCTAAGTTCAGGAGCCTTTTTTTAACTGGGTTTTATTTTCATTCTGAGTTTTGAGTGATTCTTTGGGGTATACTCCAAAAAACCTCTAAGGTATTCCCTTGATGGATGGTGCACAGACATGTATGATTTTTTTTTCCATGTTGCACTCCTCACCCAACTCCTCATGGACAACTCCCCATGGAGGGGCAGGCAGGTTGTCTTCCTTACAGCTGATTGACAGTCTTGAATTAACTCTCCACTGAGAAGTCAGATGTATTGTGGCAGACCTTAAGTCATCATCAGCTTGAGGTTCCTTATCCAGAGGCTCAGTAAGAGGCAAAGTTCTGCACTAGATGCACGAAACAGCCATAATCCAAAATTGCCCTGAAGGACTCCCCTTGACCCTCCAACCCAACTCCAGAGTCATGCCACACTAAAGGGCAGGCAGCTTGTAAAAGAGAAATGCCTGCTTTAGGAGAGAGTGTGTCGATATGCAGCACATCCTTACAGCCTTGGCATGGGAATGCATCTCCTCATACTGCTGTGTTATTTATAGGCTAGGCCAAACAACGGGATATTGAAGAAAGGCTACAAGACATTTTCAGTTTCAGAAAGAGCTCATAAATAAGAAGTTAAGTCTTATGTTTTAAGAAGAAACGTTAAAGTTCCTGTCCTTGAGTTTTACAGGAAAATGCTGAAGAATATATGCTGCACAAGGCTCCCAAAATCTATTATCTGACTCTTCCCCTGCTCCCCTCTGTTGTAAACCAACTTGATCCCATGACTGCCCTGCCAGCAGAGGGGAACCTGCTGGCTGCTGCCTCTGCAGTGGAAAGGGTAAAGCAGGAGGGATGATTTACCCAAAAAGTCTAACCCCCTCTGCAACAGCTCCTTCCTTCAACCTTCTCCTACCCACCTTCATTTCCTGCCACCAATAACTGATTGCAAGGAGAAAGGCGTCCACCTCTCTTTCTTCTGCTACTTTCCTCCTCCTAATCTGTCAGTTTATGAAACCATGCTCTGCTCAGGACAAAGGCTTACTTCCAACAAAGAGGAACTGGAATTATGTACTTCATAATGGCTTTGGTACCCTTGAGCACCAACTGGGGGTCAGCTGTGTGCTCCTAAAGAAAACACACCACACACCCAGACCAGGCTACAGCAAGGCATCACGGTTGATCCCATTTTTTACGGCCTCTAGAGCAGATACCTTCTCACTTATGTGTCCTATTGCAGACGCCAGAGAACTAACCAAGCCTGAATTCTTGCATGCTATTGAACTATAAGCATTAAATAATTAGAATTATGCTTTTCTAGTTAGGATGGTAAGTTTGATTTTTGAGCTTCCAAACCAAAACATAATTAATGAGATTTTTGCGGTAGTAAAAATGCCTCCCCCCTTATTGACAATCTCTGCATGTAGCTCAGCCTTGCTCCCTACTGTGTGCAAATAATAATGTGGCTATCGCTGCGTTTTTGCTATAATTTCTAAATGCAGTTGGAGCAAATGAAATCAGAAAAGAAAGTTTATAGCAGTACACACTTTTCTTGCATAAGGTTTCATGCTGTGTTATACACTGTTCATCACATTCTCCATACTTTATTTGCTGTGAGATATCCGAAATTCTTTGTCTTATCTGATCTATGATTTAAGATTCTGACCTTTTCAGCTCTCTGTAATTTCACTGCCAGCTCGCTCAATATGCCTTTGTTTATAGCCTTACAGCAGGGAGACCAAGAGACGATGGGAGTTGCTTATGCACTGGTAAGACAGAAATTTCTATTTGTTAAAAATTTGCATGTGAAAGAGGGAAGCAGAGATATCATTTCAAAAGTTTTTATAGAATCTGGAAATACAGAAAGGGGATTAGACACCCTTTCAAACAGGACTTTCTGATAAAAGAACGAATGCAAAAGCAATACCTTTCTGTTAATGGCAACCTGTGTGAAAAGCAATTTCAACACTAATAAAACCTGATTTTTCAGCTCCACTGCAAGAGCAGCAGAATGGCTGCACACATCTCAGCACTTTCATCAGAATGGCTGGGAAGGCAAATGAAGCCTTTATATCTGCTACTGGGATGTTATATCAGCTTGCCTCAAGTTCTGCTCCCCCGCTGCCTAGGCAGGTTGCAGAACAAGCTCTAGGGATGCTAATTTGTGCTGGAGAATAGCTGCTAAATTATTCAGGGTACTAGAGACAAGGGCTGAGTGTGAATTGCAGAAGACCCTGATGACATAGAGTGACGGCAATAAAATGACAAATGAAATTCAGCGTAGATAAATTTAAAGTGAGGCACCTGGGGGGAAAAAACCCAATTTTGACTTCCTATACACTGTGCTGAGTTCTGAGTTGACTACTGATACTTGGTAATGAGATCATGCCATTGGAATATATAATTTTATGGACATGGCAGATTTGTGCTCAGAACTACTCAGAAAAATCCAGAACTGAATTCTAGGAAATATTATGGAAATAAAGTAAACAACACGTGAAATACCACTCATATTCACCTCATATGAATCCTTGGTGTATTGAGTACTGTGGGCAGCTGTGGTCACTCCATCTCCAAAGAAAGATGTAGCAGAATGAGAAATGCAGCAGGCAAACTCAACCAGGATAATCAACAACATGGACCCTTACTGAACAGTCTTATGCTCTTGCATCTGCTATGGACAGAGGGGAGAGAGATACAAAATACAGAGAATCACAAAATCAGGAGTTGCATGAAGATGAGCAGGGACTTGTTCAGTATCTCTCCAAATTTAACAACTAGGTGTGCTTCAATGAACCTAGAAGGTGTCCAACTTGAAGCAATCAAAAAGTGGTAGTTTCCTGTTGTATTGGTGAAACTTTCACCATAGTTAAGCCAAATGGTACTAGAAGTTAATATTTAAATTCAAGGAGCAATTGAGTAAATTCAAAGAAGAAAAAAAGTTCATGAAAAGTCCTTTAAATTCCAAGATACTAAATTTGGTCAAGAAGTCCTTGACCCAAAAATGATTGGCAGCTAGGAGACAGATCATCATCTATATAAATACATACATACATACATACATACATATGTATACATATATATAAATAGAGGCATGCTTTCCTGCATATATATAAATATATATATATATTTACAAGAAGCCACTCAGGCCTCTTTTAGAGATAGGATGTGGGTCTACTTGGCCCTAGCTGAACTCTTCCAGAAACTGTTTTTAAAGTAAATATTTATTGTTTTGGCCATGGGATGATATTGGCAAATGGAGATGACCCAGGCAGATTTCTCAGTTACAGAAGTCACTGTTAGCTGCAGTTCATGCAGTGATCATGGTATCATAGCAGATAAATTAAAGACTACATATACAATTAATCTGCTTTAGATTTCTTTAGTTTACCTTCCTATGTAGCATGCACAAATAAAAAGACAGACTAGTATGCTAGGTTTAAGTAGGTGTTTCAGGAAATGAATCAGCCTCTACTAGTGCCTATGCTTCCCAAGTCTGGGACAATTATGAGTCAACAAAAGAGCATATTTTGCCGAGGAGTACCAGAAATACATATTTTCTACATATTAATTCCTTCAGATAGTTATTCTATTTTGTGATTTATTTAAATAGATTTAGATTTAGCATAAATAAAGTTGACTGGTAAATCCTGGTTGGAGTTTATAAATAAAGATGCATCTTTGAAACAAAATTTGGCAAAGACAAGCCAGTCTCAGACCTAGAAGTTTAAATTCAGCTCATGTTCTGCTGAGCTAGCTGCCCAGTTGATCCAAACAGAAGATGAAACAGCCTATGGTTGTTTATCTAAATCTTACATAAGCTGCAATTCATACATTTGCCACTTAATTCTCATAAACACAAAGCTGAGTGAATTGAGGGTTGTACATTTAGATGGCCAATGATGAATCCACAACCCAAAGTCTTGGTCACTCTATGACTCACTGCTGGGGTAGTAGGGTGGCCATAGCTCCCATATAATTCATCTGTTCATGTCTCCTTTGCATGGAGAGTAGCAGGCTTGGAGCAGGCGAGGGTATCTTCCAGATCATGGATGGCCACAGAAACTAAGTGCTTGTGTAAGCTCATCAGAAGTCAAAGAAGGCCTTACATTTTAAAAAACCCTCAAAAAAAGAGCAGATGCATGGCTGGGCTCTCTGTCTGCAAATCCAAAGTATGTGTGCCCAGCATGTAGGGATCAATCCGAACTGTACATAGGTGGCCAGAAGTGGCATTTTGACAGACATCAGGTGTTTGCACACATGGGCGTGCAGCACTAAAGCTAAAATATTCATGCTGTATTGGCAGTGTTTATTTTGCTGAAGTTCAACAAGGCCAGGTGTAAGGCTCTGCACCTGGACTGGGGCAATCCCAAGCACAAATACAGGCTGGGCAGAGGATGGATGAGGACAAGCCCTGAGAAGGACCTGGGGGTGGCTGATGCATGAGAAGCTCAACATGAGCCACCAATGTACCCACAAAACCATCCATATCCTGGGCTACATCAAAACAGTGTGGCCAGCAGGTCAGAGGATGTGATGCTGCCTCTCTACTGCACTCTAATGAGACCCCACCTGGGGAGCTGCATCCAGTTCTGGGGTCCCCAGCATAAGAAGGATGCGGACCTGCTGGAGCAGATCCAGAGGAAAGCGCAGCTGAGCAGATCTTTCTGAAGACCTTCACATCCACACTTGCCCTTTACAGTGGGTGTACTCTTTGGGGCTCTGATGCTCACAAGCTGCCCCACGCATCTCCCCCCCTTATTTCCTATTTCTTTGCTACCTCACTCATCACAGCAAATTTTATCGTAACCTTTGTGCAGAGGGTCCTCAGATCTTCTCTCAATCCTTAAATCTCCCCCTCTGACCTTTGTTGCATCTTCAAATGTTGCTGGACCTATCCACTTGGAAGACTTAATTCCATTTCAAGCACAGTCTTTACAAAAGTGAAACGCTGCCTCATCATTTTCTGTCACAGTTGAGGTTCTACCTTCCCAAAAGTATATTTGGGGATTGTTTCTCCCTCTATGAACAGAGAGGGAAAAGGTATATTTCTGGGATGAGACTCTTTTTAGCCATCATAAATGTCCAAAGCAGGCCAGATGCTGTTGTCCTGAAAGTGCATTTGGCCCCATCACCCATGAGGAAGTCCCCAGGGTTTGCCTGAGGACATTGGCTGCCAGCTGAGCTCGACTTATGTGAAAGGAGTCTCACTCAATGTGTGTCACAGTGAAATGGTGAGCTGCTTACCCAGCAGAAAAATTCCTGCAATAGCTTCCTCATCTGAGAAGGGCAGTCCTTATGTGCTCTCACTGCTACACGTTTACATCACTCTGGGCTCCTACAGGATGGTGAGATTTATAGGTCATTGACTTACCTCCATATTATCTAATCTCACTTGCTCATGTTCTGAATTTTATTCAGAATTTGAGTATACTCACAAATTTCTTAGGAAATGTTGAAAGGTGTCACGCTTTGGATAGCATCTAGAGGTAAAATAGAAATAAATGTGAATGAAATCTTAAAAATCCCAGCCTTTCTCCAGTCATATGTAATATTGACCAGCAATGCTGAGTCTCAATTTTGCTTTTAACTGTGACATAAACTGCACATAACAGCACAATATTCTGATGTACTTCTTGAAATGTAACCATGTATGTGGGAAAAAATTATCTGTCTCCTGGTGGCAAAATCAATTTTTCCTTTGGCTACATAGTAGTATTTATCAGCAATAAAGACATTTATTTCACTTATCACCTTGCTGCTCCTGCTTTGTAACTGCTTTCACTAAAGTGCAGGACCCAGAAACACAGCAACATTCATTTTCCTCCTCCATCTCTCACACTACCCGCAGCACACATAATTTTGTGCTCAGAACTGGTGAAGATGATGGACTTTCAGTTTGCAGATCACTTGTCCCAAGTGATGCCCCCAAGTGCTACAAACACTGGGAGAGAAGTTTGGTTTCCTAACCATAACTCTCAAGGAAAGACACTGTTGGTTGGAGATCTGCAAGAATCTGGGGCATCTGCACAGGGTTTACATACATGGCAAAGCCTCTATTCTGAGAGCTGTATCCTTCTGGAGCAGCAGCTGAAGGTCAGATGGGTACCTTCAGGGCACCATAAGCACCACTGGATGATTCTGTTTAGCAGCCTGTATTGCTCCCCAGAAATATGAACTCCCCATGCCATCCTGCCTTCCCTGTCAGGATCCAGCCTTTGGGCCACTCAGACAGCAGCTTCTGGGAGTTTGGTTTCAAACAAGTGTGAGTTTATGGAGGCTGACATCTGTCTCCCAGGAATTAAGTTAGTTTCACACCACGCACCAAGTAAACAGTGAGATACCACCACCACATTTTAGAGACATCTGGAGATTACAAACCTTTTGTTTGTAATCCAACCCTTTTGTTTCCTCAAAGTGATACGAGTGGCAGGAAAATGGATACTTGCAGTGGAGATTTCATTGGTGACACTGAAAAGGGCTGCAAAATACTATCTTGTTGCAAGGTATATGTATAATTGTACATTATTTTTTCCTAGTTATTAATTCACAGCCTTTCCCTCATCCACTGTGTGGATCAGGTTGGTCAGACAGGACCTGCCTTTCACAATCCCATGCTGGTTGGGCTTCATGCTTTGGTTGTCCTGTACATTCTGATCTGCTCCTTGACATTCCCTGGCACTGAGGTCAGGCTGGCAAGCCTGTAGATCCTTCTTCCAGCCTTCTTTACAGATGGAGGTCACAGTTATCAACCTCCAGTGAACTGGGGTCCTCCTGGTTAGTCAGGACTGCAGATAAATGATGGAAAGTGGCACAGTGAGTCCATCTGCAGATCCCTCAGTACACTTGGGTGGATCCCACCCAGCACCACAGACTTTTGTGTGTCTGAGAGTACAGTAGGCTGCTGACCATTTACCCTTGGATCATGGGAGCTATCTTCTGTTCCTGGACCCTGTCTCTCAGCTCGAGTGGCTGGGTATCCTGAAAACAACTGGTATTAAGTACCTCAGCCTTTCCCTCATCCTTTGTCACTGCTTCCCCCTACATCCAAGAAAGGATGGAGATTTTTCTTAGCCCTCCTTTTAGTGATGATATATTTAGGGAAACATTTTTATTGTATTTTATGGCAGTAGCCAGATTAGGTTCTAGCTAGGCTCTCATCCTTCTAATTTTCTCCCTGTGTAACCTCACAATATCCTTATAGTCCTCCTGAGTCACCTGCCTTTTTTTTAAAGGTCTCTACCCCAAGTTCCAGTCAAAGCCCTCTGTTCAAGTAAGTTGGAGCTCTTCCCTGCTGGGTCATCTTTCAGTACATGGGGACAGTCTGCTCCTGTGCCTTTGGAACTTCCTTCTTGGAGAATGTTCAGCCTTCCTGGGCTCCTCTGCCTTTCAGGACTGTTTCCCAAGGGACTTTGTCAATCAGGCTCCGGAACAGCCCAAAGTCTGTTCTCCAGATCCAAGGTAACAGCTCTGTTGACTCACATCTTACTCCCTCAAGAACTGAAAACTCTATCATTTTGTGATTGTTGTGCCCAAGACAGTCTCCAGCCACTCCATCACTCACCAGTCCTTCTCTGTTCACAAGCAGCAGGTCCAGTGATACCTTGGCTGGGCCACTTACCAGCCATATCAGGAAGTTCTCTTCCACACACTCCAGGAACCTGCTTCCTCTCCACTGTATTGTATTTCCAGCAGACATCTGGTAAGTTCAAGACCTCCATAAAAGAAAATGCTAACAAATGGGAGTCTTCCTCCAGCTGCTTAGGGAATATTTTATCTGCCTCTTCAGCCTGGTTGGCTGGTTAGTAACAAACCCTCTCCAAGATATTGCTGATTCTTGCTTGTAAACACTTCTCCCTTCTTTCCCATGATTCTTACTCATAAACACTCCTTTCAACCCCATCAACAAACTCTGGAGAGTCAGAACACTCCCCACCATACAGGGCTACCCCACAGCTTTCGTATAGGCGGACCTCAAGAGCAAACCAGCAGTATGAGGCTGACAGTGCAGCAACAGACTTCAACTTCTCATTATTCCCCACAGAGCTCAGGTGATTATCCTGACAGTTTGGACTGCTCCTCAGTGCTGTTGGAGCAGAAATGAAGTCCAATTGGAAGCAAAAGATTTGATATTGGGCCTTAACATAATTAAATAATAAGTTATAGCAATATGATTTTCCTTCATGCACATTTTGTTAAAAACACACAGTAGATTTTTACAACAATTTGAAACATTTTCAGTGATTTTTATGGTTATGTAGATAAGATAGAATCTTTAGTGTTTCAAAAACACAATCAATGTTTATTTTTTCTCATAAGTAATTCATGGACCCAACAATATTCAACAAAACTTCATTTTTAACAGATCTCTTAATGAGCATCATTTTACAGAAAATCACCAACAAATAAATATATGAAAACAATTGCTTTTGACATCACAATGGTTAAGTACATTAAATAATTCATTAAATTGTGCTTTATGTCAATGAAAATCCCTAGGTCTACAAACTATCTTTAAAATGGGAATGGAAGTATATATGATTACTCACAATACAACCTCTCAGTAGCAGAATTCACAAACATTATTGCACATAAACAGAAGGAAAATTCCTAAAGAATAAAATAATTTACAGCCTATGAATTTATTCTTTCATCTTAAATATGGCAACTGATGGGAATTCTTTATTTTTTTCTTATCTTCCAACATTTATTTGAAATCACAGATCTAGTGATATGGCCAAGAAGAAAGCCAAGGACATTGCAGGCTACGGAACCCATTTCCCTCCACAAAATGTAGACAAAAACGTATTACAGGAACCAAACTGAAAGCAGTGTTACAGTGAAAATTGAGTACCTTTTTTGAGTGTGAGTTTTTGGGTTTTTTACCCACACATAGGGAGGATACAGCCATCAACTCCAGCAGAATGACTTTATTGTAATTTAATTGTTCATCTTGTACATAGCATTCCCCATCAGTCTGGGAATAAGATAATCCTTATCCCAAACCAAAACAAAAAACAAAAGAAAAAAACAAAAAAACAAAAAACAAAAAACCACCAAAAAAACCCAAAAACACAAACAAACAAAAAAACCCCCAAAAAATCCCCAGAAAACAAAAAAACCCCCATAATTCCATATGTATCAGGGGAACAGCAACAGAGGGAAGAAAAAGTGAGATATATTTTAAAACAACAGTGCTCATAACTGATACAAGAGTACAGGTGGGAAACAAGATCCTACTAGGGTAGAAGGAAGCATGTACTAACAAGAAGACCAACTTAAGAAACCTCCTGGTTTAGTCATGGATGTCAAATCTGAAACATCTCCAGACAGAAAGGTGATGTGACCTGCCATTTGGTTTAATGGGTATGATACAGTTACGTTGTGTGGCTCTGGATCTGACTTCCATCACTTTTTTGTTCTGTATTTCTGTTTTTAGTAAACAGCAAGTAACTGCTGCATGTTGGGTAGAATCCCTAGCAAGGCCATGACAGCCTTTCTATTATCACAACAGCAGTGGAAAATACTCAACATCAGAAACAGTGTGTTTTTTCTTTCTTGGTGGTGATAAAGGTTTTTACTGTCAGCACTGATGGGTGGGGAGGAGAGGACAAATTTTCATTCCTTACTAAGGCCATAAGGCCATAAGGCGAGTACTTAGACTAGACATCAAATTATCAGGAACAAGTTCTAATGAAACTATGAAACTGCATGTTTCTCTGTCCTCTCCAAGCCTACAGTGAATTATAACTGGAAAAGGCAGTGCTGGGAATGTGATGGGAGAGATTAGCAAGTACATCTCCATTACAAAAGAATGAGATTTGTTGCAGCACCACAGTAGCAGAAGCCAAATTGCCTTGTTTAAACAACAAAATAATGCCAGGAAGATGGACAGAAATCCTATAGCATTGTTGCTCATGAAGCTTTATATGGGCCAGTGTAATTTTGGTGCAGATTATGCTGTCAGAGCAATGAAAACCTGGAATAATAATAGAGATACGAAGCAGAACCTTTAGTTTGCTTTTGCATTACATTATTTCAGGCACAGAGCCCAAGAGGAAAAAAGCTGCAGGCCCATGTCTTAGAAGTAGCCTGATGGTGTTTCCAAACTGCTTTATTTGTGTAAGGAAACTGCTAAGAAAAACAGGATTGTTGGTGCAGTGAGTTTGCTGGATCTGCAGCTGGAGCTAGGGAAGGAGGTGCCAAGTCCTCCAGTCCCAGGGCTCTGGGCAAGGTCTTAGCTGCTAACTGCCCACCCCTCCCAAAAAAAACCCCCAAAACAGCAAAAGCAACAAAGCTACTCCTGCACAACCAGGGCTGTTACACAGGCTCCAGAGGAAAAAAAAAATCCAACCAGCTTCAATTTCAACGAAATCCCAAGCATTAAGGCAAATCCCATTAACGTAGATGCCACAGCACATTACCAGCTCTTCAGGACCCTAATCTTGACTCCTGGGAAACGACTGATGAAAAAGGTTAGGCATCACATTAAGATGTTGCCAAACTATTCAAGCTAATGTAAACCACCTAAAAACGGCTTCGATTTTCCTCATTAGGCTTTGTTTTGTATGAGGCAGAAAGAACAGTCTGGAGAACAGTTGGTGTGCTTAGACAGCTGAAACTGATACTTACAGTCACTGGTGAGGCTCCAGGGAAGTATTTCTGTGCACTGTCTCCTCTCCCTTGAAAAGAAAACACTACATTTTCTAAATGAAAAATGCAGCCCCAGTTGCTGTGAGCAGCATGGACAGGTGGCCTGCTGAGCAAAGAGGTATATGAGAAAGGGACAGCTTTATTTTTGCACTTAGGAGGAAGAGGAAAGGATGCCCTACAGAACAAAAGATGAGTTGGAATTTATCTTATTTCCTTGTTTACCTTGTTCCTTAATGTGAATTTGGCCTTGCATCTTTCCTTCCACACGGCTGGCTTGTCCCCTGGCCTTCAGGGTCTCCCAGCACCCCAAGCTCCCTGTGCTCATGGAAACGAGTAGTACACCTGCAAATCCTGGAGACAGCATCAGGTGCCAAAAGCATCCTACCCCTCTTGTGCTGTTTGCTCTCCAGCAAGATGTGGCAATGGGCACAGCAGTGGGGAGATGCAACAGTGCCCATCTGTGTCACAGACCAGAAAGCTCCTTCCCTCCACAGGGCCGGGGCCAGCCCAGCCTAAAGCCCTGGTGCCAGCAGCTAGGATGTCAGATCACTGCGAATTACCTGTGCTAAAGGTACCATAGTGCCAGTGAGCCTTTGCTCTTCATGGACTCACTGTCCTGCAGCCAGGACACCCAGAGCGAGCTTCAGTCCTCAGCCGCAGATTTCAATCTAAGTCTCGGAAGGTTGGTGTCCATACGTGAGCGAGGTGTCTGAGCGCCTCTTCCGTGTGATGGGGATCCAAGCAGCATCATCCAGGAGCCCAGGTGCTCACTCTTCCCTAAGGCAGACATCCCATGCTCAGGCAGGAGAACAATAATCTTCCTTTTCCCTTCTGAAGGAGCTGGGAGAAGATGCACATGAACCACAGGTGGAAGAGGTATTAGGGACCAAAACCCACCACTACTCACCCCAAAGTAACACATTGACAATCAGACATAAAGCAGCATATTGTTAATGAACTACATTGATAATGAGGCATCATCCTGGTAGCCCTCTTCACTTCTTAATGCTATTATGATATTTCATGATCAATGCTTTATTGTAGGCATTAACTCTCAACAGGGTCATTAGATTGTATTTTTGATATTCTGCATAGATAAGTAGCAATAGCATTGACAGAAGAAAAGAAGATACAGCATGCACCAAAAGAAGAAACCAACTTGGAAATGAAGGGACAAGTTTTCTAATTGATCCTCTTTTTTCTCTAACACATTATTTTTTCAACCAACTGGATAGAAACCTTGAATTTTGAAAACAAACAAGAAATGTGCATCCACATCAGGTACTCCAGTACTTCTAATTAGCAAATCTGTAAGGTAAAAGCCATTCATGCATGCAATAATATACTTTCAGCATCTTGATTTAGCAGCCACGTTGAGGCACTTAGAGAAATTTCCTCCTAATGCTTTGCATTTATGCCAGAAGAAGAAAGAAAAAAACTCTCTAAGAAGATCTATGGTGCACAGGACCCTCTTTTCAAAATTACACTATTACTAATGGAACAACATAAAATCTTGAAACAATCAGATGCAGTTTAGCCACAAGAATGGAATACGTGGAGGAAGAACCCATGGAATCTTTTTTTAGACAAGGAAGAAAAACAGATACAGAGCTCTCATCATGAAAACAACAAATTTACAAAGAATCCTCATATAGAGTAATAAATATCAAGACTTTCCACATATCCATTATGTATCCAATAAAAATGAAAGCTGATTTTTTTTCTAGCCACTACTGTAGTTAGAGAGAAAACCAATTTAAACTGTATGCACTCAGCATTAATGTATTTTAACAGACAATACAATAAACCTGCCTACCTTCACAGAAAATGTATCTCCAGGCTTTTACAGCAAATCTGGAAAATGTCGCACTAATATTTAAGCTTTTCCTTGGCTCTCTTTTCCCAGGAATTTGCTTGACCCCTTTTGTGAATGTGAAAGCAGATTTCATTGCCCCCAGCCAGATAATCTCTGTGATATGTGCTCAGCTGCCATGTGGACCTCATTTCTCAAAGCTTGCCTTTGCCACACACACTCAGAGAGATGGTTCCTACCTGGCTGGGCTCAGTACTCTCAACACCTGCAGGGAAATAAGCCAACCCCTCCACCACCTCACTATAATCGATCTCTGACCGCTGGCCTTTGGAACAGAACAAGAAGTGCCCCTATCCAACACTTCCTATGTCTTTTCTAACCACCTCATCAAATACTTCCCTTAATCAAAACACAGTATGGAGAAGTTTGAAGGAGTTTGAATGTGTGCACCTTCTCCATTTCATTCACTAGAAAATTATGCACTACAGTTGCAATGAACAATACGAAATAAACCAGCTCTCATGTCACAAAGGAACCAAGCCAGGTATTTTTCCCCAATTTATCATTCATGTCTGCACAAGTTTTAGTAGCTCAAAATGTACAGGGTACATCTGTTAATGCAAAGAATCACTCTCTTCTCTCTCTCATAGCTTAGGCCTTTGAAGGAAGTCTTTTCTGACAGGAATCTTGTTCTACTGCCATTTAATAACACTAATCAATATCTATTGAGAAAAAAAATACATTCTCACTGGCAGAAACCAAGAAAAATTGAGACAAGGAGGGGGAGTTGTCGGACGAGGTCTCATTTACCGAAGCAGTAGGTATCCCTTGGCTAATTCCCAGGTAGCCACGTTGCACAAACAATGTGATCCTCTCATTGGTTAGGCAAGGTAGAGGAGCATCACCACCTTGCAACCTGACTATTATAATCTTCAGTAACAGCAACTTCTGCTGCCTCTTCCCTGGGCCACTGGTGAGCTCTCTGCTCCCGCAGCAGTCGCCGCTCCTCCCGCCTCTTTAGCCGGTTCTTCTGGTGCTCCTCTTGCTTGGAGTACTGGAAGCGCTGCAGGAACAGGTCCTTTGCGTATTCATAGAGCTGCACGTCCAAGAAATTCAGCTCCTCTATCCTTTGCCGCACATCCTCGCCGATGTCCACGTTGGAGGCCCGTGTAACATTGAACTGGGTGAATGGGGAAATGAACTTCAGGTTGAATGTCCTCTCAAAGAGATACTGTGTTTTCCTCTGAAATTCCGTCAGCCCGAAGAAGGCCATGTTTTTCAGATTGTTCTTGGCGCTTTGGAGCAGGATCATGTTTCTCTCACTCTCGTTCATGAAAGTCAGGTTGTAGCAGCCCACCAGGCTGAGGTCTGCCAGCATGCGCACCTGGCGGTTGCTGGCCAAGTTGTAGGTGCAATCCATGAATTCCTGTAAGCTGACTCCAGACCAGTCGTCTCCTTCATAGCAGGTAGGCAGCTCGTCTGGTGTTGGGCTCCTTCCATCACACATATGCAGGGAAGTTTTCCATGTCGCACCCCTCTGGACGTGTTTCCATTCACTCAAGTATCGTGACACTGGATCCCTCAGCATGGTGATGTAATAGAAATTCCTGAAACACATAATTAAACACAGTTTTAACATTTCAGTAGATTTTCCTATCTATTCTCCAATAAAACTTTTACCCAACACTGGCACCACACACTTCATTTTTTCCAGTGCAATGTAGGCACTTCGGGTGACTCTTTCTGAGACAGTAAAATCTTCATAAATACCGTGAATAAAATGCAAGGTAAATTGGGAGAGAAAGAGAGAGAGATCTGAAAGGAAATAAGCAGTTAACAGAGAAACAGAATTACTTTGACCTATCAAGTGTTCAGTGATAGCTACTTTATATAGAAACCAATTAACTGAAGTGTGCTCCCCTCCACATTGAAGTATGAACCACCAGCAATATCAGAAGCTGAGTGAAAAGTGATTGAAATAATCCTGTCACTTCTCTTCTGGACTGAGACATGCACATCTCACAAGATGCACAGGATGATAATCCCTATAGTACTTGAGCACAACCTAAGAAAAGCACAAAAAATTTCATGTGGACGGTGAAAGTGCTAAAAATAACACCATACTGAAGACTGCATGAGCCCCCTACTTAAGAAAACCCCTCTCATTAAGTGGGTTGGAGTGAAGACAATAAGAGACCAAAAATCCATTCATATGACTTAATCTTAGACAAGTGCTTGATTGAAATTAGTTATGATCGTGTAGTACAAAAGCCTTTGTTGGTGTAAAGATTATTATTCAACTTCACCTGTCAGCAATACAAAAGAGACACGAAGATATATTGATTTGAAATAGAGAAAATAACTACAGAACTCACATTGTCAGTTGATCTTTTTGCTATTAAATTCAGTTTGTATGTCTTATTTATGGCAATCTGAAAGGGACTGCAATTAAATATGCATCAAGGAGGCTTTCACAGATTGAGGTTTTTTTTTTTACTGAGGGATGTTTTACTCAATAATAACTCACCTGAATTATAAGGTGTTATCACAAACACAAAGCAAAACTGAAATACTTATGATTTCTCTCAGCTAGAATAACCAGAAGAAGATTCATTACTAAAATTAACACATGATCCAGTACAAAAATAGGCTTGTGAGTTTGCATGACTCATCTTACTGCAAACTACACATTAATAAATCATGAACCCTAAGATTTCTTAAGAAAAGTCTGGTCTCAGTACTTTTTCTTCAGCCTGGAGAAGGATGAAGAGAGTAAGCAGGAAGCAGAGAAGGATGAAGGAAGTAAGCAGGAAGCAAGCTTGCTGAAGACAAGCTACCCTGTGAACAAACCAGCATTTTGGGAGCATCATCTCATACAAGACCTAACTCCAATAAAATGAAAAATCTCAAAATTTGTAACAACCTCCAAGACAATTACTTTGCTTTTTCAGGTATCACCCACTTCCTGCCACTAAAGATTCACTATCTCCATGAACCTTAGGTTAACCATAAAAATATTTATTTCCCCACATACGGCTAAATATGCAGATCTATTTCCCAGTGCAGGTAAAGCAAAGGGAAACAGATCTGAATGCTTCATTCGTATTCATTCTAAATTTTCCACCTACAGGACCTAAAATATATTTTCCAGAATTAGGTTATGAGACCGAACTATGGACTATGTTCTGCTGCAAGGTAATTTCCTGAGCTACTATCTAATGGAAACAGCTGTTTGAAGACTTTTTTTCACAGCAGAAGCTTCACAGGTGGAAAAGGTGTCCTAGTTTTAAATAGGGAGTGTCATGGATATATTTTCACTGTCACTTGCACTGGAAGCCAAGATTTCTATCAGCATCAGATGATACTTTGAAGGATGACATTTCCAGAATCATTTGGAGCTTGGGTCTTCTGACTGCTGCTCACATATAGCCAAACTGCATGTCAACTGTTTTGGTCCCCTTCAGTTACTTACACAGCCCACATCAACAGGGAACCCAAGAATCACACAACCCTACCAAATAGACAGGTATTTTCTAAAACCCCTCTTCTTCTGCAGAGCAGGAAGTACCAGAAATCCTCCTGTGTGCTCTGCAGGATAGTTCCACTATGAAAAGCAGTCTTTGGGCACTTCAGGCACAGCTTTCTCTTCTCAGATTGGATGTTCATCTCATCTTGGCTCTATAGTGCATATATGAGAGCACATTAAGAACTACTTTCCATTTTACAGGGAAAAAAGGGGACACATTTCACAAGTACTGTGCAGATAAAACAGCCCAACTCTCAAACACCCATCAAATCTGAGCATAAGAAGCTGTTGTTGCAACATCCAGCAGGCACTGATGGGGTTGTGACCAAAAAATGGATGAAACTCCAAGTGAGCAGAGATGAACAAAAATGGACAAAGACTCAGAGGCAGTAGCAAACGTCTACAGTAATTTCACGATTATAAGCTGCATCTCCAGGTGTTGGTAACTTTTCATTCTTTGTCCATACATAAGCCACACCTGATTATAAGCTGTACGTTAAAATACAGAGTGTGATAAAAGGTATCTATTCTACCACCCTCTGTTGAGGGTGGGGACAGCGATCCTTATCTCCACGGCAGATATTCTGCTAATGGGCCATCCATTGAAACCAGGCAGGGCATTGTTCTTTATCTTTTCACAACCCATCCTTCCTCCAGCGAGTCATTTTCTGCTAATGGCCATTGAGTCCCACTGTGTGACTGATAAAATTACTGCATCCCATTGGAAGTTGCTCCAGCCAGGGGGAAGAGCCCAACATTTCTTACCAAGATAAAAACAGAGGTTTTGGGACACTGAGGGAGCCCCTTTCTCCACTGGACTCCAGAGGAAAACCGGATTTCTCCACATCACCACTGGACCTTTAGAGGGAAACTGCACCTTGTACAGGAACACTGCTCCAACTGAATCACATCTGTCACTGCAGGAGGATGCAGCCACCATTTAATGGGACTGCTACCAACACCCTGCCTGACAGGGTGTCAGGTTGTACTCTGACTTTGTCAGGGTTTGGAGTTTGTTTCTTTGTAGTACTGTATTTCTATTTTAATTTCCCTAGTAAAGAACTGTTATTCCTAATTCCCATATTTTTGCCTGAAAACCCCTTGATTTCAAAATTACAATAATTTGGAGGGAGGGGGTTTACATTCTCCACTTCAAAGAGAAGCTCCTGCCTTTCTCAGCAGACACCTGTCCCCCAAACTAAAACAGCAACTTTTCATTCTTTGTCTGTATATAAACCACACCCGATTATAAGCTGCACTTCTGGTTCGGACCAAAATTTTAGTCAAAATGGTGCGGCTTATGATCGTGTACATTAACAAAGATAGAACACTGGCTTAGTCCTTGTATTGCTGCACCTCCTCTCTTCAGGTAATTTTGGATGTTAATATGTGGTAACAGACAGATTTTAAAGTTGCTCTTGACAGTTATTTATACCTCTAATAATAGTTCTGTCTTTCCTCACCCATCTCCAGCAGTCCCAGTCAGGTATGACTCAGAGCAACAACAATTAACAAAAACACCTCCTTTGCATCAATCATTTCCATTTCATCCCTGGATATGTAAATGTGTTTGATGTGCAATAAACAGGAGTACAAAGCAAATGCATGGAAATGAGAACAGCACATCTTTGTATAACATCTGCATCTTCCCTTCTGCATACAGGGCCAGAAACTTAGCCAGTCTGCTGCTGCTCCTCCTTGTGACTACCTGATTTCTGCAGCTGCTTTCACTGCCCAGATAAATCTGGGTTTAAATCTGCAGCTTCCAGAGAGTTGCCTTCTTGTGTTATCCACTGAATGGCTTCTTCATCTGGCTGGTAACTTATGCCACATTCACAGTTTACGGTCTTCTGCTTGACCTTCTGGCTGTGACCCCCTGTCACCCTTTAATCAGTCTGAGGTTGGAAGACCTTAAAATTTCTTCCACTTAATCCTGGACACCGTCCAGATGACATTGCTACATGCTACTCCTGGACTGGAGGGATGCTGAACTGAGGTTGTAGACAAAGTTTTCCTTCAGGGAAAAGGGTGTCACGTCTCTGGAATAATGATACAAGTAAACACATGAAAGCCGTGAACATTTGTTTCAGTTGGAAAATTATATAAATCATAAAATTATCTTAGGAAATTGTTTTCAAATAGCTTTCAAATGTTGATGTTTATAGAATAATTATAGAAGCATTTTGGAGCCCTCAGTGACTCATATACAAGCATTCAATCACACTGGGAATAGCTGAGGAGTCGGCTTATAATGAAAACAAGAAGCAGGTTAAAAATACGAAACAGGATATAGCCTTTCTTCACTGTTCTGCAAAACAGCATAAAGTTAGCTAAACACTGAATATGCTTGAGCCACTCTGAATATAGATGTGCACTTGTTGTCTTTGGTATAAATGACCCTCTTGCATCACCCATGCTCACACTTACAGCTATGTTGAGCTCCATGGCTGCCCACTGTGGGAAATACTGAGCAAAGATTTAAGTAATGACTTCTGTTACTCTGTTTGTCAAAGCAAACTCATCACAGATTTCTTGGCTTCATTTTTATGGACTCCCATCATCGATTACTGAAACTACTGCCATAGACACCCTCAGTGTTTTAAGGCTAGCCAAAAAGAATATGCTGGCATGCCAGGGAGAAGACATCTTACAGAAAACCTTCCAAATTAAATAAGACCCATGCAAGTTATATCTACAGAACATATTTATCAATCAATATATATATCAGCTATATCCTACCTATATCAGCATGTGTGTGTATGTAAAAATTCACACTGAAATCTGGCCATAACCTGTGTTTGTCAATGATAAATGATAGTAGAAAAATTATAGTAGATGCACGAGTGTGTGTTTTCCAACATGTCTCTATGAGCACTTGGACATGTAATAGCAGTCTAGATTTAATTTCAAACACCAGCCCACTAATTGCAGTGTTAGCTTCTCCTGAAAGAAAACTTTATGCAGCTTCTCCAGATTAATCAATCTCCTTTTGAGTATGATGTACTAAAACGAATGGATTATTGAAGTTGTCACTATGGGATAGCTGAATTTTTGGACAAGAGATGGTCACAGCAAAGTCCTGATGATCCATGCAAGGGCTCAAACAAGCACCAGTGTGAAGTGTGGGCTGCACACTACTGCTTATACTAGAATTATGAAGTACTTGGTAATTCCTAAGGCTCTAGTCCTACTTGCATGAAATCCAATCTCTTCATTAGCATTAGGCAAAGAAAACCTTTAATTAAAAGAACAGATAAAATGAGCTTCTAGTTATAACCTAAGAACATGTATTTCTTCCACATTATAAGGTATTTTAATATAAATACTCTAATCTTACATTAATCCTTCAATAGCATTGCTCTGGTTTAGAAATTAATTTCAGAGGAGCAAAGTCTGCTATATGCAGAGGTGATCCCCAAACAGAGCATTTTACCTCTTCTATCACCACAGAACAGATGTCCCAGCTGAGGGAGATTTACTAAATATGTGAAGGATCACTGCACAGTGAGAACAGAAACATCCTGTAGGGCCTCCTGGGAAGAAGGATGAATGACATCTTCATAAAAGAAGAACAGCGCACTCATGGCAGTGGATGCAGAGACAGAAGAGTATTTGAGCTGGAGTAAAAGAGCCACCAGAGAATATTTTGGAAAAGACTAGCAGAAGAAGAAAGAAAAACCAAAGTCACTGAAAAAATCCAGGTGCATCATAAAACTATCCACATTCTGGCTCTTCCAGGTAGAAAGGAAAATAAAAGTTCTGGTCAAGTTTGTGTCCCAAGTTTGAAGTTTGTAGCTTTAATTGTGGAAGTGAGGGTGCTCCTGAGGAAAGGTCTGAAATATCCACCAAAAGCCATCCTGTCAGCACACTTCTGCTACCAAAGGAGGTTGTGGCAAGATGAAGGTTTAAGAAGGATCAGCATTATGTGAAAAAGAGCCTTATACTTCCCAGTTTTATCCTGAAGCCCAGATTCTCACAGGTAGTAGCAGAGCCCACAGTCAGTAACCTCCCTTTGGGCAAGGTATCAGTATGGGTAATGGTGAAAGGAAGAGGGTAAACATATGAAACAAAGATGAGTATAATGCAGCACATGTACAATTGGGGAATAAGAACATGCAACAGGAATGATGGGGGAAGGCAGAAAGCAAAGAAACATTGTCAGGCTGATCTGAATTGGTCAAAGTCACCCTAGTGAAGTGCAGATGTATCAGCTTGATGCTGGCAGCATTTCTGTGCAGTGTCTCTGCATCCATGGTGTGTTTAATTTACAGATAAACTGCCCAAAATAACAAGAACAGACTGTATACTTATCCAGAACAATGGCACTGTAACAAAAACCTATGAAACAGTACACAAAATATATGCATGTCCATCTGGCTGCAGGAAACATCATATAGCTTATCCAGCAAGCCAGACAGATAAATCTTAGCTGTCCCACAAACTTTTGCAAAGATGATGCAGCAAGAGCACACAGGCTTCTTAAGCTTAGTGTCTGTCACAGGATGCTAGACGCCGTGATGGAATGGTTTTCTAAGAAATCCTCTACATAGGTTTGTGACCTTAATACTATTATCTGTCCTTTCAGGTTTTCATGGATTTCTTTACAAGACTATTACTGAAAGAACAGCTACCACCATTAAAATGTGAAGGTTTATCTACTCTTACCACATGCATCACCTGCTCAGCATGTAGCAAAAGCACTTAATTGGCTGTTTTCTCAGAGGATCTGAGCACTCACCACTTCTGCAGTTTTTATCTGGGATGTTGAGCACTTTAGTTAAAACAGTGACTGTAATATTATATAGACACTCACTCCACATTAAAGGAGAACTTAGCACAGTTAAATAAAAGAAAAATAAAAAACCCAACTTTAATTTTGAGGTATAAAACTACAAAATTTTAGATGTGTCTCATCATTCCTTTGAGATTTTGTCCCATGGCTCTGAATCCAACCAGAATAAAAATTTGCCATTGTTTCCTATTTCCAAGTTGACCACAAGTCTCTCTTGGTTAAACTTACACTTTTCATTAGCCCAGTGGCATAAAGTGCAGCTAAATCCATATGACATGCCTGCTCAGAAGAAGGGACTGGATGCTGCTTTTGGGGTAGGACATCTAATTGCAGTGGTGTGCATATGAGCTATGCATCAAGGCAAGCTCTGAACCCAGCAGGGACCTGCTCAGCACAGGTAGTGGTGTGGGTAGGGCCATGGCAGGGGCCACATCTGGAATGGGCTGCATCCCTTTAGAGGCTCCCACTGCATCAGTGTACCTTGGCCACAGAGGGAGCCTTATTGCTCACCTGGAGGTGTCTATGTTGTAGAGGTGTCTCCATCTGCAAGATGAACTCTGCACTTGGAGCCAAAGGGTCCTTGCCTGAAGGGATGTATTCACAGAATGCAAAGTTCAGGCCAACATCAAAAACTAACCACTAACATAACATTTTCCAATGAGGGAGAAATAACCACAGAGAGCCTCCATTTCAGAACTCTTTGTATCTATAATACAACTACCAGTCACGGTATAATATCTCTTTCTAAACATGCTTACAATGTGGGAGCATTCCCCAAAGTAAACAAAGTTTTAAAGCAAGTTCTGTATTGTTGCATACAAATCTCCAATCCAGCAGTTAGAAAAACAGTCCATTATAATTTTGTAGTCCTTGCTGATGTATCAGTATATCAGCGTGACAGAGGGAGGGCTGGGAGTCAGACAGCTGGGATTGTATTTCTGGTTCTGGAAAGAAAAGGCGGTTGCTTGGGAAGTTATTTGTGATGACACAGACTGCTACAGGCAAGAAAAATGTGGTGATTGGGCACTGGGAAGGACTTAAAATGTGAAACCTTATATTTCCTTGCATGTTAGGAAGAATACTTACTCCCTGTCACCAACTTCAGTTTCTTTTACAGTAATTCATTGCTTTCATCACAAAACTCCCAATTTTTCTGTTTAGATATTGCAAACCTTTTTTCGTTAAAAAAATCCTCTGAAATATCAGATTAAATTTGGGATCGATGCCATCAGAAAAACCTCAGGAAAGCTTTATAGCACTGTTTTATTAATTTAATTTTTTTGCACGGTTGCAAGATTAGTGTCCTACATCTGATTAAAGAATGACAGATGACAAGAGGGTCTTTAGAGATCACTCACTCTTTGACATCAAACAACTTTTAACACTAGTGATTTAGTGTAATCCAGAAGGGAAGAAGAAAGGGAGTGAACCTTTGGCAACACAAATGCTACCCATACATTGGGAATTTTTCCACTTAAAGAGTCCAATTTTCCGTGATGTGAAGTTAGAACAAATTCAATAATGGCATAGCGCTATGCAAAGATATGAGAAGAATGAGATATTAGGTAAGCTATTTTAACATAGCACTGGTTCATAGATTCATATAATACGAAAAAAGATGAGTTTCAAAATCCAGCACTACGTCTGTCCTGAAAACAATGGTAAAAACCACATTTGTGGAGAGTAATTTTTTTTTTCTCAAATACTTCAGGATTGAAGGCAACTGGCCTCAGACTATGCAAAATGACAATTTCCTTTTTAAATGTTGTTTGCCTTTTAGAGTTAGGACATGTGATTTTGTACTTTTTACAAGTAATGAATAATTGTGACAATAATGATCACATTCTTGATATATCACGTTGCCACATGCCTGTCAAAATTATCAGTGAAAATGTATCTTAGGATCTACTGCTGCAAAAGGATAGTGGGAGTGCTGAGGATTTTTTTCTTGACATAGGAGAATATAAATTTGTGAGGATACAGATTTTAATGATGTATTTCAAAGATGTGTCAAAGACATTATGTGGAGATCAAACAGCAGACTTTCAGAACCTAAGAAGAGGCCAGTGAGAAGTAAGGCTTTTCACTCTTGTACATGATGGGACAGCTAATAGGGGACAATAGTCATAAACTGAAAAAGGTAAGAATAAAAGGAAAGCAATTTTCATTATGAGAATAATTAAACATTGGAAAATTTTGTCTGGATCCTCACCCTTGGAGATTTTGAAGATCCAACTGGGCAGAGCTCAGAGCAACCCCATCTATGCTCAGTGGCAGCCCTTCTCTGAGCAGGGTGTTAGATTTCTCCTGGTCACTTCCCACCCCTGGGCCTCTGGGATTCTGAATGACAGTGGAAAGTCTGCTGTCCCCAAATGCACAGGGCTGTCAGATCAAACAAGAACCAACTCACCAACTAAATTAACCCCATTCTTTATTCTCTCCCAGTCACCCTACAAACAGTACAGAGGATTTTTAGTCTCTTTTAAGAGATTATGGGGTTTTTAAAATATGATTTTAACTATAACACTCCAAATCAGCACACCCTGAATTATTGAGCAACTTCATGAGTATTTATTTCAATGACACATTATTCAATATAGAGTCTCCAGAAATTAGAGAGGACAGTGCAGCTGCTACACATCCCTAATGAAATGAATTCTGTTCACAGGTATCAAGTCTGGATCTTGAACAGCTCCTAGGCTAATGAAATTATGTAGTTACCCATGGTTTTGATCCTAGTATTTTGGAAATGCACATGACCAGCATATGAATATGTGTGAGCTCTCTGAGCTAATATAAGTTTTTCCTGTGTGTTGCCTTCAGGATTTAGGCATAAATTTTCAAACAGAGCATAAAGTTGGGCATTTTACTCTATATTTAAACATGTAGGTAAGCTCAGCCTCCCTGGCAGTGAAGAAAATAGAGAGTAGTATGAGCAGATATGAAAAAATTTGTTGATTTATTTAGGAACAAAAGCTCTCAGAGACATCACAGTGCCCTACATATCCTTCCAGAACAGATAACAGCACTCAATTATCTCTTTCCTATAGCATCCTAGCCCCTTTTGAAACATCCTTTTCATGCTGTTGCTCCTACTGAAAACATCTTGTGAAGGATGCTCACAGTTAGGAACACAAGTCTTACTCCAAGACAAAACCTGGTCTTGGTCTACTTAGATCCAGTTGTTCTTGAGTTAACACTGCAAATACATCAAGGAGATTTATAAATGCAACATCAGAGAAGGAGAAATAGCATTTAAGCTGAAGATCAGAGAACTCTCAACTTTCAATTTACAAAGCTGAACTACTTTTTATTACCTCCTCTGAAAAGAAAAGTTCTAAGTGACCAAACTGCAGTCCCCAAAACCCTTGGGTCATGTTTGTATCCCTTCACTGAGTTTTCCAACATCTCAGCTTTTCATACTAGCTTTTGATAGGGGGCTTGCAAAAGTAAGGAGCTCCTGAGATTTGTTCTAGGTTTTGCACAACTTCAAATTTCACTATACGTGGCTAGAATTGAGCAATTGTCACACGAGGCTTTAGAGGTGCCTTATACAATAAACATTTGTTACCGTCACTGGCAATGTGTTCTCTGATACACCCTGCATTGCATTTTGGTGTTTTATGGGGTCCCATGACTCTGGAAACTCATACTCACTGTGTCACTGGCTCAGATGGTCAGATGGGTCACAGCCCATGGCAGCGGGGCTGGAAGTTGACGGTCTTTAAGGTCCCTTCCAACCCAAACCATTCTGTGATTCTGTGAATATGAAGACTTCCCATTTTGGCTGGTAAGCACTCAGTTGATAGAGGACAGCTGTTTCTGCCAGCTTCAGATGCATGACCCATTCATTTTGCACTACCAAACTTCATTTCCCCTATTTTTATGAAATTGTCCAGGTCATTAAGCAAATTTCATTAATATACTTAAGCTTTTAGTACCAACATCATTAATGGAAACATGAAATAGGGTCAGTGTTAAGACTATCCCTGTGGAAATTCATGGATAACTTTCCTTTAAATTCCTCTTTTAGCACATCCTGTGTTTTTACCAGCTTCTTGTTCACCAGAAAATTCTTATGCTCAGCCTCACGCTTTCTTGCCTTGTATAATAACTTTGCAGATGCTGGTCTATCAAATACCTTATTGAAGGTAAATTTCCATTCTGCTATCAGAGATGGATGCTGGATATTTACATGTCACAGCCCAGAGGCTGGTGGCCCCAGCTTTGGTGCATATGAGAACACAGAGGTTGGTTAAAGATGGGAAATGACAATTTGTTTCAGAGTGAAGTGGTCTGGAATAGAAATGTACAGATGAGGTGATTTGATGGAAAAACAAACAAGCTTGATACAAATTGTAAATTATTTCTTGATGACACACAAATCCAACAAAGTTCCCTCCAGTGATTTTAGTTCTTTGCCTAAATTACATCAAGCTCCATCGTTTTAAGTATTCCTTATTGCTGAAAGGAGTGAAGCAGCAAGAACCTTGCTGAAAGAAATACAAATACAACATGCAATAATAATTCAAACAATGAGAATTGCATTGTCCTATCAAGCACACGCATAAAACACCTTGTACCTCTTAGAGAAACAGGGTGTGAGCACACACAGGAGGAAATATTATTCAAAAGCAACAGCTGTGCAGTGTCTTATAAGATTCTTTTAAAGATATGAAAGGCATTTGCGCTGGGGAGAATACAAAATCTTTTGTGGCCAGGACTGGCAAAGGAGGGATCCATTGCTCACATCACCTCCATTCCATCTCCTCAATATTGTGCACGGGTGACTGCTGTGTCTCAAAAGAGCTGTGTAAATCTGAGGTACACGTGACTTGCCACTCAAAATAGTTGTTTCTTTTTTCTCTGCTTTTGCACAGAAGGAAACACAAAATGAGGGTGCATTTGCACTGCTGTCCTACCCACCTCCTCCCTGAGTTGCCTCTAGCCCCAGTCAGAGGAGGAAGTTCTGAACTTGCCTTTCTCAGGAAGATGCTACAAGTGCAGGGGGAATGAGCTAAGGGGATGGCCCACAGCAGGAAGTGGCAGCAGAAACAAGAGCTGCCAGGGAAAAGAAAGCTGATGTTATAACATATTGTTGGCTTTTTTCAACTATTAAAATAAATTCTACTTGTATAATGTTAAAATAGCTTTTATAAATGTAAGTATAAATAGAAATATATATATAAATACAAATATAAGTATAAATATAAGGTTTTTTTCTAATAACAAAAGTTAAACATATGCTTTTTAAAAACAGTATGCTTAAACTACCCACTTAGTTAAAATAACAACCCGTAAACATGTAATGGGGACCCTGCTGCTAACGTAACAATTACCAACACTCACCAACTACAAGAAGCCAAAACCACTACCCAAATTAAAAAATAATAAAAAAAAATAAAACCACAAACCAAAAAACACACATACTCTAAAAAAGCAAACCTCAAAAATAGCCATGCTAAATAATTCTCAAAAAACGTTAAACTATTCAAACTATACATAAAAAACTATAAATATGCAACAAATTAATGCATTGTAAAATGTATTTAAAAAAGCATTCCCAAAACAACCGTGTGCTGTTAACAACTTGCCAAGCACCCAACCATTTAAACCCTTTACTTTATGTATGTCTCCTATTATCTTTTTATTAAACCTTTTAAATTTTACCAAAACAATAAAACGTGTTTTTCACACTGATAACTGACAGGGGACAAGAGAAGAGCCAACCTGAAGACAGTGCTGCACAAGGGACCTGCAGTTTGAGATTTCTTTGCCAATATATCTTTAAAGGGCTGCACAAAACCTGGTTGAAGAAGTCTGATACCTATAGACATGGATAATTGCACATAGGACAAGCCACAAGACCCTCCTCACAAACAGGTGGCAGTCTCTCAGCAGCTGCCAAAAAGGTTGGAGGAAGTGCCTGTTTCAGGAGGAGTCTCATGGGGCAGGCTACTGCCTGGGAGATGGAGCACTCCTCCAGCTCCAATGCAAAAAGGTGGGGACACAGAGCTCCTGCCTATTCAGTAACTTAAACAACATAAGGCCTTTCAGAATGGTTCTAAAGGAAAAAAAACCCCTACATACTTTCACACAGAATTATGAGAGACCTGTTATCACAAGGGCCCTGGCTGCCTGCAGGAATACACTTGGTTGGTAAAATTCAGTTTCAAACAGTCTCTGAAAAAACAAATCAAATGTAGCCAGATCCTTAAATCTTCTGACATTTACATTTCTTCAGTCATATTTTGCTAGATCTATAACAAAGCAAAATTAGTTATTTTAAATTCAACTACAGTGTTTATTTTCAATCTCTTCCTGTTTTTTGAAGGAGCTGTTGCTCTCCATTTTATTCTCTGGCTAGGTAGCATTTGCAGCACCAGCATCACCAGTGTTCCTTTGTAACTGGCTTCACTGGAAACTAGTTTGTGCCACGAGTATAACAAGGTTCCCTCCCCAGCTGAGCTTTCTCTGATTTCCAACTAAGAGCTCAGTTGCAGGCACCACTCTTTTCCAAGTCTGGGATGCTCAGATAAAAGTTCTGTGGGATTTTTCACTGCATTGTATTTTGAGTCAGTACAGTAATTCTGCTCAATTAATAAAGTAATTAACAATAAAAAGGGCCCAGTAATTGAAATCCCTTTGAAAGTACACTAATTTATTCTCTCTAAGCTTTGCCTCAAATCTTTATTAATTCTGATGTCAAACAAAATGACCATAAATTATAAATTATCATCAAAACATCCAGGCATCACAATAATTTTCTTGTCCTACATGCTGAGATTTTAAATCCTCCCATAAGGTAAACAACATGACAAAACAGATATAAAAGAATTTCAGGTGATTCTACTAATGAATACATTATAAGAGCAGTGTTCCCTATTTGTACATTGAAAAAATTCATAAAACCTAGGGAAATGACCCAGCTGTAAAACAAAAATGCTGGTTTTTTTTCCTCCTAAAATTCTTCTTCTAATGTAACTGTATTATTTTACCTGTAAGCCAATAAACAAGAAGGTGACAAGTTATTTCAGTTGAATACTTACATGACATGACTTAAATGCTGACTTTCCATTTTATGCTGAACTTCGTGCTTTACTAAAATTCTTTACAGCATCTCAGCAAACCCAGAAATATTTGGTATAAATATATTTCTAAACAAACCCAGAAATGTTCATTATTAATAATATATCTCAAATATAAGCAAAATTGCCATTTTTTTCTTTTTCCATTGATCTAATAGGTATTTTTGAAAGTAAATATATATACACACGTACATAAAATCTCCACATGGGGGCCCTCTAATCTTCCCCAAATCTTTGCAAAAGCTAAACTTGCTTTCCAAAAATTGATGCCATGAAGCTTTTGTCTACGGATACTGTGGTATCTTAAGAAAAAAGCTCTTTACAACTAGAAGTGGCTTTGTGATAGAATTGCATACAACAAAAACTGTAGTTTGAAAGGGAATCAGTATATTTGACACGCAAAGGACTTTGATAAACCTTTTCCAAGTTCACTACTTGTAATACCCAGCCAATACGAGACCTTTTACAAACACACACACACACACAGACACACACAGAGACACAGAGCCAGCTCACACTGCCAAGGCAAGGAAGCCTCCAGGATGCAGGCTGGTTCTGTGTTATGTTGTAATTTGTAGGCAAAGCCTAAAGTGAATGACCATAAGTGATTTCAGCCCTGTAACAATGCACAGGTGCACAGTTAAGGTAAAAATGGTATTAAAGTTATTTGCACTGTCCTCCCAACTCCCTGCAGATATGGAAAATAAATCTTGTCATACCTTGTTACCTGCTTTAATATTCTGAATGTCTCACAGACACAGTGTTATAAGTCCTTGTCTTCTTAACTCAGCTGTAGCTCTGTGATGTTTTTATTATTTACCATACCTTTGACCTTGGAGTACCTAGAAGAAATGGAACCATCTCCTTCTCCTGATGTCAAATCTTAATTAATCAGGCTTATTCACACATGCCAGGCTGTGGACTACACTATACCATCAGCTGTGGATGCTATGTTCTGAGAAAGAAGCTAGTAAGAGGAAATAAAGATGTCTAGGCTTCTAAACAACTTCTATGAAGGATTCTTTACCTTTCAGGAAAACTAGACAGAGATTATATGAATTCAGTCCTGCAGATACAGCACAAACCCACAAATCAAGTCAAATCAAATGAAACTCTGCACCTTGATCTGCAGCACAAACTTTAACCAAAGTTTCCATTTCTCAGTGATAGCACTGTATGATACAGTCATGTTTAACCCATGTCCATGACAGAGTTCAGGCTGCTGCAAAACTTCTGCATTCAGGTGAAATAAACACCTGAGAACCTGATGGGTCTCCATAAGAATACTGGCTCGAGCAAGTCGCCATGGATGCCCATGGCTCTGTAACTTTCCTCTGAAATGGGCAAATCCTAATCAATGAAGCACATCTGTACAGAGGCAAAAAGGCATTTCCCAGTCCCTTCAGGCCATGCACTGACTACTTGAAGCATGACATTTGATTAGCCTTATTATCTCAACTCATTTGTACATAAATGTTTTCAGGGGCCATGAAGCCATCCAGCCTTTATCAAAATCCAGCCACATTCTCTGAACTGATGTTCCCTTCTCTTCCTCCTTCCTTTTTGCTTTTTGTCTGTAAGAATAAGGAGAAATTTCTTTTTTATTTTTTTTTAACTGTGGGTTATTATCTCTGCATTATTATAATTGTCAAATAACCTTCCCCTCATACATTAGTGCTCCACTCTGCTGCCATACACACTCACATATGCAAATAGGTCAGGTTTTCTAGTTTTTCCCCACAGAGATATTTGACATTGAGACTCAACATGATCTAGCATCTTTCTGAACTAAAGGCCAGGGGAATCGTGTCTGGGACTTCATTTCCAAAAGTATTTCTCATGGAAATTAATGAACATCTGTGCAGATGTTGAATGTGAATTCAGGCAGCAGACAATGCCTATCTGAAACTGAGCTTAAGGTCTAGGAATACCTAATGGTAAGCATGTTTATCTTTGGATTTCTTCCCTTCCCTTTGAAGATCCAGTGCTCTTCAGGTCACAAACTTTTCTTGCTCTAAAAGGAGTGGGATGATGACAGGGTTATGAAAGTTATTTCGGCATTAACAAGGAGCAATGTGGCTGATGTGTATCCTAAGTAACATGAAGATTTGAACACTAAACATTCCTTAGGATTTCTTTAAAGGCTCTGTAATTTGCTTTCTGTTTCATATGGAGTATTACTGTCAGTACAAGTACAGAAGCAATGCAAAGAGGAAAACAGAATTCAGGCTAAAAATTATATCACCATGAATGTTTTTCTACAGTTTTAATGACTCCAATATTTCTGTCTTTTATCTAACAGAGATTACATAGTCTGGGTCAACCTTATTTGCGATACATATATTGAATATTATGTAATTTAACATCAATTAACACCTGTGAATTTAAAAAAGAAATCTCATCAGACTGAGCAACTGAAGATACGCTACCTTCCCAGAAAAATTAGCTAAAAAGAGAAAAGATTGCAAACTAATCTCGTTTTGTTTTGGGTTTTTTTCCCTACTTTGAAGATATTTCTTTTCAATGGGCTTTTTCTAAAGCACAATTTTTGTTTATAATTGTATCATTTTTAATACATGACAGAACTGTATATCCCAGTAGTCTCACCAAGTGCTGCTTAGCACTTGTATCCCTGCTCTCCCTCTGGGGATAGAAGCCACTGTGTGTTCAGGCTAAAGAGCAGCCCTGCCTGCATGAAAAGGAAGTTTGCATGTACACAGACCTTTATTCATGACACTTTAGTTTGCTCCATGGCCTTAATAAATACACCAGTATAAAGTGTTCTCGTACAAACCACAACTCTAAAAACAACTTGCTTCAGACATTTTTTCATGTTGTTTCCAGTTACACTGCTTTTACTATGAGAAACAATAATTAGTACAGGCTGGGTTTTATAATTGAAAACCCACACTTCCTAGCTTCTCTTTCATTCTTTGGCACCACTTTGCTTCATTTTTCCTCTGTTTCTGCTCTCCCATTTCCCTCATTATTTGTGTCCTCATACAGCAGCAGCACAACTTTATGCCTGACAGAGCTGCAGAGGGAATGGAGCATTTCCATGTACCACAGACTTGGGCTGACACAGAAGAAATTCGGCTTTCTCCTAGCTAAGTTTAAGCTTAAGCCCATTTGCTCCTTCACCAAGCTTCTCCATACAGGGAGCTGGCTGCAGGGAAAACATGAATGGGAGTGGGATGGTGCCACTCAAAGCCCTTGTCAGCCACAGAGCTGTGGTGCTGCTAGTTGGGGTGGGCACAGGGGCAATGCAGCTGGCTCAGGAGGGCAGGATGAAGGCTGGAGCAGAGGGAACAGCTGTCACCTGGAGGTGGGTTGGTTTAGATATGTGGCTGCTTCCCCACAGGCCGTTTTCACAGTGCTGCCCTCATCTGTGCCCTTCCTCTACAAGCAAACTTTTTTTTAATTGAGGTTTTTAATTTTAGCACATTGAAACTGGAACCTCATTTTTGTATCCCAGGGACACAGACTCTCTGAGGGCTCAGTTTAGATCCCTGTGCATTAGGTATATTACTGTTAGTTTGGGTTTTCTTAACAAATCTGAGAGCCAAAAATTATTTTGAAAACCTTGGTATGCAGTCTTCTCCCTTCTGCAGGCATACCCCTGTTATTTAGAGCTATATATCGGCATAACCCTATCATTCAGCATATGGCATGTGGCATCCGTGTAACTTTCAATGCCAGATATCTTAAGGAGATATCTTAAGGAGATATGATATTATAGTATTGCAATAAGATTTTGTTATTTTAACCTAGCCTGGACTTAGCTTTGCTTCCTAAAAAGGCTTTAAGACAATATGTTCTATAAAAACAGCTGAATTTAAAATATCATATTAAAAAGGTACTGAAGAAGTTACTTGACATGGCAGATAAACACACCAACAGCTATTAAGTACAGAGAAATCGCCAATAAGCAAGAAATTCTCAAGCCTTGAATTTTTCAACCAAGGGAGTATATTCAGGGGTATCATCATTACATGCTTGCCTTGTTCTTGTTCTTGCCTTGTCTTCCTTGGACTCTCCATTTTTGGTGGCAAGGTGTTAGATTAGATGGACCTTTAGTCTGACTCAGCTTAGCTATCCCAAGCCACCCACATAATCATATCTATCATACTTTTTTTTGCCCTGACATTGATGAGAAAAATATCTCATGTTGATGAGTTCAATCAAAGTAAAAAAAAAAAAAAAAAAAAAAAGCCAAAAAAAACCCAAAATCCAAAACTGTACTGTTATGGTCATATGCATAAGGAAGAATCTGGATGTCATGCTTTCCATAGAAAATGTTCTCTCACCTTCAATAAGAAATCTGTTTTCTGTTTTCTTAAAAATGGATGTGGGTGTTACAAATGGCAGTTCTTTGCTGCTTTTAAAAATGAACGCTTTCCATTCATTTAAGAAGAGACTTTCAGAAAATACATTATTACCAAGGGTTGGTAGGAGGCAACATCAAACAGCGCATCAGCTCTGAAAGAGAAATGAACCATGGAAACAGACTGAATGCAGGAGCTGAGCTTCAGCACAGGGGACAGGAGCATCCCATTGAGGCCATGGCACAGAGTGGCAGCTGAGACCCTCAGGTAGCTGAGAAATGGCTCAGCCCCTCCTGACTACTCCGCTGCTGCTCCATTCCAGGTCTGCATGTGGCTGTGGGGCTGGCACTGCAAATACGACCCATGGCAAACCCGGGCAGCAGGAATTAGCCAAAGTACAAACCAACATCCACAGCTTTTATGTGTTCACGTGGGGTATCCAATGGACACAGGCAGGTGCAGAACAAAGCAACAAAATCCATTTGCTGACTCCTTCTGAACAGCTTGAATTGCCACAGTGGTTTTATGTCAGAGGAATAATTTGCATCATTGTTCAACCCTGCTTTTGAGCTCATACTAGGATATCTAAAGCTAGCTCAACTGTATGGCCAAAGCAAAAAGAAATTGTGGCCTTGGTACCTAACCTGTTCCAGCCATGCAGGAGTTACTCTGGATTTATGAGAGTGCAAACACACCAGGACGATCTGCTTCTACGTCTGTCCCAACTTACAGAACATCTGCAAGTCTTTCCACATCATACACATTTCCTTGCACCAGTCTGCCAAAACTATATGAATGGAAGTAAATGACACAACTAAAATATTAAATTCCTTAAGTGTTGAATATCACACATAAAATTCAAGGAGTACAACACATTTAATTACAAAAGTGCATCAATTCCATGAGAGAAGTAATGTATAAAAGCCTCTGTTACAAGGTGGAATATTGTCCAGGGAGTTGAAAAATGCCAGAAAGAATATTATTTGTGCAGCTTATATTTTGCCAGTATAACACTCCACTGATTTGCAATAAAAATTATTATTTTTCCATAGTACCCCTGCTTTGTTCAATGCACTGAACAGGCAGTGGTCAGTGAGATGCCTGTTCAATATTTCTTTTTATTATCACATGAAAGCCCATAGTTCAGTGTTTTATTTACAGCAGATTGTACAGTCTGCCCAGGTACAGAATATTGCATCTCCTCGTTGCTTTTACTATCACAGTCATCCATCCTTGCACTATGGTGTACTTAATTTATTTTTGATCAGTATTTCCTACAACTCCTATTTGCAGCCACATCCTTGTACTTTTGCACACCAAATTTTGATTTCTTTTGGGTCAAAAGGAAACATAACCAGAGACTGGGGACAAATTCCTTCCTTGAAGAGACATGAACAATGGGAGAGGCAAGCTTGAGTCTCTTGGGCTATAGAAGAAAAATGAAGAAACATCCCTCCACTCCTACACACCCCAAGCAGCTTTTAACAAGAGCAGGTTCTACTTGTATTTGTGTGGCACTTACATCTGCAGGCACCACGTGTGCCAAAAGGATCCAGAAGGAAGGTGTTTCCCACCTGTGCTCCCCAAGAGGGACCCACAGGGCTTCTCAGACTCCCCAAAGCAGGCAACAGTAATGCACATGCACAGAGACTTCTCAGACAGCTTAAAAATCACAGCTATGGCTTCCGATGGCAGAACAGAGCAAGGTTTTGAGTGTGAGATTCCCAGACTTGGTACTCACTCCTTATGGCTTGGGGCCTCAGATGACTTTATTAACACAAACAACTTTGTAAATCAGGCCCCCCTTTTCTGTTTCATCTAGAATTCAGAACAGGAGCAATACTTTAAAATACCAACATCTTGAAGATTTAGTGATTTTTCTACCCTAGTCTTGTGCGTACCTATTTCAAGCATGCATGGCCCACGACAATGAAATTGTTGTTGTTTTGAAAACCATTACTACTAAACATGCCACTTCCAACAGAGATTCAATTCAACAGATACTTCAACAGATATTTTGCAAATATTTTATGGATATTTTTCAGGGGTGGTTCATGGACTAAGGGAACAGTATCTGTTTATTATATCAAAGGATGGGAAGCGGGGGGCAGGGGATGGTGAGTAACGAAGTTATGTTGAATAGTGTGGTACCTGGGTATGATTAAAGTGGTATGGAATAACGGGTGGAATGTGCTGGTTTCAGCTGGGTAGACTTAATTTTCTGCATGGTGGCTGCTATGGATCTCTGTTTTGGATTTTTGCTGAACACAGAGTTGATAATATAGAGATGTTTTTGTTATCACTGAGCAGGGCACACATGGATCCTTTTCTGCTTTTCATACTGCCATACTGATGAGAAAGCTGGGGATGCATGTGAGAATGGGAGGAGTCACAGCCAGGACAGGTGACTCAAACTGACCAAAGGGATATTCCAGACCATAGAACATCATGCTCAGTATGTAAAGTGGGGGAAGGAGGAAGGAAGAGGCATTTCAAGTGATAGTGTTTGGTCTTCCGAAGTCACCTTTACATGTGATGGGGCCCTGCTCTCCTGGGATGGCTGAACACCTGTCTGCCCATGGGGAGCAGTGAATTACAGCGATTTCATGATTATAAGCCACACCATTTTGACTAAAGTTTTGGTCCGTACCCAGAAGTGTGGTTTGTACTCCGGAGCAGCTTATATATGAACGATGTCCAGAAATTTTCCAACCTGGAAGTGAGAGCCGACAGCAGCCCCGAGCCAAGCCAGAGCCTGCGCGGCCCCGGCGGTGGGGCGGCACCACTGATCCGAGCCCGTGATAGTTCTATTTTTTCAGTGTTTTCAGTCTTGTGCGGCTGCGCGGCTCCCCGCCCACCCGCCCGCCTGCTCAGCCGCTCACGCGGCTGCGAGGTTCCCCGCCTGCCTGCATGGCTGCGCGGCTCTCCGGCCACCAGCTCCCTGCCTGTGTGGCTTCCTGCCTGCCCATGCAGCTGCCCAGCTCCCCGCCTGCCCCACGGCTGCCTGGTTCCCTGCCCACCCATCTCCCTGCCCGCCCACGCAGCTGCCCGGCTCTCCGGCCGCCTGGCTCCCTGCCCACCCGGCTCCCCGCCTGCCTGCGTGGCTGCCCAGCTCCCCGCCCGTGCGGCTGCCTGGCTCCCCGCCTGCATGGCTCCCCGCCTACCTGCGCGGCTGCCCGCCTGTGCAGCCACCCAGCTGAGCGGCTGTTTAAAGGCAATGTGGATTCATTGGAAATGCTTGTAAAATGACCACACTATTGTTCGTGTCTTTTTCCACTTGTTAATAAAACTTGCAGGGTACGCTGCCGCAGCTATTGTCTGTATCTTTTTTCGCTTGGAAATAATGTTTCCAAGGTCAGCACCTGCCAGTAAACCCCACAATCCAGCGATTCTGTTACTAATTGGCAACTTTGTAAAAGTTCGCTGTGAACGAAAGTGTGGCTTGTAATCAGGTGCGGCTTATATATTGACGAAGACCTAAATGTTGCTGACATCCGGATATGCGGTTTATAACCAGGTACGGCTTATAATCGTGAAATTACTGTAGTTCCTTGTTTTGCTTTGTTTGTGTGTACAGCTTTTGCTTTTCCTGGATATCTTTATCTCAACCCATGGGTTTTCTTGCTTCTACCTTTCTGATGAGCCCACTGGTGGGGGAGGGATTGAGCAGCTGCATGGGGCCTGGTTGATATCTGGGGTTAAACCACGATGCTCTCTCACTTCTTATTTGGAAATGGTTGTCTCATATTCTTCATGGCGTCTTTCAGGCAGTGCAAATCTTAATGAGGAAATGACTGACATTAATAAGGCAGTAATGTGCTTTCATAGCCACCACTTAGTGGCAGATGCTCAGAATAACTAAGATACAGGTAATGGACAATTAACAGAAAGATTATTTGGTTTTTTCCATCTATTTCTCATGAAGAAATATATTCCTGAGTGCAAAAACTGTCTCCAAAAACTTGATAAGGAAAAAAAAATCTAATACACAAGGAATATTTGATACATCCATAAATAATACAAAGTTTTTCTTCTTTTAATCCAGAGGACATATGGATGAAATAAGTATTGTCAGTCAGCCAACAAGTAACATTAGCATCCTTTAAAAACATACTTCTAGGCTACACAGAAAACTGTATTTTAAATTCAGCCTAGCATTTTATACTCACTAATGGGCACAACTTCACAGGCAAAGTTACTTGAAGACAAAAATAGCAGCTCAATTAGGTGGGGACCAGTTGGCCATCTTGTCGCCATTACCACCTTGTACAAAGTTAAAGGCGTGTCTGTGCACTTTGCTGAACAAGGACAGCCTTTAACTGCCTTGCTGAACCAGGACATCAATTATTTGTGGACATTAAAAAAGGTATTACCTAATTCATTATGCAGTGGGACAGTTGTTAGCACAGTAAATTAGCTGGATGATAGTTGGACTATACATGCTCAGAATTAAAGCAATCACGGTGTTATTCTCTCTGACGGGGTTTATTCACTCAATGTGCGAGTAAATGACGTAAATATGAGTAAACAAATAATTATCACAGTAATATTTCAATTCTGGAGATATTTTGCATTCATCTGAGTTTGAAAGCTGACTGCTTTGGGCCTCAAAAATCTGTAAGGAGACATTATCCCTCACAGGAGCAGAGAAACAAAGGCTACAGGAGCCCTATTTCTGTCCAAACACCTGCAAGAGCCCAGGCTGAAATGCAGATGTGAAAGGATGGGTAGCCCCGGTGAGGCACTGTGTCCCTGACTCATCAAGCAGCATCTGTGCAAAGGTAAACCAGGAGAAGGCAAGCCAGCGTCTTTTCAAGAAGGTAGACTTCTTCAGTTTAATTTTTCAGGTAAAATTAATACTTTTGATCATGAAAACACTGAAATATGTACAAAATAAAATCATATGACTCTGTGGGATACAGTATCAATTATTATAAACAAGATTATATCTGATATTTGAATTCTTTTTTCAGTGACTGGAGATACCTTTTTTGGAGATTCTTTGGATAGAATGGTCTTCTGGTCTTTGAAGTCTGTAGGATACTACTGAACTCTTGAAATTCCCTTTCTTTCTTGACCTCCCGTAAATTGAAATACAGATTTTTGTGAGATTTCTTCTGAGATCTACAGACTCTGTTCCTCTCACTTTTCCCGGTTGTGAGCTCTGAATTACCATGCCTGTGCTTTGCTGTGAACCACTGAAATCACTATCTCCATAAATGGTTTTTGCTTTAAATGCCCTTGCTCTGGAATCTTGTGAGTGCACTCTGCCAGTGCACTATGGAGTAGCACAGATCTCCATGGTTTGAGAACAGCGGTGTCCATCCTTCCTTACTCTTTTGACATTTTAATTTAATTTAATTATGTGGATAAAAGGCTTCCTCTGGGCAGTCTGGCACTGGGAATAGAAAACAGGTACCATACATTCAAACATAGATATTCTTTATCTCTTATCTCTAAAATGTCAACCTCTCCTATTTCTAATCTATATTATGGCACGAAAATGATTACTCTAAACACATTCAAAGTGTCCTCAATTTAACATACAGCCTTTTGACTTCTGCTGACACCTACTCCTTCTTACAGGACTTCTAGGGTAAGACCCTGTCAGTCATAGTGAAATTCTGAGTCTCAGACAGTTCATCTGCAGTAAGCAGAGAAAGGCAGGTACTTTCAGAGATTATTTATCCCTTCCTAAGACAGCTGTCTTTAAGGTATGGAATGACTTTGTCTCTGAAGGTGTGTTCCAGTTGAGCTCTACACAGTTATATTCACTTTTGCTGGCAACCCCCTGCCACAGCCACCATCACAATTCTTGATGTCAGCAAGCTCAGATCAAATGCAACTCAGATACTGACAGTCAGCACATGGGATGATGCCTGCACTTAGTAGATGCTCCCTTCCTTACAGCAATTGGTGAACAACATGGCAACCAAACACAGTCTTTGATGGCCAGTTGGAAATACATTTTCCCCAGGTAACATATATTATATTACTAGAAAAATTACTCAGTTGCATCATTTCTTTTACAAAATGTTGACTTTTAAAAGATGTCTCTCTGAGTGGTGGTTTGTTGTTGGACTGAGCTTCCCAGCTTTGTCAGTGTGGCTGCACAGCAATCCAGTGAGCCATTGGTTCATTGCCTTATCATTGAAAATAATTTTATCCATGAATTGTAAACCCAGACACTATGAGTTTTATAAACAGGATGGAAAGCAGGCTTTTTAATGGGCATCTAAGATCCCAGTAGAAGGTCACTAGCTTCTTGCACAGTAGATAATCGCAGAGATTTCAGTCACCACAGTTCACGTATTAAAGGACAGCAACAATTTATACAAACTGCTGTAAAATCTAATATTGTCCCATAAAATCAGGAAAAAATGCTAACATTTCTCAGCTGTTGACATGGTTATAAAGACTGGTAATTAAACAATAGGGAAAAAATAAAAATTAACATCAAGTCTGGAAATACTGCAAGGAGGAATTCATAATGGGTGCTATTTTTATCAATGTTATTGGATGCACTGCTATCCAGTATAATACATGATGATTAAATGCTTTAAGAGAAAAGATATCAAGTGGACTAATTATGACAATGACAGTAATTTGGAAGATACTAGTAAACTTCATGAAAACAATATAAAGATACTTGAAACGATTTAGTAAAATTAAAAAGTATAGATATGCATGCAGAAAAATATTTTCTGAAACAAGAACTTTATGGGGTGGAAACATTTTAAGTCTTAAAAATATCCAGGTTGGATAGGGCCTTTAACAACCTGACCTAGTGCATGGTATCCCTGCTCATGGCAGCAAGGTTGAAACTATATGATCTCTAGAGAAATGCTTTCAAATCAAAGCATTCCAGGATGATTCTGTGAATATGGAATAATACGAGAAGTGATTTTTACACTAATATTTTGGCCAAAAAATGGGAAATTTGTCACCCAGAAATTTGTCACCCACCACTTCACACCCAGAAATATCCCATTGTATGGTATGGCTTGTACTGACTTAAGGAAATTAATGTCTCAATTAATGACAACATTTCGGGATAAGAAAAAATACCTAAAAAATTGAGGGTAAGGCAGCAGCAGCAGTGTTTTGATAGGACAAGAATAAATGTATGTAGCTGGGCTACATTACCTCTTGCTTCTTGAAGACAATGAAATTCAGCTACTGCAGTTTTCTCAGGACCACATCCAGTTGGGTTTTGAGTGAGTGTCTCTGCAGATGGAGACTCCACAACCTCTCTAGGCAGCCTGCACCTGTGCTCAGTCACTCTCCTGATACTCAGGAAACACCTCCTGTGTTTCAGTTTGTGCCCATAACCTCTGGTCCTGTTCTTGAGCATCACTGAGAAAAGCCTCTTTGCATCCTCCCCTGGCTCTATCCTCTTTGAACCCTCCCTCTGGGTATTGCATGTGTTGAAAAAATCACTCCTGAGTCTTCACTGATCTAAGGCCAAACAGCCTCAGCTCTCTCAGCTTCTCCTTATATGCCCAATGCTCCAAAACTTAATCATTTTAGTGATCCTTCACTAAACTTGCTTCAGGATGCCCATGTTTTATACTGAGGTGGTGAGAGTTGGGTAAACCAACCCACCACAGATGTGGTCCCACCAGTGCTGAGCAGAGGGGAAGAATCACCTTTCTTAATGTCAGTAGTTGTGGAATGGGGTCCCTTAAAAATGACGCAATTTAAAACTTTAAAATTTAAAGTACACAAACAAAGCAGCAAAAGAAATCAATTAGGGAAAAGTAAGTGGCTAAACAGTAAGGAAAGACACAACAATAATTTATAACCCTTGTAAATTAAACAGAAGAAAAAATACCTGGATGGTGGCAGCAGTATTTGCTCTGAGAAATTATGGCAACTGCACTAACTTAAGCCACTTGGATTTGTATGAAGCAGATCTAAGCGCTGGGAATAAATGCTGGCAGTAGCAGAGGGGAAAACAATGTTAGAAAATGCAATATGTCTCTTCCATTTTTAACTTCTAGGAACATGTGTTGCTTCCTTTCTGAATGCTAGCAGATGTCAGCACCCTGCAGACTGGTTCCTCAGTGGAGGAGAAATCAGAGTGGATATACTCTAAACGCAAATTGAGTAATTTACATTTAGACACTCATCCTGGAGTGGAGATTGTCATAAATAACACGCAGGCGATCCCTTCTTTCAAGACACTCAGCCAAACGCCAGTGCCCTGTTCCCAGGGAGCAGCTTCAATCAAAGGTATCGGCCGAAAGCAAACTCTGCGGCCTCTCACACAGCGATGGCCTCATCAGAAAGGTGTATTAAAATGTCAGCAGGAAAGAGATGCCAATCTCTGCCTTTCCTAGCACACAATGACATTTTGAAAGCAGTGCCACCTGGTGACACCTGCCAAACAACACTCCGCTGCTCAGCGGAGCGTACACCGCCTCAGAAATACCTCAAAGGAGGATCTGGAATTGAATGAAACCAAAAGGAAGAAGAATTTTTTTTAAAGTGTTTTTTTTATTTATTCCCTTCTATAATTCCTTGTCAAGTTTCCACATGCAAAAATCTTTTCTCTTTTTCTGAACAGTGGTGAGAGCAGGCGATGGTTTAATCACTGGCATCAGCTCCTGCCTGCTGGCACTGTAATTTATCTCAGCAGAGCGCAGCCCTCCCCTGTGATAAGCTGCCGTGCTACCACAAGTTATGAATCCTCTCACTAACAGTGAGGCTGACCCATAGCCAACAGTACTGGGCTTGGTACAGGGCAGCTTTTGAAGCACAGTGAAGCTGCTGCAGGAGTGACCACACAGCCTTTAAATGCTGCAAACACCCAACATAACCTGGAGCAGCACCTCGCAAGTCCAACACAACAGTTTTGTTATGCTGGCCACCATGAGAGTCAGCTTGCTGCATCAGGAATGGGCCCCAGACAAATCTGTACATTGGGGTTTATTTAGAGAAGGTGAGTCAGCTTTCTTCTGTTTTTTTGGGTTTTTTTTCAGTTTCAGCTCCACATCAAACTATAAACTGTAAGTATAAGGGAGCCAAGAACCCGCAGGCTGAGAGGCAAGCCAAAGCAATACCTTCTCCATAAGCATCTCAAAATATGGCAGGGCTATTACACAAAGCAAAAACCTATTGCTTTAAACTGTCATATCCTTCAGCTGCTGTAATCATAGTCTTTTATCTGTCCTCCAGATCTATTTTTACCTGCCTATTCCCAAGTACTAAAATTCAGCCAGCTAAGAGAAATCTGTTGCTGCTGAAGGTCTGTGCAACTCTAATTCCCCTTAGGTCTTGCTATGCATGCCATCCTCTGTGTCCACTGAATGATTGACATTAATTACTTCAATCACAGCATGTACACTAGCTCCGTGGAAAAGGAAAAGGATTAAAGCAGGAGCTGGTGGAGGAATTTTTCTGTGGGAGGATGCAACACCTCCAGACTCAATAGCAGCTTCTGCTGGTGCAGTGTGTGCTGCTAAAACCAGTGCCCATGCTATGACCTACCTGGACACTTTTATGCATCCAAACCACCACAGTGTCCAAAGAATGGACATGTCATGCCGTCCAAGTAGGAATGAAAAGAAAAGAAGATTGCTAAATGCTTCTTGATGAAGGGTTATTTTTCTTCCTCTTCTCACTTGCAAATCGAAATACTTGGTCATAAAAAGATTAGGAGCAGCCTCTGAAACACAGAACATGCAGTACACATGCAAATAATAAAAACATCAGAAAAGGAAAATCACTCATCAAATTTTCCTCAGATTTCTGGGTGTTTTTGGAGAAACAAATGTTCACTGAATTGGATATGGGAGGTGGTTTGATATTTTAATCATCTAGTTGCTGAAGATGAGGGCAAGCCAAGAGAAGCCAGAGCACCATCATGAGAGGTTCAAAGCTCTGTATCTATTTTCTTGTTTCTCTTTAAAATGGGGATTTTTCTTCCTATTTAAAGACCCATTAAAACAAAGAGAGAGCTACTGTCAATTCATGTTCTGGATCTAAATATTTTAAAAGGCAAGCAATAGCACTGCAAATATCTGGATGCATATATTCCACCATGAGTCATTATATTTTAATATTTTGGTGTCTGGCAAATAACCAAGTGCATCACTATCCACCCAGTGAGATAATTAAGTTTAAAAGTCATAACAAATGCAAAATAACACATAATGGAACAATCTAAAAGCTATGCATTCACATTTTCCTTGAAATATTTTCTGATTGCCCTCTTGCAAATTGTCAGCTACCCAGCGATAGTAAAATTGTTTGAATAATTTTAAGAGAAAAATCAAACACATTAACTTTTAATAATATTTTATGAGACTCATAATTCTTTGGGATGTAATAACCTCTTATCCTACTGCGATTAGTCACTGGGATCCATCATACTGGTCCCCTGGTTACTCAAGACAATCTAAATTTTGAGTAATACTGGAAAAGGTAATAGAGATCCAAAATTAATATGATCCTTTGTGCTTGTAATGTTGTCCCTAATGGAAGCAGCTTTTTTTATAAGAATTAAAATTTATCAAGGAGCAAATTGTGACGATCCAGAAGATGGCATAATTTGTAGGAGATAACACTGTGATGGGGCTCTGGTACAAGTATTTAATTATTATCTTGAATAACCTCTGTCCTAATGACAGGTGTTTGAAACGACACTAGACACTGAAACTCCCTACTGTCAAGGCCAGCAGCGAGAGGCAGGAAGACAGTAAATCCCTCAACTTGATGGAATGCAGGGAAATCTCACATTACTGTTAGCCAGCCCACAGCTCACCAAGCCCACCATCCCAGACTGTGGGTGGTAGACCCTGCCTCACAGAAAACCACCATATTCCTCTTGTATTCTTGTCATCTGAACTGTTAGCAGCCGTGCTTATCAATCTAATGCCTTGGCTAATTTCACCCCAAAATAATGTTTGTTTACATGAATCTATTCTCCATGGTGAAACAGCTCACGCTTGAGTGTTTCAAACGTTACCCTATTAATGGGAGACAGGATGGCAAGAGTAGATGTCCTATTGAAAATTAGCACACTCTCCAATTGCCTGTGTTAGTCCTGCCTGTCGGTAAGTGGTGATTAACACCCCGCTGGCTGCAGCTGTACTTCTCAATATAGCTTCTCTGAGTAGGAGGATGCACAGAGAGTACCTCATTACTATGTCTTTAAAGCTGTAAAGCAAGGAATAATGCAAAATAAATCCTTTAAACTAAAGGTCATAGACTAGAATATGTTGGCACGAACACCTGCTCGCAATTCTTAAAGAAAAAATACCACAAAGACAAGTGATTTATCTACTTTTATTTTGTTCCCTTTCATTGCAGGTATGCAGAGGCCACAACTGGATGTTAATAATTTTCAACCACAGCAGTATGTTTTTATATAATGCCAGAAGAGCAGCTTAGGAGCTTAGCTGACAGGCTGCCTTGCTGGCTGAGACAGTAGAGCTGGCATTAGCTATTTCTTCTGCTTGCCCCAAGCTTTTTGTTCACTGCAGACTACAGGAGAACAGACCAGTCATCCTGTTCCCTCCACGCTCCCAACACTGAAAACTTTCTTCCAGTTCAAGCCCACTTTGTGTTCACATTCAATCTGTTAACTGATAGGTAAAACTGGCTGTTTTGCTAAGCTACAAATTCCAATAACCACAGACATATGTGAGAGAAAGTTATTGCTGACAGTGTAGAGAAATCTGCAGGGCCACTTCCTCAATTGATTTTGGTCTCCTTGTGGATAATGTTCTGACCAGGGAGGATGTTGGTGGCCACCCCTTATCTTTTGCTGTCAAACAAACTCAGAGGCTGTGCAGTCACACAGACAAGGGCAGGTGACACTGCTGTGTGTGACATCTAACAGTGCTTTGGTGTGGTCCCATCAATTCCCCTTCCAGGTGGAGATAAACCCTTTGCCAGACACACCCTGGGCTCTGAAGGGTGCTGCAGAGGTCCCAGCCCCAGCACATGGAGGGGGTATTTCCAGGCTGAGAGCAGGCACCCAGTCCTTTTCCAGGAGGACCCAGCACTCCTTGGAAAATCTAGTCCCACATATAAGCAAAAAATGTATCTAAAAATAAAACCACAAATGAGTTAGGAAGAGTCTTCTTGCCCTATTACCTGCTGTAGGCATGCTGAAACGGATGCAGCTTCCACCATCACTCCATCTGTCCCAGAGGTGAAAGTCAGTCTTGGGCAGACGTTGACAAAAAAAAAAAAGAAAAAAGAAAAAAGAAAATACAACTCTTGCTGGTGAAAGAGGTACAGGCTGATTCAGAAGAACTTGAATGGGAAATGTTTTTATGCAACTGAGCCATTGCAATGCAAAGCAATGTGATCCCATCTCCCACTGCTTCAGGAAGATGAGCACAGCACCCCTTCAGATCACAAATGCATTGTCAGGCAATAATTTTCTCTCATATATATCTGCAGTTGCTAATTTTGTAGCTTAGCAATATGGACTTTTCTACCTGTCATTTTATGGATTGAAACTGAGTACAAACAGACAATTGTCCCCAGAAAACACCACCTCTCACTTCTCAAAATTATCATTCCAGGCACAGGGCTCACCCATGTCCGGAGTGGCTAAGCTGACAGAAGATAACCCTCTCAAAACTAGGAAAACATTCACTTTGTGTTTCAGTGACTGAAAGAAACAGTATGATGGAGACCGAGCAAGAGCTCTGAGAGCTCTGCAGAGCTGTGAGATGATCTCTGAAGTCCTGGCTGCAGCATTGCACTATTTAAAAGTTGAGGACAGATTTTCTTTGGTTCCCCATTGTCTTGCTGCTCAACCAAAAAGCTAGTGATGATACTAGTCCTGACAGCCTCTGTGATCAAACCAACATCTACTCTCCACTCCAAAACACCTTACAGTATTATTATGATTTCAGAAACTATAATGTTTCTATAAAATTCACAAAGCATTGCTGAACATAGAACCTGTGCCTTCTGTTTGTTTCTGAGCTGGCTTGTTCAGAAAGCAGGCACAGGGAGTCCTGCTGGGACTAGGGATTATCCTTTGTAAGATCTTGGTTTGAATATTTCCACTGAGATGAAAGCTCTCTTTTCCTCAGCAAAGGAAAAAACATCCTGCTGGACCCTGAAAGACCAGCTTCTTCCATCTCTCAAAGTTCCACTGGTACTGCAAGAAGAACAGCCAGCAAAAGCCAAATTCAAGTAAGACTCTGGTACGGGCTGAAAGAAAATAGGCAGTGCTTTCAAGAATTCACAGTTCTTGTGGAATTTGGAAGCTGCCCGTGGGACACCACCCCTTAATTCAGTAGATTTACTAGCAGATCCTGGAACCCTGAAGACCTGCAGAAGCCAAGGGAGAAGGGCAGACAACTCTACTGCCCACCCAGCATCTTGGTGCTGTTCCCTGTGTGTGTGCTGCCTCTAGAGAAGGAGCTCTGCCCTCCTCTCATGCGAAACCTGGAAAAGACAAGGTGAAAAAGGTCAAGGACATGGTGGAACCAAGCACTTAGGCATATAGCTGTCCTGACAACCCACTGGGTGTGTGGCATAATTCAGCTTTCTGAACTGACATTTAATATTTGCATTTCCCTCTAATACACATGGGATTTCCTGACAAGTCACCTTGCACTACATATTCACCACTGCGCATCAGGATAATTAAATTGTCACCTAATGGGGGGAAATCACAAGTACAGGGAAGCTTGATGTAAGAGCTAAGCCTGGACTATTGAACACTTTATTTATCTTTTTATTTCTCTTAAAAGAGATAAGAATAGTCATGAAACATGTGCCAAACTGCAAAAATTTAGCACAGCTTTCCCTCAACATGTTATTTACAGAAAGAAGCACAGAAAATAAGCCGTAATTAGAAGAACTAATCACATCTGCAGAATTATAAGAAATAGAATATTCCTTCTTTTGAATACTTGGGAGACACTCAGTCTGCTTATGCCAGAAGGTTTTAGGTTAGAGTGATGATGCAAATATGCCAAACTTGCCCACCTTTAGAGATGTAGTACAACTAAGATTAAGAAACATGTCACCAAGAAAAGCTTATGCATCAGAGTCTGCAGATTTGCAACTCAAACTGTCAAGGAATTCTTGGGAAAAAAGTTCTCGTGGAAGAAAAAAGTGGGATAAGTTCAGAAGAGAGAGTCTTGATTGCAGCAGTCCATATTTTAACCCAGGAAGTATGTGGAAGGTGACACCCCCTGCTTCCCAGCATTGTTTTAAATCTGGAGACACCACAGGATCTCTGGGTTGTTTCCAGACAACTGAGTTTACCTTCACCAAAGACCTCTGTCCCCTGGAATGCTGAAATCTAAAGAAAGATCTAAAATATCTACGGTTTTGAAAGTGTTTTGGCTGAAATGGTGAGCAGAGAAAGCCCTCAAGCAGCAGTAAGCTATTTCCCTCTGAAAAAGCTGCACAGTGAGATGGCAGAACCAAATCTGAGCCTCAGTCACTCAGCATTAAGGTAATCCTGCAGAATAACTGGGGACATACACTTTTTATACATATTAGGATAATTGTACAGTCTTTGATCCCATGAAGAATTATTATTCTTCCTTATTGCATGGAAGACATTGTTTGCCATAAGCCACCAAAAGTCATCATGAAGATTGCTCCTGGCCTGAAGATGAGACAAAGAAGTTAAATCACACCTGAACCATGGCATAATTGTGGCTTTTCTCAATGAGAAAAATGTTTAATTAATAATATTTTTTTAAATTTTCGAAGTTTATGTGTGTAGGGTTTTTTTAAGGTCTGTGATCAGATTTTTAAATTAAAAAAGGGAAAAGAGTACAATTATTTGAGCGCTTCCATAATTTCACCTAGAGCCCAAAATAATTAATGCAATAAGTTGCTTGGGAGTATCAATACAGAGTGTCAAAACCAGTTTAACCTTTTTAAAATCTTCCTGATATTTTCACAGTCATTAACTATAACACAACAGTACGCTTCTGGGAGCTCCACACCTAATTACCTTTCATGGGTAAGAAAAGTTTTATTAAAACAGTCATACTAAATGCATTCTCTTGTGAAAGAGTATATCTCAAAGCTATATTAATGCAAAATATGCACAAATAAATGCATCTGTGTGATTTGTGGTAGCTTTTTGATGCATTAGAATGAAGAGAACATAATCTATGAAAAAAATCTGACACTGTTCTTAAAAAGAGGCGCTTCCAGAATGCATGCATAGTTTAGTATTCTCCATATGTACAGCACTCAAAGACTTTCAGAAACAACCTCATTCTATGTCATGGCAAGAAACAATACAAAACATACTGGTAATCGAATGGCTGGCATGAATTTTTACTGCATATAAAGAAGCATTAAATTTCATCATGCAAGTTACCCAGCTGCCTTAACAAGAAAAAGTGCAAATGATCACATTTTCTTAATTCTGCAGTATGGATTTTTTATGAAGCCATTCTGCGCAGTATTTATTTATTCATGCCATGTGAAACACAAAACTTCCCAAACAGAAGGAAAGCACCATTCAGAAATAATTATGGTTCACAAAGTTTAAAATGTTCTTTAATCAGATTTTATATATAAACATACAGCATTTAGAATAGATGCTTATAATCTGTCTGAAAAGTTTTGTGCCTGGGACTGAACACCATTCCTGCCAGGGACTGCCTTCAGGAACACACCTGCTACCTTCTTGCTGTGACAGAGAGAGTCAGCCTAATCAATCCAGGAGATCGATACAGCTGTAATCCTAATGTTTGTTTTGAAGCACACCCTGCTATTTGAGAACAAATACAAACAGAAAACATAACTTTCAAGCAATTCATTGTACAGAAGGGGCAAGCCACTCTCTTACTACTCCCTAACTGAACTTCAGAAGCTTCACTCTGTCACAAGAGCACATTCATAAGCCCTACCAGAGATGTAAGAAAACAAAGAGAAGCTGTGTACAAGTTCAGCACTGGCTGCTGCGCCAGTGCAGCACGCAGGTTTTTGGGGAAAAGCCTGGAGGGAGAGGGAAGCACTCAGTAGCAGCTTGGTGCCGTCTAATTTATCACTGCACAGCCACAGGCTACAACATATGGTGCTCTCAGTGAAGCACCCGAAGGCAGCTTGGTAGGGCTCTATGAAGATCAATGATACACCAAAGAATACCATTAAAAGACACATTCATCTTTCCCCAATCAATAACAGCCTTAAAATGATCTCCATGACACTCTATTCTTACAAGCTTTGCTGCTGGGCTTCTTCAGCTCACTTGTCATCCTCTGGCTCAAGTCTTATTACTGCCAACTACTCCACATGCTCCCCTTAGTGGAGGAATTTGGCTTCCCCTGAAACTTATCAGACAGAATGAGGAAATATAAAAGTGACATCAAGTTCAATGAAGATACTGAAATACATTCAGTCTCTTCAATAGCCTCTGATACAAATAGTGTATGTGGCAAACGATTTTTGTGTGTCTTTTATCAGATCAAAAAGTCTACTCTTATACACCCTTCATAGATCTTAGCAAGCCATTGCCAAGGGGATTCAGAATTAATGAAAAGAATCTCAGATCTGAATAAAAAGCAATTAAAAAGAAAGACACAGCTGACTAAAATGCAAAGCATAATTTATCTTTCCAAGCAAGTAAAGCATTGTGTGAATTTGTGTTCTCTACATCAACAGGAATTCTTTCCCTCCTGGGATGGGGTTTATCCTCTGCATGGAAAACCAAGGGTCAGCCCCTGATTCAAGGATGTACTGAAGCAGTGTCTTGAGGATGCTGGAGTCCCATAAGATCAGGCTGGCTGGTGTCCTAACTCCTGCACAAATGGGAGCTGCTAGTGGCCTGTGTCCTTGCAGCTCAGCTGCCCTTAGGGTACCTCCTAGTGAGCACCCTGCAACCTCCTGGACCACGACAGGACAGGTCTTTGTGGTCAGGGGAGCACAGAGAAGGGCAGTACTTTCCTCACTTTTTGGAAGAGTAGATAGTCAGTTTTCTTTTCCAAGCAAAGGTGTCACTGAATCAGAGGATGCCTGTGGGTACTCAACCCTCCCATCAGGAAATGGTCCTTCTTTCTAGGCAATTCAGTATTCACTCCCTAAAAAAACAAATACTGTGGTTTTGCTTTGGCTGAGAGAAAACAGATGCTGGTGTTTGCTAGGAGCAAGGAACTAACACGTGAGCTAGCACATCCTAGAGAAATCCCTTTTATTTTTGTTGATCAGGATACTAAGTCAAGCTATCTTAAGCATTAATGTGAGAGTGACATTGCTCGTCTGCCTTATAATGAGCTTGGTCAGGGTGGTTAAGCAGGGTTTACCCTCACAATCTTGAGGGCAGTAACTCAGAAGCTATTTAGGTAAGGTCTCCCACAGTCAATGTCCAGCAGTAACTCTGAGAAACTTCCCTCACCTATGACACACACTTGTCCCTAAATTCACCACATCAGATTTACTGCTCTTTAGCACCATGTGGAGCACGCATAGGAAGTCCTTTGCTTTCCTACCTAGCTGGAGTTTAGTTCTGCCTCATTAAAGACATCACTTTAGCTGTACAAATGAGATTTCATTAGGTTCTTGACAGATCTTCATTTGGTAGAGGTCACAGTCATGACACTATATGACTGTTTTTCCTGGACCTAAAACATAGTTCTGCCCAGCTATAAAGTTCAGATTTGAACCTGCTGTGCTGGGAAATCCAAAACACAGGCATATATTTGAATTCAGAATTGCACTAGTATGGACTGAGCAGAGAGGCTACGCCCCTAGAGCATCCAGAGTTGGTAACATTGCAACTGAGGCTTTCCCCAAGACGATTCTCCCATCTGATGCTAAAACAACTGTGAAAAGGTTTATATATACTTAAGAAACAATTACAGCTAGTGATGCAAAAATAATTCCCACACCCGAAATATTTCAGAAATTAGGAGAAAATACAACTCTATTTTGATTATAATTAGGTTTCCTGTGGTTAGTTAAATGTTTTCTCATTTACCCTTTCATTTTGCAGGGTAATCAGTCACCTGTTTTTTTATGAACTGTGCTCCATGGTGTACATGCAAAACTGGCTGGAGACAGTCTCAGGACCAGCTTCAGCAAATGCAACGCCCCAGGCAGGAAATAGGCATGGGGCACATACACATTAGAAAAAAAATAATAATAGTAATTAAGGAACAAAGCTTAGCTCCACTTTATTGCTTAAAACTAATGTAGTTATTACGCTGAGCAACAGGACTTTTAATTTCTAATTACTGTATTTATTTTCCTAAACAGATTTCAAAGTTGTTGCAAAAACCTGGATAATTGTTTCACATGAGCAATTAAATATTAAGACTAACTTAACAATATTCATCAGAGAGTTATGTTAAATTATGCAGTTATTTAGGAAAACAAAAAAAGAACAAATAGTTTGCATTTCTAGCCTTTGGGAAAAGAATAATTTTTTGGAGTTTCTTATTAAAAGTAGGAGAATTTTTCCTGTCTTGTAAAATTCAGACTTGAGCTAGTTTAGAGAGCTGCTTGTGAGGGTAAACCGAATCTGTATCTGTGGTGGACATGAAAACTCTAAAGAATGTTCATACACCACTTCAAACAAACTGGTTTTGAGCATAAGACTCCTCGTTGAGATTTCATTTTCCTTTAAAGGGAAAGGAAATTTGGGTGAAGTTGAAACAGGGCATAAGAAAAAAATTAATTTCTCCAAATATTTCTATATTTGGTTCCATCCCACTGCAACTTCTCTGTTTTGCAGGATGAATCAATAAAAGACATCTCCACTTTTAAAGGAACACAGAATTAGAGTAGTTTTAGCAAGTAGCCCATTTACTACAAGGAGGTAAATTAAGATGGGTCTTTCTGATTAGATGCTTTGCATTGGCTCCCACTGAAGCTCACCAACAAGTCACTAGTGCTGCTCTAATTCCATGACCACTGTCTGCATTTCCATTTAAACAGTGTATTTCATCTGTATTGAAAAAAAAAATATAATATATGCTTTGGGTTTTGCTGTGAGTGTTTTTTTTCTACTGGAAGTTGCACAGAGAAGGTAGGGGAGCATCTACCCCCAAATGCTGCTATGCTTCCATTTTGCAGTTCAGTTCTAAGTATTTCTTCCTGTGTTGTTCTTAACTTCAAGCATCCGAATAACACTTTAACTAGAAGTGTTTCCTAGATCAGGACGTTGATCTTCCATTGTGGTTTATCACTTTGAGACTGGAAACAAATGAAACCTTTTTTTTAGCCTTAAACTGTTAGTTGGCATGAGAGTAGCTTCATAAAATCATGCCAGCTATCCTCTAGATAGTTCTATGTATTTGTGCATCCACATGTGTTCATTTCAATGTATTATCAGTATTAAGCAGCTGTTCCCTTTACTGAGTACAGGGAATACAAGCAATACTCTAAATGTTGATGTTGTCACATCTAATTGCCCAGAATAAACCTGACAATATTCCAGGGAAAAGCACTGCAGGTATCACTACATATGCTCACTGAGGGATGTCTAATGAAGAGTCAACACAGAGCATGGAACGCCAGAAAACACCAGTGTTCCCACCTAGGTTTTAAACAACATGGACTTTATCAAAACTAGTGATGGCAAAATTTTGACTTTTTAAATATTCCTCTCTCTTGGCTCCATATGAAGTTGTGTCTCCATGTAAGCACAAGTGAGCAGCTTGCCTGGTGCTTGCAATGATTTTTCATGAGGAAAAAAAAAGAAAAAAATTTAAGCGCTGCAATATCTTCCAGAAAGGGAAAATTTTATTGGGAGGCTTACGTGACAAAGCCACTCATACCCTAGAAATCCAGACATGTTTTACAACTAACAGTTTTGTAAAAAAAAGAGGCAATTTCAGAGTCAGAAACCCATGAGCACAAACATTCACAGACAATTTATAATTCCGTACCATAAATAGCTGGTCCATAATTCATTGACAAAGAGTTAATGAGAATATTTGTAACTAATACCCATAAGAAAGATAAGGGATGGTGTAATGTGGTTTATACTTTCCTACAATACTTTTCAAGGACAGCAGGGAAAGGCTCCTGACAGCAAAAAGCAACAAGAAATATTGCACTGACCTACCAATTTCCTACAATCCCATCAAAGTAATCCATGTGTAGAGACATTAAAGAACAATTTGTCCCAACTGACAATTTCCAAATAACTAGATGCCTTTTAATTGCTGGCATCATTAACCTTAATAGTATAATTGTATAGCTCCAAATAATAAGAATAGTAATATAGTTTCCTCTCACTTCCAAATTGTTCAGCAAAAACATGATGCACAGCATAAATTCTAAGAAGGAATAGAAAAGGGAAAAAAAGGTGTCTAACAGATAAGAGCAGGAACTTTATCAGTTTTATCTGTCAGCTCACAAGCTTTAAGGAATATCTTCACGTAAAGCTCCTTAGACAAGTAATAAATATTAATAATTGCCAACCACCTATAGGTTTTAAGTGACCTTTTCAAACAACATGTCAGCTCTCCCCATTCTGAGGACACGCTGTGGAGCACTGTATAAAACCAGCTCTGTCTTGAATGATTCATTCCAGTGGAAACAGGTTTCAGCAACGCTGCCTGCTACCTCTGCTGAAGACTCCCTGACATACTCTTTCACTGACAAGTTTAACTATGCATACAAAAAAAAAAAAAAAAAATTAAAGAAATAGGGATGTTCTCTCTCCCTGAACAGACCAAAAGGCCTTTCCTACCTAGCCGACCTAGTCTGGAGACTCTCAGGGTTGGATACTGGTCACTGCAATTCAAAAGAGAGGGAAAGACATCTCTAAAAGGCAATTCAGATTTAATGTTCTCAGTGACCTCTGGGGGTAATAGGTGGGTCAGTCTGTACCTGGCTGCATTTGGATCAAAATTACCTACCATACTTTATACAGAGCAGCACATCTGAGGTGAAAGGAATATTCCTTTTGTCAGATAAATCGACAAATAATTGTAAATAGCTTGCATTATAAATAATTGCAAATAATTTTATTATGAATAACGCAACTATTCTACTGTTTTGGCATAGTCATTTTCATGGAGAGGGAAGGGCACAACAGATCATTCTGCATTAGGGAGCATAATGTAGCAAATGTCTAATTCAGAGCATGAACCTCTGGGCAAGAAGCACTGGCCTTCAGGGGGAGGCAGTTGCTCAGTGTTTCATATGCATAAGTGCTGCATTAAACACAAACCCCATGTTATGCAGTTCTCTATGTCAGTGAAAAACACAATTATACAACCTGAACATTAATATTTGAGAGAAAACATCACTAGAAAGCAAGGAGTGAGGAAGAACAGCCTCCTGGACAATGCATGAGGCTTGTCCTCATCTCTGTTTCTATTTTGGCCATTGATACACTCTTCCAGTTGTCCTTTGCCAGCCTTTTCATCATCTTTTGACTCTTTCCTCACACCTAAAACCAGGATAATAATTCTCAGCTTCTTTAGGTAGTGTTTTGAGACCCATTGGTAAAAAGCTAAACACTACAATGAGGTTTCTATAGCAATTATAAGTGTTCTGAAAGGCATGCAAGTATATAAAGGGGATAGTCCTTATATTTTGAATTGTAAAATACTCTTGGCAAAAATAATTATTTAATGAAAGTGTCATATCCTAAACATTAAAAATTCAACAAAGCAGGAGGCTAAAAAAATTTCTGATTCTTGTACCTTCAGTACTCCATTAAGTACACTGATTTTTCAGAGGAGCCACATCCAACAGCAGTGAACATTTGCTTTTGAATCTATATTCTGCATGAGTAGTACTGTTATACTATTATATATATATATACTGCTATACTGTTGCCTGAAAATGTATTTCCAGGGAAGAGTGCAGTGCTTGAAGCCCTCATCAATTCCTATAAAATCCTTATACTGCTGTTTCTGAGTTTGGTCTGACCCAAGCTGGGGTTTCTGTGTCTACCCCCTTCTCCTGCACTGCAGCAGGCAATAGCTAATCTCCACAAACCTTTCTCCCTTAGAGTATAACGTGATCAGTAAAACCTAGATAGGCACTACTCTGCCTCCATACAGGCTATTTTATTTCTTGGCACAAAGTCACTCAGCTTCAAAGTCAGCCACAGCTATACTTAACACTCTAAATAGAAAAGTTATGAAATAGTTGGAGGACAGGTGCATGCACAACTTCTAGTACTTTTTAAATTTAGCACTTCTGTTCAATATTGCATTTGCCTCCTCACTCTATGCTCAGAGTTGATGCTTACATAGGAATATCATATTGTGGGACTGATCTATCAAAAATCAAGAGGATTTGATTTTTGCCATGGCACACACACATATGTACTTTGACTTAAAGATTAAGTAAGACAAAACAAGACTAAAGCTTGATTAACAGATGTTTCCATAAAGGCTCAGCTCAAGCAAAGCTATCTCCAGTGCACTATGAATATTCTTGCTAAAAGGGACATTTATACATTGTGGCTCTCTAGAGCAGCCTTTTTGAGATCTATGTGGCAGGAGTGTTATGCATGATACTCCCAACAGAACAATTGAAAACTTGTATTTTCCATAGACAACAGCAGCAATTTTATCATCAATCATGTCCAAATTTTATCCAATACATTTTCATAACCTGTTATTTAAAATGACTTTGTCTGGAGAGGTTTCTAGGAGAACTCCTGCTTCTAAACAGGCAAAGGAAAAAAGAGCAGTTGTTAATCTTTCATGCTAAGAAAACAAGATTCAGCTAATAAAATGCAATTAGCAAATCAATTCAGTGTAGTGAAATACACCCAAACCTGCTGCCTAGATTGTTTTTTGCATTTTTGTTTATGCCCATGTTTTGTCTTTCTCTTGTATTTTTGAAAAACCCAAATTATTCTCTTTTTAGTTGCACAGCTTAGGTATAATATTAGGACATGGATATAGGGATATAAGTGTTTCTCAACAAAAGACTGTAAAGCTGGGGAAGATTGTGTTTTTGCTTTGCCACTAAAACCTCTTTTGTCTTAATCTTCTCTGTACACACCTTAAGGCTGTGTATGAGAAGAAAATCATCAAAGAGAAACATCCAGATTGTCTCTTATAAAGCGCTGATATCAGGAGAGCACAGGTTTTTTGTACACAGAGGTGATATTTTCATCCATTAATACCTCAACCAAGTATTATTGCTTTTTGTGACCTATAAAATTATGTCTTATTTTTAGGCTGCAGATTAGCAGTCTACATATTGGGAGATACCTGTCTATACTGTACTTGCTATGTGCTGCATAGCAGAAGAGTTGACATTTCTTGGGAACAAGCCACTACACTCACAGAGCTTCATGTTACATTTGATATCCAGGGATGTTCTTCATTAGTTTGTGACAGCTGTTGCCAAGTTTTTTCTTCAGAATGCACTGTAAGAGTGAAAGCACACTGAGATCAAAGGTAAGCTTTATAAAAAAGGCTGCTGTAGAAAAGTTAGAAGAGGAAAAAGTTTGCTACTAAAATCACTTAAGACTGCAGGACCAGATAACTGAATTTCCCTTTAAACAAGCTCATTCCGCCTGAGATGAAGATGAACTAGAAAACTGTCTTCTTGGGACCTCTGTTCTGGAAAAGATTTTTCATTCTGCATGTGATCACACAGAAGGAACTCTGTGGGGATAGTCATGATCAAAAATATCTGCTTTGTGCAAATGAAGGTGATACCATATGTTAAAAGCATATTTCTGACACAATGAACAATGAGCAATTCTGCTGCTGATGCACTTTAAAAAGCTACTAGAGACTATGACTTTAAAAGGGAGGTGACGAACAAGATTAAATATTGAGGGAAAAATATGCACACTTCCTGGAGTTCTCTCTTAATTTGGTAAAAGGCCAGGACCAGTTTCTCTCCAAACCACAGCAACAGATTATTTGAGCCACGTCTTTTGCCTTTGGGTCTTCTGTTTGCTCAATAACACTAGGAAGAGTTGTTCCACATACCTTTTCAGACAGGGCTAAATAATTGTGCCCTTCTGCAAAGCTCATAGGAGGAATCAGAGCCATTCATGAGACCATGGCACTCACATAGTTCTATCGGTGTGCTACTGACTGATACTTCTACAGAGTTTTGCCATTATAACTAGAGTTTTCCAACTTCTTTTATCCTTTGACACATTTACCAGTGTATAGACACACGCATACACTTTTAAACACTTGTGAAGAAATACAGTTTAGATTCTGACACTTAGTGGCTCAAAGTACTCTGCAAGGACAAGGTAGGTTTGTTGAAGGCTTCCTTGCTAAGCCAATCAGTTGGGCACGTTACCCAGCTGGCTGGATTGTTCTTACGTGACATAGAAAGAGAGGAACAATAAAATGAATATGGAAAATGATGATGAAGAAGAGTTAAAGGGGAAAAAAAAGGCTTATTGCTTCAAGTTGTGCCCAAGAAAAAGCTTTTACACCCATTTTTCTGCAATCACAGTATTAAACTGCACAGCTGTGATGTGGCTTGGTGGTCTCATTCTCTGGCATTATCTGGAACTTCAGGGAAGGTGTATCACTTCCCCTCATCCAAGCTAGTGGGCCAGTACATAGCAAACAGCTCATAGTCCCTGAAGGTACTATGATCTTTTTGAAAGAAGTATCAGCCTATTCCTATGGAAATACTGGAATATAATTTCCCAAAAGACATATTAACTACTTACGTCCAGCTTACAGTATTCAGCTAAAAGTTTATTATATTCAGCTCACAAATTCCTTCTCCCCCTCTCAACAAAATATACAGTAATTTCACGAATACAAGCCGCACCATTTTGACTAAGATTTGGCTCCCAAACCGGAAATGCGGCTAATATTCAGGAGCAGCTAATATGTGAATAATTTTCTGACATTTACAACCCCAGAAGTGCCAGGCAGAGTGCTGAATCGAGCAGTTGCAAAGCCGGCATTTCGCGATTGTTACAAATTGCTACTCTGTTGCACCGCGGGTGGAGCCTGGATCCCTGCAGGCAGCACGGGGGGCGGGGAGAGAGGAGGGAGAGCTCTCTCCTTCCCTCCTCTACCACAGCCTGGGGGAGAGATGGGGGGGCCCTGCGCCGCCATTGCCACAGCTCGGGGAGGCGGCGGGGTGCTCCGTCCCTGCCCACCGCGGCAGGAGCAGGCAGGCTCCATCCTGGCCCGCCGCCGCCACGGCAGGAGCGGGGAAACTCCGTCCCCGCTCACCGCCACCACCACGGGCACGGGAAAGCTCCGTCCCCACCCGCCGCTGCTGCAGTAGGAGCGGGGGAAGCTCTGTCCCTGCCTGCCACTGTGGGGCAGCGCCGGGCCGGGGTGACCAAGCCCAGTGGCAGTGGCGGCCGGCCCCGAGTGGCAGCTCTGAGTGGCCCCACCGAGCGATTGCACCGAGCAGCCCCACCGAGCGGCCCCACTGAACGATCGCGCCGAGAGGCCCCGTCTCGCGGCGGTGCCGAGAGGCCGCGCCGAGCGTTTGCACCGAGTGGCGGCGCCGAGCGATCGCACCGAGCAGCCCCGCCGAGCGGCGGCGCCGGGCTTGGCCACCTGGCCCTGTCGGCAGCCCCGAGCGGGCCGAGCCCGCACAGCCTGAGCCAAGCTAGTAAACCCCACCCTCCCGCGGTTTTGTTACTAATTGGCAACTTTGTTGCACGCGGGTCCTCGCTGCGAACAACAGAGCGGCTTATCCTCGGGTGCGGCTTATTTATGGACAAAAATCGAAATGTTTGCCAACACCCAGGGATGCGGCTTATACTCAGTGTGGCTTGTATTCGTGAATTTACTGTACCTACTTGCCCCAAGATGTTTCATAAACAACAAGCTGTTTGCAACAAAACTCAATGTCCCTTCTAACCAAGTCTCAGCACAATAACAGTCAACCCTCGAAATCAGTGAAGACTCATCAAATGCAGTCAGCATGGAGGAATCCCAGCAGTCTTCAACAACACTAGAAGAGGTTTCTTTCTTGTAAGAGGCAGCAGGTCACTAACATGGTAAATTCTAGAACTTTACAAGAATGAATTGCACTGAAAATTATGGCTCAAATAGCAGACTCCTTAAAAAAAATGGTAGTAGGTTTAACAGCATGCATAAAACTTGTATGTCCAACATTCAAAGGATTCCTATAAAAGCATGTGCCAACTCCTGGAGCTCAGATCATTTAGAGAAATAATGTAAGTGAACATCCTCTTTTTAAATTCAGTTTACACATTCACTCCAGTCTTCTGCTTCTATTTCCTGATAGGAAATATATCTAATCCACAAGGAAAGAATTCACTTTTATGGGACAGTGTGATCTTATTTGGTTTAAAAGCTCCTAATCTATAAAAGACATGATAACAGAACACACAATGTGGTTCCTAAAGCACTATTTCCCCAGAAATCCTGGTACTGTCATAAATATATCTTCTTGCTTTTATTCCTTTAGAGATACTTCACTCTTTCAGTAATTCTAACAGAACTAAATTGTTAACATAAATTTTGCCTTCTTTCCACTAATGTTACATATCAAACCTATGGGATAGTAAGCAGTGTCAATGCTGTTAAGAGCTTTGCTCCTCTAATAACTCAGTGTGGATGGCACTTGTGTCCTTTGAAAGTGGCCAAGAAATAGACTATTCAGGAAAGAAATATCTGACACCTCTGTGTATCAGAGTATCAGACACAAACAGTCATTCTGTTTTTATGGCCACTGCCAGCTTGACAGGTAGAGCAGAGGGCCAGCCACCTCCTCTGCACCTTCCCCCACTGTGGGGGTCCACAGGTTCCCCTGGTCCCCAAGCTGCAGGGTGGGGATGGGGCTTGCGTGAGGTACACAGATGAGATAGTGTGCTACTTAGAGAATTTGCACTCGATCCCTCTTTGATGTCTACTGTCCATCTCCACCTGGTATCCTGTTAGATGTGAATCAGGAAATCTCTATGGTTATGGATAATCTTGTCTACTGTCCTTCTGGAGGTATTCTTGCCTCAGGCAGTCCAAGACCTGGCCACCAGCACCAACCCACACCTGAATTCCCCAACAGTACCTTGGATTCTGATCCTTCTGATGGCTCAGTGAAAAAGAACTAAGCTCTACTTTTCCCCCTGCAGCTGAGCACATCAAACAGATTAAAGCCATTGGACTGTCAAGCACTGGAACAGACTGCCCAGGGCAGTGGTTGAGTTGCTAGAAGTATTTAAAGGATGTGTAGCTGCGGTGGGTAGGGACATGGTTCAGCGGTGCTGGCTCTGCCTGTTTCTTCCCTCATCATTCCCTGGCACTGGAAGGACAGAAGAGAACCTATGCTCCTGATCTCCTACACAGCTGTCCCAACACCCCGAGGTCTCACTTGATTGCCCTTGGGATTCCTGTTGCAATTTCATTGCTGCAAACCTGAAAAATCAGTAATGGATGATGACCTGAAGGTTGTATCAGGGTGAAAAGGTTTCTCTTCACATCTTCAACCCAAGCCCCAAAGGAGGCAGCAGATTTCCTAAGAAATGGGTCCAGGCTGCACATCTGGCTTTCTGTTCCTTCAGGGGATAGTCTCCCATGACAATGACCTGTCTTTTCTGCTTTTTAAAAGCAGTTTTGATGCATGTGACAACTTCAGTGGTCATGCTGGATGAACCACTGCCCTCATCATTTAGTGTCACTTGCACAACCTTGTCCCTATGATTCTGGGGTGATGTGGGGGAGTCACAAGGGAGATGTTCCTGCTGCACTGGGCAGGAATTTGTCACCACTGCCCCCAAGATCAGCAGAGAGAGGATAAGGACTCCTCCACATCATGTATTCTGTCTGCCTGTTGGGCCTGTCTCAGGAAAGTTAAGGTGCAATCCAGTAGTCCATTTCTCTCTTGCGTTCCTTGACCATCCTCAACCCCAGGGGCTTCTTCTACAAACATGGGAGGGGCTTGGCCACCACTGCTCTGGCCCTAGCTAGGTCTTGTCAGCTGCTGTCACATGAGCCACAGGCTTCTGGTAGATCTCAGCTTCCACAGAGGTCTTCCCTTCCACAGAGGTTCAGGAGCCCACTAGAGAGCACTTTGCTGTGGATTGTGCCATAACTGGAACCACTCACTTCAGCAGTGCTGGATTAATGTTTGGACTTGTTGATTGATCTTAAAGGGTTTTTCCAACCTAAATGGTTCTATGATTCTAAGTGCAGCTGTGCTATTTTATGCCTATTTCACCAGTGTACTTGGCACCGAATTACACCTTGGCAGAAGCACCTGGATGTCACTTACTTTCATTTGGAAAGCAAAGCCAACAGAAGAATTAAGAACAACCTCAGTGTATCCTTTTTAATCTGACTAGAGGTCACATGGCTTCTACGTTTATTTTTCCTAATTTTTAGGCAAAGTAGTGTGTAATGTCTGAAACCTGCATGAGAGTTCTTATCTACTTGGTTGAAAATCTGAAAACAAAAAAGTTGTTACTATATGGAACAGGTAATTTTTTATTGAACTCTTTATAGGAAGGAAAATAATTCTTAATGCCTCTCCAAAATATTAAGATAGTTTTCCACCTTTCTATCAAAGGCAAAAATCTTTAACTCTTGCATCAATGTGCTCAAACCTATGCACACTTGAGTTTACTCCTACAACTATCCAGTGTCCCAAGAGGTTTGCTTCTTCATAGGAGATACACTCCTTACAATAGGTATAGTTTCCTAAGACTTTATTTACTTCTGAGTTCCAAACAATATTTTCATTAGAAGTTCAGACACTTGTTTTCATTGATTGTGCTACAACTACAGATTCATGCTGCTTTCTGTGAATTCCTCTATTCCAAAACAAACAGTAGGAATTAAGACCCTACTGTGGATGGGGCAGAGGGGGACTGGAGTATGTTCCTCCAAAACAGTTTTATTGCCTGGAAGAGGTCACAAGGAGAAATGGCTTTTCCTCCAGCTCACGGGTTCAAATACCACCACCAAAGTGGTGCAAACGCAGAGCTTAAAATTCTCATTTAGTTCCCTACATGAAGTCTCCTTATCCTTGACTTGAGAAGAGCAAGATGAATTTCACTGATGGAGAATTTCAGGACAGTGCTTGATACATACTGACTTTATAATTAAAAATATACAACTGAAGGAAAGATGGTCATAAAATGTTGCCTAGGGTTACATCTAATACATGATGTTGTTTTAGTTTCCTCCTTACATTATATTTTTATCATCAACCCAGGGAGTTCATTAAATCTGTAAAGCTGTTGGAGGTTATCTGACAGCAGATTGTATTACTAGAGAGAACTATTGATCCAGGGTACTCAGTCTCATTACAGCACACTTCCATAAAACTGGCAAGAGGCAGCAATCTGTTGCTTCTGCACTGACTACAGTTATTTCTCATGGATGGAATAATGAAATGCTTTCTGATGTATAAGCATGACAGATTTTATCTGGAATGAGTAAAACAAGTGAAAGTCAGTCATAAAATATAGCATGGCTGGAATCAAAGGAAGTAAACTCCTCTGCTCTTCCATCAGATTGACAAATAACTAACATATTGTGCAGCTCCTTGTATATGACATTAAATCTCAATCAGTTGTTTTCCTACTGTGAAATTAAAATGGAATTATTTATCTGGAATATCAAAAAGGGTAGTGCATCATGAACTCTACTCTTGTTTTGATGCACTATCTTTCCCAATAAAGTCTAAAAAATGCCAGATGAACTCCCTTACCACTGAAAATGCAAGATGTGAAACCTTCAGCAGCACAGGAAATCACCACTTGAATTTTTAAAACAATTATTAAACAGGGTTTACATCATAACATAACGCCTGTAACTGGGATTCATTAGCTTGAAATTTGTGAGGAGCTCAACTTAAGCAAATCTGCATCCCAAAGGATTCAGAGGAGCCCTTTCAGCAGGTTTTACATATTGAAATACCAAATTATATATACCAGTTTATGTTACTATTTTGACAGCTGGCAGTACTATATTCCACTAAAGCAGTGATATGGTAATTTCAGTACTCTCTATTTAATCAAATTTCAATACTTGGGGCTGAGGTTTTTCAAAGACTAATACATACACTTTTTTTTTTTTTCTTCCAGGAAAGTCAGTGTTAGAAAAATTAAAAAACAAAACAAAACAAAAAACAGTCTCTTCTGTGTTACCCAGTTGATATTTAAGAATTTACAATAATTTTATGGAACAACCTGAACATGATTATGCTTTGGAATAGCAAAACACAGCTTAGCTGCTACCCTAGTGCCAGGAACACATCCACACTGAGATGTTATGCAAATGTGGCCATATTATACCACTTCCATAAAACAATTCATACACTGTGATCCATGCAAGACTAGCTACCTTGGGGAGGGAAGGGCAGTGGCAGAAAAAGGTCAAGAAAAGCCTGGGAGCATACTCCCATAGAGAATTTAAGATTTAGGGACCTCTCAGCAACGCTCTACTGGCAGGAGAGAGAGTTGGGTGAGAAACTCTCAGCTCTTCATTCTGGCTGCTGCTCTGCTCCCTCACCAAGGGCTACCTCACAAACTGCAAAGATATCTGCTCCCTGCTGTGGATGTAAAGGAGTCTCCTGCATGGGATTTGTGTGAAATAGTTCACATTAAATGTTGTACCTTGGCACCACATCCCACCTTCTCCCTGCCCACCAGCTGGCACACCTCTAAATATTTAAATTAAAAATGTTAAGACATACTATACAACTGGCATAGTACAACTGCAATTATTTCTGTATAATTACAAAATATGCTAGAGTCAGGGTGAATACACATAATAGGCATCGTCACTCCAGAATTATAAAGCACACACGTGAAAGGAGGAAAATAAAACAACATGAAACTGCTTTACTTCTGGCAATCCTTGACCTCCATATGCTTAATTTGACACAACAACATGTTTCTGAAAACAGGTTTTTTCACATGTCTACCTCTTATACTATTACCACGTATATTGTGCTTTCATTACATCCTCTATTCAGTATTGGAGCGCTGCTTAGAAATCAATGAAAAAAATGTAATTTAACCTGGAAAAGGATACCCTATAGATGGACTGTATGAAAGGAGTAAAAATGCAACAGAAAATGCTCCATATGAGCTTGTGGCATCAACAAGCAGAAAGGAACAGTAATTGTGTACGTGGGCTAAGGCTCGAGCTGCAGTCACATCATTTCTTAAGGTTAGAACACAAAACCTTTCCTCTGCTCTCACTGAGGGGAGCCCACAATAGAGACCTTCCAAGCAGAGTTCCTCCATCCAGTTACTTTGCTTTATGAAATGCATAGAGGTAATAATCTGCAACCTTTTCACCTCTATCAGTTTTTTTTTTTACAGTAGATTCACTGAAGAAAAACAGGTAGACAGATAGGGTACAATCCCATAACCTAGAAAAGACTTTCTAAACTGCTGTTGAGAGCTGAACAGAACATAACCAGCAATCAATAACCCAAAAGCAACAATTTGACAAGAAAATCTACCATGAAAAGACAGCTTGTTGAAGTGACTGTGCATATATGATGTACAGCATAGCCGGTTCTATAATTACAGAAGCACAGAAACCTCCTTTAAAAAGGTATCCTTAGATGTTACTAAATAATTTCACAAACAGCTTTGTGATATTCTTGCACAGGGTGGTTTTGGAGCTTAGGTCACTATATCAGAGTCTTATTTCTGAAAGCTTGACCTCAAACTCAGTGGCTGCTTCCCACTGGACTTCAAAATTGGCTGAAGCACAAAAATTTCTATCAAGTCTCCTGCTGGCAATAAAGCAAAAGCATGTTACACAGTAGATTTCTTTCTGCCATCAAAAGTGTCCATTCCTTCCATAAACTCTGGACTGCCACATTAAGTTTTTATTTTCTTCTTTGGAATGTAGTGTCTTTGTTTAATAGAGACCACACAAAAGATAGGAAAGATCCCCTCTCCAACAGTTAATGAATGATACAGTGTCTTTCTTCTCTGAAAACAGCAAGTAAGTTGGACTGAGTGAAGAAGTGTTTCAGACAATGCAGCAAAAATAGAAAATATAGCATTGGGTTGGATAAATGAAGCAGCAATTAGGAGAAAGATAATTTTCCCTCTAAATATCCCATGAATGGGAACAATATCAGAACATCATATAGCATTCTGCATTTTCCTTTTACAAGAATTAAATAAAAGTGGAGAACCCATGTAACACTTCACTGAGAGCAGGAAAAAGTTGTTACGGTGAAGGACTTCAGAAGTTAAAACTGTTTAGTTTTCAAAATAAGACCAAGAAGAGATTTGATTACAGCAAAGCTCTACCTTTTCAGGGAGAAAATGCCAATATTAGAGGCCTATTTAACCTAATGGGGAATGACTTAACAAGAACCAATGACTAGAAGTTGAAGTTAGATAAATTTAAATGAGAATTAATGCCTCTGCTTCTAGCAGAGGTGGTGATTAACCTTTGAAACAAGCTACCAGAGGAAGTGCCAGTTAACTTCATTTATTGAAATTTCAGATGAAGGCTGTATGACTTTCTGGAAAACATCCTTCAGTCAAACAGGTCAGTGGATTCCTCATGCAATGCTTTTCCTTAAGAGTGAAATTTACTCCTTGAATGCCAGCATTACAGCTGTCACATCCACTCACATACACAACAACACCTTCACTTTTGTAAGACTCCAGCTCTTTCCAAACTAAGAAAAGCTTCAGCATGCTCTATAAAGAGACTAAAGCCAAGGCTAAATTGTTCCTTTTCCCTCCTCTTTCCACATTAAAAGTGAGGCAGGGTATAGCTCCCATTTAGCATTTTCTCTTGGAGGGACATTACTGCACTTCCAATATGAAGAGCACATGTTCTTGGTGGATCATGCACTGCTCTTTGATTCCAGCCCCATTCAGCCACACACCTTACTAATGGATAATTAAGCTCTCATTACAACAGTTGGAAAGCTGCTCCATTGCCTAAACTCTTACTGATGTCTCCAAATGGGCACTCTCTCCACCTGGAAGAGGCTGGGAGTGGTTTAGGAGTAACAACAGTGCTCACCACGGTGATGATAAATGTCACATCCTTGTGCAGCCTCACTCCTCCAATCTGCCACAAGACCCAGAGGACAGAGCAGCAATCATATGTTGCGTTTTCAAAAGTGTTTCATTAAATGATGTACAGAGGGTTTCACTCTTGAATTAGCACTGCATCACAGAAAATGACATTGCAATAAATTTATGCATGTTTCTTAACAGGGTGATTAGCTGATGTTCTGTATTAAAAGAAGGTGGCATCTCACTTTAGGTGTGTATTTTATTACACTGTCATTGTAACCTCACTGAGAATAGTCTCCACATTTTGCCAGGTAATGCACAGAGATTGTTGAGTAATACAAACCAGATACATCACTACACTCTTGTCATAGCCAACTTTCCATCTGACCCAACCCGATCATTTTACTTTGTTTACTCATGTTCCAGAGTCCTGAAAAGCTCTTCCCCCTTCTTTCCTCTGTTCTTTTACCATTGAATCATTGAAAGGTTGGGGTTGGAAGGAGCCTTGAAGGTTGTCTAGTTCCAACCTCCCTGGCATGGACAGAGACACCTTCCACTAGACCAGTTTGCTCAGAGCCCCATCCAGCCTGGCCTTCCACACTGCCAGGGATGGGACGCCCACAAATTCTGTGGACAACCTGTTCCAGTGTCTCACCACCCTATTCCACCCCGAAGCCATCCCTTTGTCACTTAGAGAGGCTTGCACTGTGAAAAATTCATGTGAGGGAAAGAAAAATATTAGATGACCCATTGCTATTTATTCTTGCTATGGAGATTTCACCATCAGCCACATCTCTCCTACAAGACACTGTTCATGAAGTTGTGATGATCTGGCTCAAGTGTATTTATTTCAAAGACATCCATTCACTGCTTTTCACAGTGATTTTCTACTGCTGGCTGTGTTGCATTTAGAAAGCACACCCTTCTCATGAGCTATTTCTGACTGCAGTGATATCCCCTGTATTTCAAAGCGGGTTATTTTCATCCCACAAATCATACAAAATATTTTTATTTTACTCACTGCAAAATGTCAACTCCAGTTTTCTATGATTCCCAAAAAGCCTCTAAGTTTCTCTTTGTTTTATGCTCATCTTAGTGCACGATGTTTTCCTCTATTTTGGCTCAGGCTTTTCAGATAAAAGGTGGCAGGGAATTTTGCCAGGGTTAAAAAAACCACTTACCTGATCTGTCACAGGCAGTCTTAAAGACAGATCAGCTAAGTCTGTCTAAGTTGTGCCTCCCACCCAAATATTTAAATAGCAAGTAATTTAATATGCTATAATAAAAACCTGCCTGATCCTGACAGCTCCAAATTTTGCAAAGCAGAATACAGTTGATGGAAAAATAAGGATTAGGCCAAAATGTTCTGTCATTCCAGCATCAAATGACTGCACTACAGTTTTTACATGACCTCCATAACCCAGAAATAGAAATGCAAACTCTAACTTTCCTTGTGACACAGGTGATTCATTGTATCTCCAAAAAGCAAATCATAACGTACCTTCTACCAGGTTTGAGTAAGTTTTCAAGCTGTTGCATCTAGAAACACTTTACATATATTTTGAGGTATTTATGACCACAGCAATATTTCCTGCATGTATAAAAGGGAATATTGCCTGCAGGAATACCAAAATTGAATATTTAAGTGTATTCATTTACAAAGCCTCCTTCAGCTTGGCTAAAACACCAAAACAGTGCTTACCTTGTTGTCAAACTAATTTCTTTCAAATTTTCTGAGTGTAACCAAAGAGTCAGTTCCAAGTGCCCCTCTCTTAAACCACCAGGAAGTCTGATCAGTGGGTAAGCAGCAGCTCACCAAAACAGCTCCTTTCTCAGCCACACATCCAGCCTGAAGCAAACTCAAAAACATATCTCTGTGGGATCTTGCCACCTCCTTTCAAAGCTACAGCTTTAAAGCTTAAGTAGGGTGTTCATTGAACATTCCCTAATAGGAGAACGCTATTCAAAATTTCCAGCAAAAAATTTCAAATTATTTTTGTGAAGCTGCCAGTTTTAAAGAGGCTCCTGAAAAAATGTGAGACTCCCCAGTCTGCTGAATTCTTATATCCAGCTGGTTCATAGTTCCAGTACATGCACAGTCTTTCATGATGCATTATCTTAAATTACCAAAAAAGCTAAGTATCTCACCTACAATCAAAAGATTGCCCGAATGACCATTTCTGCATCTGCAGGAACAGTTCCTACTGATTATGGACAAGTGTCTTGTCTACATATAATGTATAACTTTAAAAGAGCAAAGAGACTTCCTCAAAAAATCTGCTCAGCCCAGCAGGACTGATAGAGAAATGAGTGGGTATTTAGCAGAGTAGGGTAGCAGCTTAATTTCTGTCTTTTCAAATCTTTTACCAAAATTATTAAAAAAAAATTCACCTGAAGGGTGAATGTCACAACCTCAATTCAGAAACAAGAGAACAAACCCAGAAGATGTCAAGGGATCTAACATGCTTGTGTTACATGTTTTTATTCATTAAGTATTTTTCCTAGTCACACTAACAGAAAAAACAGTAAGGACATAAAAACATGCATTTTGTCTGAGTGTAAGCCAGACCAGAAGCCAAGTTCTCAGATTTATAATCCTGCCATCACTGCAATAAACTGATGGCAGAATACACACAAAAAAAAAACCAAACAAAAAACACAAACCCATCGTTTTCATTATACCTCCTCACCTTCAAAATGCACCCTTTGTGATGAGATGCATTAAAAAGGAGAGAATGTTCTTCTCTTTTTTTAAGTACTAAAGCCAGAAAAAAACCCTATCAAGATTTAGAGGAACCACTGATAAATAAATTATAATTTGGCACTACAATTTTTAGGATGCATGGGTTTTTTATTAAAATCAGCCTTTGAGCACCAAAATGAGAAATCACAGGAAATTACACCTGTGTTTCTGCTGCACTGCTATGGCTCTGAAAATAGAGGGGCCCCTGTTGATTTACAGCACTGGCACTGTCAATTCCCCCAACTGACTCCTTACAGGCTTTGCCGCTGGTTTGAAATAGTGCTGAACTTTGGTCAGTGCAGGAGTTAGATTATGGAGGCAATGTCTCCTCATTCTCTTCATTATGCTGATAAAACAGTAGCTAGCACTTAGCATTAGACCAAGCTTCTACTTTAATTACAGGATTTTTACTAAAGCTCGTCTATTGGTGTCACTTCAGGAAATGTGGAGTCTGCATGTGTAATGTAAAAACAACTAATTGATTCTGTACCACTCTGCCTGCATCACTACTTGCAATAGATTATGGCTCCTGGTATTAAAAGCGTGCAGAAGTAGTACAGTGATATTCACTTGCTATGTAAGTAAATATTTAGTATGAAGAAAGGCCTTTTTCTGAATGGTAATGCAAACATTGAATTAATTTCTCTTATTGTTTCAGATAAAAATTTATATTGAATAGACAAAAGTTTGATACTAAGAATATTTAGAAAAATGGCTACCTATAGATGGTGACAGATTACTCAAGTTTAAAAACTGAGTCAAATGCTGAATTTAATCAATATGTGATTGTGATGGCAAAGTCAGATTCATGAACATTATTAGAAGGAGACCTGCTAGGAATAAAAAACCCAATTCCTAACTAGAAACAGGCAGTACCTCACATGAATGCTGATCTTTCCAACTTTATCAGAGATCAGAAAGAAATAAAGCAGCACTGCACTAAGGTCTCTCATGGGCCACTGCATTCCTACAAAGTACTAATGAAGGTCACAGGCTACAGGACATTACAAGGAGTTCAAAAATTAAGTGATTTCTGTTTTCAGGCATCAGCCATTTTCAGGAATTAGTTTTCATCTTCCTCATCAGGCCCCCATGGGGTAATCTTGCTTGCTTTGGACATTTGCAGACATACCAATAGACAAAAGAAGTGGTTACAAACTGTCCTTCAGAGTATAAGTTATGTGACAATTTTGGATGTCTAATGACACCATTTTGGATGCAAGAAATTGTGCCCTGAAAGTATTGCTGTCCATAGACTATAAGAAGAGCCCGCACAAAGAACTAGAACAGATACCTCCAATTACAGAATCACAGAATATTCTGAGTTGGAAGGGACCCACAAGGATCATTGAGTCCAACTCTGACATGAATGGCCCATACAGGGATCAAACCTACACTCTTGCATTATTAGCACCATGCTCTGACCAACTGAGCTGATCTCAGGGTCAGACAAATCCCACCCCCAGTATCAGTGCAACTACCCACACCCAGAAACTTGGATGTACAATCCTCCTACAAAGAGGACCAACACTTTCAATCGTACTATTTCCAACATAACCCAGTTAAGTGGCCTGCCACAGCAAAATACACTTCACGTCCCTGTGACAGAGATCGTGTCTTCCTCCTCCGGTGAGTGGGTGTAAGTGCCTTGCAGCAAACAGGAACTTGAGCTTCTTTACCCTCAGGTTGAACAGAATGATCTCCTCACTGCTTTACAAGCAGTACCACACATCAAACCTAGGGTAGCTCTGTTTGCACTGTCGTGGTTCTAAACTTGCTGATGGGTTTATTCAGTCACCATTCCCCACTCCATGGGGGATCACTATCAACTCAGCCAACACTTCTAGTAAGAAAAAAACAATCTATGCCAGAGAATTACTGGTCTAAGCACAGTTTCTACAAATTACCAGTTCTGTTTTCAAAAGTGACCAGCCATACAGATAATGAATGCCCTGATATCAATAGCAACACTCAGCACCAGACTACAAATAAATGTCTAATTCACTTCTCCTTTTCCTAAGTGTGACCCAAGTCTGCCCAGTTACTATTGCGAGTAAAGCTGCAATTGTCCAAGAAGACTTATTCAAAATTACAGTAATTTCACGATTACAAGCCACGCCATTTTGACTTAGATTTTGCTCTCAAACCGGAAATGCGGCTAATATTCAGGAGCGGCTAATATGTGAATAATTTTCTGACATTTACAACTCCGGAAGTGTCAGCCAGGGTGCCTAGCCAAGCACCTGCCAGTAAGACCCAGATTTCTTGATTGTTACAAATTGGTTACTGTGTTGCGCAGCGGGTGGGGCCAGCTCAGTACCGGCAGCACAGGAGGCAGGGGAGCTCCCTCCTTCAGGCGGGGGAGAGGCAGGGGGCTCTGTGCTGACATCCCCATGGCTGGGGGAGGAGGTGGGGGCTCCGCGCTGCCATCCCTGTGGCCTGTGGGGTAAGCAGGGGGCTCCTGCCCCCGCCTGCCACGGCAGGAGTGGGGGGACTCCTTCCCCTCCCACTGCTGCCGCCATGGGTACCGGTGGGCTCCATCCCTGCCTGCTGCCAGCACCGCAGGTGCCGGTGGGCTCTGTCCCTACCTGCCACCACAGGGCAGCGCTGGGGCGGGCAAGCAAGCCCAGCGGCAGCGGCGGCCGGCCCCATCGGCAGCCCCGAGCAGGCCAAGCCTGCACAGCCCGAGCCAAGCCAGTAAACCCTGTTTATTGTTACTATTTGGCAACTTTGTTGCACACGGGTCCTCGCTGCGAACGACAGAGCGGCTTATAATCAGGTCGGCTTATTTATGGACAAAGAACGAAATGCTTGCCAACACCTGGAGATGAGGCTTATAGTCCGTGCAGCTTGTATTTGTGAAATTACTGTATTTGTTTGCAGAGAGGGACTAATAAGTGTCCATTAAAAACAAAGCAAAGCAAAACAAAAATTGGATATATTCTTGCAGAATTTTTGAGGTAAAGAATAAAGGAAAAATAATTAAAAGGTGAAAGGCAGCACTTCACTTCTCCTTACCCCTGCAGCTTGTCCCATGCTTCAGTGGGCTCAGTAGAGGCTGCTGCATCACCAGCATGCTGGATCATCACTTGAATGGGAGCCAGCCAACCATGGCAAGGATAGACTCATGGGCACTAAGCAGAAGAAAAAGTCAGTTTTGAGGTAATTACATGTTGAATGCCCTTCTTAACCCGCAGCTGTTGGGGGCATTCAGCACATATGGTTAAGGTTGATGAAATTTTTAAAGTCACTGAAATTTATAAGGTTACCTTGGCAGGTCACTCAGCTTGAATTTTTTTCTTGCTAGAGTACAAAACAGCAGAGAGTGAGAGCACACTGTTTACTGATTGTAGAAGGGGAATGCAGTCATGCTGCATCAGGAACTGCTCAAGGACCAGGACTGAACCAAAACTCCTCAGTGCTCTAGGGAAAATGACTGAGGGAGAAGATGGACAGGAATAATTTCCCATTCCTTCCTATAAGCACCTAATCAGTGTCTTGCCTCTGTCCATCTCCTTCCCCAAACCTCAAAAGAGAGGGAAGCATTAATAAAGAAATATGCTACTTCTCTTTCTGGTTGCTGTATGCCTGTGGATGTGGGTACCTCCTGCAGTGAGTAGGGCAACTTCGTATAATGCTCAGACTAATTTTTAGCTCAGTGAGGAATTTTGACAATATTTTTTAAAGGAAAAACTCTCAATAATTTTTTTTTTTCCAAATAAACACATACACAGGAAGGGATTGGCTCACAGAGTCATGGCCACTTGCCATTCCCCTTAGATTTTTGTTACATATTTTATGATCTCAGGAGTGTGCCTTCAAATATAGCTAAAGTAAGTAGCCTTAGAAAGACATTATTACTTAGAATAGACTGAAATCAGTTAGAGTTCTTATTTTTAGTCAGGTCTTTGGACCATTCCCCATCATCACAGAACTGAACCCTTGTCTTTATGAGGAGCCAGGCACTGAAAAGCTGTTAAGACTAAAGTTTTTTGGCTTTAGATACTGGCAGAAGATTTCCCCTCTTTCTTGACAATCCCTCTTCTGCTATTCTCTGTTAATAGAGGGGCCTCAGTCACAGCCTCCAATTAAAGTAGCCATGACCTAGCCCGAAAATGTTCACTCTCAAAAGAGAAAATATATTCTATACATGCTCTTGCTTTTTGAGTCAGTCTTTAAAGTTGTGTCTGGCATGTGTTTACAAGCAGCTCTTAAAACCAGACCTGTACAACATTACAGTAATTTCACAATTATAAGCCACACCATTTTGACTAAAATTTTGGTCCGAACCCAAAGTGCAGCTTATAATCGGGTGTGGTTTATATATGGACAAAGAACAAAAAGTTGCTGTTTTAGTTTGGAGGACAGGTGTCTGCTAAGAAAGGCAGGAGCTTCTCTTTGAAATGGAGAATGTAAACCCCTCCCTCCAAATTATTGTAATTTTGAAATCAAGAGGCTTTCAGGCAAAAATATGGGAATTAGGAATAACAATTCTTTTCTAGGGAAATTAAAATAGAAATACAGTACTACAAAGAAACAAACTCCAAACCCTGACAAAGTCAGAGTACAACCTGACACCCTGTCAGGCAGGGTGTTGGTAGCAGTCCCATTAAATGGTGGTTGCATCCTCCTGCAGTGACAGATGTGATTCAGTTGAAGCAGTGCTCCTGCAGAAGGTGCAGTTTCCCTCTGGAGGTCCAGTGGTGATGTGGAGAAATCCGGTTTTCCTCTGGAGTCCAGTGGAGAAAGGGGCTCCCTTAGTGTCCCCAAACCTCTGTTTTTATCTTGGTAAGAAATGTTGGGCTCTTTCCCCTGGCTGGAGCAACTTCCAATGGGATGAAGTAATTTTATCAGTCACACAGTGGGACTCAATGGGCCATTAGCAGAAAATGACTCGCTGAGCAAGGATGGGTTGTGAAAAGATAAAGAACAATGCCCTGCCTGGTTTCAATGGATGGCCCATTAGTAGAATATCTGCCGTTGAGATAAGGATCACTGCCCCCACCTTTTATCACACCCTGTATTGTAACCCAAGACAGTTGCCAACACCCAGATGTGTGCCTTATAATCAGGTGCAGCTTATAATCGTGAAATTACTGTATATGAGGCAGTAAGACATTAGCTGAACAGTGCAGAAAGTGAGAAGTCATCTGATTTGGAGGATCTGAAACAATCTTCCCCGACACAAGGATGAGGCTGCTTTAAATTTACTACTCCACAGGAAGGCTCCAGTGTTCAGCCTGAACAATACAAGTTCAGAGTTATTACAGAGTACTTCCATGCAAATCACTGCAAAAGTGCATTGGCATTTTCAGAGAACTAATCATGATAAATGTGTTGCAAGCTTCTTTACCATTTTTTAACAAATAGATCTGGGTGACTCCGAAGAGGCAAGCTTTGAGCATTCAAAGTTTGTGTTAAAAGCATTTGTAACAGTAGGACAACCTTATTGAGTCCTTGCTAGCAACATTTCTTCGTGACCTGATACAAGAAGATGTAAATACATCTGCTCTTTGGAAGTCTTGTATTTTTTATCTGGAAATTAGTTGCAAATCCTTGACTGAGTACAGTCATGAAGTAAAAACATGTAAAGAGAACAGCAATCTGTACTTAGGAAATCTGGTAAAAGTACATAGAAATAATCTCTAGAAGCCAGAATTATTGCAGGAGTACAAGGAAAAAAAAAAGCTATGCATATGCATGGCACTGATATTGAGAAATATTTTAGTGAAGACTCAAACATCCATCTTACATGCAGCTGATCCTAGTGAAGAAGAACATGGCATTATAGACACTTAAAACAGCCACACGCTGGCCAGATGGCTGGCAAAATGGATAACTGAAGTATAGTTAAACTGATAGGTACATATACTGTAATCTTGATTACCTATACATTTTGGTATTACCTAGAACTTGAAATAATCAAGTGGTGTTTTAACCATGGCAAGTAAAAAAATTATCCAAGTAATTTTTCCTTTTGGAAAACCAGACTAATTTGCAGTGCTAATCAGTCTTGCAACAGAGGAAGAACCAAAGCCAGTCATAATGGGCAAAGGCAGTCAAGCGTCTCAGCCATCTGAAGGGCAGTAAAAAGATCTTCAACCTTAGAAACAGAGACTGAGTTGCAATTTCTGCACATGGAAAACTTCCAGCTATGATAGAAGTAGGTCATCTCCATGGGACAATGAGCTGAGTCCCCAGTATCAACCAGAAAATGAATGGGAATCACCTTATGTTAATATTTTCTATGTAAAGATTATTACAAGCCAGTCACACTCTACCACGACTATCAAGAAAGCAGGCTAATGTAAGCAATTTAACAAAGGAAGCCAGATGCATAAACTGGATGGTGGAGATTAACAGCCCTGGTGATTCTGCTGTAGGTTGCTTTATGGCTGGTCTATAGTCTGTATTCTTAAGGAAGAAGGCAACACCAAGTCACTGCAGGGCCAGAAGTCACAGCGGTTTCAAGAGATCAGGTAAAGTCCATTCAAAGCCCTTTCTTCCACAACAGCTACAAGAGCTGTGTACTAGATTACTACCCAAGAGTAATGATGGTGCTCACCAGCCAGGTGCCTTAACACCACATCCTAGCATACACTGAGGTCCAAATCAGACTGCACCATACAAATAGACTAGCTGGGGTTACTGGAAATATTTAGAGAGTAGATTACCAGTGAGGTGTTGCTATTACTGCATATAGCAAAGAGTACCTGAAAATTCAGCCAACTACATAGTCAAGCTCAATTCAAGTGAATCAATAGGGTTTTGCTGACTCAAATGCTACAAACAGTTATGAGGAACCTGCTCCAGCCTCTACAGCCAGTGAAAGCCCCATGACTGGGGGAGCTCTTTGACAGGCTTGTGGCTGCAACCACTTCAAAAGGATTTTGGATATACCTTGTTGAGTTTTGCTGCTGGAAGTATCTCTGTTGAAAAAGGCAGAAGACACCTCAGAAGCAAATGGGTCAACAAGATTGGAAGAAGACAGCCAATGGTTCTGTCTGAGATAGATCATGTCAGAAATATCAAAGACAGAATTGATAAAAACTGGAAAGTCAGAATTTCATTCAGACAAACTGGAGCCTAGAGACTAACAGAGCAGGCAAGCTTCATGATTCAAACTTCCATAGCGCCATCATTCTCTGTTGAGATGCTGTGCCCACAGAAAAGTCCAACTACAGTGAGTACTTCTCACAGCAGACCTCTCCTTAAGAGTAGGAATAAGCTAAGACACAGACTCTCATTTAACAACATGAAGAGTCCCAGTTTAGTCCTTACAGCTTTCCATCCTGACTCTGACTACAGCAAGCTCCTGCTGTAGGGTCCAACTACAGACTCTATTTCCTGCTGAACTATGCCTGCAAGCATTGGTTTGCAGACTCTGAACACAGCTTTCACCCAGCTCAGCTATGACTGCAGGCTCCAACTCTATCAGACCCAGGCTTATCTCACAGCAGATCCTTTACTGCAGCAACTCTCTCCCTTGTCACATTCTTCTTTGTGTCTCTCTGGATCATGCCTTCTTCCTTAGCACTCCTCTGCCTTCTCCAGACCTTCCTCCTCTAAGAGCCTCCCTAACTAGCCAACTCATCCCTTTTATCATACATATCTTTATTAGTCACAGCTGGAACCCATTAAAGGCAAGGCTGTTCCTCTTCTTTGGTAATTAGTACAACTATGACTTATCAGGGGTGAGGTCACCTGTTATCTCTTCTTCTACACCTACAAGTACTGACTTCTGCTAAAGAAACAGTTAACACCAAAGCACACACAGTTTAAGTTCTCCTGCTGTCTAAAGGAGCTAATTGCAATCACAGCCTTCTTCCTTTCCCAAAGCACTAGCAACAGGTGATGGAAACATTTGTCATAATTATCCTTTCTGAAGAAGCGCAAACCAAATAAAATCACCACAACACTGGTTGTCTTGAAAAAGTATCAAGATGATCTATTTATATAGAGAGTAAGATGAAGTATTGCCCACACTCACAATATTCACTAATCACACTGGGACACCACCAGCACCTTCTCCTTTGAAGAAGTGGGCAGAAGGAAACCAAAGGAAAGAGGCAGGCTGAAAACCCCTCCCTGCAGTGATCTTATGTAGGGGCACTATATTTGTGTTGTGTATGAGGAGCTGCAGCAGACCCATATGTTGTTACTATTCCTTCAGCCATCCTTTAAGTGTTCAAACTTCACTGCTAGAGTGGGAAGTGTGTGACAGATACACAGTATTTCCAATAGTGATACAAATGAATGACATTCTATTCAAACAGTTTAGACAACTGTAATAAAAATTAAAAGTGCACTAAAAAAGAAAGGGGAATGTGTGTGTCAAATAAACTACCTGTAGGCTTGAAAGATGGAGGGATAATTTAAAGTGTGCTATTAGAGTAGCAGAATTGAAATGAATGTCAGGCAAGTTTGAGGCTAACATGCTCATTACTCCTTTGATCGCAATGCTTCACAGTATTTAGCATATGATGGAAAGCTTTCACTTATTTATGGTAAGAAAAGTAGAGTACAAATTATTAATAGCTCATCTCATTAACTAGGTGTTAAAAAGTAGCAGGAGGAGTGCAATGGCTGTTTAGAAAATTCTCGTTTAGGAAGTTTTAAAGGAATTCCATATACAGCCCAAGCTAATAAAATACCTTTGAAAAATAATACAGCTTAGTGGCACCACTTTAGGGCAATCTCTTAGAAACCTTCCAGTGATGCAAAAGGATCTAAGGCAGCATCCCAGCCAGTGCTCTGCCATTTCAGTGGCTGTCAATAGCATCCCAGATTTTCAGCCCAACACATACAAGTTCTCAAACTTGATTCGCAAGACAAACCACTCAGAGGAAGGATTCTCACATCTGCTTTTGCTGAACCAGAGTTGGAATCTTCAAGGAGCCTGAAAACTAAGAAAAGTAGTAAAGATGTGAGGCTGGCAGAAGGAAGGAGCCAACTGGGAAATAAAAACCACACAAAACACCTCAAAACCAAAGAAAAGGTAGGTATCTCTGTAAGATACATATCCCAGAAGTTGCTTGGGAAGCCTTAACACTAGAGTAAAAACACACATATATTTCCTCTACCACTGCTCAGAGGGGCAAATTCCACAAGTCTAAGTCTCAAGAATCAGGCCAGCACCATCCATCTGTGTGCTATCCTGAAGGGATGATTAAAAAACCTGTTAGGTTAGGAATTGGATGTGAGTTCTGGAGGAGATACCTCAGTCAGTCATTCATTGCACCTCCTCTACTTAAACTATTCCTGATGGATATTTGTCCAGCCAGTTTCTAAAGAGCTCTACAAGCTCCATCTCTTTCTTCATGATTTCTACTGTTGAAAAGTTTTCCTTGTAACCTGCAGCTGGCACAAAATACCAAATCCTTCCCCTGAACAGAGACTAAGCTTGCTGAAAACCTCCACAGGTGCACTTAGATACCTGTGTTTTCTTGTATTTTTAGAAGCACACCTACTGCTAAGCTTGTGTAAACTAAAATGGGCAATAAGTAACCATGACTTATATTTTAAGACTTTCTAAATAACAACTCGGACTGCCAAAGAACCTCAAGTCACACTTTAACTAACTGTACGGAAAAATCACCTTATTCACAAGCAATAAGCAGACACCACTGAGATAAAAAGCACCATCTGCTTAGCAGAACTCCATGACACTACACAAGACTTTATGACAAAAAGTGAAATGCCAGGAGGAAAGCAAACTGATTTTTAAAAGTTCTGTATCTATTACTCAATAGCTCTTCTCCCAGCATGTAATTCTAGTAACACCTGCTCTCCTCAGTGACTAACATCTCCTTCTTTTACTCCTTTTAGTTCTGCCTTGCAAAGAGATTTATGGCAGTGTGTGGCGTCCCACTGCAAAGCAGAAGGGAATATAGATGCCTGTGGTAGAAAAGAAGGACAAAGTCAGAGAGTCACGAAAACTTAAGAAGCTTTATTAGTAAATTATACACTTGGCATGGAAATTGGTGTAAGTTGGTCCCTTCTAGTACAAGCATACAGATGTGGATTTTGAATATGGGGTAGAGTGAAAAAGAAGACAGAAAGATAAGAAAGATAGAAAATGAGAGAAAGGAAGAAATAAAATGAGAGAAGGAAGGGCAGGAGGGAGGGAGGGATGAAGCTGATCTTGTGAAATGTGTGTGAGTTTTAGTATCAGTTTTGGAAGAATTGATGGCTTGGGTCATGATGACTGCAATCTTCAGCAGAACTTGGCAAAAGCATGTAAACTAAAACAGATTTTGTATCAGAGGCTTCAGTTTAGAGTTTAAGAATGCCAAACTGAACCAGCTTTGGTTTGACCAAACATAAAGTTGTAGCAATAAAATTAGGATAATAAATTCAGCTTGTACATATGTTATTCTATATACATTTGGCAATTTCTCTTAGAAGGATGAAAACAAAATTGTGTAAGACACTTTCATAGAAATTAGCAGTCATCCTAGAAAGACAGACTGATTCACACATACCCATAACTGAAAGAGCTATATCAGTACAGAAATCTGTCCTTAGATTACAGTATGTAAGAAGATTTTTTTTTTACTTCACATGAACAATGCTTCATAGTTCTTACAACAAAGAACAGTTCTAGCAGGGAAGATTGAGAAAAAGTTATCCAGTTAAGGCCACTGTTACAAAGTCAAATCCTTTCCCTGTCCAATTCAGGGTAAGAACATAACCTAAATCTTCTCCATCCTCTTCCTTTTCATAGCTGTCATTCTAGGGCTGCTCACCACATCCTTTCTGCTGAAATTGTTTTATTTTATAAGACCAATTGAGAGCTTGTATATGCAGAAAGGAAATCGACCTTTAGGCAAATGAACTATTCATTTAGAGTTTGCAAGGGTCAAATTCCTACACCAAAGAGTTTAATACGCAGAGAAAGAGTCTGGCTAGCATCCCACTGTGTGGAAGACCAGAGGTAGGAAGACCTGACTAATGAATTCATGCACTTATATGATGAGGACATTAGGTCCATGTTATTACACATACCATGGATTGCTTCTCCTGTTTTGATCTAAACAGTTTGTTTTGCTAAGGTATTATTGGAACTGCTATTTTCACTTGAAAACAGTCATTTTTGATGAGCAAACATTTTCTTGTAAATCACTTTCCTCCATATTCTCAGTCTTGTTTTAGATGGATACCTGTCACATTCTGAACAGCCTTTACACCCTCAGACACTTTCCCATCTAAATGCTAACTAGAGGTGATACTGCCTACTTAGGAAAGTCATATGAAGTCATAGCCCACATTACTGTAACAGCAATAAAAGGGCAAGAAAATGAGGAGCCGTGCTATTAAACATGATGAAAATAATAAATGTTGTAGCGTTTGCAAATGGGCTGGGGAGTATTTTGAAGTGCAAGCATTTTTCTTCCCAGTCTAGAACAGAGCTTGGTAATGAGGAGCAAGGTGCCAGAAGCAGACACATTGCACTGAGACACGCTGGAATTGGTGGATCTTTCCAGCCTGCTTACTGCAGATTAGGCAAAGAGAGTAATGAACTCTCTGCAGTGCACTCGGGCTGAAAAAACTGCCACCTACTAGAGGACAAGGCAGATTTCAAGGAGAGACTGGCACTTTACAAGGGAGATACTGGGATTTTGCTATACCCATAACTTTTATAGGAACAGCTGAAAGTGAGTATCAATGTCTTTTATAGTCAGGCAATAAAAAAACAGAACTATGTGAAAAAATCTTCCACCGCACCTGAAAAATGTATCTGAAGCCAGAGGAGGAAAAATCAAACCTTTTAAAAACAGAATGAAAAAATGGCTTTTTTCTTCTTGGGGATTTATATGTCTTTTTAACAAAAAGAGAAGGAATAAACTCTCCCAATTTTCATACTCTCCTTGTTCAGATACATCCTTATGGTTCAGATTCATCCTCCTACAATAAACTCCTTCCTGGTATTCAACATCAGGTTGATCAAGTATTGTTTACATCCCGGTCTTGCTGTGCATTACTCTGAGTTAATCCATTTAGGTGCCAGCTATCTATCTGCTGGCCTCAATCTGCCCCTTCAGCCCTTTCTCAGAGCAGGAGATGGAACCTCTCTACATAAACTCAGGCTAATCCCACATTAATCATGGGAGCTCTGGTAGGAAGAGTGTTTTTTCCTCCCATCTATAAAATGTGGAATGATATGGATTAGAAGTAATGAGTCCCTGAAGGATGGCAGGTGTATCTTCTCTGACAACCTGTTCTCAGGCTTTCCCAGTGGGGACCACACCTTGGGCAGAGTGTCTCCTGCAGAGGCAGTTTGCTCCCTGGCTGAAGGAAAAGAATATGCCAGACACAAAATAAAGGCCAGTCTTGCATGCCAGATAGTCATCCATTTAAATAACACTGGGGGAAAAAAGCCCCAACAAACCAAAAATATTTAGCTGCAACAGTACAAGATTCTGTGCACACAATCCCTAACCTTCATAAAGTCAACAAAGGAGGAGAGGAGCAGTCACTTGCACTGAAAATACCCATCAGCTAGTACTCTCTCTACTGTTTTCTACAGTTGACTTCAACTAATTTACTTAGGAACCATAATCACCCATCTTGTCATGGCAGACATTAATTAACTACAACATTTACAGAATTATAGCAGTCAGTCAAGTATCTCAGTTTTGACAAGCAATGCAGCCAAGGTAAAGCCAACTGATGCAAGCCACTGGATTTCTCTCAGAAGAAAGTCAAAGGCTGTGAAATAAACTTCAGGAAGATCCACAAATGAATACAACCCCCAGCACAAGGAGCAAAGCCTGCATCGCTGACACTGCCCTCAGCTGCAGGAAACTTCATTATTAAAGAAAACCAAGGCACTGTGAGCCTTAATTTCCCTCCAAGAAAAGGAACATGGGAGAGGGAGATTGACACAAGCAACTTAGCATACTATGGGTAATTAGGTCTTAGCATACTCTAAGGTGCTGTAATTCAGATGCTATAACTTTGAAACACTGAAACTTCATCAGAGGAAAAGACAATTCTGTTTGTACCATGCTTTATTTTTAATTTGTTGTCATGCAATGATTAGTTTATTCTAGAGTTAAATTTTTATTATTAGAGTTTCTGGCTTCTCAGTCTTCCAGTCTTCACTCCCTTTTAATATATATATGGTCTCTGTTTTTCTGTTAGCTACATCAGTTTTCAAGAAAATCACATTTTTATTCCATACACTTTGGTTTCTTTCTAACATGACATGGGCTTTTTTGTTTCTTCTTCAACAGATCTGATGAATGGCGGCTTTGTAATTCCTCTCAATAATTGTTCACATTGATGGATCTCCTAAGGCCATTTGTACACCCTGATCATGTTGTTTTTTCAGCTCTGGCTTTGTCATTGTTGTGAACTTGCTTGTTAGGTACAAAACCAAAGCCTTTTTTTTGGATTTCTGTAGGGGTAGGGCTATACAAACTGATAATATGAGGCAATGTGTTCCAAGAGTACAGAGCTTTGAATATGTCACTCTAAAATTTAAGAGCCATCTTTCCTCATGGCATCTTTGGACCCCTTCACCTCAACCCCTGTACTTACTTTAGCTGAAAGAAGCTTCACTTCCTATTAGCTTTGATCCACTTCATAACAAATCAGAATTAATGCAGGCTAATGAAGCCAGAAAAAATCAGAAATGAATTTCCAGCATCCCGACATATAGCCTTTAGGGAACTTACTTGGCGTGGTCTCCAAGTCTGCTACAAGCTGCTAAGACTTCAGCGGACAAAATGTTGTGACCGTAACTAAAAGGAAACAACTGAAAGAACTCGAATACCCTGATGTGATTTAGGTTTAAACAAGGACATAGACATTAGGAAAGGATTTGATTTGTGGTAAACATGAAAAGAAATAAAACCAAGTGTGTGTGTTGCTATTTCACGACCCACTGTGCAAACATTGCTGTAGGCACGGTGGGTTTTATTGCTCATTAGTAAATAATCAAGTTAAAAATAAGATGGTTGGGAAACTGCTGATTGATGAGGAATAAAATAACATGACATAAACATCTGTCTCCCAGTCTAATATGTGTTAGTAGAGGAAGACATTGTTAAGGCACTTGAATGCTCAATGCCCTGATGGGATAGTGATTACATTGGGAACAGTGTAATGCAACTACAGCTGCCATTCCCTTTCCCACATGGGGAACGTTACAGAAATGTGGGTCTGGATTGTTTACTTCCAGAGTGTCTTTAATCCCCTCAGACTTCCACAGGGCACAAACTTTCCTTCCACATAGAAGTCTGCTCCCAAGCAACAAAGCTCTTAGACTCTTGCTTGCAGCACGACTCCTTCCTTTACTGGAAAACACTTTCACCTCAGGCATGTCCAACCCTACTTTGTCAAAAACAAAGATAGATGTGTCCAACAAAGAGCTTTTAAAACTTAAGCATTTAAGAAAACTATCCCATACAGGTATCTCTACTTCATTAAAACACATTCCTGGCAGAGAAAGAGCAGCACACAGACTCTTCCACTGAGGCATCTTCTTCAGTGGTTTCCTCTATTAGGTTTCACACCTACAGAACTAAAATCACTAAAAATTTTACTGATGAACACAATAATTGTTTCAATATCTACTGAACTCTTCTGTCCTCTGAAGAAGACAGAAATACAATTTCTCCTGAGTGCCACCCACACCCTGCTCCTTTTGTCTGCCTTCACACTGAGAAGAAAGGCTGCATTTGCAATGACCATCTCTCTATATTTTTAAACCCATAAAGATCACACACAAATAAAAAATAGACTATTTTCCCAATTAGACATTAAAATAGCAAGCAAGTATCTAGCACTGCCAAACAGCCTGTCCTCAGAGGTCAAACAGTCTTCTGGGTTTTCCACACTTGGATAAATAAATATGAATAAAATTACAAAGCTGAATAAATATATGCCATAAGAGATGCAAATAATTTTCAAGATGTCAGCATTTACCTCAGATTATAATACACTTGATTCAGATTTTAATAGGCTGACTTCAGCCTATTTCAGAGTTATGAGCAAAAAACCACAGATTTTGTGTTGAAAGAATCTACCTGCTTTCCCTGGCTACACCACTAAATATTAAACTCTTTATTTATGCAAAAGATAGAGAAAAAATACCAGTTTTTATAAAAAAATTTTAAAACTTGGCTCAAAAAGAACCACCGTTGATTTTGATTTTATATTTCAGTTAAAGAATCAGTAAGGGAATGAAACAGAAGTAGTATTTTCAGAACACAGAGTGTAACATCATACCACACAATACTCCACCCGAGAAACAAATGCACACACAGCAAAAACTCTCTGCAAAGAATGTAAATTAAGATTGCTGACAGACAATAAGTGAAGACAGTATGAAACAAGGATAAAGAAAAGTCCAGAATGGTACCTATGTCTTGAATTTATCTAACATTCTCATTAACAATTTAAAATAATACACTATGCACTAAGCTTTAAATTGATGCATTAAACGGGGAGTAGGAAGCAGTTAGACCAGGAACACTGAAAAGAATGGGCAGAAAACACAAGAGAGAAACATCTGTGACAAATATGCATGACTGGTATACCAGAAGAGACAGAGACCACAAAACCAGGGATGGAAGTAGAGACAGGCAGAGAAGAGCAAGCTAAGATTAATCTGCTATGCAACACAGCTGTAGCAAAGGCAGAGCAAGGCTGCCAGTTTGCACAGACTGAGCCAACACCGTGGAGTTTGCAGCCAAGCCCAGGTCTGGTGGAGCATCACCACAAATGGCTGCACCTTCTCCCCATGCCTGCCTGCCTTCTGTGAGCACCAACACAAACATTCCACAGTGTTCGGCACACACACACTGAGCTTGAGGCGCACAGGAGACAGGAGCTCTGCATCACATTCCTGCTGTCTGCATTAGGCCTGGGGGCTGTTCCCAGGGGGGACAGTTTTCCCCTCAAGAGTCCTTGTACCATGTTTCTAGTGGAGATGTCCAGCCAAGGAGATGAAGCTACACCAACCTAAAGCAATCCTCCCAGAAGATACATCCTGAAAATTGGATGAGCAATATAGGATGTAATCAGAGCTGACGAAAACACCTCCAATTATGTAATTTAAATTACTTAGGAATATTTGCTGAGAAGTAATGTTGCATAAAGAAAGGAATTAAAGAGATGACTTAAAAAGTTTCTTTTCAGTTTTCATCTGTCAATAGGCAAAACATTTCTCAAGCTGTCTGGGACCTCTGCTGCAGCCAAGAACATCTGGAAGAATTACATAAATCCCTTGCAACTATGCTGTAGAAAATTAAACTAGAAGATCCCAATAATTGCTAAAATCTAGAGTGTGTTTTTATCAAATAGAAGAGTTGATAGCTATACTTTCTCTGTACAAGCTGAGACTTAAAATGGAAGCTGAATCTCGTGTCATTTGGGAGAAAAACAACAAAAGGTTTTCAAGACCCACATAAGGGAAATTCCTCTTACTCCTACTGAAACTGTAAGTTTTTCCCTCAACCTTCCCACTGGTTGGTCTCCTAAACTTTTAACTTTATATATATATATATATATATATATATATATATATGAAGAAGTTTTGTCTACATTTTCTAGAAGTGTAGTATTTTGGGGAGTCAAAAGACTTAGAAGATCTTGGGCACACAGGACAGTCTTGCAATGGTCACATCCTTAGGTTCTAATGGCTCTTTCCTTTCATGATTTACTGTTTTCATATTTTATATTGCTGCATTTTGTTGTTGTAGTTGAAGCCTTACTTTTATTATAGTGTGAATTACATATCTTTTTTTCCTTTTCCACAATTTATCATGTAGACAAAATAAATGCATTTCTGTCTATTTTGAGATTATCTTCTCAAGGTCAGTTTCCCAACTGCTTCTCTTGCCAGTCAGCCCAGAATGCACTTATGTACAATGTCTAGCTTTGAGCATGATAATCATCCCACTGTATCATAATTTCCATAATGAAGTCAGAGTAGAAACTCTCTCACCAGCTGCCTCAAAATTAAGAGATGTGGAAGGTCTCAAATCAACTACCTAAGTTCATAAATTGATTACCACTCTCTTTAAAAGTCTGTATTTACTAAAGCAAAACTACTGAAATCTTAAGAACCCTATAGTCAGCATCCTTCCCTTTTGAGTTTACCATTTCCCCCCAGTGAATAAAGTCAAACCACCTGAAACTGAGCAGAGTTCTACTGGTGGTTGTGCATATGTTCCGTATTAATAGAGTGAGTTGTCCCAAATAATTAGCCATCGATATTCATGGACTAAATGAAATCATATTCCTTGAGCAGCTGATGACAGCACAGTTAAAGAACAGGTCAGTTCTTGTATTTAGGACTAAATCTTTGCTTTCTGTTGCAGATGAAAGATATTGTTTATGGGTTCAATAGTATTCCACCCAGACCTTTTTCTCCTTTCACCAAGGCTTCAGTCTTCTTCTCTGTAACTGGGATTTTAACTAGAGTCACTAGGTTGGAGTATGGTTCATGGTGACACCTGAGAGTACAAGGGAACTGATTTAGGGAGCACTAGTCATTAGAAGGCAAAATGCAAATAGCAGGTACTTTTGGAGCTCTATTAGATGCCCTTCATATCTTAAATGGTATTTTAAAGCCACGTTACTGCATTGTGACTATACTATCAACAAGTGGTTCAGCAGTTGGCCTCTCCCGTCTAAAAGGTTCAATGTCCATTCATAGATCCATTTGAATTCAGTGAGGTGTTCAGTACACAGTGAAAGAGTAAAACTAAAATGAACATGTACAAAACTGACCTGAAAGTAATAAAGAAATGAAACAGCACTGTATGGTCAGGTGCTAAGTACAGTCTTTCATTAATTCTCTTTTTAAGGGATTTACTTCCATTTTTATCTCTGCAGTACATCATTTTCCTCTTTTCAATGACTCTACTGCGACAAATGTGAAATAGCTCCTACTGTGAAAGGGGTTCAAGAGTCACCTTCCCTTTACTCTAAATGTTCATTTCATGAAATAACCTTGAAACCAACTGGAGAGACCAACCAAAGAGAGAACAAGAACAGATACGTCATTTCCCGCACGCAGAGATATAGTCATCAGATGTCATAGTCCTGCAGCCTTGGTCCAGAGGCACTTCATCTGAATGTATTCATGAATACATGCACCAATTGGTCCTAAATATTTCCTTGGTCTGGGTAAGCTCTAGGACTTGGTCTTTCTCTGGCTCCTCTGGTATATCTCCTGGGAGCAGGATCCCATCCGATGATTACTTTGCAAAAAAACAAACCCATATCTTATTTTCAGGAATTATTCTGCCCTCACTTTCCCTCTATCCAATAATTCTGATGAACACACTTTCCTTCTTGAATGTGAACACCTTTGTCTCTCTTGACTGAAAGTACAACATCTGTAGTGTCCTATAAAGTTCATTGTACACACAGACCTGGTGCAGGAAGCTGAAAAATATATCACTATTTCCCACTTCCCTGGCCACTTGGGAGCACTTTCCTGACAGATGTGAGCTCTTTCTGTATCTCCAAGGCATGGAGGGGATTGCTCCCACCTTCTGACCAGGACAATACATTCCTCCTTACTCGTTTCACACAACCCTGCCCAGGGAAGACCTGCTCCTGTTTCATTCTCTCTTGCTCAGATCTTCTGCTCATTCTCTGCAAGTCTGAAGCACTCATATTACCAGACATGGGCTCTCTTGTTCTGCAGCTACATTCTTACACCCCCTACTTTGTGTATCCTAAGATGCTCACTGCTTACTCCTCATGAACATCTTCATGCTGAACATCTCCTCAGCAATCCTCATCTGCCAAAACATGTGGTAGAAGTGGCAAGAAAGCCACACAGACCATGGCATTCTGTGAAAAATTCATTTCTAGAATGTGAGACTTTCGCACAGCTTTTGCGTAGTTCAATGGTCATGGCTGTAAATACACAGAGGGTGCAAGATGGTACAAAACAGTATCTGTGGCATTACTTCAAGAAATACCAAAGCCTTCTCTGTTCCCTCAGCCCACAGAAACACTGTGTTCTATTTCCACGTCACAGTTTTTTCTACATCTCTGGAAACAACATAGCCCTTTTTTTTTCCTTTCAAGGTCTCAGCCCAGCACCATGCACATGCTAATACAGAAATCAAGCATTTGTTGAGTAGCTTCACACAAGTTTAGAAAACAAGAAAATAAAGTAACTAGACTTGCCCAAGGAAATTAATAGTAGAATCATTTTCAATCTTGGCACGGAAGGTTTAAACAAAATGAAGTACAAGTAAGTCCTCAAGCAATGACTGTGCCTGCCAGGTAGGTAGGGAATATACCTTCTCACTCTAGATCTAACACACTACACTCTCATTTAAGGTTTCCCATTTGATGTTTAGATAACTTTATATAACATTATTCATTGTTAAGACTGGATTCAAATCAGTAACCTTCCAAAGGGAAGTTACATATCCCATTTGTTCCTCAGTTCTCCAGATAAGTGCTTCTGACTCAAACTCATGCATCAGCTTTGATGACAGAGAAGCAGTGCTCATTGAAGTGTTGCTAATGCATTCCTGAGTCTGGCTAATTACACACAATCAACTGATTCTCAAACATCAGGATGCCAAATATTGCCTTAAATCACTACCACTTGATGGGAAACTTTCTATTGCTTGAAGAGGTGACAACAGTTGAGTTAGTAATGAAAATCAGATTCAACATTTTAAGACCAACTTCCTCAAGGCAGCTACATAGGAGTGAAGGCCTTTAACCCTCCTCTTGTTGCACAGAAAATAACTTCAGCTTTTTTTTTCTTTCTTACAAAATTGAATAAATACAAGCCTTTATAAAAATCACCTACAAAGTATTTATATGTGTACAGTAAGAGTATTGTTGAAACTCCCACCTGACTAAGTTGGTATGACAACACACTGCCTGGAAAATAATGGTGCTCTCTCTTTCTCCAAGGAACATGATTCCACACAAAATTCCACATGCACTATGGAATAGAATCAGCCTTCTGCAGATAACCCAGCAGGATCATAATCTAAAATCAGCTGCTACCTTCACTATGGATCAACTAATTTCACTTTTACTCAGAGTTCTCTGTTTGATATTTGAATTAGCTAAAATATTGCTGGTCAATACCCTGAAACATCAGGATAAGTAACAGGAATCCAGTTGTGGAAGACTGTTTCTGTGTTTGTAAATCCCTGCAGAGGTGCAATAGCAACAGAAATAGCAAGATGACAAGGCCGAGGAAAACAGCAGCTAATAAAATAGACCAAGATGAAACTATTGATACAATAAATCCTGCAACAGACTGTACCATCAACTCAGCTTTGTTTCCCAAGCTAAAAGCAAAATTTACTTAGGTGCTACAAATCTAGGTAACTAGCACTTGACCTATATCTGTCAATATGATCTAATGCTGAAAACCATGGAAAGCATTCATGTACATGGAATGAGGCATGCCAGGGTTTGATCACCCTCCCTCCAGGCACACACTTGTCTGTGCCTTCACCTAACACACAATAGTGCCATCCCCTGCTTTGCACAACTTTGCACAACCAGGCTCTTGGCTGTGCTCCTCATCAAGGGGTTTAGGTATCTATAGAGGGACTTCTGAGCAGGTCAACTACCTATGCCTGAGTCAGGTCTTCAAAACACCCATGTCTTCGTGTTTCATGCTGTTAACACGAAATACATTTGTCATTGTTCCCTAGAATTTTTTTAGGGTGAGTAACCTGACCAGTGTCCTTCAGAGTTATGACTATTCACTGATTTGTAATCAACCTTTAATAAGGCACTATTTTGAAACACTTCACTTCATGACAAAAAAAAAAGGAGGGTGGACAAAGAGCCCCTAAACCCGAACAAGCCAATTCTCCATCAGTTTGGACATCCTTAGACTACAATCAAGATTGCACTATTTATGCGTTTATAAAGAACAACATTTGTGTAAGACTCCTGGAAAGGTTGAAGGAGGATCTTTCAAAGGGTCAAAGCAGAGAACTAAACCTGAAAAGGATCAGAATTCAAGATACAGCCTGAACTGCAGCACGTGAATTCCTTAGTTTAAGGCATTGCTTCGCACTGTGGGTCTCCTGTGTCTGTAACTCTCCCAACACATGTTAAACAGAAGTCAGGCACCAAGATCACAGGTATGGATCTAGGGAAGCACAGTACTCCAAGAACAAAGGCTTTATAGTTACAATGAAAATGCACATCATCATCATCCATGCCTGTGCAGGATTTCCAAATATCTTTCCTGACTCTCCTGAAACCAAACAAAAATTCAGCACCGGCTACCATTCCTATATGAAGCAGAGATGCCCCCTTGGAAAACAGGCATCTATATATTGACAAGCTGTCATCTCTGATGAAGTCAGGAGTAAAGTGCTCTTAAATCAACCTTGGAAGATAAAACTTTTAATGGTAGCTTTGCATTGCTGTAAATGGAAATGGATCTGCATTTTAAAGACAAAATCCTTCTACTCCTTTGTTCCCTTTTTTTTTATTTTCCCTTTTCCTTTCCCTTTTCTCCAAATTAACATTTGGAACACTTGAAAATGCTAATTGAGTTTCACTTCATTCAGACAGGAAATAATGACCTCAAGATAATAAGACAAGTTAATAGTCCCCTGCAGGTAAATTAACACAAGACCAAATGCTTGAAGACCTTGAGGATCACAACTGTTAAACTTAAGTATGCATTCAAAGCAACTCTGAGCACCTAACAAAGCAGGTCACAGATCATCAGTCAGAGCTATTGAAAATAAACCTCTTCAAAGAAACAAGAGAACTGCAGAACACATGAAGGTAATTTCTTTTCAACATCTACTGTAACACAGTATTTTTAAGTAAATATATAAAAAACCCCACAACCTGTATGCTCAATGTGTATGGAAAGGTATGCTCAGTGAAGTCATTAACTCATACCCCAAAATCAAACAAATATATTTCAGTAAGCCATCCATCAGAAACAGATACATTTCCATTGCAATAGTGTCATATTTTCTTCTTGTAATCACTTTATAGGGTTCAAAATATGAATTTGATTACAGTATATCCATGAAGATGAAATGCTTACAGAAATCATAATGCTGCTTAAAGTCACAAAACAAACATTTCACAGCCAATAAAAAGTGCTATAAAAATGCCCAAAGCACAATAGTCACTCCACAAATCACCTTCATGTCAGAATAGACAAAAATGTCTAACCTAAAAACACTCATAGAAAAATTTCCTCTGTCTTTAAAATACAGCTGTTGATAAATAAATGTGTAATTCTGAAAAACTACTCAAGTTTAAATTCATAGCCCTCTATTAAAAGAGCGCCAATGTGTTTTAAAAGTTAAAATATGTTGTTGGATCACGTAGAAATTTTTTAAAAATCACATAACACTGGTTAAAAATATAAATTATTATGAGAAATCCAGAATTGGTTTGTTCGATGCAGTTTCAAAGATATCACTGTATCTTATAATACTTAGGATGCTAAATTATCTTAGTGTTTAGAAAGGAGAAAAGCTGTTATTTACAGTCTTCTATTTTTAATTTGAAGTTTTTCCCTTATTTACTTTTCATTTTAGCATAACTAGCAGGTGTCAAGAGCATATTCTCTTCGCTTGCACGAGTTCATCTACAGTTAAGACAGCAGCTCTGAATAGAAAATCCTGAAAAGCTCATCTTCCTCTCCCAACACATGAATATAAATTATGTGTTAAGAAGGGGGATTTGGTAAATTGAAAATCTGCAGGACATGCACAGATATTCATGGGTGCCCAACAGTACAGGTAGGCAGCAGAGACCTTTCTGACAGTACATTGTCTCCACTGAAGGACTGCTGCAAACATAACCCTGACACTTTATCTGCTGGGATAGCTAATTAGACATCCAGAAAACCCAGTCCAACAGTGACTAGAAACAATAATGACATTTAGTAAATCTGTTGCTTCGAACTGGAAGCCTGACATTGACAGAACTACAGTAATAAAGAGATAATAAATGCAATCATTATAAATGTGATGTAAAATTCTAGCTTTTCTTTTAAAGCATTTATTTCCATTCAAACAGGAAGGGCACAAATCATGAGAGAAATAATAAGAAAACATTAAATAGATCAAAAAACATTATCTGTGTCATAAAAATTAAAGAAAATAATTTGATTGGAGCTTGCTCATGATTAAACCACTTGGATTAACGTTCTGCATAAACAGTACGTTGGGTTTGCAAAGCGAGGCCTCAAAAATTAATGTGAAGATTGTTTCAATTAGAAAATACTATGTATCAGTGGGTTTTCTTGTTCTATCCTCCTTCTTCTGGAAACAAATGCAAAACGAGATTAAAAAGAACTCACTTAAAAGATACTTGCTTATTTTATCACTATTGTCATTACATTAGGCTGTCATTAAGAGACTTTAAACCTTCTCTTTAAGCTGGTTCACCCTTCTCATTTCTGTGCAATTGCCTAAGTGGCTCAGTTCACTTTTCCAATGATTTTTGGTTTTATCCTTCTGAACATTCCAAAAAGCACACTCCAAAGAATTTTTTATGTGGTCTGTCTGTAGTGGTTACATGCATCATAGCAGAACTTTCCCAAACAGCGCTGACACTGTCATGCGGTTTCTGAACAAAGCTTTTCAATCAAAAGGCTGCATCATTCAGGCTCAGGATGGTCCCTGAGGAACCTGAAATGGCTCCCAGGGAGACTTCATGCAACTACACACAGCTCACAGCTACAATGACTGGCCCAAAGCAAAGAGAAAAGAGTTGATATTTATCCCAACATTTTTCTGCCAGTGCCCCAATATCACATGAAAAACAGAGCACCTCCATACATGCAAATATATACCACACCATTAGAGTAGCACTGGTGCTAGTCCATGCATCATTCCAATCTAAATATTTCAGTTGCTTTCTCCATATCATCATTCTAATTTTCAATACAAAATGATTCCCCAAAGTCCTATGCAACATCTCATGGATCTGTTGTCTTCAAACTAAAAGAAGAGTTCAGATTTTTCTGCTAAATACTGTGGTGGACACCAGTTTTTAGCACCAACAGGGGATAAGGTTTAACCTGAACAAAGAACAATTCAATAACTGGACCACAATTAGAATCGTACAGCTCAACAAGGTGTCTCTTCTGCTAAACTAAAAGTATATATTGATTCTCTTTCAATCAGTTTAATAAAGTTAACACTTAGAGTAGGTTTCACTCACCTCACAATGGAGGCCTCCAGTTAGTCTGAGAAACATAAACCCTTGTGTTTCCCAGACTTTGTGACATCACCTGAAAGCTGCTTAATTCCATCTTACTCCCTAAGAATGAATGCCAAAAAGATCTATGTAGTAGTTACAGAATGTCATGCTACCATATAAAGCACTTTCTATAAGCGCCCTTGTACAGAGATAGAGCGTATTAGAAAAACTCAGTTTCATAACTTGTACACAATGCAGCTCCAGATGTGGCCTTAAATTTCTAATCCTGAGGTATCACAGTTGGAGTTGCTCTGATTTGCTGATTTATACCAAAGAAACACAGGTGCTGCAGTGTCTTGTTTAGGCAAAGAGAAGAGAAAATGGTACAGCATTTCCATTTGAAGTTCTAAGGAAATACACATGACTCAACCCAAATCTAATACAGGTTCATATTGTCCTTGTTTAGATGCACATATGTAATAGCCAAATTTAATAACATCAGAGATTTGCTCACAGAATTTCAATGCTCAGTGGGCTTAGTCAAGTTGAAAAACTCATAAATCTGTGAGAAAATATTCAACATTGTTACAACTAAGATCTTACATGACAATGACTGAAACAAGGTAGTGAAAAAGGCAGTTAATTTTAGCATTTCCTTATGTAGTTTGTCAGATCATCTTTCACAGTTATAAATATTCATGGGAGAGCAGAAATAAAAAAAATGTTAAAAGGACTTTCTGTTTACTAAAAAAAATTAATTTGCCTTCTTACTGTGAACTCTTGCCTTCTTTCTACTAAAAGTAGCTTTGGCTACTCACTTTTTAAATTGGCTTTTAAAAAAGAAAAAATTAACCCTTCTGCTTACATTCCTCTTTATCTGGGGAAGAAATGGAAATTACCAGCTCTTTTGGTTCCTTCTTTAACAGCAAGTGTTCTGTTGTTATGCACATGCATTACTAAATATGACTACTTTGACGTGAATTTATGAAGACTGACTTCTGTTTTTAGTGTCTATGTCTCTACCTACATTCTGTCCTTCTGCTCATCTGTTGCCTAGTCAAAATTGTCTGAACTTGAGCCAGTTTGTACATTGCTTTATAGTGCATGCCTGACTGAGACCTTAAACTTTAACTAATATTCTAAGACATTATTCCTTACAGAACTGAATAAAAATATTATTTAAAGGAACAGAATTGGTTAAAAACTTATCCTACTGCCATTCATACAACATGTCCAGGGACCAGACACACACTGGGCTTTTTCCCACAAAAAATGTGGGAAATGTGCAAACATATTTCACCCTGTGGGTGTGATGGTCCCAACCATGAAGCTGTCAGCAGATTTTGAGAAAGTTTGTGGTTCTTGGTAGCCTTTCAGATTATAACCCTCACTGGAGCAAGGAGTGCAAAGAGAAACCAGGTTGCACTGGGAGATATTTGGGAAGAAAAGACATGGAACAATTCAGATCCCTTTTTCATCAGTCTGCGTCACCACCTCACAATTTTTCTGTCTGGTCTATCTGCTGCCTACCTGCAGCATGAAAGGACAGGACTTAGAGAAGGCAAATATTCTTCATTTAGCTTGTTTTCAAGTTGGCCAATTAAAGACCAAGTAACAGCACTCATTTTTTTTAATATACATACACTTGGCATGTTTACCTTTTGTCTCTCATTAGTATGAGGTTGTCACTCCTAGTGACCACCAGTAGTTTCCTGAAGACTTGACTTTCTGCACACACTCTAAAAACATTTAATTCATAGTTCTACATCAGTTTTTACATCAACTGTCTTCCAGCTTTTGAAAAGCAAGTAACAATACTCTTTTAAGAAACAGGGCTGAATCCAACTCACAATAATTATGTGCATAATTTAGTCATTTAGACTACAACAGGGAGTAGGGAGCATCCTCTCAGACCACCACACTTACATTTCTTCTCCAGAGCTGGTAAGTCCCTCTGGAAATCTGAAATATCTTCTTGACTCCACTAACACACAAGAAATTTGTGCATTTTGACAGGGAGACTAAGCCTGCTCAATCTGAGCAATTACTGCTAGAGAACAGGGTACCAGCCTGGAAATGGAACCTTCAGTCAATCAGATCCAAGAATGGATTTGCTTTTATCAGTAATGGTGCAGTTTACATCCATATTCTGAGGAACCCTGAGCTGGGAAGATCAGTTCAGCATGCTCCTCACCATTAAGCCATTTCTTGTTACCTGCTTTCTTATTTGGCCCAATTTTCAGAACAGCACAGAAGGTGAAAGCTCTGCTGAGGACATCTCAAGACCAATTTGCTTTCCAGGGAATCGGTCAGACCAATTCCCTTACAGGAGATTAGGTCATCCATCCCCAGGCTGATCAGCAACCAGAACCTGTGTTCCCCCACTCCCTGGCCAACAATAAAAAACCAGCCTCCCACCAAAATCCATTTCAGATCTGCCCATATCTTGTTTTCTGGACATTTCTTGGAGATTTATACACTAATTTTCTAAATCCACCTGATAACACAAGTAGGCTGCTGGAGTTAAGCATTTAGAGGCCTTAGTGAATAAGCAGAAAGTTCAAGAATGCAATTAGGTAGCTCCTGAAATTCATCAGACTGAGTGTCTGTCTGGGCTTAAACTCTAGGTACTGAAATCTTAACACAGGGTTTAGGAGTCTAATCTCATCCATGGTCACCTACAAATCATGAGAGCTGCAGCATGAACAGCTCATGATCCAGGCCTCAGCTGAATTTCTACAAAAATGGAAATTATCTGAAATCTAAGGCTTCAAACAGCCTATGTAACCCTGAACTAGCTGCATAGACAAAGCGTGGGAAGCAAAATCAATAAATAAGGTCACCTAGTCATGACAATGCAAAAATGCCTCCTTGACAGGTATGCTTACTAACCTTCAGCATTGCATATGGAAACTGTAGCCTCACCCCATCCATTCCAGCATTTCATGACCCTCACCATAAGGTATTCTAATATCTAATATGATTTTTTTTGTTTTGCTAGTGAAGTTTGTGATTTTGCTATCCTGTCCTTTTCTGTATGTAGCAGCATTTATGCATAAAGACTATTTTTTAATACAAAGATTTCCTCAATTTGTTGAACCTCTCTTCTTAAGTTTCCCTAATATCACTGACAGCAAAATTATAAATCTCTGCTTCATAAAGTGTAATAGCTGCTTCATTAACTCAGATAAAATAATTACAGTCATTTGAACAAACCTGAATTACACCCATCCAACTAAGCAAACCAGCACAATCCAGAAAGTTCCCAATTTCAATTAGCTGTTATTTCCCATGCCTGAAAGCACTGTGACCATACTGACATAGCATTTGAGGGCTGCTGTTCAGTTCTCCAGACCAGTAACCACATTATTAAAAACATCAAGGAATATGGAAGTCTCCTGGAAAAGACTAAAGGACTGAGGGTGGTTGGACACCTCATCCCATTTGCTGGCTTGTTTGAATTAGAATTGAAGGTTTGGAATGAGAACCTGCCATTTTCCCTAAGCCTAACTGAACATTAAATAATTGTGCAGAAAGCAAAACTTTCAGAACAGAAACATTCTCCAACCCAGGGGAAAGCAAGTAAAATGCAAAAATTATGTTTTTTCTCATTAACATGAAACCTTAACTAATCAGGGCTTCTGATGCTTTTCTCATTTATTTTAAATTAATAAAACATACCTTATGTAAAAAAAGCATTGCTCTGTATCTTGCGCCTTGAATGTGTCTGCCTTTAATTGTCAATAAAGCCAAAAAAAAAAAAGCAGTACTGAAGGAAAGCCTATAAATTTAATCAACTATGACCCATTGCTCACCACTTTCCAACAGCTAGGGAAAAAGGAATTGAGCTGTAAAATTTGTTCTGGGCAGAAACTTGGCATCTGCTATCAAGTCAGAGTCCAGACAAAATTAGCATCATGAATTTCAAATACATTGGCTTATGTCATGTATCTCAAAGCCCACAGATTTGATTTAAATCAAAATGGACTAAATCCTGCCAGGTAGTCATATCCATGCATAGGACAGGCAGGATTCTGGCAAAGAGGCAAAAGGGGGTAGAAGAGTCCCAACAGATTTTGCATTGGTAGGGTGAAGTGTTTGATATCTATTTTCCAATGCTAGAAGTAGATGTAAATACCGTTTAATCCATTCTCATGTCTCTCCCATTAAGTATTATTTAATGAAAAGCATTTGAGCGCTGCATTCATTGATCCCATCCTTTCTGACTGCACAGAGTTTCAGACACCATGACAGGTAAAGGCCTTTTGATGGTTCTCTAAAAATGCTATTTTCATTTTTAATTAGGACTCACCAGCAAACAGCAATCCTGTTCACTCATAACCAACTCCCAGCTTTAGAAGACATGCTTGAAGCTAAAAGAGTGTGAAATCTCTACTCTCCAACAAAAAGCATTAACAACACTAGTAAAGAGAATCAAAACTGCAGAAGGAACACCCTGTAGCCCACAGAGCCACCAGGAAGATCATACTATTGAAAGAGAAGGGCTGGGAAGGTAGGATTCCTCATATTTGATAGACCAATCTCATCATAAATAAGTAACAAAATGGAGAGAAATACTGGATTTCTTCATTAATAATTTAACCAAATCTACATAAAACTTTACTTTTGTTTAAAAAGAAAATATCTGCTAAGGTAACAAAATGTGTTTCATAACATTGTAAGATTGAAGCATTCACAGAATTTACAGTAACAAGGAGAAGGTGAAATACCTTCTCATCAGTATTCTGCAGCACTTTGTTATCTGAAATGCTCTTTTCAAAACACTTCTATCAGTCATCAGAGATTATACTCTTTAGGGGAGAACAGAATTAATGTGGCATTTGCCTTACCTCTCTTCAAGCTAACTCATGTTAGAGCAGTTCTGACATCTTCTCTGTTAACTTGTACACCTGCCATTGGCTTGGTATCAGAAGAAAACACTACTTGCTTCTACACAGTGAAAAACGTTTTGGTGGCCACAATTTCAAGGAGTAGTCAGAAGCATTTTATCCAACCTGTGAAAGGGCTGGGATTTCCAGGCTCTTTCATGACACAAGCCAGATCTAAAAGACTGCTCAGCGCTCAACAGCTCAGAAGAAGATGCAAAAGTGGATGAAGTACTTACCCTATGGCTTTACTCATAATATTAGATACTGTTTTGGTAATTGAGTTTGTAGAATACAGTCCTCACCTATTTTCAGTGTTGTCACCTTCCCCATAATGTGTGTTGTCTTCTTCCTAATCTGGAAATGAAACTTGAGGTAATTTTAGTAAGCAGGTAATATAAAAGGGGATCTTTATTTGAAGGCCTTCAGAGGCAGCTACGGGAAGATGTCCACAAAATCCCATCCCTCCCAGGGGTGAGTACATTTATATAGGTTTTAGGAAATTAACAGAATTGATAAAAATCACCAATTAGGAGGACAAATGATGATTAAATTCCTCCTCCAGGTCAAACCCTTTCTCTGGAGCCCGCTTCAGCACTAGCTGTGCTTTGTCCATGAGAATGTATCTCCAAGGGTTTTTCTGGGCATTGGTTCCAGGAAGAACCAAGATAGCACTGGGGCCTTGTCTATTCTGGGGCTTGGAGCTCTGGAATCTGTTTTGTCTTTCTGCTTAGGGAAAGGCTATGGAAAAGTACTGGGAAAACTAGCCACTAATACAATAGACCAAAGGGATACAAATACATCTGTATTTGAAGAATATAGAAAACATATAAAAGAAAAAAGGACAAAACCCAAACTGGCATCATGTGTGTATAACTGCAATTATTTTGTCAGAATAACTCATAATTGCAATTTCCTGGCACCTCATTTTCACTGTACAGCACCATTTGAGGAACTGCTCAATGAGAGCAGTTTGAAGACTGTCTCCTTACCTACAGTATCTTTCTACTGCCTGTCTTAACCTGAGGAAGAGGTCACTCAGTCTTTTGGAAGAACAATTTGTAAGATGAGTCAAGGATGAAGGCAGGAGTTGGAGAGACCAATTTAATCCATAGCAAAGATGTAATGTTTTACTTATAATCAGATAGCCACTCCAAATAACTTATAAGTCCCAAACAGTTCTTTCTATTCGTACATGTTTTAGGTGGAGTGGCTTCAAAGACAGTTCAGTAAGTGGCACGTACTTTGCAAAGCAAATACCAACACATAATTATCTCCCATAATTATTTAAAATAGTTCTTAAACAATTTATTTTCTAAATTACATTACTGTGCAACTGGAACCATTACAAATGATCATATTGTTTAATTAGCCAGTTTCTCCTAATTTCTTCTACATTTCAGATTTTTAATTAACATTTCATAGCTCTTAAACTGAGTGTAATTACTAACAGCTCACATGAATTCCAAACTAAAATTAAATCTTTTAATAAACTGCTATTCTTAAAACTGTAAGGAAATTTAATGTTTAATAATTAAACATGTGTTTGGCTAAAATCCTTACCTATTCCAAATTAAGGATTAGTTCAACAGTCAACATTAAAATGAAGTAAAATGCCCAAGCACACAGCAGTCTATGTTTCAGAAACTCAAGTAACAACATAGAAAAAAAAAAGTTTATGCTGCATGATATATATATAAAAAATGCATATTCTCATTTTCAGCTTCTAAAAGAGATGGAGCACAGAGTTTTGACTTGGTTGAAGATAAAGGCCACAAAGAAGGTCTAAAATGTTAAATTAATGATGGGGAGCTACCATTTTGGAAGAAAAGGCATTGATAGGTACAATCAGTGAGAATGCTTAGGGTACAGTCCAGTGTTTTGGGAGGTATAGAAGGAGGCTGTTCCTAGAGATGAGGAAAGATATTAGAGAAGCCAATATTTTAGATGTGATAGACATTAGTGGGAAATTACGGAGAAAATCAAGGGAAAGCAAACTCAGCAAGGTTGAGAAGAACTCAAAAGAACTTGCTATTATAAGGAAAGGAATAAGTGTAAAGGGCAATTGCCTTGAAAATTCAACCTACCCAGGGAATAAGTTGAAAAGGTCTCCTGGGAGAGGAGCAGAAAGTATGGAATTGTTCTGGGGAGCTAAAATAATTTTATTAAATACAAAAGCAAAGAGCTGTGCTATTGCAGAGGAAGGGTACAGAGCACAGTAATAAAACAATATGACTGCATTTAGAACCCTTCAGCAACCTCAGAATAAAAAACCCTATACATAAAGCTTAAATAAGGACACCTATTTATGGGCAAGGATAGAGGAACAGCACCAGCATGTAGGAGGAACACTTCAAGGGTTATGACACTGGACAAGTTAGAGTTTGTAACGGACTTAAGAGGTAACAAAAAAAGGTTAATAGAAGGAACAGACAATGAAACACTATTTCTCTAATGGGAAAAGAGAACATGCAATGGATGAAGCAGAGAAGTCTAAAGTATTCAACACCTACATTCTTTCAGTCATTTATTCTCTCCCACCCCAAATTAATTAATCCTGTTTTAACAGCTGAACAGGATTGTGAAGGAACAAGCTGGGAATTACTGAGTAATAGTTATCTGAGTCAGGCCAGCATCTGAATGGGCCCCTACACTCCTTTAGGAAGCAGGTGAGGATGTCTCTGAACATAATCCACCTCAAAATATTGTCAACAATGTGAATTTGTTTAAAGGCAAAAAATATTTGGACTGAAATCCCTTCTTTAACTAGTACAGAGCAGGAATTTCTACCAAAGTCTCCTTTTTTGGTAACACTCCAATGTCAGAGTATTACATGAGAGCCTAAAATAGTGTCCTTAATATTTTTTTTTTGAGCTGTTCCCTATTCCATAGTGAGCTTTACCAGCAAATGAAACAGACAGCAAGAAGAAAAATACTCTCTAATTTAGGTTACAGGGTCATAGTCTTTGCCTCTTATCCAAAGTGAAAGCATGCCAGTAAGAAAGGCAGAGGATTAGATCTAGTGCTTAGGTGTATTTCAGATTTGGAAAATTTCTGTTTGTGCCCGTGGGACAGAGAGAGGAACTGAATAAAGTTCTCCCACATCAAGGGTGAGCACCCTAATCACCAAATTAGTTATGGGATTAACAAATAGAAAACTTCCAATTAAGCCTTGGATTTTTTCCAGCCACAATTATTTGATGCATTCAAATGCTTCTGAGACTTTAAATCACACTGTTCAGCAAATTTACAGTTTCTTAGTAAACATAAACATACAGCCCTAATGAATATTGCCTGAAGGTGAACAGAGAAGGAAAGAAAAGTTATAATTATTTGAGCCAGGATACAATTTTCTGACAAAATGTTCAGCTGGCACTTACAGTCTTCATCCCTGCCACCCCACTTCCACCCAGCTGCTTCTGATGGACTCTTTCTGCTTCCAGAGGAAGCCTCCAGCTTGGAAAGAACTTTGCTTCCTGCACGGCATGGCAGTAGCAGCTATTTCACCATAATACCATTTACATTGCCTAAAAATGGAAAACCAGAGTGTATTATTTCACAAGAGATGCTTTTAAGCTCCATATGTTCCTAGCACTGTTCTCACCTGTTTCCCTTCTCATCCTCACATTTGTAAAAATAACACCAAGTTATTATTCAGTCTTTGTGAGAGAAGGCATATGTAGAGCACTAATTGGCAACAAAAGGCGAGAACAGTGTATTAGCTAAGTCTTGAAACTATTTCTTATTCACACACCCATTGCTTCACTTTTATCAGGTTCACATCTGAGTCAGCAATTTTGCCCAAGCTGTTGTTCAAGGAGCAATGCAATAGCCAGATGGCAATGGTAGCATCCACATCATCTTCATATTCAGTGCTCACTGAGAAGGAGAGGAATGAAGTCACATTTAATCCACAGAAAAGGTCTGGGGAAAGTAGTGCAGCTGTTCATCAGATTTGAACTTCATCACCACTCCTCCTGACTGCAAGCCATCAGTGTGTCGCAGGGGATTGCAGCCAACCATTCCAGAACTGCCAGTCTATCTGTCCACTTTTGGTGTCTATAAAATATCAAAGCCCTCTCAACATCCTTTCCTTAAGGAGACTAGGAATTGATGGATTTTGGTGGAGTTAGCTCTCCTCCACCTTTCTCATAGTTTTGCATAAGGAAATCACTGTTGCCAAGCTATCATTTTAAACTGCTAAATTTATGTGTCAGGAATATTTTATTTTCTCCTTATGTTTTAAGTCAATCATCTTAAATGTTTCTGCTGTGTGCCAATTATGTTTTGCTGTTTGAAAGCGAAACCTAAATTACCAAATATCTTATTTTTCACTGTAGGACAAATCCATATTTTTGGTAAGAGAAACAAGGTTCCGTGAGCAACAGTCTAAAGTTTTAAATCCTTGTTTGTCATTTGGGGTAGATGTACAACCAAGATTCTCTGCAGAGCATCTTCAGGATCCTTTGGGCTTTAAGAAGCTTTCTCCCAAAAGGGGAATGGTGGCTCAAGAAAGCACAAGTTTAGCTATTTCCTTCCAGTTAGAGCGTGATGGGATGCACCATACTACATGGTCACATTTTACACTCAGCAACCCATTAAGACTCTTCCAAAAATGAAAGTTTTTAAATTATTGACACAGGAATGAGCAATAGGCACACAACAGAATCAAGCCAAACCTGAGGAGCACAAGTGACAACCCACTAAATAGATCAGCCCCATACTGAATGCATGTGCTGCATTACTTGACTTGTACCTCAATGTCACACAGCATGTGATAGAAAAAGGAATTCAAACAGGAAGAGTGAATATCTGCTTCTAAACGGCAAAAAGAAAAATATTAGTATTCACATAGGACTAGATATATTTAGAGAATTCCTAAAGGAATTTCAATATAGTTCAATTGTATTTGTTTATAAGCAGCAGCACATTACAGGCAGCCTGTGATTAATATCACCTACAGAAAATGAAAGGCTTGCAGAGGGCTGTAATAGTGGTTAATACAATAGAGACAGCAATTTATTTTAATGAAAGTTACTCTCAGCCTTCAACTAGTTCGAGAGGCCAGAAAAACCCTCCCAGGATCTGCACTGCCAAACTTGCAAGCTTCATTTTAGGTGCCTAGAAAAGCTCTCCTCAAAGCAGTGGGAAAGAGGCAGATGTCCCTGAAAGCTTCCAGAAGGAAAACCTCTCTGCCCAACTTTCAGCCTTTTTGTCATCAGACAGGTTTACCTAATATATTTTAGGAGATTCATCTCTAATCCCTGTAGTTAATGTTGTATTATTAAACACTTTAATTATGAAATAAGTATTTGTCAATCTTCCTTGCTTTCATTCTGGATAGGATTACCCTTCCAGGACTCTGCTGCCAAAAATCAATGACTTGATTTCAGAGGTTGGTAGATGTTATTCTACTGCAGAGTTTCTGCACAGGCAATGACTTACCACCAATAATAGAAGAAAAATACTGGAATCATGCACAGAAAAGTTACAAGAAGAACATGACATGCTGGGGGAAAAAATAGTAAATTTAGAATGTATGATTTTTCTCTCATTATATATATATATCTGCAGAATACCTTGATCAATAAACACTTACTAAAGCTGAGAGAAACAGAACAAGCAAGCATTCCTGGCTGGCCTCAGTTATTATAACCAAAATAAACCAAGTTACAGAAAAATGTATTTTTAATTTCATCTTGACAGAGAAAGAAAATGAGGTTTATCTATGTGGTTCCAAAAGTTCTTCCAAACCAAAAAGCTGTGTAAGAGTTATTATTAGTTATATAAATCTTGGAAGCTTGTTGCAATCCAGACTGTGATCACTAATGTCTACAGAGGAAAAATCTCAGTAAAAATTTATCAACAAAGTACTTTATACCTGAAACAACAATGAGCTGCCCTACACTCCTCCTGATCACTTCAGATTCCTCTTGTCTGACCTATTTTTAGTTCCTTGTTCCCATCACCATGAGATTTCATTTGACCTGTAGGGTCAAATTAACAATTCAGTGTGGGAGGTTGGGGGGGTGGGTTTTGTTGTTGTGGGGTGGTTTTTTTTGGGGGGGGTGTGGGGTGTTTGTCTTGGTTTTACAGTTTTTATTTGTGTTTATTTTTGATTTGTTTTTGTTTGTTTGTGTTTTGTTTCGGGGTGGATTTTTTGGAGTGTTTTTTTTTTTTTACAGAACAGACCATTTATCTTTGCCATATATACTTCTCTCTCAGAAGCCTCTGTTACTCTGCTCTCCCCTTCCAGGCATCACCTGCTCTCCTCCTCATCCTTCTCTAGTTACCTTCGGGCATCCAGCTTGCATGGGGTATATAGTGTCATAGGAATGATGATGTTTCAGCAGAATTCAAGACCTTTTCATGCCTGCCCTGTGACAAAGCTGCATTCAAGTGTCTCCTTTCCTACACAGCCCACACTGCTGGTCCTAGGCCTGGATCATTCCAACATTTCCTTCCCCTGAACCTGCAAGACACCTTTGGTAAATACTGAAAAGTATCCCCAGTGACATTCACCACAACAGATTCATCTACTCTTCCTATAGCTCCGTCACTCTCTACTTCCTTTAAACACCTTCATTTTAACTCCAAGAAATCTCACACTGACAGTCACTGAGATCTTTTTAACATCCAGGATTTGTTCCTCAAAATCCAAAGCATTTCCTGTCTCTGCTTCTCTCTCCACATATAATATTGTTGATTTCTCTGAAAAACAACAAATGAAAATTTATTTTGGTCATTTTCTTTCTTTCAGTCCTACTTCCCATAGAGAGAAATGAGCCAACCTGGCTCTGCCATGTTCCCCATCTCTCTCTCCTATAAAACCTGTCCTTCCCACCTGTCTTATCAGCTGGGATTCATCTCACTGTTGATACATCTGCACTGTAAATGTCTATAAGGCAGCCTGTTAGACTCAGATGGTAACTTTTTTGCCTTTCCATCAACAGGAAGATATGTCCCCTTAGTGCACAATTCACCTTCCCCCAAGTCACCTTTTAAGAGAGGACAAATGAGTTGTGCCCCAAAAGTCTCTGCTTTTCCGCATAACCCATACAGGAGCCTCAACAATGAAGTCAGACAGATGTAGCTTGTTAAAATTAAACAACAAAACAAACCCCCAGCTTGCATCTATATCTGTCTTACAGCTGCCCATGCATGTTCAACACTTCAGAAGCTTGTCATGCCTCCTTTCATGTTTCTTCTGATCACCACCACAGTGCAGACCTTGGTCCTGCAACTTGTACATCAGACTTAACTCTGAGTTTTTAAAACACTTTGTTTTAGCCAGGAGATCCCTGAGTCCTGCACATGTGTCCAACTTAAAGCAAAATTGTTTTTCAAATCTCTTCCTATGATTCTCCACTGCCTCCAGCCTCCCACAGCCAGACCAATGGTACAAACCTGTGCAAAGTTTATAACATCAGCATTTAGAGCATTGACTGCATCATATCAGTAACTGCAATACAATACTGTATTGCTCTATTCCATCTTCTCCTGAAATAACTTATTTTCTCATCTTAAATTTAAATCACTAATTCTTAAGGGCAGAGATAATATTTCTGTCCTGCATTTACCTATCATGCAATGGGACACTGTATCATGACTATGCCTTTGAGGTATTATAAATATAAGTAAATAACAAACACACACAACAACACAATTACATTGGTTTTGCTTAGAGCTATGCAATTTTTCTTGGGCATTAAGCAAAAGAAAAATTAGACCTAGCAAATGCTTCTGTGGGACTCCCTCGAATTAGAATATTTCCTTTATTAGAAATGCCACATAGCAAATAAGAGAAGAGCAATAGAAAAACATTATCAGATTTATGAAAGGACCAAAAAGCACAGATATAATTATATCTAGTTTATTGCTAATTTGTAGGGCTCAGAATACTTCTGTTCATTTACTTTCCTGTGTTTTCCTGATTTGGTTTCAGTTTCTTCATTTTGCTGTTGCTCACACACTTGAACTTGACAGCACTAAAAAATAAGCAATGTTGTTTTCACAGATTTATCCAGCTGTAGGAAAAATATTATAAGAATTTCCCACTTATTTTGATATTCTGCAACTGTAAACCTTTACAAGTTTTCAAAAGTAAGGTTTTAAGAGCAATTCTTTCAATTTTTAAGACATTATTTAGTTATTCCCATCTGTCAGTAAAAATCAGAAACTGCCTTTTTGTATGGCAGGCAAAAAACTGTGCAAGGTCACCCCTGCAACCTGAAATTTTTTAAGATTTTTAAAGCTATTTTACTGTTCTACTTATAAGCAATTACAAAAATAGGAATTTACCCCACAATAAAATCATTATCTTAATGTTGAAGAAGCACAAATATATAAATGGTGCACTTTTTAATACCTAGACTATCCCTTAACATATTTAACAACATAACTACTAGGTTATGTATGTATATATACTTGCAAGCAGGGCAGAGCTCAGTTGCAGATCTTTAATTTGATGACTTTTTCTTTTCTTTAAATGTTGTTGACTGAAACCAGTGTCTTAATGTTGCACAGCTCTGTCTTATGTTTACTTCAAGTGATTAGGGCAACCAGTGACAGTAGTTTTTCTCAGTACTATTAAACAGCACAAATAACCCATTCCAGTTCTTAATTCATTCATTCATGTTATATACAATATAGCTGGGAAGTCACTTAAACACCAGCATTGCAGTTCATATGCAGGCAACAGCCATCTGCTGCTCAAGGGGGTAAAGCTTTAACACACCTTGTCCACAACACAAGAGAATCCTGCGTTGGTTATGGGATGTGAGAGTTTTTTTGTGCTAAGGTATGTTCACTATGAATTGGCACTTGCTCTGTGAGCTGCTGAGTTAGCCACTGGCATAACTCTTTGTGTGCAGACTGCATCAGCTTGACCAAATTTTTTGGTTTGTCAATAGGAAAACTAGACAGAACATACATATTCAGAAGTAAGAATTATTCTGAACATGTTCTTTGGTGATAGTCTCTGTGTCTCATTCAGCAAGGGGAGTTTAGTTTTCTGAGATGTCTAATATTTTTCTCACATTTCCTCTCCCAAGTAGTTACTGCACTCCTTTAAATGACTTCTGAGAAAACTCAGAAAATATAGTGCAATTCATCCAACCTACACTTCACAAACTTAAAAAGGAATAAAAATGTTGTTAAAGCTGCATAAATGACAGCTTAATCCCACATCAGGTAGGGGTAAACATAGCAAGAAGCCAAATTAAATGCCATCTCTTTTTCTGTTTTTTTTCCTTGGGCTGCCACACACCAAACATTTCATATGATCTATGAGGTTTCCAGGATAATAAAGCAAAAAGATACATTTGTATAATTCTTTTTGTGTTTACAGCAAGACAAATCATCTTGTTTTGAAACACCAGGGCTGATTGGAGTTGTGCAACAGGTTATAAAATTGTCATTGCAGCAGTCTATGTTTGCATATAGTCAAATATCACACCAACAGTACAAGAGGAGTTCATTGTACTTTTAAAGAATTGTATCTGTACATTTTTGTCTGAGCTAAACCCCTGAAATCTTGCTTTACACTTCTAATTTTCTAATTTTACTCTGTTTCCGATACGTACAGATTGATTCAAGATGCAAATGCAAATCTGGAAAAATACCAGAAAGTTATTTTTACCTATGTTGTGCTAGCTCTGTTGAGATGTTTTGGTATTTACACAAAACATGTTTTCTGTTTGTAATTTTTCGTCTGTTTATTCCATGAAAAACTGAAGTGGTAGCTACAGTGTTTTCAATGGTGCCTGAAACTATCCTTCCCTATTTAATCTTATGGCCTCCATTAGAACCAGACACATTTTAGAAGACATTGAGAACTAAAGCGTTTTCAACAATTTGATCATGATCTGAAAATCTTGCACATTATGCCCTAATAAGACCAGATGCTTACATATGGCACAGTTTACACAGTTCACTCCCATTCCAGCTGAATCTGGGAGTTCCCAGCATCAGATCAAAGGGTCCACAGAGCTCAGTGCCAGGAGGCCACTTCAGCAGAAGGCTGAAGTGCAAGCATGGATAATCTCCTAGCATGCACCAACTTTTGATGCATGGACTTTCTAATCCAAAGGGGGCAACTTTCAGGTGAGTGGATTTTTCTTTCATTAATTTTTCCAATGCCTTGTTGAACCTCTAAAACCTTAGAGCACACATTCACTGTCACCCAAGGGGAAGAAATTCTACAGTTTCAATAGACATTGAATGCAGAAGTATTTCTCTGACAGAGCTCTGCTCTTTTTTGTCATCTATCTCTAGAATTATAACTATTGAGAAGATCTGCTCATCCTAGCCAAAACACTCTCTAAAATTAAAAAACTGTCTGTTTCTAAAAATCTCCTCCTTCCTGAAGTAAGAGTCATGAACAGCAACTCATCATTCCTTCCCAATGCAGAGCAATGCAAAACTAATAGGAATAACTAGGAAAACTTCCCACTTGCTTGGTGAAGGCCCTCCAACATCTGTACTCCATAAGGAAATTTTGCAAGAGGGACAGTTCTCTGGTATATCAACCACTCCTTTCATTTTATATTGTCTGTAAATGTGCTAAGGGTGTATCCTGTCCCATCATCCAGGTCACTAATGAAGATATTCGAGTACTGGTCCCATTGTCCAGCTTTGGGTCACACCACTGGTCACAGGGCTCTAGTTGGACTTCGTGCAATTGATCACAACCACCTTTGGAGTTTTTCAGTTCAGTAAGTTTCCAGTACACCTCAGCATTCACTCACTTAGAAAATCAAATCCCCAACATACAATAACATAAACATTCTCTAGTAAAAGGAGTGGGACAGAAGAACCCAGAACGTTTTGGTGCAAAGTGCATCACTTTGTACATCAAACACTTCAGTCCAGCTTCGTTCACTTCCAGCTGCAAGGCGCCTGGTGTGAAGAAACCAGTGGGATCCCCAGTGCCATAGGCATTCTCCATGGTGTTCAGACTTTCACTGTACATGACAGCACATTAATGATGCTAATCTTTCCTTAGCTTTTCTCTCCTGAGATTAAAGGGAAGGTCCTCAAGTGGGATGTCATATGTCCTAATATAATAGTGAGGCTTTTATCAGTAGCATGTAAAAATTTGATTCCCTTAAGTAGCCTATCCTACGGCCATATGGGTTTTCTGGGACACCCTCATCATTGTGATGTTCTTCACAATTCCACTAGGAGCAACAGAGCTCACAGCAGGTCCTGAAGGAGGCTCTGCATGGTTCACCTGTGTTGCAGGAAGCATGACCATGGTTGTCTCCCTCTGCCCCCCTGTATGCCCTGTCCAAAACCCACATGATTTTTATAGAGCCATCTAAAACCTGAAGAGGATTCCACAGGCCTAGTCCAAGTCTGACACCTGCTGCTTAGAGCTCTGCTGAACTTTCAGGATCCACACGGTGGGACAGGATCCACAAAATGTGTCACACATCCATCTCCTGGTGGAAACACTACAGCACCAGCATTTTACAAGTAGCCAGACAAATTCACAGGCCACATAAAAGTGGGATCTAGAAGTTTTTAATCTATTTAGTGTGTCAATGCTTTAATTTTTTTCAGTGAAAATGGGATTTTGGTTAAGGAAAAAAATCAATAGCTCTGCCTTTGAGCCTTGTTTCTGAGGGCTAAGCAACCCTTGAGCTTGGTAATCCATAAAGGGCCTGCTCCCCATTCTTTCCTGCTTCTCATTTCATACCTTCGATCCTCCTAAAATCTCCTTTCCCCAGGCACTTAAATCTGTGATTAATTTGGATATTTCACACTTTGCAGTGTGTGAAAGTCATGTTTATTTACAATCGTAAATGAACTAGGCTATAAATAAAGTCATCACTGTACACTTCGATTCACAGAGCTCCTTTCCTTTTCATGTTTTTTCTTTTTCATATGTCTCAAGCAGCTGTATTACAAGATGGAAGTCTCAATTAAAACAGGATGAAGAGACATAGGGCTAACTTCACCTTGTGTAGTTATTTGTCACAGACAAAATGAATATAAAACTGCCACTATTCTGTGACAACACAATTTCAAAACTTTTTGACCCACGAGTCTCGAGCAGCACACTTTCCATCTGCAATCTTATAATTAATCTTTAAAAATGAACCCATCATTATATTTTGTCTTTAATGAAGTCACATAAAATAAATAAAGCCACATAAAATGCAGATGCTTAACCAAAGTTATCTATTGCCTGGTTTCCTAATTAAAGTTGCAAATGCTTAGATAATAACAAATGTCTCTCTTCCTCATTCTTTCAATTCCAAGGAAAATACTGAAGAACTGCAAGTTCATTTCTGTTTTGCCAAGGATCTTGAGAATTCCACAATACATTTCAGAAAATCCCAGAGTAGCAAAGATCCCAAAATATTTGCAGAGGATAAAGCAATCTGGCTTTACAATTCTGCTGATGGATGATAAAAGCCACACAGGTAAGTAGTAACTGATAATTTGAGAAGAGCTTGGTAAAGAATGATTTTCATCTGTCAGGTGAAATATACTATGTACTATATAATATTATATTATAATATATAATAAAATACATTGTCTCTCCCTGAAAATTGAAGCTCAAAATACATGGGAAAAAGACTCAAACATGCCCACAGAAAAACGTACTAGGAGGAGGAAGCAAGGGGAGAAAGAATGTTCTGCTTTAAAAAAACCCAGATGGTGTACTGCCATCACATACAAAATAAATTTTCTTAATTGATTAAAAAACCGGTTTGCATAAATCTCCCATCAGAAACCAGAAATTAATCATTTAACAGATGATTTCTACATATGCATAGGTGGGGGGCATTTCCTTTATTGTCTTTTTGGGAGGAGGGTGTCAATACTGCTATATCTCAATAGGCTCAGATCAGGAATCACTTTGGAAACTACAAGGAGTTGGTGGTACCCTGAGTTTCCTTAGCAGAAATCAATGGCATATCCTACTAAAAGTTCTCAGAGCAGGTAAAATATCCTGTATGTTCCTTCAGTAAGTGTCCTGATTTATCTCCATCATGAAGGACTGCTTGTGCAGAAAGGCAAATGCAATGCTCACTGCAGAAATGCTTAATTTTTTCGCACTCAGGAAGGGCTTATTCAATGCCTACATTAAGTCTACTGAACCACTAATTTCAGCTTTACCAAGTAAAGCCTTTGCCCATAGACCAAAAAGTAAAGTCATGCCCTCATTCAGGAAGGTAGATGGGAAATGAGGAAACTGCAGGGAAAAGCAAGAAAATAGGACTTTTTTTTGTTCTTTATCAGGAAAAAATAAAAGAAACAAAAAAATCAAAATACCTTTCACATCAACTTTCTTCTGTTAAGAAAGATTCAGGAGAACTTCAGTAAAACAAGTAAGTCCCACACACCTTCTGGAAACCCTCTTCAGTTGTAAGTTACGATGATGAAAAAAAGGTGAAACGAGGTTAGTATAGACCTGGTTCCATCCTGCCATACTAGATGGATATTACCATAATTATTTATGACATATTCCAAAAGTACTCTAGGAAAAATTACTTACAAATTAATTTTAATGTACCTTGATACAAAAGATTCACATCATAATGACAAATTTACATCCCAGGTTAATAATGTTCTTCTAATGTAAAACCTAAATGCATGTCCCCTTATGTTCTGTTCAGAATTCAGCAATATTTTTGCAGGGGAGTGAGGATGGGTTTGTTTTGGTTTGGTTTTTTTCCCTTAAACACAGTCATCCAATCATGACTTTCATGTAAAACTAACATGGATGTTTATAATTGTGCTGGAAATAAAATAGCTAGAGCCATTTAGCTCAGTCTAGCGTGTGGAAAGATGACTGGGGGTAAAACAGCAGTCTTGGCTTTCCTGGGGCACTGACAGACACATCAAACACTAAGGGCCAAGGAGATCTTCTCCTTTTCACATGACACAGTGCCATTAAAATCTGCACAAAACCCTATTTGCAACCTATTAGGAAACCATAAGATTATTTCTTCCAAAGTTTTTTAATGTTATTTTTAAAGTGCTTCTCTGGAAAGTGCAGTGATTCATGGCACTGCTCACAGAACCAGTCCAACACTGAAGGCTGGTCAACTATCTGATTTAACATGAGCCTGTAGTGGTTAAAGAGAAGCAAATCTTAACACATTTCATGTTTACACACTGAATATTCCAATCACATCCTATTTACTAAAAAAACCCAACTCAAAGTCATATCTCCACTGATAATCATTCCTTCATGCACTTCTTGGCTTTAGATGCCATGGTTACAGACACAGGCATTGGAGGTTTCCTTTTCTTTCAGTGCCACTCAGAGTTTCATAGTGCTGTCTGTTAAAAACACAGCTAACTTTTAAGAGGACACAGTTCAGAAACAGAAGGTGAGTAGTAACATAGAAACATGCTCATGCTGCTTCAGTCAAGGGGACCAGACAATCTGGGAGAATAATGCTTTGGAGACCTTCTTCACATCCAAGAAGGTTCTTCCAAGGAAGAAAGAAGGTCTTTAAAAGACACATGCACTTTAGAGGCAGTCACTGTTATGCCAGTCTCACCACACAGACTGATCTGTAACTGCTTCTAGGTCCTCAGCACACTTCATGCTATATAGATTGAACAAAAATGTAGGCATTCTCAAAAGAAGAATGTAACCTCTTGGACTAGTACATGCAGAAGTCAGGAATATGCAATCACTAGAAAAATAAAAAAGGATTTAAAGGAAAGCAACTGGATTTCTGTGTTTTATGAAACAGACAATTCATAACACAACTGTCCTTTCACTGACTGTGTACTATGTGGATTAAATACTATAAAAGAATGAAAACATAGGAAAGCCACAGAAGCAATCTGTTAAAGTTTTCAATTGCATAAGAAAATGAGTATGATTATTTTTCATGTTCTTCCAAACAGGCATTTATTTTTTCTCATTATCAGGATAAAGTAAGTTATACATTTTGATAACTGCAAAATAGTTAATTTGTTTCCATAAGTTTATACAAAATTTCAACATGATCAAATATCATTTATTTGTAACTAATGATTCGGGAAGCCTCTGTCACCAGATCCTTTCAACAACTCTGCTTTGGGCATGTTAATGCAAGTACTGTCCTATTCTTTTAATCTCTGCAGCATTATTCCCAGAAATTTGTATTGAACACCTTAATATTTTTCCAGTGATACTAAGGAGTACTTAAGCCACTTAAATGACACACTGAGGTCAGTGTGTCAGTTCTTGGTACAAATGTCCCACTTTCCTCCATTTCATGAGAGCCCATCAGGCTCACCAGCACTTGTCATTTTCTGTTCCTTAAAGCACAAATAGCTTTCTACACAGGAGACTCCCAACAAAGCCAAGCAAATCCACAAAACCAACCAACCAAGCAGTCCCATCATGTAACAGCCTATCTGCTGGGCTTGGAGGGAATTTGCACTCAGATTCCTTTTCTTCACTTTTAGGAGTGGCAAAGCAGGAACCAGGTGCAAGGAAACAAGAAGGAAAATTGCTGCTTATATCTAAGTGCACAGACCTTGTAGAAACATCACATGAAGCTCTCCTATTTTTTGCCACAAAACTTACCACATGGTGAAATTTCCTCAAATGCCCTTTTCTAGGGGCAAATTGAGAATTTCAGCCCTGATTTCTACACATATATTATACATACCCTGATGTATAATTGCTTCTAGTTTTAATTAAGACCCAAGTTGTGTGGCTACTGCAAAACAAATATGTATATTCATGACTGACCAAGCAGAGGTAATTTGTGCTTGAGGATAAGTGACAGACACACCATCTCATGATAACAAGCAGGTTTGAATCGATCACAGATGGAATATTGGGTGGGAAGGCAGAGGCCTTGTGTGCTATCACTCCTACAAATCAGAGTCCTTACAGTCCCTAATTTTTTCCTTCAGATTAATTTTTTTTTCTCAGACCTAAAACTTATTTGGATTATTATACACCAAGAAAAGGATGGTTTGGGGGTAAAACACCCAAGGATTTTAGAAGCCTCCCTTAATACCCACACTCTTTTTCAAATACAATGGACCTGTTCCTTGTGTCCTTTCTTTGTTTCTTTCCAGGCAAGCAGTGGCAGCATAGTAAACTGCAAGTTTTGCAAAGTGGTGAGCTGAAGCAGTAATAGTCTTAAAAATAAAATAAAATAATAATAATTTTAAACCTCACGTGGTAATATAGTTTGCACTTGCCAGCCACATGGGAAATCAACTCCTGCATTTTCCCAGCAAACAGACTCACCCTACACTTTAGCACCTCCCTAATAAGTCTGTTTATGAAGAGTAAAAACTAAAATCCAAGAAAATCCACAAGGAAGGGACCGAGAGATTCAGCTTGAGAAGTTCTCAAAAGTGAGGTAATTAGTCATGAACAAGCTGAAAAAAATCTTTAAAAAACTTTTAATCAGCACATTTAAAAACACATTTAAAAGAAACTCAAGCCTCTATTGGGAAATATGTATTGAGACTCACTTTCTCAGAGTAAAACATACTGTAGATAAGCCATCTCATAAAATGCATTTGAATCACTCTTCTATTTCATAATTTTGTTTTCAGAAATTGCAGTGCATGAACACGTTTTGATGACCCCATATTCTGATGTTTTGGCAAGAACTCTGCTTTACTGCCTGCCTGCTTAAAAGCCAGGCTGTCAAGATTATGCAGCATTTCAGCACTAATTCTGGTGTTTATTATTTAAATAATTTACTAGTAAAGTCCTCTGGTGCACGTCCCCTTTGTGCTCCTCTTGCTTTCTGTGAGGCCCGTGCGGCAAATGGTTCAAATGATGTGACACATGCTTGGTGTAGAGAAGGAAAGTGAAAAGCTGGATGGGGCTTTGAGCAATCTGCTCTGGGAAGGTGTCCCTGTCTGTGGCAGGGTGTTGGGAGCTAGATGACCAATAAGGTTCCTTCCAACCCCAACCATTCTATGAAAAGAGTCCTGGAACCCTGGACCCCCAGAGCCAAGACTCATGGGTTGAGGAGAGCTGTACTTTGTGGTGTCTTTTCTCTGTTATTTCTCAGACCCTTTCCTGCTCATGCCCTAGGAGAAACTAGGACTCTGGTAAAACAGAAGTACAGAAACTGAGCTGCAAGTCCATATTTTTTTTTTTCTTCCTTTTTAAAAAACTGTTTTCATTCTTTTGAAATCCTTCTTCTGAGTTTTCTTCTTTAACAGAAGACCTTCAATTTTACACCCAGAAAAAGGAATTTGAAAATGACCAAATGAGTCATCCTCATATGAAGGCTGAGAGCAACAAAATTTTAGGCAAATGCGTTATATTGTATTTCTGCTAAATTTGTGTGCATTCTGCACAAACCACCTAAAAGAGATTTCTGTTTCTCACAGTCTCATGTTCATTGATCTGGATTTCTCTGAAATATTAAGATTTCCAAAACAATTCATAAACAAAGAAACCAAACAAAAGGAAAGACATTTGTTCAGGCTTGTATTGTACTTTCTGTGTTAACTTATCACTTACAAAAAAAAAATTGAAAATACTATCAAGAATATCTACACAAGCAATGTGCTGAAATGTGAGGGAGTTGGTAGAGTTATCTAACCCCAGGACATGGGATATTTGTTTTGCTCACCTCTGTGAGTTTATTTCTGTGTTAACACTGTACCAACAAAACCTTTTCAGCTACACTGCCCTGCAAAGCAAAATACTTTAGGGAATTGGTATCATTTTGCTACACCAAGCATTTACATTAGTTTTACATTATGCATGCAATCCCACACTTTCCCATTTACTAGTTACAGAGTAAACTTTAACTGAAGTCAATAATATACAATAATAGCCTCCAACTGTATGTTTACTAAGATATTCTCAAGTATTCAATGCATAGCATGAATAGCACGATCATTTCACAAACCATTTCATCTCAATATGAGGATGTGTGTATCTCCCTGCTATTAAAAGAGCAAGTCTACAATACCAATATCTAACATAACACTGAGAGGACATTCTTTGTTTTCTAAATCTTGTCAGCTCTTGTATGATGGAAGGCATTGTGGGACTAACTGGATTGTATTCTTCCATGAAGAATATCACCCAATGGAAGAAAAAGTGATGTTACCTTGGTTTTTTACCTTTTTTTTCTTTGATGGAAAGGCAAGGCTCCCCTGTTAAGCAACCTTTGCCAGAGACTAATTCACTGGAAAATTGCTTCTCTAGTCCTAGCTCTTTTTCCTCTTGAACTGCATCTTATTGTCTCCACTGGCAGATTAATATACCCACATGACAGACGTGGTCAAGAATTACTTTGCCTTTTCTGATTTCAAATTACATATATTAATCATTGTTCTGATTACTATTTTCAATATTTGAATAATATTTTTTATAATATTATAACTATCCAAAATCATTATTAGAAACGTAAAATTTGTCAATGCACATTTTCTCCCAGGTTAGTTATGATTCTCTAAGGCCTTTATGCAGCCAATCACCAGGATAAGAAAGAGCTCCACATAAAGAACACAACATCTGAGAAGAAAAAATTCTTTCAATTGCTCTAGGAACAAATGGCCTAGATAACAGAAAAATCTTTCCCAAATAATAACAGAGAGAAGAAACTTTGTTATGATGATAAAAGTCTGTTATTATTTTCAAAAAACTTGCAACCAAAGTTTCTGTGTGTTAAAATGCACTTCAGATGGAGTAACCAACATATCTTACATCCTAAATAACAAGGAAGCATCTAAATAAAAGCAGTTTGATAGAAGTCACATTCATAAATTCATTTCAGTGACAGCACTTGAATTATCATAGAAAAAAAATTAAAATAAAAAAGTTCTTTTAGTACAACTGATGCGCTGTCTCTTTCAATGAAATTTTCATTTGCCAGTCATTATCATTTTGGTGGAAGACTAAATTATTTGCTGCTTGTCAGTGAGGGGCAGAGTATAGACAAAATGTAAGAAGTTGACAAGTTAGATGATAGAAATGAATAAAATTTATGTTCTTATGAACCTAATGGCAAGTAATTATCTCTGAACTGGCAGTACAAATGTGCTTTTTCATCATGAATATCTGATGTGCATTAGAAATTTCCAGAAGACATATTATTTGTACAGTAAAGCAACAGAGTGGAAAACTTGTTAAATATATAGCTTCTGCACCCAGCATTTAATAGAAAAGTTTAATTGAGTGGTGAACCTTCTAAAAATTTTTTATGCTACCTTAAATGGCAGGTGCTAAAAAAATCCCCCAAAATACCCCATAAGTCCCTAAGCCAACATTCTAATCCAGATACAGCTGCATTGTATGTTCTGATCACAACCTGCAGCACTAACAAAGCTGGATATAAGGGGATGAGCTTGTGTCTCTATGTAACACAACAGACAATATCACAAAATACAGTGCCTCCTAAGAACAGTATTAAACTCTAACTCAGCAGCCAAAAAATTGCATATATCAGAATTATGGTGGACTGTGCTACTGCTGCTCTTTCTCATGTGCTTATGTACACTTACCCTCCCAGCAGAGAAGTCTTGATTCATAGTTTTTCTAATCTCAGAGAGGGGCTGAGCCTCATCTGGATGCACGATGCTCTAGTCAGCATTTTGTGTATGACCCTGTACCTCGATTAGCAAACAATATTCGGATCCTGCTAGAAAGACAGGATGTTTAATTTCCTTGCAGACAGTACAACATTATTCATCCCTTAAGTACTTAAGTGGCTCACTAATAATTTATCCTCACAATATCCCTGAAAGATGAACAGTTGGTATTATCCAAACTTACAGATGAGAAAACAAAGCACAGGAAAATCAAGGTCAAACATGCCCACTGAAGGGAGATGCCCATTTTGAGCATCTAGACCAGGCCAATGGCTACAGCATGGTTACAGCTGCAAACATTCCTGAGCAGCTGCAAGGAGTCACCAGAGGAAAGCACAGTGAGCTCTTCCTGCTCTGAGTGAATATTTTGCCGTTAAAAGTTTCATTTAGCAGTGCTGTAAAAAAAGAAGATAGTTTTCATACTAGAAACATCAGGAATTCTTTACATACCTTTTGCATTAGTGCTGAAACATGAAATGCATGTTTCTTAAAGTTTTAAGGAGCAAATCAGGCCTATTCACTATATTTGGGTTCAAAGTACTTCTGCAGGAACTAAGTATTTTTAAGTTACGTAGGAGTACTACAAGTTCAACCTGTACAAAAATTATCTCAAAGAACATCTTATATACAAGTGGGCAGGATTTGCTAACTGATTTTTGGAGCTGATAAATCAAAAGTGACTAAGCAAGTACGTCTGATACTTCAAAAGTGTTATTTTTGTATAATTATACTTCATAAAAACCCTTGCGCACCGCCTTGTAACAGAACAATGCAGAACAGGACAAACAGTCCTCCACAGAACTGACAGCTCGAAGTGGATATAAAAAGTATATAAAAACAGATTGCCTTGTGCTCTTCAGCTGCACTGTACTGAGTCCTTCCTTCCCAGGAGGAAGGAGGTAGGTGTGATTTGAGAAAACAGCACTCTCAAAGGAGGACAGCTACTCTCACAGGCGCCATCCCCACATTCTCTTCCCCAGAAGCAGCGCCTGTGCTCTCTCATAAGTGATTCTCTCTAGGTTCTTCCATCCAGGGGCCTAAGAAGAGGGTATAGCCCACTTGGATTTTCTCCCATTTTAATACACGCCCCCTGTGACAGGTAACATTAATCTCAGGACACAGAAGTGTCCTATTATTAAGTTGGCATCTCAGAGAGTACAAACAGTGGAAGGAGTTCAGTTAAGTGAAAATCAACTTGGTTGAGGTTTTCAGTCAAAAAGAAGAATTTTTTTTTTTCTGCAGTATTTGTCTCCACTGCCTGTCCCAGTATCAAAATTTTCTGAATGCTGCTTGAGAATATCAAATTCTGTAGTACAGCAGTCCTGACAACTTCAGCATTGAAAGGGAAGCATTTCAAAAAGCGGAACTTCCTCAGAGCTTGCTTCCTAAGGCTGGCACTCCAAGCGAATTTTCCATTTCAGCAGATGAGAAACAGTATTTTGACCAAGTTTACTTTCACTGCATTATTTCATTATTTACAGAAAAGCCATTTTATTGACAACAAAAATTACAATGTTTATGTCTCCAACCCATATAAGGCTACATGTTATTATCTGACATGAATCAAAGACCAACAGCTATCAAGAAATGTTAACTTATATACTTGTGTCTGACTGAGGGACAGTATCAGTGAATGTGACAGGACAACAGCATTAGTGCACATCCTTCTGCTCATATAAAAGTTAAATATAATGCTTCCTAACTAGAAACATTTAAGAAATCAGTCTGTACTTAACACACAACCTGGACTGTAAATTCTTTGCTGGGTTAACTGCACGTGGGTTTTTCCCCACCAGCAGGAGAAGCTCTTTGCTTGGTCTTGTTCAAAGCATCTGACACTGTCCCACTCAACATCCTTGTCTCTAAATTGGAGAAATACAGACTTCATATATTGGTCCCTTGGCAAACAGGGAATTGGCAGGATGGTCACACTAAAATAGTTGGAGTCAATGGCTCAGTGTCCAAGTGGAGACCAACGAAGATTGGTGCTCCTCAGGGATCTGTTTGGGACTTTTTAACAGTACTGTTTGGTACAGTTTAACACCTTTTTTGGTGACCTGGACAGTTGGATGTGAGTGCAAGTTTGCCAATATCAAGCTGTGTGGTGAGGCCAACAGGCTAGAGGCAAGAGAGGGACCTAGACAGGCTTAGGAGACATCAGTGTGAAACTCATGAAGTTCAACGAGGCCAAAGCCCTTCACAAGGGTCATGGCAATCCCGAGCACAAAAGCAGACTGGGTGGCAAATGGATTGAGAGAAGCCCTGAGGAGAAGCACTTGGGATGTTGGTGGATGAAAAACTGGACATGACCTGTCAATGTGAGCTCACAGCCCAGAAAGCCAACAATAAAGAAATGTGGTCACCAGGTCAAGGGAAGGGATACTGTCCACACAAGAACAGCAAAGGCAGTACTCTTACTCCATCAATTTCTGCAAAAAAAACCCCCAAAAAACCAGTCATTTAAACCACACATTTGTGGGCTTCTCAGGAGGACTACCAGTATGGGAAAAATGCAGAAATGCTGAAGCAACTGCCTGAAGTCAGTTACTGAGTTAACTTCTTGAAGTGACAGCACCTGGGTTTTCCCGTATACATAGCAAAAAAAGGCAAAGAAAGTTAATTTTCTGAAGTTATAACACTTTATTGATTTAAAAAAAAAAAAATCAGCTTGGGTGTTCTAATAATAAAATTTTCAGTTAAAAAGTAAAGATCTCATGCCTGCTAATAAGTGTAGGAATATGGACAAAAGGAATGTTTGAGCTGGTCATTAAAAATGAATCCTCAATCTCTGAGAAGTGAAAGGTTCCCTCAAGGTTTCTATTACTGTTTCTCAGCAGGTCTACACATGCAGCAGCAATTTGGTGCTCACAAGCAAAAATACTGAAGGTTTAAGGTCAGTCTCTACTGTCCTAGTAGGAGAGAGAAGATAAAGCACTGAACAGCAGCTATCTTCAGTTATCTAGGATTATACAAACCTGAAGGATTCCTTTTTATTTCAAACCCATGCTGGGCAAATCGGGTTAGCTCTTAAATCAGAAGACTCTGTTACACACCTTTCAGCAGATACATCATTACAGCTGTCACTGCAATTGTTTTCTTCTATTTTCTTTAGAAACCACAGGCAACTGTACAATTTTAGAAATTTCCTCTATTACAAAGAGATACCTGTTTCTCTTCCGTGTATCTGATTTGAACGACAATAGATAAACTCTCTTATTCACGTCAATATGTGACACTTTCACCTTTTCCTTTATCTTCAAATATCTATTTTTACTCTTATCCCTGATTTCTAAAAGAATGTGCAGTAGGGTCACACCTGTTTCCCTTAAAATATTTCAGAAGTCCCTAATTTTACTCTATACTTTGAGCACACTATTTCCAACTACATTTGTACATTTGGTATTTACTGAGTCAGTCTGTGAAGAGGGACTGAGACATGTCAATTTATCTCTATCACCTCTTATATCCATGTGAGGATGGACACAAAATGCTCTCTGGAAAGGCATCCACTTACGCTTCCCTATCCCAAGTATTCACCTTTGGCAGGATCAGTCCTGTCCATCATTGTTGCACCAGGATACTGATACTGATAAGGAGGGCTTGTACAGGAGCTTTTTGGACTTACCCTGCCAGTGTCCAAGTCATTACTTAACTCTCAGTGAGTCACTGCCCTGTGCCCATCCATCTCATCCATTTTGCATCTACTACCTGACCCAGCATAAGCCACATTTTCATTCTGCCTCAGGACTCACCCTGCCATTTCTCTCTGGAGAACTTTCTCCCTGGCTGACCCTTATGAAAGGAAGCAAAGTGCAATCAAAGCCTTTAAACAGCATCCCCATCTTCCTTAAATTCTTCGTGAAAATACGTCTTTTGTCCTCTTCTGCAAAACAAAACACCCTTGCACTACTGAGGCCAGTGATTACTCAGGACTTCTCAGTCCTGAGCACTACTGATTTACACATGCAGTTCTTCCCAAATCACCCTCCTAAACAAGAAAGTCCATTGTCACCAGGCTTCCTGAAGCTACTAAGCAAATGCATTTTATTTACCTGTTGAATCCCTCCATAATCCTAAAATTGAAGCTCTCTGGTTGGTTTAAACTGGTTGGTTTAATTTGTAAATACAGCCTACATGATTGTATAAACCTCTGGGTACTGCCATGTACATTATTACAAATAGCTTTTGAAGCCTCCTGCACCTGGGTTATAAAATGGATTTGTTATCAAAGAGAAAATTATAGCATTTCCCAATTCTCTGAATAAACTCAAAGGATTAAGAGACTGAGAACACTTAGGTAAAGGTATTAGCAAACCATGCCTAGTGTAGCCACAACATTGATAATTTTCCTGCAACTTCAGTAATTATTTTAAAGACTCCTTTTGGAGTTAAAATCATTTGCAGTGATCTCTCTTTTCATATGAAACAAAGAGCTAAGTACCAATTTAGCTCACTAAAGCTTAATCATTAAGGTAAGGTGACTAATTTAGCACTAAAATCACCTCCAAAGTGTCTTTTGCATCTCAGCTACCTAATCGTGAAGGGGCCTATCTTCCTGTGTTGACTAGAAGGGAAGTACAAGCAATTGCATCACTAATTCAGGTACTTGTACCACCTGTGTGAAAGCAGGTAAAGTGAGTACAGTGATTTCACGATTACAAGCCGCACTGACTATAAGCCGCATCTCTGGGTGTTGGCAAACATTTTGTTCTTTGTCCATACACAAGCCGCACCCGAGTATAAGCCGCTCTGTCATTCGCAGCGGGGACTCGCATGCAACAAAGTTGCCAAATAGTAACAGAATCGCGGCAGGGTGGGGTTTACTGGCTCGGCTCGGGCCATGAGGGCTCGAGGCTGCCGATGGGGCCAGGTGGCCCAGCTCAGCACTGCCGCTCGGTGGGGTCGCTCGGGGCCGGCCGCCGCTGCCGCTGGGTTCACTCGCCCCGGCCTTGTGCTGCACCACGGTGGCAGGGGGGCACGGAGCCCGCCAGCACCCGCAGCAGTGGTGGGAGGCGGGGATGGAGCCTCCCCGCTCCTGTGGCAGCGGCGGCACACGGGGAAGGGAGCCCCCGCCTCCCCTTGAGCTACAAGGCCAGTGAGAGGGAGCCCCCGCCTCTCCCCAGACCGTGGGGCCAGCAGGAGGGAGCTCCCCCGCCCCCCTCCCCCCCCCCACCCCCCCCTGTGCTGCCTGCACGGAGCAGCTCCACCCGCCGCGCAACACAGTAACCAATTTGTAACAATCGTGTAAATGCCAGGTTTTACTGGCAGGTGCTCGACTTGGCAGTTTGCACTGACTCGGTTTGCACTTCTGGGGTTGGAAACGTCAGAAAATTATTCACATATTGGCCGCTCCTGAGTGTAAGCCACATTTCCAGTGTGGGAGCAAAATTTCGGTCAAAACGGTGTGGCTTGTAATCGTGAAATTACTGTATATGCCTCATGCTTGTGTCATCAAACTTAAACCCAAAGTCTACATGTTTGAGAAATAAGAGGCAATTAAAATCTCAGCATTAACCATTTTTTAAAAAATCCTTTCATTTTACAGACTGAGTAATAGCTTCAGACCCTACTCTGTGATCACCAATTTATACATTTTAGAGAAAAATAGTAAGTCTCAGTGCTTTTGCAAAGAAGTGCAATAGGATAGTTTAAGACTGAGGATACATGCTGGAGACAGTTCTGTCTCCACATCAGCAGAGCACAACCCAGTTCAGCAGGCTAATGCAGATGAAGAATGGAATCTGTGAGAATTCTTGTTTTGAGTGTGAAGCTGAGCTCATTAAGACATGCCTGAAAAGTCCCAATTTCTAAGCAGAATTCTAGCCTGGGTTTGTCACTTGTTTACATCAATCGAGCCCTTTGGCCTTTTCCTTTCTCAGTGTATTTTATTTTATCACACACAGGGAGTAGTCGCTGACCTCATTTGGACTACACTTTCCTCTCAATTGACTTTGAAGAAAAACTGTATCAGCATCAATAGGCAAATTTACTGGTATCCACCCAAGCATGACAAAAGGTAAGAGCTCGTGTTCCCCTGCCCTAGCATTCATCAAAGCCAGAGAGACACACACAAAAGAAAGGGCAAACTCCAGTGACACACACCCAGTGATGGGAAACTTGCCACAGCAGCAGCCCAGTTCTCAGTCACACTACATGGCAGTCACACAGGCTGCTTAGCTTAACCCCTGGAAAGCTCCTGATGTGCTGCAATGCATATTTAACAGCCACAGTCACTTCAAGGAACAAGTTTTGTCCAGTTGGGCAGCTAGGTTGGTTATGGCCACCTTTTCTCTTTAACTGGCAATTAATTAATTTGATACATATTACCAATATTCAAACACTTGCTTGATTTCAGGAGGGGAAAATTCAAATATTTTAGATTATTTGTATTATTTAGTAAAAAACAGACTAGGAAGTAGAATATAGGAAGACTAGAAAGGAGAAAGAATAGAATAGAAGGAGAAAGTGCAATGCAAGTGTTACTATTTTGGGGATTCTGCTTATCTGATTGAGGATTCAGAGAAGCTCCCTTTTTCATCTTTTCTTTTGCGCTGTCAGTGGTGATAAAGGAATGAAGTGGGGGAAAAAAAGGTTACCCTGCACTCTCGAGCACACCACTGACTTTACAGGAGAAAAAGGAAAACCTGACACCTAAAATTGGGTGTCCTGCTCAGAAGCAAAGCCTCTGATCTGTGCCACCCTGCAGAACCAAAGAACAGACGTGCTCAAATAACTCTGCGGAGTGCCGCTCATTAAAGGGAACCATCTCAGAAAGGGTGCAGAAAGAACAGGCAGGAAGAACAGAATAGTCAGAGCAGCCCAGGCAGCGACAAAAAAAAAAGCCACTTCTGTGACTTGCACAAGAAGAGATTCCTTCTCCTTCCCCTTCCCAAAATTAGTAATTTTATAGAAGAAAAAACAACTGGATAAAGGAGAGAACCGAACCGTGATCTAATGTATGACAGGGAATCAAAACTCAAGACAAGGTAAGGCATGAACTAAAGGATTAAACAGAAGGACTGTGCTGGATTAGGCATTTCTGTGCCTGGTGGGCTTGTTCAGCATTTGAATCTGCTGAAACACTTTGGCTGTGAGATTGAGCTGGGCTAACCTTCAGCTGGTTAACTAAGATGAGTGGCCTCAAAAGCGTTCACAGCAGCATAGCACAGGGGAATGAATGAGCAGAAACTGCTTTTTTTTTAATTGGTAGACCTTCCTGAGACAGTATGTACTCTGTATGGAAAATGTTCTGTTTCTGCAGCTGACAATGGCAATTTCAGACAAGAAAGAGCGAGGATGTGGGTGCTTAATGGCAAAATGCTGGTTCTGCAGACCTCAAGTTAAACTGCTTCATAGCATGGCAATTTTAACTTCCGCTATTTAACACTGTTGCTAGCACCTTGAAATTTTACATACTACAAAACCTGCAATTTTTGTTTCCTGCCACACTTTTAAATCAATACGCATCAAGGGAGTGCTCTGTAAGACCCGAGCAGTGACTTTCTGACATTTCATCTGTGTGTCCCTCTGCAGCACGCCTGCAAAAGTCACACAGAATGACTCCATTCAGGGATCCTGCCACAAGCCCACTTGTATTCCTAAATAGCAGTATATGTTCCTCCAGCATTAACCACCCACTACTATGTCCTTTTACTTCTTCTTGCTTCACGTGCATGACACGCCTGGCCAGCCCTGATAATGAACGGTATGGTGGAGCAGGGAAGAGGCTGTGGAATTCCCTGGCACTGTCCTGGCAGCATGAGCTCATGCTACACCCTTGCATCCACAGCTTTCTGTCACATGGCTGTCAGTGTACCTCCCTGTATGGACTGATGCACTGGGACTTCATGCATTACAGAACTTTGATGTGGTACTCCTGAAAAATCATGAGAACTGCCACTTGGTCCTGTTGACTCCCTCACCACTGTATCTTTCAGTCCTAGTTCGTGGCAAAGCACCAACCAGGAAATGCTGGGACACATCATACTTTTACGGACTAAAATGTCATGCTTAACCCCAGCACACAGGAGAAATGCCTTGAAAAGCAATCAGCCCAGCTCCAGAAGCACATCTGGGACAGCATGGTGCTGCATCCTTGTGAGTAACCAGAGATGAGGCTGTAGAGATCACCTGTGGTTTCTGCTCTCTTAAAATGGCAAATCATTTATTTCATAATGACCACCACTATCAGAATGCATACCATTATTCAGATGAAGTGGACACTAAATGGTAAAAATTATGATGAGATAAGAACATTTTTCTAGTTCTGACAGGACAGACTTAGGTAGCTATTTTGTGTCATTTACATCACTCTTCTCTGTTTCATAGTCATATGAAGCAAAAGGAAAGAATGAGTGTTTGCTCCAAATTCGTAGACAGATAGAAAATTGAAAGCCTGAAGTAAGACTGCAGCACCAGAGCTGACCATACAAAGCATGCCCAGGGGATGGTGTGCCCAAAGCTCTGCTGCTCCCAGTTATGGGACACTGCTCCGCGCCAAACTGCACTTCACTGGACCAAATGATAAACATGTGCATGTGTATTCCATATATTGTAATTTTTCTAGATATTTCAAAACCAAATTGCTTGATCCTATCCTCTGGTGATACCTATAATTGCAAAAATCTCAAGTGTATACTTGAGCTATCTTTATCTGTCTGTCGCTGAGTTTTTTGGGGGTTAGTGTTTCTATAACACCATAGAAGTTGATGTATTGGACCAGGTGCTCACACAAGCCTCAAGACCTGTTTTATTCACTGATTGAGGAAATTGTACCTCATGTATGTCAGGACAGGGTCCTATCCGTGCTCCAGGTGGTAACTCCTAAATTCTGTGCCTCAGGAGAAGAAAGTAAATAATCCATCATCCTACGCTGCTCTTTAACATGCAGAAACTGGTTTCTTACATAACCCTCAGTACCTGACAAGGCCTTCATTTGTCCATCTAAGTAACCTTTTATTCTAAGAGTATTCGTCACCCATCTCCCTTCAAGTGTGACACAACAAGCTACAACTTGCTGCTTTGCATGTTAGCAGCACACAAAGACCGTGGGGTATTTTCTGCACCATTTTTTGATCAGAGGAAAAGATTTTTTGTCTCTTTTGGACTCAGCAATCATTCCAGGTACTAGGTTGACCCAAATCAGTAGCAGCAACAAGACTATCTAAACTTATGCCTGACACAGCACTACTCAAACCAAGGGTGCAATTCTGAGTGATGCTCACTATGGCACGGCACAGTGCTGGTCAGCAACTGGTTTGCAAATTGACCATAGGTCTGTAGATCAAATCAAACATTTTAATTATCTTGTATTTTGCATGAAATCCTTACATCTCCTATAATCACCACTTGTAAAATTACTGTGGGGATAGGGAACTTTATAACCATCCGTGAGGCAGCCAGGCATTTTATTCTACCTCCTTGGCATCATTCATGTCTTACATTCCTATTAAGCAGCCAAGTCTGACACCTGTCTCTTTAACCCACTCCCACAGATAACCACATACATCTGCATGTAAATGATGAGCACTCCCCTCTTGTGAAGCCACACATCTTTGCGCTCCAGTGAGAATAACTGCTTATACTATTGCAAATAATAAAACGTGTCACTCAATCCCTGTAATAAAAGCTTAAACTCCAATGTGAGGTGACGTGGGTGTAAGTCAACATCAGCAATTTGGACTCAAAGGCAGTTTAACGCTATTCATAGGTCTGAAGATGAGTAAATCATCTCTTCTGGCTCCTACACTCTACCATCATCCTGGTATTCAGACTTCTGCCCACAATAACCTATTACACACCACTCGAACCCCACAGGGATCATTCCTCTTTGTCTACTTTCTCCTCTTAATTTTGGCACATAAATTACACTAGCTTTGGTTGACAGGGAAAAATGCAAAGCTGATGTGTAGAACGGTGTAAATAACCCATATATAATAGCTTTTAAAATATTTACTTCTTCAGCCATCCTTACTGTTGGACACACGTAACCTCACAAAGGAGTACAGTATTCCAGAATACATTTGCATGTGAACTCTTATCTAACTGTAGTGTATCTGTTCTTCCATCTTTTAACACAGTGAAGGTTTCTAACATACATTAAGACAAGTGTTCTGCCCTCTGCCACAGATTTCCAGCCCTGAACAACTGAGCTCCAGAGGCACATATTTCTCCTAACTGTATCCTACCATGAGATACTAGCATAAGCAAGGGAGAAATACTGAGGAAATATAGATATTGTTTTAAATTGGGCTGGTATTACTTAGTTAGAAAACAGGGGTTTTGTATTCCTTCATTTTCATAGGATAGTATTACTTGTTCCTAGTTTTGAAAATCTATTCCTAGAATCATGATGCATGACCTTCCCTTCTTCCTCTAGAATATGTTCTCAAACTGAGCTCATACTGTATTTTATGCTCCACAACTGCTGCAAGAAATGTTTTTGCTCTTTTTCCAGGATCAAGCAAGCCTTCTCTACAGCTTACAGCTGCAAAGAAACCAGATCTCCTACCATCAAAGTGCTCCCAGTTCTGGGTGCAAGAGCAGTGACATATTGTTCTTATACCTTTGTGATGCCATTTTTTAAAGAAGAGAACTACAGTAATCAAATCAAACTGGTAAATTTACTGAAACAACAAAATGAAAGGACATTCAGAAAGATACGTGAGTATCCCCTTACAGGGAGGAAGTGCCATACCAAAGCATTTCAAGTGTTTTCCAACTACTACTTACACAGACCTTTTTGTGAAAACACCCTCCTTGCCTGCAGTTTATCAGCCTTGCCCAACCTACCCAAAAGGTGATCTAAGGGCTCATATGCCATTTCCATGGGAGATGGGACATTAAAATAAAATATATTCCAGCTCTTTGATTCCCATTGATTTTGTGGGTAATACAATAACCAGAATGAGATAGCTGAAACCAATAAAAACTGATTTATAGCATTAAAGGCATTCTTTATAGCACTTATTTATGGTACATTACATCTGAAATCCAATTTCACAGGCTGCTGTTTGAAACTTTCTATTCAATCATAAATACACTACATACAGCATAGCTCAGTGCCACTGAGTCAGATTACACAAATGCCTATGTTCCCAGAAGGAACTGTACTTCTGCTGTAAATGAGTTTGACAGTAATTTTTCCCAACCAACTCCCAACCAAAAAGTTCCAGGCAGCACTCAATAAATTTAGAATATATGGTTACTCCTTTAGCCATAATAAACAACTATTTATTAATGTATTTCAGTTATTGAAAAGGCATTAACAGAAATCACAGAAAACAAACTTGGCCTATGTTGCATGATAAACTACTGAGTACATTTAAGCATTGTTGCAGGGACACTGTTTGAAAAGCACACACAAGCAGGCACGTGTTCCACTCCCATTTATGGGGACGGGATTGCAACAATCCTGCTCATCTGATTTTCAAAGAGTGAAAAAAGGATCTTCCTCAGTGTATCTCAAAGCTGCTCACTTAAAGGAACATACCACATTCAGGTCACTTACTATAATCATTGTCAAGAAAAGGGCAAAAAATCAGATCTGACTTTTACAGAGACACTGTCATTTGAATCTGGAGCAAGTTCTTATTTATCTGAAAAGACTTTTCCCTGAAAGTAAAATCACTGCAAACTATGTATGTCAGGCTTTACACAAATCCAAGTTGAAAGATGTTTTCTCTCTGTCTCTGATATGAAGGCAGACTTTGTGTGATGATTCCTTTCTTAGTTATAAAAGATTATTTTTAAATATATAACTACATTGACAAGTTATAAAACAGAGTACCTGTAGTATTACTACTTAAAAAACTAAAGGACAAAAAAAAAAATCATATTGTGCCATATGATGTTTTGCTCCTCTAGAGACCCAACTCCACAGAGAAATAGAGCAAGACAAAATTGTATCTCCAAACATGCAGGAGTACTTCTGACCTTTGGCTCCTCAGCTACAAAGCCACAGACTCCTGCAGGGAATAGAAAACATATCAATATTGTAGAAGCAGACAGTGGCTGGAGACCTAGTGAGAGTAACCAAAAAATGTCAATGTGGCATACATTTTGAGGGTAGGGAGGGGAGGACAGGAAAAGCGTTCCCAAATCCCAGGTTACCAGCTGAGAGCAGACCTGACCCGACCCATGCACTTTACTGAAACTTCTACAGGAAGCAGAAGGCAGGGAAGGACACTTTCAGTGAGGAAACCTGACACTGCAAAGCATTAACAATTTAATATCCAGACTTTCACCTCCAGAACACCAATTCAAATCCCATCCACGTCAGCGGTGACCCAAACTTATTAAATAGCCTGCATGTTGAAATGATCTGATAGACTTAATTGGTTTCTAGTGTATATAAAATAAAGCTGGCCACTACCTTTGACATTCATAGCAACCTTTACAATGGTTGAAGGCAACAGATGAGAAACACTCCCCCAGGACCATCTCCCCACTCCAGTGCATGCTGAGCAGCTCCCAGGAGAGATGCTCCCTCGCACCATGAACAAAAGGAACCTATCTGGCATTAAAGCAATGTAAAAAATATGCCAATGAGAATTTGTCACTGGGTGGTATTTTTCCAAAGAGGAATTACCATGTAACATGGATATTTATTTAATTTTGTTTTGTTTTGGGTGGTTTTGCTGCTGAAAGAAAGGTTTGGTTACTAAAACCACATATTGAGTGAGACTGCACTGTTGGCTGATATGGATATGAGCAAACTTTTGACATCTCATATTACTCTAGATTATAACCCAGATCCTATAGCTGTAGCATACTGGACTCAAGGATAAAAAGGGGCAGAATGGAAAAGAACTGCAGATTTCTGGTCACAGGCAGAAAAACCTTCTGTTTTCCTTGGTATCATTTAAAATTACTTGTACCTGAGAAAAGACATAATTTTATACCATCTTAGAAGGTTTCTGGACATAAAATACAGACTTCAGAGCCTTGTGGAAAAAAACATTTACAGTAATTTCATGAATACAAGCCGCACTGAGTATAAGCCGCATCACCGGGTGTTGGCAAACATTTCATTCTTTGTCCATAAATAAGCTGCACCCGAGCATAAGCCGCTCTGTCGTTCGCAGCGAGGACCCGCGTGCAACAAAGTTGTCAAATAGTAACAGAACCGTGGCATGGTGGGGTTTACTGTCTCAGCTCGGCTGTGCGGGCTCGGGGCTGCTGACAGAGCTGGGTGGCCCAGCTCGGCGCTGCCGCTCGGTGGGGCCACTTGGGGCCGGCCGCCGCTGCCGCTGGGCTCGGTCACCCTGGCCCAGCGCTGCCCCACGGCGGCAGGGGGGGCACAGAGCCCGCCGGCACCTGCGGCAGCAGTGGGAGGAGGGGATGTAGCCACTTTGCTCCTGCGGCGGCAGCACGCGGGGACGGGAGCCCCTCGAGCTGCGGGGCCAGCAGCACAGAGCCCCCTGCCTCCCCCCGGGCCGCGGGGCCAGCAGCACAGAGCCCCCTGCCTCCCCCCGGGCCGCGGGGCCAGCAGGAGGGAGCTGCCCTGCCTTCCCCACTCCCTGTGCTGCCTGCACGGAGCAGCTCCACCCACCGCGCAACAGAGTAACCAATTTGTAACAACCGCGTAAATGCCAGGTTTTACTGGCAGGTGCTCAACTTTGCAGTTTGCACTGACTCAGTTTGCACTCCCGGGGTTGAAAATGTCAGAAAATTATTCGCATATTGGCCGCTCCTGAGTATAAGCTGCATTTCAGGAGTGGGAGCAAAATTTTGGTCAAAACGGTGCGGCTTGTATTCGTGAAATTACTGTATATACATTTCACTGAAATGAAAAAATATCATATCACCTATTCTGAGTTTTAATGAAATAAAATTAACTAGGCTTGATCACAAACTATTTACATCCAAATCAAGATTTCACTTCAAGACAAGACATATCTAAGTATGTAGTTCCATTTTTAATGATACCTCCAGACCAAAGCCCCTTCCATAGTCTGTCTCGGGTTGCAACACAGGATGGACCAAAAGTATCTATTCTATCACCATCTGTTGTGACCAGGTTGGGCAGTGATCCTTATCTCCGTGGGAGATATTCTGCTAATGCGCCATCCATTGAAACCAGGCGGGGCATTGTTCTTTATCTTTTCACAACCCATCCTTCCTCCAGGGAGTCATTTTCTGCTAATGGTTCATTGAGTCCCTCTGTGTGACTGATAAAATTACTGCATCCCATTGGGAGATGTTCCAGCCAAGGGGAAGAGACCAACATTTCTTACAAAGATAAAAACTGAGATTTTGGGACACCAAGGGAGCCCTTTTTTTCCATCTGGACTCCAGAGGAAATCCGGACTTTTCCACATCATCACTGGACATCCAGAGGGAAACTGCACCTTCTACAGGAGCACTGCTTCAACTGAATCACATCTGTCACTGCAGGAGGATGCAGCCACCATTTAATGGGATTGCTACCAACACCCTGCCTGATGGGGTGCCAGGTTGTACTCTGACTTTGTCAGGGTTTGGAGTTTGTTTCTTTGTAGTACTGTATTTCTATTTTAATTTCCCTAGTAAAGAACTGTTATTCCTAATTCCCATACCTGAGAGCCCCTTGATTTCCAAATTATAATAATTTGGAGGGAGGGGGTTTACATTCTCCATTTCAAACAGAGGCTCCTGCCTTTCTCCGCAGACACCTGTCCTCCAAACTAGGAAATAGTCTTTCTGCATAAAATGAGTAGTACCGTTATAGGAATTATTTTTTCAATTTTTCATCAATCCAGTGTTTTGCTTACAATGCAGTTTAATTTGTAAAAGAATTTATGATGAGTCTGCTCAGCATATTAAATGCAGTATGTTAACACTATGATGACCTTTCCCATGGAAACATGTCCCCACCCGATCCACGAAACAAAAATCCCAAAAATTCTGTGATATCTCAAGGACAGATTAATAGGGGCAGTAAAATCTTACAAATTAGAGAAAACATTGTAGTTAGTAGATCAAAATTTAAAAGACGCCTGAGGTCACTAGAAATACTTTACTTAAATCAATGTACAATATTAAACATATTATTGCATACTATGTATAAAGCTTAGAAAAGTACTTAGAATACGCATATTTCTGAATTCTTCACTAAACCATTCTAATGAGAATAGAATGAAATTTATATTGGATAGTTCAATGACAAGTCCCACTTTATGCAGAAGTTCAGTTAAGATGATGGAATTAATTTGAAAATTAATTTAAACAATAAATCTATATTTTATGCTATAGATTGCAAACATGTTCAGTTCCAGTAAAGTACACTCTTATAAAAAGAATATAGAAGTGTCAGAGGGATCCAAAATTACAATGACAATGGTAAAAGACATGAGAATATTATTTAAGCAGATAAATTACTAAAACTATAAATTATGTTATATTTTTACACTTATCCTATAAGACAAGATCAAATTCAAAGATAATACATTTCAGTCTAATTAAAGGAACTTTATAAAAAAGAATAAATACAATACATTCCCACAAGATAAAGAGTAAGCTAGGCTGCTATAAGCAAAAAAATCTAATCCAAAATCTCTATGGATTATGACCACCAAATGTATTTTTGTTATTTTCTGTTAAATGAAATGCACAGCTCCTTACACAGGTAGAAAGTGACAAATGTAATGCTGATGCAGCTGTAATGCTTCACATTGACACACAGCTTTTCTCTGGGTACCTGAAGAGGAAATTAACAGCATAACAGACACAAAGTTAACATCTCACAAAATCTAGCTCTACCTGCTTAACCAAAGAAAAGCAACAAAGAATTGCAAAATGCTGCAGCAGAAATTCAAACTTCATTGTTCTGGGGTAGACAGGTGAGTGGACAACAGGGCACACTAAACCTCTTGCAAATCCTTAAGTCTCCAAAATAAGTGCAATTAAAAATCACAGGTGTTTTCCCTGTTTATTCTTCATATTCACTGCTATCAGGCTTCAGAAAAATTACTAAAAAAAAGTAGAAAAATATCAGAAATGGAAACATAATGTCTGGATAAGACATCTCAAGTTCTCAGACTGTTTCCTTGAATAACAGCTACCTCTCCCATGACCCACTCATGAATGGTTCAAGCTCTGTTTCAAAAACAGCTAAGAGGGCAATTAGACATACAATAGCTGCACAGCCCAGGAGATATGTCAAAGATGCTCTGTATGTGAAGCCAGTATCTCTCACAAGAGAAGTTCAAAGATGAAGAAAAGAGGCACATTATACATTTTACACTGAGGCACATAAATCTCAGAGTACGTTACCTAGAGTCCCACCTAACCTCAGAAATGTCAGAAGTCTTGTTGACACGGCAAAAGCAGGGCCAGCATCTGATTCTCTGTCCCACCAGTAGCTCCATTTCCTTTTGTGCTCATCCCATCCAGCCCAGACTGGACAAAGCAAAATTATTTACCATACCTGGTAAAAGCACCTGCCTCTAGGAATGTGATGCATTCCCCAGGAATGCCTCCCTCTGGAAAAGACAACAGGTGACTGCTACAATGACTTTATCATCAAAACTAGATGCTTTAGAAATGGGACAAAAGGTGGAGATATGGCCTAGGGCCAGCCATCAAAACCATTGGGAGGAATGTTTTTACATCTTTTATGTCATCTGGGAGCTGCACAGTCTCAAAATCCCCTGGGACTGCAAGGAAGAAAGGGGCACAGACTCCAAAATGGCCCCACAGTGCCCTCCTGCTTCACACTCTGAGACAGATGGAGTCTGGCAAGCCATTAGCTGGCAAAAACCCAGCCCAAACCTTTCCATTGCTGTGTTGTTCCAGGGAAATTTAAAGCATATCTTTTCCCCAAGTTCTAAAAGACAATAAAAGATCTTTGCCAATGTTTTCCCACTGGTATGGAGAAGGAAGTCTGAAAATCACAGTGCTAAAAGTCCACAGCACTCGCAACCTGAATTGACAGTACTTCTGCCTCCCATAAAAAAACCGTTCTTGCATTAAAGTAGAAGTATAAGGCAACAAGAGATAATGCACCAAAAAGCAAACTAAAATAGTATCCTAAATTCTCCAGACTAAACTATTTTTGATGCACATCATGCATTTTTCTAATTTTTCCTTTTCATTAAAATCTCACATCAATACTGTGCAATCTACTGTAATTCAGGGACTGAAAAAATGTCAGTCTCAGCAAATCAGGGTTAAGATTTAATAGAATAATGTTGAAGCACACAATAAACAATTATAATTATTAAAGCAAACTAGATTTTGCATTTTATTTTCACTTATTTCACATCTAAAGACTTTATTATGTTTTATTTACTAATTCATAAGATTGAAAAATCTGTAAGGCACTTTCAATTATTGATGTGACTTCAGCTTTCCAGTGTGCTCAACATATTTCTGGCCTCATAATCTAAGGCCTAGAGGCTCTGAATTTGTTCATGTAACTCCTATCCAGCTGTTAGAAAGAGAAAGGAAGGGAGACTCCCCAAATCAGCCACCATCATGCAACACAGAATCATCAGAGAATCAGAGAATGGTTTGGGTTGGAAGGGACTTTAAAGATCATCCAGTTTCAACCTCCCTGACATGGTCAGGGACACCTTCCACTAGAAGAGGTTGATCAGAGCCCCCATCAGCCTGGTCTTGAACATTTCCAGGGATGGGGCACCACCTATGAGACATGTGGAAGTTTAACCTTGATTTTACAGTCTAAAACTAGAAATCTCAAAAGTGGCTGCCAAGGGAAGCCATCCACTACACACTGAGTGTTTCCTTTTGTTTCTGGAGTACAGGTAATCACAGAGGGCCACATGCTATCATTAGAAATCTTGCATATTTGGAGGGCTTCACCACTTCTTCAAAATGCTATCAATTTTTAATGAGAGAACCTCTCCGCAGAGTGATTTTTTTCTTGTTAACCATGACAATTAAACAAAATATACTTGCTTGTTAAGTCCATTTTCAGGGAACATGTGTCATATTGCGAAAATCACAAATTCTCACTTTTAACTGACTTTTCCCTAATTAATAACCAAAGTGCTTCTTAAGTTTTTATGACCACTATTAATGAAGTCCATGAACTCATTGCAATTGGGAAAGTTACTGTGTGCCAAAAGTGCTTCATAATTATTCTAAGTTGATTAATAATTTTTATAGCCAGGTAGATCAGAGCCAATTCACTTAACTTTCAGTTAGAGGTATTTTTCAATGTTACTGTTTGCAGTAGTTGTAGCAGATGGCAACCAAGCTCCTTTTTGAAAGTTCACACCATCCCTTTTACCAGTCATCTTCTCTACTGTAATCCAGTATTAAATATTTCTGAGAGTTTCTTTGACTGACAAAACAAATCAAAACTACTCAGAGAAAATACTGCCTAATACGCAAAGGCTTGCAAATATCTTTAGACTGCATCAACATTTTTTTCATATTTTTAAGCCAATTTCTAATGTTTATGTAGTCATTAAGCTCATAGGGGCTTGAAAGAATTAAAAGAATAAAAATAAGTACCTGCCTTCAAGTAATAACCTGCAGAAATAGCACAGAGGTATGTAATCAGTGCATGTGAAGCCAGTACCTGAGAAACAAATCTCAGCAATCTGTTGAAGCCTTCTGCTGAACTCTGGAGCTATTTGAGTTATACTGCTTGAATTCTGACTGTAGGAGCAGCAGTGTCCAACTGGTGAGATATAAGCACACTTGGACTGTGCCTTTCTAATGCCATGGGGTGGGTGTCCAGCAACCTCTGGAATTTTCAAGGATGTTTGTATTGAAAAATCCCATTACACATACAAACCCTTTGGATACTGGTGATGTATTGCCAAGAAGCTTCATGGGCTCCCACTCCATGCTCTGCAGTTTCTTGACTGCAGAACTGAAGATGCAGGCAGGAGACTGACCTTCTCCAGTGGTTCCCCTGCCATAGGGTATAAAATGTTCCTACTGAAGTTCTCAGAGTACAAGGAGAACCCTAACTTCACTTTTTTCTCTTCCTAACAGACGGCCAGCAGAATAACCTGGACAGAGATGACAGAAGGCTGACAAGGTGAACAGCAAGGTGTGAGAATGCCAATTTGTTTAAAATGGACAAAATTCATTTTTGGGCAAGTCATTTTCCTAAACAAAGCGAATGCTGAGACTACCCATTATGAAAGGGAAATGCTCTCACACAGAGAAAGAAATTTAGGAAGAAGCATTTCAGCCCATGAATTTTTAAATATTCTTTTCTCCAAAACAAGGAGAGGGAAAGAGGAAGAGCTTGAGTTCCTGCAAAACTACACTCAGAAGGAGGAACTGAAGGATAAGGTCCTATTTCACAAATAGGTGCTAAAGTTGGATGGTAAAAATAGTTCAAACTGAATTGCACAACAGCAAACAGTCTGCCTCTAGGCAGCAGCACTGTGGAGCCTGCAATTTATGCTGTGAGGGAAGAGAACTGCAGAAAAACCTCATGAAATCGAGTGATTAGTCAAGAAAATGGCAAGTGCAATTTAGTGTAAACAAATGTGGTGCACATGGGGAAAACAGTAATCTGAACCATGCATTCAGCCTAGCAATGAGATCTTAATGGGCTGTTTCCACTCAGAAATGAGACTCTGAGATAACAGGAATTTTTATGAAAACATAAGCTCTGGACCGATCATCTGCATTTACTCCAGGCTTGGTGGGTCATCCACATCAGATGGCTTTCTCTTCTAACAATGTATTCAAATGCCTTTCTGCACCATATTTCTGTTGCAAATATCAGATTCTAAGGCTCAGGCTGTAATTTGCTTAGTGTTTCTGCAATATAACCAGAATCACACTTTAGATTAAAATGCTTTATTAGGCATACTTTGGTCAATCCTACTAATCTTCAACTAATATTATGGTAAATTGTTCTTCAGCCATCCTCACATCTTAAAAATAATGCCAGAACATTCAACATTACTTCCCCTTTTTTTAAAATATGCAAACATCCCCAGGACTTAGCCTTCACTAAAAAGGCTTTCCCTACTACCTTGAAATGCTTATTCCTCAAAAAACACTCCCTGGACACCCTTCCCAAAACAAAGGAACACTGCTTATTTGGTTAGGCAGAGGAGTAATGCGTATTTACAGAACTGTGAGACTCAAATACTATCTGCTGTTGCAGCGAAGCACAAAAGTGAAATCCAGTCTCAGAGCACGCTGGCAACCATACACCAACTCCTTCTCCATTGCCCCTGTTTGGCATGAAAGAAGAGAAAAAGAAAGAAACAAAAAAATGTTTTGCACTAGCTTCGTGCTATGAGCCTGTCAACTCTGCTAATCTCAGCAAAGAGAAGGGTCAGAGCAGCCCAGGAGCTATTCAGTGTTCAAAATCAGGTTGGATGGGGCCTTGAGCAACCTGATCCATGGGAAGATGTCCCTGATCATGGCAGGGGAGGTTGAACCAGATGAACTCTGAAGGTCCAACCCAAATGATTCCACAATTCCATGTTTCTGTTGAAATGAATACTTAGGCAGCAACAACCCAGGAGGTTGGTCCATACAAGCAGCCAGAGCAAGCAGAACACAGCACACCTTCCCCACCCACTCTCCTGCTCTGGGGCCAGGGGATTGCCCAGAAGAACGAGAGGGAGGACAGTGATAGGACCCCACTCTTCATTCCTCCTTTGTAACTCCACAGCAGCATTAGGACCACTGTTGAAGAAAAGAGCAAGTACAGGAAAAATTGGAATTACAACAAAGGTTAGCAGGAAAAGCATAGTTCATGCCATTTGTCATATTATACCTTGTCTTTTCCTCTTCCCAAACAACTGTCCTCTCCCTGCATAGGAACCTTTTTCATGATAAGGTGGGTCTGTGCCATGAAAAATCTAATGAGGAGATGAAACAGCAATTCATTATCTATTTAAATATTGCAGTGGGTTAATCCAGAAAATAAAAATGGAGCATGAAGCAGATGGCTCTTTATAGTTCTCATGATTTCTTAAATATTCTCTCCCAGTGCACAGTCATTCTTGTATTTAACATGAAATGCACAGCTTTTACCATGTGCACATTATGCAACCATTCATATAACCTCATAAATGCTACATCTCATAGAGCAATTATTTTTTATGCCTTTTTTTAAAGGAAAAGCTGTATCATGTCATGGCAAAGTATTCTCAGATGTCTCGAAAAAATTTGAGGTAGTTGCCAATAGCAAATGATAAATCCACTAAACGCAAATACTTGCTCAACCTACTTTTGGGATGTACATTAATATTCTGAGTTCAAGAAATAACACAGGAAAAGCATTTTGACATTGGGTTTGGGTATAATATTTCAAGTGTTCAGTATCTTGCAGAACACGTGCCAGGAAAATAGGTATCTGAGCTCCTCTCTGCTTCATTAAAGCAATTACTGTTCATACTGAAATAGTAACTGCATATAGGCAACTGCTGCTTTGGATTTCACAAAAATATATTCTCTGCCACTGAAAAAAAGAAAATGCAAAAATCAGTGATTGTCTCTTCATTGTTTGAATTCATGACAATCGAGTCCAAAGCTGTCCATATTCCTTGCAAAAAACAGTCTATGCAATGACCTTAAAAAATACTCTTCCTCAATTCTGTGACCCACATAAAGTGAAAAATTTCTAAAAATAAATTTTGTTATTAAAATGCATTAAGATGCTAACACATCAATTGCAATTAATATACCACAAATTAAATCTGCCTGTGTGCAAAAAGCCAACACGAGTCTCATACACAAACTAATCTTAATTACAAGTAAAGCAACACTTATATACGTATTTTGCAATGGGGTATTGCCCTCCAGATAAAAAATAGAATGTAACCATTATCAAGTTTTATACTTCTGTTCCTTTTGTGAACTCTGATATTGGTACTAAATACCACAGTGTAATCCAATGTGCAAACTGTGCAGCACCCAGGAACAGGCAGGAATGTCTAAACAGAGCCTCAAGGGCCTCCAAGAAGAATAAGCTGGGAGAGGCAAGGAAAAAGTCTGAAAAAGGACCTGGGCAGAAAGAAAAGACAAAGCAGGACAGGTCAGAAGTGCTTGGTAAAAGCCAACAGGGATGTGGGCACCCAGAAGCACGCTTTTTTCCAGAGCTGGAATTAACTCCAGGATTTCCAGCATGGTAAGTTTGTATGAAGCTATTGAAAAAGTCTTTCAGAGAAAGCAGCTGCTGACTGCTAAATTAGGCTCAGCAGCAAAGCTCTGAACTGTGCATCACAAATTTTTTAATCCTTATGATGATCTATTTCTGTACTGAATTATTTTCTGCTTTCTTCCTAATGGATCTTCTAAAACTGCTGGAAAGTGCAGGCACAAAACTGTGTTGAAACAACCTTGTGATGACTTCAAGTCAAGCACTCCAGAGATATGACAGCAGGAACCTGGCTTCATCTGCCAATTTAACTTACTCCCCTCCATGCACACAAACTCTAATTTGGTCTTTAATTGTCCCATCACAGTAGTTCATGGAGGTTGGGTTCAAATGGTGGGATCTGTTTGCAGACTGATGCCCAACAAATTCCTGAAGCAGCAGTCTGGCTGTAAGTGACAGTTTCTGACAGGCACAGGAGGAGGCATTTGGCTTTTTCGGCAGACGTTATGCAGTGACTGAAAACCGTAAAGGTCAGCTGAAAACATCCCTAGGATAGGTAAAACCACTTGACAGGCACAGCAACTGGACCACGCTGATACCTGCCCAACATTTGCAAGAAAGCCTGATGCACTGGAAAGAAAGTTGTTGTAGAAGTTTAGTACCAAAGGCATATAATGACAGAAATAATAATAGCAAGGTGTAAAAAGAAATCATTGTGGGATTTGGGGAGTACAAAGAGACATTGCACTGATCCTCCTATCACAATTACATGTTTTCCACATGGTATGAATCCACACGAGGAAGTCCCCAGGTTAAGTCAATTCCTGAAGCATCTGAAGGTTGAGTTTGAAGTAAGTAAAATCTCTTAGAGTGCTCATAAGATTTCTTAGCATTACATGGTATTTTACAAAGCAAAGAATTAAAAAATCTAGGTCCTATTTGCCTAATTGTGATCAACTCAAGCATAAAATTTCCCCTCTAGTTGCTCAGTGTCTCACTCCCTTAGCTCACACCAGACAAAACATCGCTGAGGCACTGACAGGGCTCACAAATTTGTGAGGCAAACAGATCTTACTGTGATCAGGAAAGTAATTTTTTTCTCACATGGCCAAGATGATAAAAAAATACAGAAGTAATTATGGAGAACAGGCTGAAGAAAACTATCATAGCAGGTTATTATATTTAAGGGAATGCCATGCTATCTAGTGAAAAAGCAAGGAGGAGATTCTGTATGAAAAAGTAATAAGAGAGCACTTAATTGGAGGCTGTGTCACAGGCACAAAAATTAAGTTTGCATGCTGTTTTTGCAAGCTTATTATGGTCTTATTACAATTTCTGTATTTGCAGCAAATTTATATTAATATTTCATGCTATAGTGAAGTAAGATAGATGCATTTATACTGAAAATAATTGGTCTTCTGCTGTATTTATTTATATTCAGGAGTTTATATTTGCTTTTCTATTTCATATATTTAATTTGCATTTATTTTGGCTAGCATGGAATATTTAAAATGGGTATTAAAAAGTCAAAGATATTCTTACAGCATGAAAAAGATTTAGAGAGGAAAATTTTGTCAGTTTAAAATTGGAGCAAGCATAATTGAATAATGAGAAGAAATTTGAACTATCTAAAAGAATTATAATTAGAGCCCAAGTCAAAGATGACAAATTTCACCATTTAGAGAGATCATGATGAAAATGGTAAATATGAGTTGTCATGCTTTAATTAAAAAGGAGTGAAAACGGCATGAAAGCATTCATTGTTAAAATGTTCTTAGCACTGTAATTATTTTTATTGATTAAAGTAATTATTAATTCATGAACAGCCTCTAGAATGTTGATACTGTAATTCACAAAATGAAGAAAGGAATATGCCATCTCATTTATTCATGAAACTCTTGTATTTCCATAAATAGATTTTTATAAATGCATGATAGCTAAAAAGAAGGGGGGAAAAAAAAGCATAGCCCAACCTGAGTCAAAATCCTGAACAGATCCAAACTTACAGAGTGCAGAGCCTCACTGAGAAATCTATTCTTTGCTGTTTGCCCAGCATTAAATTGCACCTTTGCTCAGCTACTCACTGTATCTGAATGGTTTTTCAGCAGAACTGCCTTCAATGTATTAGTCTGGTGACAGGAATAATACTGATACATTACAAAAAAGAGCTCTCTTCCCTCAGAACTATCCTATTCTTCTTCCTGGAGATTTTTTGTGCCTGGGTGGTAGGAAAAAAAATAGTGTCCATATTTCTAAAATGCGAGGGACCTTTTAGACCTACATGCACAAGTTGGTGTGGTTGACAAGGACCCCCTGAAAAATCACTGCCTTGACACACACAAGCACAGCAGTTCCCACCTGTGTCACTCTTACCGCATCATTGAACAGCAAAGGGCAGCTTCCTTGGAAGCACCAGCCTGACAGAGTCCAAGAAGCATTTGGGCAATGCTGTCAGGCACATGGTGTGATTCTGGGGTACCCTGTGCAAAGCCAGGAGTTGGACTTGATGATCCCTGTGGGTCTCTTCCAACTCAAGAGATTCTATGATTTTGATTCTATGAGTCTGCTTTTTGTATGGAGGGTCAGATGCCATAATTCCCATCCCCTGCTGATTGTAATTCAAAAGGCCTGATTCTCAAAATGGAAAAGTTCCAGAATTCCTGGGAACTGAGTGTGGTGGGAGATAAGAACTCTATGAACATCTCTCTGGCATGCTGCTGGCAATAACCTACACACACCAGAGACAACAGCCATCCTTAGAGAACTGTTCTGGCATGTTCTAGAACACTTTCCCTGTGCTAAGAATTTCAGGGTTGGCTGCTGACACCTGAGTGGGCAAAAGCAGGCACTGGGGGAAACTCCTGCAGGTGCACAGAATGGGAATGCACAGACTGGTCAGGTCAGCAGCTGGGCTGACTGGGTGACATGGAGGGCTCTGCACACAGGGAGAGGTGCTGGGAGATGGTGCTCGTAATGCCCTGCAAGGTAGCCCAGGACAATGTCTAAAGCCTTTTCTGTACTCTTCAGACACAGGGTAGAGGTGTCATAAAACTGGCTTTGGGGTCTGCACTTTGACACGCTCTGAAAAGAATCTTGCAAGTCAGCCTGGATAGGATCTGCTGTACTCAGCCAATGTGACTTTAGATGTATTCCAAAGGGTGGTGCTCCTCCCCTTTGTTGACAGTCAGCAATGATTAAACTCTTTCTTTCTACATTTACTATTATCATCATTACAGTAATTTCACGATTACAAGCCGCACTGATTATAAGCCGCACTTCCGGGGCGTCAGCAATGTTTCATTTTTCCTCCATAAATAAGCTGCACTGGATTGTAAGCCGCACTTTCGTTCACAGCGAGGATCTGTGTGCAACTTTCACAAAGTTGCCAATTAGTAACAGAATCGCAGGATCGCGGAGTTTACTGGCTCAGCCCTGCTCGGGGCGGCCACCAGGGAGCGGCCCCAGCCCCACTCGCCTCTGCCGCCAGGAGGCAGGGGAGTGGTGGGCCCGGCCGGCGCCGCCGGGAGGAGGGAGAGGGGCATCCCTGGCTGCTGCCGCTGGGAAGAGGGAGAGAGGCGTGCCTGGCTGGTGCCGCCAGGAGGAGGGAGAGGGGCTCGCCCGGCCGGTGCCGCCGTCACACCCCCAGGGGCCAGGCAGGCTCCACCTTGGCTTGGGGCTGCTGCTGGCTCAGACTTCCGGGTTGGGAAATTTCCAAAATTTGTTCATATATTGGCCGCTCCTGAATGTAAGCTGCACTTCTGGTTTGGGAGCAAAATTTTAGTCAAAATGGTGAGGCTTATAATGGTGAAATTACTGTATTTTTATTTATTGCCATTTCTTTTAGTGCTGTTTCATCTTTAATGCCACCCTTGCGATTAATAGCACATTGCTCTCCCACCCAGCCCTGCTCCAACTTTCCATTCATTTATCATCTCTGAGCTCTGGGGTGGGGGGACACTGCTGCACCTGCAGCCTCTCTCACCCCATCAGCCCTCCTCAATGTGCTCAGCCTTGAGTGCCCATCCCTGCTTCCCTCTCTCTCCAGACAATCCTGATTCAGGGCAATATCTCAAGTAAGCTCATGGACAAGCCTTTGCACCTCATGTCTCACCAACAAGCCCCCATTCTGGTGGAGGGAAGCCTTGATGATGGCCCCAGTGAGGAAAACAGACCAATGCTGATACAAAGGTGTCCCGTCCCACACAACAGTTCAGGTCTCTGACAGCTTCTCTCACAGACACACGCCAGCTCTGTGTATTTTACCCAAACAAAAACAGCCAAAACAGGCAAGAACTCACTGCTTTAGGCAAAAAAAAAAAAAATTATTCATTGAAAAAACTACAGTCTTCTGAGACACAATATCCCTGTTGACACTGGTTACAGGGGCACTGGGATGATGTAGGATGAGGTGAATCCACAGATACCCAGTAGTCTGAGAAGAGGCACCACCAGCCAGAGAGCAGCTGAAACAAGTGGGCAGAGTTGGGAGATCTGCATCCTGGTCCTTCTCCTGACTGCTTCACCTCTACCTCTTGCTCGATCTTTGCTTTTCCAAACAGCCACTATCAGCTTATCCCAGTGCTGCTCCACATCTCAGGGGCACCCTGTGCAAATACATTTCAGAAAAGACTACTCATTGATATTAATAAAGAGGACAGTTAAAGGACTGCACTGGGGAAATCTCAGCAGTTGCTTTGTCAAGCCAGCAATAAATAACTGCAGTGAAAAGCCAACTCACATGTGTTTCTCCCTCAGCCATGATACGCCTATGCAACACATAATTATCCAAAGCAACAGCACACACACAACTACTGTAATCCCTAGAATAAGGTACATGTTCAGGAATTCAGGACTCTCAGTCTTGGCCTCTTCTTCAACCTCTGTCCCTGCAGGAGAAAACAGCACACATTACTCTGTGCTACAAATAATCTCCCAAGTGGCCTCATTCCCAAAAGAGCTAAATTCTGAAATCCCTAGGAACTGGGAGTGGTGGGAAATGAGCAATCTCTCCTATCCAGATATGACTACAAGCATCTCTGTGACACACTGGTGGCAGTAGAGACAACAGTTATCCTCAGAGACCTGCTCCTGTTTCTTTCTCAACACTGGCTGCAGCCCCAGCAAAGCCTGCTGGTCCCTGCAAACCAAAACTGCCTGCAGTTCCTTCCCAGCAATCAAGGGCCCTCAGTGACTGGAGGGTGCTCTCCTTCTCTTGGCTCAAGAGTAGTTGGCTCCTCTGCACATCCCTCACACACTCCAGGAGCACAACCAACAATCACACTCATCCCACCACGGCTATCAGTCTGCTGGCTGAAAAACCGTCACAAGCGGAAGTGCCTGGAGAATTTTTCATGGGTTGTCATTCTTGCCTTGAAGCTGGGTTGTGCTTGAGGCGAATACAAATTGAGCACACACCTGTTCCTGACATCTGGACACTCACATCTGCACAAAGCAACTCTGACCAGTAATTGTACAACTGCGGCAGCAGCTGCCCCTGGGACTCATCTAGGAGGTCAGCTGGCAGCAGACACTGTGCTGGACCATTTCTGTGGCTCTGCAGCCCACGCAAGGTGTAAAATCAAGTGTCCCTGCAGTGAGGCTCTGACCAATCCCTTCCTGCTACAGGAAGCTAAAAGCTCAGCTCCCTGGGTCCTAACAATTAACAGAGTGAGTTATACTCACAGTTTTCAGTTTTCTCCAAGTTTTTAAGGACCTTCTTTGGAACTTCATGTGTCTGCTGGAAATCATTCCCTCTTTTAGCTTTATATGAGGACATGAACAGAAATCAGGAAGTTATGTTTTACATGAATAACATGGAAAAGGAAAGCTTGCTCTGTGAAGTCAGTAGAGACTCACAGATACTCACCCATGGGATACAAGCTGGGAACCAGCACAGAATCCACCTGAGGAGCTGGAAACACCTCTCTGGCCACATCTACAACCAAACATCCATAAGACATACCCATGACACGTTCTGCTCCCACTGTCATACCTGAATACAGAATGTGTATGGAGGTCATGTGGTGAAGGCACACAGCAGGATGGAGAACCCACTGCCAAATTTCTGCCCCCACCGCGTCACTCTCCACCTCTCTGCTTGTTAGCAACTCCTCATCCCCTCCCCAAGGTAGCTGCAGCCCCCCCCCACCTCCTCGTGGTGTCTTTGCCCCATGCTGCACTGTGGAGCCCTTCTGGCTCACCCAGCCTTAGTCTGACACCCTGCTGCTGCCAGCCTGGTGTCTCCCTGCCTACCTGCTCCCTGCCCTCCAGCTGGAGCAGACTGCATGTCCTGGGCTTGCAGGACCACCAGAAAGAGGAGGAGGCACTGGGTGAGAACCATGCCCCTCCATGCTTGCAGCATGCTTCTGCTACTGCAGCATTCACAGCTGGCACAGAACAAGCCAGAGAGGCTCTGTGACCTCACGGCCCCACGGGGCCATGCCTTCCACCAGGGTTCCCCAGATGCTTCCATTGTCCATGAATTCCTGAACCTGCCCACTGCTGAGTTTCCTGTTTCTGCATGAGCATGGAAGGAGCAGAAGTGGAGACGGGTGGACCTATTTTGGGAGGCAGCACTGTGCATGGGAGTGCAGAGCCACTCAGGTCTTTCATCTCAGAAATCTATATCAAAAGCTCCGTATAAAGACTGCATAAAAGAGCCAACTGCAAGTGCCTTTTGACTATTTTTGTCAGGCAGCATTCTATCAAGAAACTAGCTTTTCCCCTTGCCTTTCGCTAACCATTTCCTATATCTGCAACTGTCCTTCTAAAATCAGCGTGCCGCCCCTAAGCTTATCCTCAGTGAGCCAGGCTTATCCCCTTCCCCCTTTAAATCTAGTTTACAGCTGTCTCAACAAGCCATGCTAAGTCCTGAGCAGAGATCCTTTTCCCCTTTGAGACAGGTGCACCCCACTGCACAGGCCTGTAAGCTGACCTGTGATCAAAGCCCTCAAAGTACTGCTGGTAACACCAGGCTCTGAGCCAGCTGTTCACCTGTGCGATTTTCCTGTCAAACACATTAAATAAGAGCAAGTGTCAGATTCTGCACTTGCAACAGGGAAACCCTGGGTGTAGGTACAGACTGAGGAATGAGAGGCTGGAGAGAGTGGAAAGTCTGCTCTGTGCTGGTGTGGCCTCACCCTCAAGTCTATGTGCAGTTTAGGGCACCACAACAGAAGATATAAAGCTATTAGAAAGCATCCAAATGAAGGCCAAGAAGACGGTGAAAGATCTAGGAGTGCTGGAGGAGTGGCAGTGATCTCTTTTCTGTGTGACAGTGACAGTGAGGGAATGGTCTGAAGCTTTGTCAGGAGAGGTTTTGGTTGGATATTAGGAAAAGTTTCTTCACACAGAGCATGGTAGGGCACTGGAACAGGCTCCCCACGGAAGTGGTCATGATACCAAGCCTGACAAAACTCAAGAAGTGTTTGGACAATGCCCTCGGGGACATGCTGCAATTCTTAGGATTGGATTCTTCTTGTGGGTCACTTCCAAGTCAGGAGATTTATTATTACTCTTGGTAGGGGGTTAAAAAATATAGCTGTGGTGATATTTAAGGTCATGGGTTCTCAAGTGGTGTGAGGAGAGTGTGTTTGTATAAAGATCCATCAGCTGTGAGCCAGATGGATACCAATCCTGCAACAGCATATGACTGTAAGCAGGATGTCAAAAAGATTTTAATTATGCAACAACTTAAACCTAAGTAAGAAGAAAAAAGGAGGGGGAAAGAAGCTCATTTTGGAGATGTCAAGAATACTTTGTGTGACAGATTGCTAGATTCTTTTGTTTAGGAAGCTAGACAAGGGTCATAAGTGAGAAATAGAGTGAACACAGCAGCTACTCATTTGTTTTTAATACTCACAATTTTTCTTGCAGATTAGCTTTCCATCATGCTGGAGTCCTCAAGGAAAGAGCTAAAGGGGTGTTGGGTATGGCATACCATGCCCAAATCACTTGTGATTATCTAACTCCTTCCATAACACAAGCACCCCAAACACAAACTGGGAAAAGAGTAAAAGCTTGGTGATTTTTGAGTTTGTCACTGTATTTTAAGAATTCTTCTGCCAATGCACTTCTCTGACATAAAACTGTAACTACAAGCCATAAAACACTGTGAATGGACAAGAAATGCAAGCACTGTTCCCTGTTCACGGGCACAAAAAAACTTTGCAAACTGGCACTTCAGGGCTCTGGAAACAGAAATGGAAAATACCCCACTCAATGGCAAATAGAATGCCTGATCACTTAAGGAAGGTATCCTTGCTGTGCATATTCTGGACACATTTAGGTACTGTACCTACACCTCTGGGCTTGTAGTGAGTCAGCCACATACCACACACACTGTCAGGGTCCACAGCACACAATGCACTACCCAGCCTACAACCACTAATACTGATAAAATAAAGAGTTCAAAGAGTGCTAAAGGGAGTGAACTACAAGAAACAGATGGTCTCTAATGGAACATATTTGCAAAGACAACACTTGAACTCCTGAAAAGACGACTGTCAGCGATTGCCAAGAAGCCACCTGATGCCCAGTGTGATGTTATCATGCAAACAAATGGAAGACACAGTAATCCCAACATCCAACCTTTGTCACTTCCTAAGGCTAACAATCTTACAACCATATAACTTCGACTTTCTCTGTAAGGTTTGCCTTAAAAAAGACACAGAGAACATGAATAAGTCCTATGATCCTCAAGTTCCAGCAACATTATGGGAATCATCTCCTGTCATGTGAAATAGACACTTAGGAAGTCCTGCAGAGTCCTGTTCCATTGAGGAGTATTAATACAGCTGAGTAAAATTCTGCCTAGCAAGCTCTCCGGAATCCTGGATGCTTTGGATCAGCATTCCCCAGAAGGATGGACACCAGAGAGAATTCTAAAACTGCCAGTCCTGGGGAAGAAATTCCACACCGAAAGTTGTTTCAAGACAAACAGGACAAATAAAAGCATTTCCAAAAGCTTCTTTAGCCCTCCTAAGTTTCTTTAGACATAATGATGAAGAATGGAGACAGACATCTCTTCCCATATGTTTTTACAGGAAATTATGACACAGCCTTAGTAAATGGATATGTTTAATCATTTATAGAAACATTCTCATTTCTGACAGCACAGGAAAAGAAAACAGCATAAGTAAAGTTAAGATTCTCACATCTTTTCCACACCATGAAAAAGACTACCGTAATCAAGACTCACAGAGAAGCCTGTTCCTTCTGCAAAGTAAGATGGGAAATTGGTTCTGCTAGAACTGGAGAAAGTAAGAAAAGCTGGAAATAGTATTTGGGTTACAACCAGTTTTCAGAGACATTACTGCAAGGGAGAAGATCTGCACACCTGCATTATTGAAAGGGAGAAGACTAAGCAGACACAGGAGAGAATGGCCAGAAGAACTTCATACCACACATGGCTCTGACTGTCAGATGAGAAAATCTCATCCTTTACCGCGTGACCTATTGTTGCTACCTGTAGTCACTTCACTTTGCACTGGAATTTTTTTAACAGTGTTTTTAACTACTGGTACTGTAATACCCGTCACCATATCTGTTTCTTCTGGACAAAATTTTATCTGGTAACTCACCTAAAAAGACACAAACTTTGAGGAAAGAAAAAGAAATTTTAAGATGAAATGCTTATGTACCACTCATTACTCTAATAGTGTTGGCAGCTATTTGAGTTTGCATTTAGGAAAAACACTTGATTGTCTCAGTTTCACAAAAGAGAAGAAAACTATTAAGAAAGTATACTTTTCTATTTTGAATTGAATTGCCCCATAAACAAAAAATATTATTCTATTTGTTCTCTGTCCAACATGTCGTTTTTGCAGACTTTTGTTTTAGTTGAAAATATAATCTCATGTGACACTTATACTACGGATTTTAAAGACGGGTATCAGCTAGGATCTGAATCTCTTCAATGAAAACAGGAGGTAAATAAATCCCCCAAAGTATTTAAACTGCATTTACCAACTTCTAATTGTCTGGAAAACATCAGTGAATAAAGTATTCTTCAAAGAAGCTGCTAGATTATTACATTTAAAACATCCCAAACCATTTCCTCAATCTTACATTATAATGCGTATTGCTGGAGCTGATGTCCACACCAAGTAAGATGTGTAATCATTTGTAGAAACATTCTCACTTATGACAGCACAGGAGAAGGAAGGGTTATCAGCAAGGTTGAATTCTTCTCTTTTGAAAAAAACATCATTGGAAATGCACATGATTCCATAAGCCTAAGCATAGCCTGGATCAGATATACTCACCATTAGCATGCACTCAAGCAGCTTCATAGACTGCCAGGAACACTCCAAAACATCCTTCCTTCCTTCCATGGCTTGGTGTGCACAGGAGACAGCAGGACAGAGAAATGGTGCACTCCTGCCATTGTGGTTAGGACCAGCTTAGGCACAGCACCACACACAACAAAGCATTTCTTCAATTGTTATTTTGGCACTGTGCAGTAAAAATGGTCTCAAGCAAGGAGGATTTTATGAGTGTGAGTATCCCATCACTCTTCTTCCAGTTCTACCCAGAGTTACTCAGCTGTCACACATAGGAGAGTTTACCCTTACATAGTCCTAACTCTCTGGACAATTCATTATGTTTGAAAAGTGAAGGGCACTTACTTTGCAAAATTCATTAAATCTCTCAAGAAGGAGGTGCTACTAAAACTCCAAAGTCTTGGGAAGTTAGAAGCCTTCACTTCTGCATGAACCCTCTTATCAGAACAGAAATCAGACTCATAGTCTTTCAAGAACAGAAACATGAAGCAAATTGAACGATCCTACAGAATTAAGCACTGCTATGAAAAGCTGTTGAAAATAAAGCAAATAGATGCTGTAATCACAGACCTGCAAGCATGAGATAGCAGTGAGTTAGTCTTTGTATCTTACTTTTACAATACATATAAACTCCAAACCATTTCCTTCTAAACTGCAAAAGTAGATTCCCCTATTGATAGGGATGCTAAAAAACACCTTCTACTGCAACAGAAGCAAATTTTAAATACACCAAATTATAAATGCAGCAGCATTTAATTTGGCATTGAAATATGATTAAGCTTCCTGATTGAAATTAAAAAAAGAAAAAATAACTGCAGTCTTGCAGGTCTTCACTGATAAAAACCAAGGAAACCTCAGAGCACCTTCTGAACACAAAAACATTTCCCCCTCATCTCCTCAGTTGCTTAATTACTGAAATCCTGAGGTACAAACTGTACAACAGACACAATGCAAAATAAAACTGCTCTACCATATATTATCAGAACTAGAAACCTCATCTCTTTGTAACAGTATGAGCTATTTTTCACAGTTACTAATTATTAGGTAGGATAAGGAAGAATTCAGGAAAAAAGGACAAAAAGAAGTCTAGAGCAGCTAAGCACTGAAACAGCAAATGAAGAAGTATCTCTCATTAATTCCTTCTCCCAGTTTTACCAGCAAAAAAACACATACCAATTATTTTAAAGCATAACAACTGTCATGTTGTGCATCAATTCAAGTTCCATAGCATTTATATGCATCAAAACCAAATCTGCAAACAGTGTGGCAAAATGTATGCTTTTAAGTCTCAGCAGGCAATCACGACGCTGAAGGGAAATGCAAATGTAGTCCTACTCACAATCTACTGGTCTTTTGATGAGAAGAAAGGCCAGGATCAACCAAAATAAAATATGTGAGAAAGTTTAAAAACTTTTTTTTTTTTTTTTAATCTCTGTGTCTTTCAAAAGTTTGGTAATAATTTCTTTGATGGAAAACTCAAAACTAGCAGGAACAACACATTTCCTGGCTTCCTGATAACAAGAGGGTTGATGTAGTCATGTTTATGGACATAATGTTGAGTGCTTATATGTCTTTTTATGCAGAGGAACATCCAGATTATTCTTTTAAATGCATTTATAATGTATTTTTCCTTTTTATAGGATCTTCTTAGAAGCTTGAAAACTATAGCAGCAGAAAAACACATGGACTTACCATAATTTAGGGTGGTTTAGCAAACCATGCATCCACTGTAAATCCTATAGAGCTCAAACACAATCTCAATAAATAGTCACTGAAGAGATTTACAGTAATTTCACGAATACAAGCCGCACCAATTTGACTAAGATTTTGCTCCTAAACTGGAAATGCGGCTAATAATCAGGAGCGGCTAATACAACCTCAGAAGTGCCTGCCAGAGTGCTGAGCCGAGCAGCTGCAAAGTCGGCATTTTGCGATTGTTACAAATCGCTACTCTGTTGCACCGCGGGTGGAGCCTGGCTCCCTGCAGGCAGCACGGGGGGCGGGGAGAGAGGCGGGAGAGCTCTCTTTCCTCCTCTGCCACAGCCCAGGGGAGAGACGGGGTGGGGGGGGGCCCGGCGCCGCCATTGCCGCGGCCCGGGGAGGCGGGGGGGGACCCGGGCCGCCCCTACCGCGGCCCAGGGAGGGGGGGGAAGCGCACGCCGCCATTGCTGCGGCCCGGGGAGGGGGGGGGGAAGCCCGCGCCGCCATTGCTGTGGCCCGGGGAGCCGACGGGAGCCCCGCGCAGCCATTGCTGCGGCTCGGGGAGCCGACGGGGTGCTTTGTCCCCGCCCGCCGCCGCCGCGGCAGGAGCGGGGAAACTCCGTCCCTGCCCGCCGCCGGCGCCACGGGCGCGGGAAAGCTCCGTCCCCGCCCGCCGCCGCTGCCGTAGGAGCAGGGGAAGCTCCGTCCCTGCCTGCCACCGCGGGGCAGCGCCGACCCGGGGTGACCAAGCCCAGTGGCAGCGGCGGCCAGCCCTGAGCTGCAGCACCGGGCTGGGCCACCTGGCCCCGTCAGCGGCCCCTAGCGGGCCGAGCCTGCACAGCCTTAGCTCAGCCAGTAAACCCCGCCCTGCCGCGGCTCTGTTACTAATTGCACGCAGGTCCTCGCTGCGAACGACAAAGCGGCTTATATTCGTGTGCGGTTTATCTATGGACAAAAACCAAAATATTTGCCAACACCCAGAGATGCGGCTTATAGTCAGTGCGGCTTGTATTCGTGAATTTACTGTAATTTATAGACCTCAAAGACCCTTGGTTATCAGATTCTTTACAGACTTACTAGCAAGCCTACTATATTGCACTTAAATAGTAGAGATGAAATACCAATGGAAAGGAAAGAAACTACTGATTCTTTTGTCCTAAATACTGTTATTTTATATACAGTTTACAGTCAAATTTCTTTGGAACACAACTGTAGTGCAGGTTTTGCACTACAATGTAAAAATCTAAGCCAAACAAGACAAAGTCAAGGAAAATCTCTAGCCTCACAGAGACATTGTTAAATTTGCAACCAAAACCCACTTTTAAAGCAGAAAGGACAAAGTTCGGGCTGTGTCCCTTGGAGCTTATTTAAGTATGTGACCAGAGCTGCTCTTCTACAGAACCCTGGCATCACTAGAGATAATTCTGCACATGCCTTTGGTGGCTTCTACTTCCTCTACTTACCTGAGAAAATTCAAAGCACAGCTGCAAATGGCAGGAGGCCTTTGTGTGTTTGGCTTTTTGTTTCCAAAATAAGACCACAAGACATAAGGTTTTGTGCTTAGAAAAAGAGATATTCTCATTGATTGATATGTAATTCACTGCACGTTCCCTGCTCAGCAGGAGCATTGCATTTTTCTCCTGGATGGTGTCTCCAACCACAAGGAAATGCTAGAGCAGCCAAGATCCTTTCAAACAATGTCATCTCCACCACTCAAAAATACTTGTCCTCCCTTCCTTGCTGGTACAAAAGGGAGAGAAATTACATTTATCAAAACCCAAGTGGGGGTATATTAATAAGGAAAAAATAATCAAGTGGATTCTGGACCTTGAAACTTCTGAACTCCATCTGCATCCTCATTCACATTCCAGAGTGCACCCCAAGTGGAAAATGAGCGCACTGGAAACACGTTATTAAGGACTGCAATATGTGGTTGTGAGAAAAAGAAGGAGCAGTAAAGTGAAACACAGAATTCTGTTTTTATATTTACAGCTTTCTAAGTCTTTCGTCACTATACTTACTGTATGTTTGCTGGTAAGTTTTCTGTGAAGTTCAAGCAGAAAAATTGAAAATCTGAGAAAAAGAAATCCCACTGCATTCAACAGTGTTTCAGACAGTGGCAACATCTTCATCACAGACACATTCCTAATGAAAGAAAAGTCTTTACTCTATATTAATTTTTCTGCCTGAGGACTAACAAGTGGAACAAAGTCGGGAAATACCCTTCCAGTTTGCTGCACCAAGAGCATTTTCTTTAGAAGAATGGACTAAACTATTCCCATTAACTGTCTGATTCAACAATGCACGATTTTGGAAAAGCGCTTAAATATAAAATCACTGTACAAAATCAAGGGAATAATTTTTGTTTTCATCCAATTTCAAATGCAAATGTAACTTAATGAAAGGCCTATATTAAAAGCTGATGACATGATTTTGAATCCTCCTGAGCTGTTTCTGAACCTCCTTTCTGGTCACTCTCTAAAAAGCCAAACATGACCAGATTGCTAGTCCAAGTAACTCACAAATTGGCAGTTAATAGGTAAGAATCTTTCCTTCTTTCCAGCTTTGAAACTTCCTCCTACTAAAATGACCATGATTTCTCAACATCTTGGGACAGAGCATCATATTTTCTACTTATAAAGAATACTTTTAGGAAGAAATTAAATTCACAAACCAGTGAAGAGTTCATGAAAATTAAAGACCCCCATGAAAACAAAAAAATATTTATTTTCCTATGACTGCAAAATATATTGGTGCTGTGGAAAAATTCCAAACTGATACTTGGGTAGGCAATAGAGCTAGTAAGTGAGTCCCAAATACAGTAAGCTTGAGGAATTGTAGGCTGGTGAAGAACCTTGAGACTGAGGGATGCTGACTTGGCCTCACCTCTGCCTTGTGCTGGAGCCTTCGAGCATGCTTTGTGCAGCAGAGAGTGACACACAGCAACATTTATACATTTTCACTGCCACTGCCTTCCCTACACTAGGGTCTGGCATTTTTTGAAAATAATTATTATTATCTTCTAGCAAGATATACCTAGTGGAGATGGAAGTCACATGATTTCTTGAGCAAGTGTAGCAAATAAAGTACAGTAATTTCACGAATACAAGCCGCACCAATTTGACTAAGATTTTGCTCCTAAACCGGAAATGCGGCTAATAATCAGGAGCGGCTAATACAACCTCAGAAGTGCGTGCCAGAGTGCTGAGCTGAGCAGCTGCAAAGTCGGCATTTTGCGATTGTTACAAATCGCTACTCTGTTGCACCGCGGGTGGAGTCTGGCTCCCTGTAGGCAGCACGGGGGGCGGGGAGAGAGGCGGGAGAGCTCTCTTTCCTCCTCTGCCACAGCCCAGGGGAGAGACGGGGGGGGGGGGCACCGCCATTGCTGCAGCTCGGGGAGGAGAGGGGGGACCCGGGCCGCCCCTACCGCTGCCTGGGGAGGGGGGGGGAAGCCCGCGCCGCCATTGCTGTGGCCCGGGGAGCCGACGGGAGCCCCGCACTGCCATTGCTGCGGCCCAGGGAGTGGGGGGGAAGCCCGCGCCGCCATTGCTGCGGCCCGGGGAGGGAGGGGGAAGCCCGCGCCGCCATTGCTGTGGCCCGGGGAGCCGACGGGAGCCCCGCGCAGCCATTGCCGTGGCCCGGGGAGGGGGGGGAAGCGCGCGCTGCCATTGCTGCGGCTCGGGGAGCTGACAGGAGCCCCGCGCAAGCCATTGCTGCGGCCCGGGGAGGGGGGGGAAGCCCGCGCCGCCATTGCTGTGGCCCGGGGAGCCGACGGGAGCCCCGCGCTGCCATTGCTGTGGCCCGGGGAGTCGACGGGAGCCCCGCGCAGCCATTGCCGCGGCTCGGGGAGCCGACGGGGTGCTTTGTCCCCGCCCGCCGCCGCCGCGGCAGGAGCGGGGAAACTCCGTCCCTGCCTGCCGCCGGCGCCACGGGCGCGGGAAAGCTCCGTCCCCGCCCGCCGCCGCTGCCGTAGGAGCAGGGGAAGCTCCGTCCCTGCCTGCCACCGCGGGGCAGTGCCGACCCGGGGTGACCGAGCCCAGTGGCAGCCGCGGCCGGCCCCGAGCTGCAGCACCGTGCTGGCCCACCTGGCCCCGTCAGCGGCCCCTAGCGGGCCGAGCCTGCACAGCCTTAGCTCAGCCAGTAAACCCCGCCCTCCCGCGGTTCTGTTACTAATTGCACGCGGGTCCTCGCTGCGAACGACAAAGCGGCTTATATTCGTGTGCGGCTTATCTATGGACAAAAACCGAAATATTTGCCAAGACCCAGAGATGCGGCTTATAATCAGTGCGGCTTGTATTCGTGAATTTACTGTAAATAAAATCCTACAGTGAAATTCTGTCTTTATTGAATCTGTTATTCTCAAGATTGCAGAGGTTACGAAAACATGCTCTGTATCCCCACAGCAACTTGAAAAAAGCAATTTAATTACCTCCATCCTACATAATTAGTTTTATCTTTACCTTTGCATCAAATCCAGATGTATCCTTCACTTTCATTTGCTACTTTGATGGACTTACTTCACTTGGAAGTCTCTTTTGTCTTCTTAAGAAGTATCAACTAAGAGCTCTTCCCATAAAAAGTTTTTTGATTGATGAGCAGATGTTTAGTTCCTAATGATATTTCCGAGGTTAGTCTACTCTAAATGAAACAGATTAGCTAATTTTTAGCCGCTAAAGCATCATCTTAAATAAAGGTCACAGAACATCTCACTATGCAATTAATAAAGATTTAGCTAGTAATTCCTTGATCAAATATTAGTATTTTTGATTGGTCCCAGAAGAAATATCCTTTTTTAATGCAAACCTGGCACATGAATCAGAGCCACAGCTGCTGCCTGATATAATCAGTGTACAATATTCTAATCCCATGAACTCTGACTCAGCAAGCATCTGCTTTCCAAATAAACTTCACCAAACAACATTTTTTCTTCAGAATTTTGTCAGCCAGGGTTAAAAGGAAACAAATCTAAAACCTTTTTGCTGATGCACTTTGAACTCAAGTACTGTATTTTACCTTCTTTCCAGAAAATATTCCCTGGGAATTTAAATGGTTATGACATTGAGTTAGACTGTTTAATTAGTAAAGAGAACAGTGCTAAGTTTTTTTACTGACATTTTATTCAGGCTACAGTGAGAGGATTCGTTGGATCCACAAAGCTTGATGTGCAAGTTTTAATTGTGAGTGTCTTACTATACCAACAGTCTCTTGGGTAGTAAGGAATTAAGTAAATTTATAACATCCGTGTTTAAGTTTGTACATTGATTACCTGTCTGCTTCTAAGCACACACAGAAAGACATAAATAGTGGAGGTCCAGAGCTACCATTCTCTCCTTCTACCTTGCTATTAAATTCCCAATTTTGTGATTGCAAATTTCACATGCAGTTTATAGACTGAGACCTTTCCTACCACTGACAGAAAAAAAATTAAGCTTCAGATTCTTTCAGAAATTAACAATATTAACACCAAAACACATGGACCTTTCAGAAGAGGCAGAACACCAGTTTCTTCTCATCTTTTTGCCTTAATGCTTTTTGAAGTGCAATCATTTGGGTGCAAACAAGCAGTAAGATCATTCTGCATAGCTGAGGGTGAGCCAGAAAGAAGGAACATCACAGCAACATCATCTTGTTTAAAAAGGAAATGAACAAAATTGTGGAAATAGTGACATGGAACCTTGTAACTCTGAAGTCCATCTAGCCTTCTACTCAAACCAAGACTACTACCAACATCATCCCATTAGGTCACTTAGAGTTTTATCGAACCAAGCCTTGAAAACACTTGAAGATGACCTGTCCCAGTGTTACATGATCCACTGAAGTTCTTTTTCTAATGTACAGCCTAAACCTCCTCAAACATCATCTGCTGTTGCCACTAGTTATATTCTCCATCACTACTTAGAAGGCACTGCCCTGTCTGTAAATGCTTTTCAAGACATTTCCTCACAATTGGAAAAGCCCAGTTCCTTCAACACCACTCACAAAGGATGTGAATTCTAGCGCCTGTTCACTGCAGTCCTTCAACACCTGTCCAGTTTCTCAGCATCCTTACAACACCCAAGTCTTACGTGCAGCCTCACAAAGTGGCACAGAGATAAACAAAAACTCCTCTCAACCTATTGATCTCATTCCTTTGTATACACCAGTGAAGAGCTGCTGAGGAGAGATGGTGTAAGGATGTAATTAATAAAAAGGAGCCTTAGCACAGCACACACATTCACACACCACCAACAGGTGCACAGGTAAAATGAAACACAGATTACAGGGGTGCATGCTCCACTGCTCCACCATGAGCAATATTCCTCCTTTATGTGTTGGTTTTTATTGCTAAGGGTTTGCTATGCTATCTTTGCCAATTACAACAAGACTTGGTATGTGTGGCTTAGATGGTTGCATATTTCAGGGCAGATTAATTCCCCCCCTGGAAACTATCTCTTACTCAAGTGAAAGTGGAGGGAATCTAGAGTTCATCTCTCTTATTCAAGTGAAAATTGAGGGAATCTCGAGCTCAGATTCACCATGCCTGTGTCAGAGCTCTACAGTGTGGGTGTCTACAAATGAATGAGTCATTTGGGGTGGATACATACAGCCAAACACTTTCACAATCTTTTTTTTAAAAACCAATACAAGAATCATTTTCAAAACAATGTTACATTACATCCTCTAAGTTATTGACAGATTTGAAGATGAACGACTACAAAATAAAACAGCTTAAAGACAAATTAGTCCTATAATTGGTTAACTATTGCTCTTTACCTAACACATATTAAGAACATTCCATCTGCATTCAATCATTATGGATTCATTAAAGATAATTGCCACATTGATATAGTCTAAAGCTATTTTCTAAAAAGAAACAAACATAAACAAACCTTCATTGTAAGATTCCATCTTCCTCCAAGTGTTACACAGTTGAAATAAACCTCTGTATTTAAAACTAGATGTTAGAATTAGCATAAGCAACTATAATTGAGGTAACAGCATAAGAAATATTATTTCTAATAATTGCTAATAAGTTCAGAGTACTACTGTCCTTGTTGAATGCAAAGATGTGATTAACCAGTACAAAAATAAAATAGCTAATTTCAGTGGAGGAAAGCATTACAGAAGTCTGTTTTAGTGTCATGGGAATGAGAAATCTCACAGTCATAGGACTGTTTTTTTTAGCTTAATTAAGAATTGCATTCTCATTTTCCAAAAGCTACTTCTACACCCCAAATCAGGTCCCAGTTATATGCCATATCAGTGTTACTGATTCTTAACTTTTCAGGGTTTAACCTCAGCCAGCAACTAGTAACTACCATGCAGCTGCTGACTCACCCATCTCATCATCCATGGGGTGTGGATTAAGATAAGACCAGTTTATTAATTGAAATAAAATTGTTATCGTTGTTGATCACATCCATTGGGACCTCACGACATTCATCTTGCCAATTTATTCCTAAAAACTGGATCTCCATTCTCTTGACCTTGCTTTGCTTCAGGGCAAAACTGTCTTTCTGAGAGATTTGGCCTATTTTCTTCTCCTTCTCCAAATTTCCTCCTCGGCTACCTCACATGATGATGCCATCACTGTATTGCAGGTTTTCCCCAGCTTCACCGTGATCCAGTGCAGTCCATGGCAGATGGCAGGGTCGTGTGTCCACCCCTGGAAATGTCAATTCCCGGTGTACTGGACAGCCCCACAAGAGAAAGCAAACTGTGGCCTGCACTGTGCCACCAAAGGGATTGAGCAAAACCCATTAGAGATATCTGCAGTGCTTTACCAGTTGGCTGCCTTCGCCTCAAGTTCCCATTGAAGGGAGTAGGGCATACCCACTTTAAATTGCTGCAATTAAGTACTTGCCCCTATTATCCTACACACTCTGCCACTCCTGACTATCCAGGCTCAGGACAGATGTCTGGGTAGCATTTTTAAATAGTTGTTGAACCTTAAACAAGATCTGGAACCCATTCAGAAGATACAGCAATTGGAATATGCTGGTTTGAACATCTCAAGGATATTCAAAATTCTGAAGAGTTATTATTATTATCCTGGAGGAGAAGGGAAAGGGACATGTTTCTGCCATGATTTGAATCTTGGAGGAGAAAAGGTAAAAGGTATAAGAAACTTGTTTATAGTTTCCTGGAGTACTGATATGACTGCAATGTTGAGTACAAATACCAGATTAGTTTCACGACCAGTAATTCTATTATATCATAAACCAGTGTTTGTTACAAAGTACAACGTGATAACCTTAGTCCAGTTCCCACAGGTGTTAAATAACAGAACAGGGAACATGTACTGCAAGTAAGGGATTACATAATGCAACTTTAAGAACAGCCACATCAACTTTGAGAGCGAAGAAATAATTGTGACCAGTGACTAGTAAGTATAATGAATGCTTGTAACAAATTTGTTCTAACACATTCTAGGCAGATTTACTGTTAACTCAATCCACTGAGCCCCATGTTGGGCATCAAAAGGACTGTCTTGGCTTAACTCAGTTGTCAACTAAATATCACACAGACACTCACTCACAGCCTACACAATCCCCACGGGATGGGGAGGAAAATCAGAAAAAAAGGTAAAACCTGAGGGTTGAGATAAGAGTAGTTTTATCATTGAAATAAAAACAATTATAGGTATAATAATAGAATGAAAAGAGAGATTTACAAAAATAGGGAGAAATAAATCCCAAGCAGAACATGAGATGCACAGCGCAGTTTCCCACCACTCACTGACGGGTGTCCAGCCCATCCCCAAGCAGCCATCAGTCACTCCCAGCCAACTCTCCCAGTTTATGTACTGAGTGTGGCATTCCATGGTAAGGAGTGGCCCTTTGGACAGTTCAGGTCAGCTTCTCCTGGCCATACTCCCTCCCAGTTTCTTCTGCACCTCCACGATGGCAGAGCATGGGGAACTGAAAAGTCCTTGACTCAGGGTAAGCACTATCTAGCCACAACTGAAGCTTCAGTGTGTTAATCATTATTCTCATATTGAATCCAAAACACAGCCCCGCAATGATTACTAGGAAGAAATTTAACTCTATTCCAGCCAAAGCCAAGAAAATCTACATTATTACTTTTAATCTACTACACACTCAAAAACTCTTGCACTTCTATAACTATTAATAACAAGTTAGCTGTAGTTTCAGGCCTCAATTAATGATACCCAACCAGAAGGTCACACTTCAGGTCCTGTCAACATCCTCACTGAGGATTTAAATTTCATATAAGCAGAGATATAAGTGCTATAGAAATCCATATGACCTCATGCTCTTGGAATGGCAACACAAAACAGGACATCACAGGGTTCCCAAAACATTGCCCTCACAGGGGAATGGAAGGAGCAGTTGGAGAGAGAGCCTTGAAAATCCCCAGTCTTCCTTTAGCTGAAAAGGTATGAAATGGCAGGCACTGTGGGAGACAATGTGACTGCCCTGGAGATGTGTGTTTCAGCATGCAGCCCTAGCATAATGGAGAAGATGCAGCAATGGCAGAGTAAAGGAAGTGTCCAAGGGGTATGTGGGCCACAAAAGAGAGGGGAAGCAAGAGTTCTCTGGCCATCAAAAGACCAAATGGAACAGGCAGAAAGGGAAGATGAAAATCAACATTGGATACTCATGAAAACAATAAAGACTAACCGTATGCTGACAGGGAATAAAAGTAAACAAACAGGGAATCACAAGGCAGGGGTAGGTATCTGGGAAGTGAGATTGAAGAAAACAACAGACAAATCCAGGAAAAAAAGGAACACTGAAGTCTCAACTTGTTATTTACTTCAGATTTATGTGCTTTGATATTCATTTGCTGAAGGCAAGATTTCCTTTTTCCTTGCCTTTTCAAAGACCAACAGATTACTTCACTAAGCTATCGCTAGTACTGTAGAGCAAGGCAGCAATTTGGGATGTACAGGCATATCCTGAACACTCTTCCTCAACAGCAAAGCAGAGGGAGGGAGGGGAGATGACCTTTCTTCTGAGGAACTGAGCAAGAAGGACCTACCTTACAGACTGCAGTATCTGCAAAGAGAAAGTCACTGCACAGGCTGGGGATGCTGCAGCTTCACAGAGAGACTTCCCAGAGCCAGCAGCCAACATCCAGACCTCAGAAAATCAGATGGAAAGAAAATTCCTCAGTATCAGAGGGGTTAGTGCAGCATTTGCTGCTATTTAGAGCCATTAAGCTGCCTAGAAGCAAACACCCTTTGAACAGACACGCTGGTTTTAAATCAACAAAAATGCTGTATACTTTCTTTTCATTCCATCTTATCTATCTACTCTGGATTTTCTGGATTTAAGAAGTTACTTATTCTAGCTTTGACTCAGATAAAACCATTCTTGAGTTCAAAAGCTTTTTGTCTTCTTCAGAGAGCTTATTATAGGATAAAGATCTATGTACATCTACCTCAAAGGTCTGACTCAAAGATTTATTCACAGAGCAAATGAGGAAAGCAGGAACCAGCCTTCATCTGTGGAAGATCTTGTTTTGCCATGAACAGGTTCACATTTAGGATCTCCCAGAAATTAACTCTGTTATCCTGTGACCTTGCCAGAACAAGCTGCTGCATAAGCATGCACAAGGACACGTGAACATTCTTGGAGGACAAGAGCTGGAAATTAACCTCACTTCAATTTAGAAATTCATGGGAGACTGTCTGAGGTGAAGACAGAGCAGTGCAGAAAAGCATGGAATTGTCCAGAGCAATTTAGTACCATCCCAAGGCTTCCCCTCCCAGGAAATGTTTGTAGTTTCCAACAGCTGTGGAAATGACTAATTGACTAACTGACTAATTGACTGCCCTTGAAAATAGCAGATAGTGGCTGTAAGAGGCAAGAAATGGCAGCAGCTGGAACAGGAGGAGGTCTTCCCAGTGATTTGGGTACAAGTCACAGCACAGGAGGCCTGACTAGGTTGATGGTTACTGATGGGATGTTGCTTCACAGAACCTACTCAGGTAGGCTGGCAGAGGGATCCAGTAGGGAAGGTTTCAAAGAAACCTCAGTGACCTTCTGTGTTTAGCAAAAGGGAAAAAAGTCAAGTGTAGATGGTGTCTGAATGATATGCTGTAACTGAGGGGAAACTGTAGGTATGGACTTCTGTGGGAAATACAGAGACAGCTTTTAAGGCAGAAGTAGAAAACCATGTACAATATCAGACTCATCGCACACTGGTTTACTGGAAACACCATGAAGTCCAGTACCTTTCGTTCCAATTAAATCAATCATGAGGAAAGGATGAGTTGGAAGCCGATTTTGACTGAATTAACCTGCCAGCTCATGGCATATGTCATGTACCTTGATTCTCTTTCCTCTGGAATTCCCTGAAGACACTCCAAGACAAGTGAGAATGACTTTGAAATGAGGGCTGTGCAGTCAGGGATCACTTGCATGAGAGAAAACAAGCAGAGCCCAAGCCTCTGAAGTGCAAGGGTCTGTAATTACTCAAACAAAAACTGAAGAGGGTTGTTTTTTCTTTAGAGACAGATGATAACACAGGTCATGCCACATTTAGGTCACCACTTATATTAAAATCTTGGTCCTCCACTCCACAATAGATGTGCACTTTCATCAAAGTTTCCCATTTTTTTTCCCATGTTGACAACAAAAAAAGCTTAAACTGACAGAGAAAGTGATATCTTGCTTTCTTAAAAACACAGGCTTCCAGGAGCAATCAAGCAGTTATTTCCAATCCCAGATCTCCATCCCCCTAGGTTTCCCCAGCATCTTTTCTTCCAGAACTGTGTGCTCTAAATTGTATTTGCTACAATTATGAGATTGTCGCTGGAGCAAATCAGGATGCCTTGGTCTTTAAAATGCATTTAGCCAAGTGATAATAGACAAGCATTGGCTTGTAAATGTTTACTGCTGTTTCGTGCATTATTCCTCCCTTGTTAAACTGCTGCAAAAAGATTACACGCAATTTAAAACTTGATGGATGCATACATACCAGAGAAAGAGACATACAAAACTGCTACATTACTTCTAAAATGATTGAGACCACGTGAATACAGAAAGCTCCATAAAATCCTGGAAAAGCTTTCATTCAGTAGAGTGGAGTAATAGCTGAAAAAGGTCCCAACATCACTTTATTTAGCTGGACACAAGTTTCTATACTCAATAAAAAGGCTATAGGAAAGACCACTATTTTTTCTTTGTTCAGAACACCAACTAAGCCCATTCCTCTCTTTTCTGAACTACATACAAAGCAGTTATCAAATCTAAAATACCACCTTCTAGTTCTTCAGTTATATTAATAAATCTGTCATGAAACTTTAGCTTCATGAATTTAATAGTTTGGGGACACAGCAGTGTAAAAAAAGTCTGGAAATTTAGCAATAAAAATGTAAGAAAATGTTATTTGTTTTAAAACAAGACAGAATAAAGTTATTTATCAACACAATTCTGCTACATTCTGTTTGTTTTATTCCATTATTCAAAAATTTGAAGCAGCACTATTACTTTTTTGCTAGACTGAATGGCTACAAATCAAAATGAATTTTCTGCCTCAACTCACCTTTTTATTCCAGACAATTTTAATTAGGCTGTTCTCAGGAATGGAAATGAATGAAGTATACAAACTAAAAGATATTTTCTGTCATATCAAAGCAAAAACCCCACACATGCCTGGTCTCAATGAAAACAATATGCAGCAACCCCAATCACATGGGTCCATTGCCATTTCATACAAATTGGAGGCACTATTTCTTAGATGGAGGATCACAGACCGCATTAAAAAGTTGCTTGAGCATCCAAGAACAGCCTTGTTCTGAAAATCCCATGAAAATACTCTGCTGGCATGAACTAAGATAATACATACACTGAATAGTTTCTCCTCACTGATCTTTCCCAAAGCAGCAGCCTAGCACTCCATTCAGGTGTATGCAGACAGTCAAATTAATTTTCACACTGGGAAAGATCAGGAGGAACACAAACTGGGTGAGCTGTATGTAGAAGCTGTGGCAAGGGATGGAAAGTCATACTGTGCTTGGCTACCCCAGTCCATACTGCACCCTTTATTTATGAGACACCAACACAGCTAAACTTCACCACAGCTAATTTAGGTGTCAGAATTCGGGTCTCAGTATTTTGAGGTTTTGTTACTCTGAATGTACTTTCAAGTTTTAAGACCTACACAGAAGTGGATCAACAAGCAAGATCTGCTGCCCAGTGGATGTTTATCAATCCACTCAGATAACAGTAAGGCCAGCGACAATTAATTACAAATTGCACTGGCTACTGATGTGAGAAACTCCAGTCTGAAAAGGACAATCTGATAGCTAGCATACGAATATCAATCATGGAGACCAGCAAATCAGACAACAGAAAAGTCATAAATCTTAAATACCTCCCAGCCTCTGGGAAGAAACACCTTTTGGTGCTGAAAGGCAAGCTATACTTCACCAGCTTCATATTTTTCTAAGAAAAACAAAAATAAACCAATTTGACAGAAACAAAACTGTTCTACCCTTAGGGATTGATTAGTTCTTGTATGTATTCAGCTGTCACCCTACACAAGTGTCGCTGATACAGATGTCCAAGTGCAGCTAACACAAAACTCAGAGCACATCTGGTGGGCAAGATGTGCTTACCTGACAGAGTAAGGGACAAGTTCTGGCATGAAGGTCTTTAAATACACAATTTGCTTGTGCAGCATTCATTTGTGCAGCATCATTTCAAATGATAGAACCAGCATCATCCCATCCCTCCTTACAGCTTTCCCAGCAGCAGCTGCGTGACACATCTGCACTGGCAGTGCTGGCAATGCATCTGTGTTGTGGCATCTATCAGAGAGGCAGTGCTTGCTTGCTCCCCAAATTCTGCTTATTGCTCAACAATCCAGGCAACACTACTCACCCCTTGCATCTTCTACAGTCAAGAAAGAGTAGCACCTCCACAAGGTGACTTACCTTAAACAAAGAGGCAAAACAGCATATTCAGGCACTTGATTCAAAATCTTGATACACTAATAGCAACACTATAAAGGAAAGCAATTTTGAAATTTTATTTTAAGTACAAAATCCTTACAAACAGCTGAATATGCTGAGGAAACATAAAAACACAAGAAGAATTATTATTTGAACTCAAATACTCTACCAGCAGGGTATTTTTGAGCAGTGCTGTAAATGAAAAATAGTTTTCAGAAAATATTAGCTCCTTTCCCCTGATGACATTAATTTTGAGGCCATTAGAAGAGACAGTGCAAGACCTGAGACAGTCTTAAAGAATCATAGCTCAATTAGTAGGAATTAGAAAAAATGTGCTGTTATCTTCAAGTCTGAAAGAAAAAAGCCTTTGGGCTCATTTACAGAGGCATTAACACATCAAATTAAAATTAAACATGAATAATAGGAATAGACAGTGGTGTTACAAAACAAATGCCTGGTCATTCTAAATGGAAGCAGAAGTGGGGGAAAATTCACACCCCTTTCCCCACCCCACCCCAAATAAGTATTAGCTTTTAAAATGGTGTCATTTCAGTATTTATGATAAATTAAATGAACTCAAAACTTTCTAAAGTAAAATTTGCAAGACTGATATTTACAAGGTTTTTAAACACTTTATGTTCGTCTGGACACTTTAAATGTTCTCTGCCACATTTGAGGCATGAACAAAGCAACAGGTTGAATCTTTCCATGTATTCTGTATTGTTTTACTCCTTAAGTTATCTTGAGATTTCTTTTAATGAAATTTGCTTTCCTGATATCCCTGAGGGTAGAAAGAGAGGCATTAATGTGAAATTTCAGAGAAAAACACAGAATAAACTACAGTATGTAACTGACCTGGTCACTAAAATGCAGGTAAAAGCAGGTAGCCAGACAGGTCTGAGATTTCCAAGAACAACAAACAGAAAGCAGTTGTCTAATCTGCAAAGGCAATATCCAAAGCCTTATCCCACATCAGGAGGAGTGACTCAAAGCCAAACAGAGCAACACCTTGCTTCTAGATAAAAAGCTATTGGGGATTACTTTAATAGAGAACACTTAAGTAATCATGTTTGATGGGTAAGACTGCATCATTTATCAAAAATCTATGCTAAAATTTAATTTTCCATGTGAGTCAAAGACAGCAGTGGCAGCACTGCTTGTTGTTGCTGATCTGTGGCTGCTGATGCCTTCTGAAGTGGAAATGATGGATGCCACATGTTCTAGCTGTGATTAAATTTGCTTTGACAAAGCAGCATGGAAATCTGATTTTCAATAGACTCTTGCATTTCACCCAGTGCTGAGTAAACAGATACACAACATAATGCTATATGGTTGTCAAGCTGATGGCTAATTCATTCTGCCAGTCCAATCAATCTACCCATTAAAATATTACCTGTCAATATCAAGTAGGTTCAGCTTGGAAATTGCATGGAAACAGGAAGCTGTTCAGAAGTAAACAATGCCAAAGCCAAATGTGTCATATACCTATTTCTCCTGGTCCTCCCAACAGCTAGTAAAAGGCTGTTGCTTCAGCATGCTCAAGCCTTCTCAATGCTTCTCAAACTTCTTACCATGCCACAGGACAAAAGTACAATGTACCAAAACCCCCTCCTGCTGTGTTGCTGCTTGAAGAGGAGGAAGCAGAAAATCACATTAAGATTACAGCTTATCTAAATACTATTATCCCAATACTAGGAAAACCTGCACCTGCCTTCAGTGGGAGACATCCTTCATACCTTGACTGATAGGGAATAGGAGCTAGCAAAACACAGAGATGAGATTTTTCACCGCACTGAGTGCAGGCACCCTCAGATAACCTTTTAGTTTTTTACCCTTCATTTGGAGGAAATTAGGATATTACCCACTAATCTTTATTGGCAGCAGCAGTTCTGTGGACATTCCTGCCCTCTCTGCAGTGCCTGAGCACTCCTGCCAGCTGTCATAAGCACACATGCGTGATGCTCCCAATATCATCTCTGCTTTCAGCATTCAGATTTTGCCACACAGCCAATCAACGTGGCAAGTACTCTGAGTATGTGCTGGGTATATCCTCTGAAAGTCCCCTCAAAAATATCAGTGTAATGATTTCTTTTAGTCCTTTTTTCCTTTTATTAACAGAAGGATGCTTGGAATCATACTTTGGTTATTAAATTGTAAAAAAATCTCCCAGCCCTTTGACAGTGTCAAACAGAGCAGTAATTAGTAAGCTTAATTGAATCACGATGAAAAATAAAAATGTGCCAATAAGAACTAGCAACCAGTTCCTGTTCTTCCTATTCCTCTACTGTTTGGACATTTAGAACTCAAAAACACAAGTTGATCTAATATAATCTCCTTTCTAAGAGAAAGAAGAAAGATGATTTGATTCAAATTCCGCCAGGAGAAAGTTGAAAGCCCTTGGTTCATGATCACATAATGTGAGAGGAGTTGCTTTGACAGAAAATCATAATTGAATAATGTTTGTTATTTACAGAAAATTAAAATATACTCTAAGTTCTGGTAAGTTTTTTTAGGAAACTTGCTTTGTTTTCAGATATTTCTGCTGAAAACCATCTTTATTCAAAGTATTGATTTACCACATCCAAAGTAGGCAACACAGCTACAAATAACTGTAAGAAACAAAGTGAGGAACTAAAGGAAAAAGGATTTAGCCTACCTACATGAAGGTCAAATCTGAAAGCTTTCTTTCACTTTCCTCCAGGTGACTTCAACACACACTGAGGTCCTCTGCATGTCCTATCCTAAGAGACAGTCCTAACTACAGAGAGCCCATGCCTTGCAGCATGCCTTCACTTTCACAGGCATTGTCCTCTTTGCACTCCCCCGGGGCTTCAAGCAGAATTAATGTCCCTTAAAATATATTTACAACCTCTTCTCCTGTCCTCCTAATTTCGTTACTTCTCCTTTATTCAGAAGAGAGTCTTGTCACTCCTCTTTTTCTTTCCTCAGATATGTAGAAATTCCGTGTTAGACAAGGCACCATCTCTCGAGTAGCCAAAAACAACTGCTAGACCAGATAACAGAAGAAATGCACTTCAGAAATAATGTCTTGGGGGGCAAACCTGAGAGCTCATGTTTTTCGAGAACTCTGTTTTTCCTTACTGGAGTCACAAAGTCTTATTGCTTTGAAGAAAGAACTAAAAATCCCTACCCACTCACCCTAGATCTGCCAGCAGATCATTTCTGCTGTGTTCTTGCTGACATTTCCTGCCAGAAGACTATGAAAACTGAGCAGTCTAATGTTACATTAAGTATTTGTGGTGGATGATATCTTAATGGCTAAATGATATACCAGGCAAATAGGAAGAGACATCACACAAGGCATCTGGAAAGTTTCCACCAGGAAGAACATTGAAGGGGCAGTTGCCTGGTGTAGTCCAGCTCAGTGTCTCAAGGAAGAGACACAACATGTTCAAAGGTCTAAAATCAGAAGTCCTGGAGCATCTGAATCTGTTATATAACTTTAATGGGGCATGAGATAGAAACCATTCTCTACTCAGCATGTGACAAAGACTGTTAGAAAGTTTCCAAACAGAAAGAATGCCATGAGACAACATGATAGAGGTGAGCAGCTCTAACTGGTACAAGGGACATGGTTTGAATACTGCATAGCTCTGATTCACTATTAAAGTATTAGACTGTCTCTATCTTAGTTTATTTTACTAAAAACATCTAAGACTTTGGCCCAAGAAATTAAGGCAGAAACCTGAGGCACCTTCATCAGCAGTTATGCAATTATGTACTGTACAACTAAAAATTCTAAAGAAAAGCTTCACTATAAAGTGCTTCAAAAATGGTTCTAAAACTCTTGTGTGATTAATTTTAGCAGTTTCAAGAGCACTTTCCTAATTAACTGCCCCATGTGTCTAAATTTCTCTGAAATTTTTCAATTTTTAATTATTGAAAATATTTTTTGAAGCAGACCCACTGCTAGAGTGTAGAAAAAATATAAAACTTGAGCTCTGGGTAAATATACAGCAAATAGGAAACCATTAATTTGAGTGTCATAAGAGAGTGGACAGGAAAAAAATGAGGGCCCCTGAATAACTGTTAATCATGTCTTAACTAGATTAGCATTACAACTAAGAGATAAATTAACCAGAAGACATGAAGTACTATTGTCCCTCTCAACACCAACACAAACAGAACCAGCAAATTTATCTTTGACAAAATAGAAACACCTCTCGTAATTAACGAAAAAGCAAGCAATATTTAATGAAAGCAGAACAAAACACTATCACCAATAGCAGATGGAAGGAGAGATGGACGAAAGGTCCAAAAAGAATAAAATCAAGATGTGAAAAACCTATAGCTAAAACAAAAACTTATAATAACAAAAAACCTAAACGTGTCAACCCCAAACATTCTCCTTAAGAAAACTTTACAGAAATAAACTCACTAGAAGTAAACTGAAAGACTCAGGAGTGAATTAACAAGATATTCACTAGTTTTATCATGGAGCCAGCCACTGAATATTTATTTTTGGTTTTAACTCTTTTATAAAACACTTTTTTGCATTCTAATACTTTTACAGCTATGGATACTTCAAAACAAATGAATAAGCTTTAGCATGTAGAATACACCTCAAAACATTTGGTATGTTCATTTTTTTCAGTGCAAATTGTGTGTAATTTGTCACCAGTTCATATCCTACTGCTACTAATTGATTAGGCAACATTTCAGAAAGCAGCCACACCAAGTAGCTTGTGAGTTGAATTTCAGAAGGGAGATGAAGTGGGAAATGGGTCATTCAGTGTTTTTATCTTGAAAAAAATCCAGTATAATTTTCAAACAAGCATCTTTAGAGGTTTTTGCTCTTTTCAACACAGATCTACTGCCATGGGTAGCTGATGTTGTTCTTATAGAATTGTGTACCATTAAGGTGTTGAACAGCGCAACAAATTTCTTGTTATCTTGGCTCTAGATAGTATGATGTGTTTCTCTAGGACAATAACAGACTTGCTGCATTGTGTACTATACTTGTTTTGTTTCCGTTTTTTGATTCTACAAGCAACCTTTCTGCTCATCTGGGTAGACTTCACAATTTACCATCACTACTGGTTTCCCACTTCAAAAATAATCATAAATTTCAATTGTTTTTATCATTATGCAGTGGTAAAACACTGTTTTGAAAACATTTATAAACTCAGAAAGCAGTTTTCCAGCCAAACAAAATCAGACATTTGAAGAAATGAACATAATAGAATCCAGAAAACATGCAGGTTCACTCTTCCACAAAGATTCATTTGATTCTAGATTTTACATTCCTTGAACCACAAGTCAAAATAATTTATTGATTAGCAACAGACTATGAAGGAGGATGAGCCAACATTAATGCATTACCAGTGATAAGGACACCTAGGAAATATTTTATGCCATTCACTAAGATAACAAAATAAAATAACTTTTATATCCATTTTTTCATTGACTGAGAGCATTTTGAAGGGTGGCATTGATTAATACATTGGTTATAGCTCTAAGTTTTCATCTGACCACCCAAAATCAACAGAAATTTTATTGCTATTCAACTACTGCAAGGCAAAAACACAGGTAAATATAAATCACAATGTTATCAAAAGCCCACAGCAGTCAGAAACTGGATATAAAAAAAAAATTCTAAAAAGTTTTATCCAGGAACAGTTTATCAGTGATAAATAAGCAACATGCCACTGAGTCTTGCAACATAAATCAGGCAAGAACTGGCTGAGACAATGTTAGTGTGACTAATACCTTAGTTAACAGTCCACATCACAGACCTCACTTCACCCTCAGTGTTCATAACTAAATATTTAGTTTCTTCTAACTCTGCAAGCCCCTGCCAAGGTCAGGACAGCTCTGCTGGCCACAGCCAGTGCCAGAGGCAGAGGAATGAGGGAATTGTCACACACATATCATTACCAGCCGCTGTGTAATCTGTTTACTGCACACATCATTATCTTTCACATTAAAAGAATCGTAAGGTTAAACCATATAGTGCCTAAAGCCTCCCTACCAACTGATACACACAGGAACACATTCTGACATAAGATATAGATGGATAGTGCTGGGCTGTTAGTGCTGGGCAAGCTCTGATGGCTCTACTATCGGGTATTTTGCATACACAGTTTCAAATTAGAGTGAATTAATACTACAATATTTATCAGCAGATATAATTAATTCTTTCATTGTCAAATATTAGCTCTCTCTTACATCTTTAAATTCATGCATGAAATACTGAGGATGCAAGCAACACTTACAGCCATAACAAGAGCATGTTAATTCTCTCAGACACTATTAACGTTTCACAAATTTTAAAATATACAAATCATTTGCACAGTACTTTCTTTTCCAGATACCTGTTCACTCAGAACACTCAAACTTGAATTCCAGTTGACAAAACATTTGGATTTAAAGCTCTATAGTTAAATTTTATCTAAGTCTCTGATTTGGAACATTAGTGATCACTCTTAAGTTTGTCTCAATTTTTAAGTGACTTAATCAAATTAAGGCCATTGCAATTCTGAAGCAGAAAGGTTAAAAAAGGATTTGATCTAATTTAACTAACTCAAACTTAGCCTCTTAGTGAATTCAAAGAGATGGAAACTAATTTAATTAATCTACTTTAAAAATCAATTTGGATTAGTTTTCCTGAATGACCCTGTGTAGACAATCCCCCATTCTCCTTACACAGATAAAAGTTTTACTCTGCTAGCCTGCACATATCAATACAGGATGATTAGTTCTCATATAATAAATTGCAGAATCAGCTAACAAATGCAATAGCTGACAGCAAAATTATTTACTTTTCCAGGTCCAGACTGGAGAAGAGAAGGCTCTGGGAAACCTTCCAGCAGGTTTTTAATACCCAGAAGAGGCCTACAGGAAACCTGGAGAGAAACTTTTTATAAGATGATAGGATAAATTGTAATGGATTCAAAATGTAAGAGGGCAGGTTTAGATTAGATATTAGGAGGAAGCTCTTTACTGCATGGGTAGAAATTCTTTACTGAGGCGCTGGAAGAGGCTGCCCAGAGACGCTGTGGATGTCCCATCCCTTGAAGAGTTCAAGGCCAGGTTGGATGGGGCTCTGAGCAACCTGGTGTAATGAAAGATGCCCCTGCCCATGGAAGGGGATTTGGAAGTAGATGGCCTTAATTGAAGATCCCATCCTACCCATTCTACGAGTCTATGATTCTGGTTATGTACTGGAAGAGCAGTGGAGTGACACCAACCAGCCAACATCAGCCAAGCACACTCCCTGTTCCCTCAATTCCAGGTCAGCAGCAGAGACAGCTTTCAAGAGAGCCAGACAAAGAGTTCAGATGGAGTAATGCCAAGTGTGAAAGTGTCCTCTCATCCTCAAGTGCTGGATGCATATCCCCAGATCTGCATCACCTCCTGCATGCCCTATACACAACAGAAGTAAAGAATATAGCAGGCAATACTGGGAAGAGGGACATTGAGAAATGTACCTACCCTGTGGTAGCTTGGCATCTGCCTTGTGGTGTACACTGAGTATTCAGTAAAGGCCAGACTCACAGTTTGCATCCACACTTGCACAGCTTTATCTGTTGGACTACACAGAACTGAGATTTTCTACATTTTTCACAACCCTACATTGACTGGAACAGTTCTCCATCGCCTACTGTAACCCACCAAATTATTAGTTATGAGTAGGTAAGCCATTTCTATAAAACATTAGATTTTTAGATCACTCTACAGCTGGTTCTTGCTTGTTTCCTTAAAGTTTCTCCCAGAGGTTTTCAGATGCAAATATTGGCAGTTTTTTCAACTGGAAGCAAGCACAAAGCAATTTGGTGCCCATACACAATATGAATTAGATTGGTACCCAATATCAGCACATTTGGAGTTCTCATATTTCCTGCTCTGTTTGAGGATCCTAATTTTTAACACACTTTTGAGAAAACACAGATGAATACAAACATTGCTCAAATTTTCTTCCTCTTTAAATTCAGCAGATATAAATACACAGCTAACAGGTAAATATTTACCAACTAATAAGCATTCAGCCATTAGGATGATTCTTGTTTACTTTTACCTTGTGGCCTTTATGCCTTTGAATGTCTTTATTCTGTGCCATGCTTTGCCTGTGTACAAGGAGGGGAAGGTATTTTTCTACTCTACTATTAATTGAAACATGTATCATAGATTCAACATCAATAGCAATGGCAGGGGCAATAAAGCCACAGAGAAGCAACAGCATCAAATGCTGCCGGAAGAGAGTAAAAAAGACTTAAGGGAAAGGAATACAGTCTCCTTCCCACCTACTCCCATTGAGTATGGACTGAAAAAAAGGTGTATTTGAGTTACATGCAGCTCTTTTGTGACATTGTAACAGTAAAATGCAAAAAAACCCCCCAATTTTTATCTGCATTCTTTTATATACTAACATTCCTAATCAGATATATACCTCATCATTATTTGACTCCCTGCCTTTCAGTTTTTATTGTTTCCCTGAATATTTTGAGTGCATTAATCAAATAATAAAGTCAACAGGAAAAGAGATTTTTTCATAAATAAAATACATTATTTAGTGAATCAGATCACATTTACCTTTCTAAAATTTACATTCAGACACTTTTTCTGAGAGTAATTTAGATTTCAAAAAAGGATGTAAAAACAGATGTGTTTTAATGTATCCTCAAAAGATCTCAGGCATAATCCAGGGTCCATACTGTTCTTTAACCGCCTATAGACTTAGCAATGCAGTATTTTACAATAGACACAAAGCAGAGGTTTAAAATGTGATTTCAAAATGTGGCATGAACCCAAGAGGTTTTTCTTCTACTTAAAAGAAGCATTTTAGGAACTCACATGGTCTCTTGACTCTCTAACGTTTGTTTATTATAATAAGCATTTTCAAGTAGGTAAAGACATACTTCTGAACAAATTATATTCAGGAGAATCATGTATATGGACTGAGGAAAGGAAATATGTGAGCAACATTGAAAGAGTTAGCCCCCATACTACCCATTTAAGTTCCAGTGTTAACAATCAGCAGCTCTACAACTTTCCCATACATTAGAAAATCACCATCCTCTGCCATCATCGCTCCCTTATAACAACAGTGTAAGGTTTTGCAGATCAGATATCAGTCTGCAGATACATCTGTAGACACTCACATCTAAGAAGAGTTGTTTGACCTACACACTAATCTGACTGTGAACCATAAACTTTTTATTGCTGCTACCAAAACAGAAACACAAATGGACAGAATAAGGATGCCCAAGTGGCTGTTTCATTACACATTATTCCCTCACACCTCTTCAGAGTATTGTAATGGCAGTCATCAATTTTGGCATTCAAGGATAGCAAATGATTTATAGCCAACTACACTAAACTAATTAAAAGCATCTTGCATAGTGCAAGATGAAAACACTGTCATCTGCTCGAAGCAGGGCATAGGTGAAAACTGTGCTGCAGAAAGATTTACAAGGAAGTTTCTTACTTGTTAGAATTGAATACACAGCAAGCTAAAGTCAGTGTTCCCAGCATTCACATGGATGACAGATTTGTCATTCAGAATAATCAGATCAAAGGGAAAGCAAGATTAAAATAAATCAAGAGCTCTATATTCAATAATACTATCTACACTCCCACACAGTACTTTTCCTTAGTAAATATAAAAGCCTTTGATTATAATTACAAAAAGCCAACAATTAACCTATTTCAGGGTACAATTTACCAGGTGTTTTTACAATTTCCTATGCTAAAAAGAATTGCTGTCTTCTAATGAGACTAGTGCAAATAAATTTAAACTTTTACCACCACTTTACAGAAACACCATGGGGAAAGCATTAAAGATACTGATGGCAGTGTATTTTTCCTTTCATTCTATACACTTTAGGTCTAATTTAAGGATTCTCTTTTCTCTGGCACAGCAAGTTGCCACTGTGTCTCTTTTGAAGGTTGCAATCTTCCCCAGGTACTGCTGGATGCAATCAGCAGGAGTTGTGGCCAAAGGCAACAGGCAGAGTTTATATACTGTGTGTCCTGGTCAAACAAGGAGGCACACAAACAATATGAACAGTAAACTTGGTTTCCTAGAAGCAGTGTACAATCAGGCTTGCAATTAAGGTAGAAAAAGGCGTGTTCAATGCTTGAGTAGTACCTTATGAGCTGCCTGAATTCCTTGGGATTGCTTATGAGACAAAGCAACACCTGCTCCTTATCAGTAGTACCCCTAAAACTGCATGGAGAAGCCTTGGCAAGACCACTCTGTTAGTGGGAGAGACTGTCAAGTAGATGGGGTAACCAGAAGCACCAGATTTTCTAAAGCGATCAAAGTTTGTGCCATGTGTTCTTATTATTTCTTCTACAGAACTTGCCTGGGGTTTTCAGCTCAACTTGAAAACAGACAAACAACTTCGAAAAAAATCTGAACAAAGAATCTAAATTTTTGCAGTAAACTCTCTAGTTTGTTGTTTATTTTTCTCCCAAGCTTTTGTGTAAAGGAGCACACAATTTCTGTTCACTTACAACTATATATAAATGTACCAATCACTTGATCATACTTGGCAAATTTACAAAATCTAATTATGTATTTGGTTTAATCACGCTATAACACATGCTAACATGGAATAAATGGTAGGTACTTATCATCTATCTCAAAAGCAAAAGACATAGCAAGTAAAATGCAAAATCTAAAAAGAATGAAACTGAATGACAGAAGTAGTATATACAGACATAATAAAGATATAATTTTAACATATTTTTCATTTAAGAAATTATTAAGGGTGGGGTTTTTAAAATTTCTAAATCATGTATCATTAACCATGGAGGTTGTTGCATGTATATATATGCAGAAAAGATATTGACATATGCACATCCATTATCCATGAAATGAGATTACATACTCACAGGAACACTCGATTACAACAGATAAGATAAAAAGACCATAAACCCCTGCAGTGCTTCACAAAATAATCCATGACAGATGCTCACTGTGCAGCACCACCAGGTGTGGGATATTGGAAAGAAGATGTTAGTGGCTTGTTCTAACACAGCTGTTCCCCATTTTCTGGGAAAATCTGACCTCTTCCAGAAACTTTCCAAAGCTGGAAAAGGTTTTGAATGAACAAAGGAAAAGGTAATACCGTATTGAAGCACTCAAATATAACACTTTTTTAGGCAACTGGAAGAAGATCTACATAGAAAAAAAAATTTTTAGTATCACAATAATCAACTTCAGAGTTATAGAGAAAAGAACAGTAGCTCATATGAATGCTGGGGATGTTTGGGGATAACACTAGAAAGGCTTTTAAGCCAGCTATTTACAATTGAAAATCTGTTAATTAATAGAAAGCCTGAAGGGATAACAAAGGATTTATGGCACTCCAATAAAGGATGGAAGGCAGAACTTCCCTCTCAAGGAAGACTTTTTAGAGGTGTCATCATTAGGGGACAACTGTCTAAAATTCACCATCACCCTGCCTGCCCCCCTTTTCTCCAATGCCACTATAAATCAAGCCAGCATTATTCCCCAGGAATCCTGCCAGCTTCCAGCCCAACTAGATGGCAGAGAACAGAAGAAAAAGACCCAGAAGGCAATGGGAGGCTGTTGTGCCAGAGAGGGACCAAGTCAGACTTAAAATCCCCCTTTAGTCACGGATCTCTGCCACACAAGGCACTTAATTTACAGAAGGCACGTGCCATGAGTTGAGGGGAAAACGTGACGGTAGTGAGACGGGATTTTGGTTTCATTATATCCCCTCCAGAAGTTCACTGAGAAGGAAATGCAGCTGGTGCTCCCACCCCAAATCCCCACAGGTCAGTGAAGATGTGCGCTCTTCCCCTGCAGCGCTGGCCGAATGCTCTCCGGTCAGGAAAACACCAACCCACACTCACAGGTCACCCAGAGGAGCCTGGGGACAGAAATCACAGCAACACTATGCTTGCATGAAATTGCCACCTTTAAGAGCAGTTTTTCCTCCAGCACAGAAAGGTGGCCCTGGGAGGAGACCTTCCAGCTGTCTGCCTTGTGTGTGAGTTAAAAGGTACTGTAGGAAACACTTCAGCTGCCACTGAGCTGCACAGCCCTCCATCCCCTTCTCTGCACATTCATGCAGCGGTTGCAGATCCACCAGGAGTTATGATATAACTCCTGATTAAATATGTCATTTAACAGGAGAGAGGCGCAGCTTCTCAGCCAAGCTAGTATGGGCAAATCTAATGTTTTATTTGGGAACCCAATACATATTACCCTGTAGTGCTGAATTACAGCTTCAGTCTCTAAAATCTGCAGTACGGACAGCAAACTGCCCCTATTTCACTACTGCCCTGCAATACCCTCTAAACAAGCCCCTGCTTACATTTTCAGCAGTAGTGAAATTGTCTGCTTGCAGCTTTCTCACACCTCACAGCTCTCCAGCTCTGCATACTTAGACAAAGGTGACTACACTACCAGTCCCTCACATCTACATTTGTTCCTCCTTTTTTAAAATGCACAACAAAAAATTGTCTTCTCCTTCTTTTTGAACTCATTTTTTTGGTGTGGGGAAAGCCTAGGATTGCACTGCCCTTTGAATCAGCCCTTCTCTTGACTTAGCATTGGCCACTGAAGATGCAGCAGGCATGAAAGGTCACATCATCAGAACTCCTTATCTTTAATCAGACATCCATTTCCCCCTCTGCTTTAATCACTTTACATCTCATTTTAGATCTCAGTAGGCTTTTTAGCCCCTCCTTGATTTTTCTTTTCCTTCCTCCTGTTCCCTTACGTGACAGAAAGCTCATCTACACACACAGAGATATTACTATTTATTTCTCTACCTATACCATTTGGGCCTGCACAGGGTTCTCAGAGAATAAAATCCATAGAAAATCAAATAAAATAAAATAAATAAAGATTTTTTTTTTTTAAGTATGGAATACACTCTGCAACCTCTTATGTTACATTTTTGAGGAAAAGCAAAGGAAGCTGAGACTAATTTCTGGTAATGAACAGAAAAGAAGCAGGAGATGAGAAGGGTCCAGTCAATAATCCTTCATGGGCTGTAAAGATCTGTTCAAGTGTCTTTTACAGCTCAGTGAACCTGACTTTTTTGAACTCCAGCCTCCCACACACAGCAAAAGAAATGGAAGAGCAGTCTTGCTGAGACCAAAGAGTCTTTTAGCTCAGGATCTTCAGCAAAAGGGCAAAGTGATCACACAGAGACACATTCCAGGGAATGCTCCCAGCTGGATGCAGATCAGCACTGTCCTGAATCACAGGCATATCACCTGTGTGCTTTGACAGAGATTTTTCTGTGTTCAATGACACATTTTTATTCCATTTTACTCAACTTCACTTTTTCCGAACCCATGTAAATGTCTGGAGCATGTAATACTCTCCACCACACAACACAGGAATCATCTCCTTTTGTTCTAAACCTGACATATATTAGCTTTGTTAGTTGCCTCTGACATCTGGTGAGAGACATCCTGAAACTGTTCACCTTTTCCATTTGTGCTTATTATATTTACTGCTTAATCCTCTCATTCCAAGGATGGTTAAGTCCAGCTTTATTTAAACATTTACTTGTGCAGAATTACTTTCACACCTTTTTTTTATTATTCTGCATTGTACTTTCTCCAGTTCTATTTATTCATTGTCAAGATGGAGGGGGAACAGAGCCATACAAGTTATAGGTTTCTGCAACTCAGCCTGCTTTGTTTTTTGTTCTCCACATAATCACCCCCAATATTCTGTTTCTTGGACTGTCATTGAGCACAGAGGCAACGTTTTTTATGGAATTACTTGTTATAATTAGAAGATTTTTCTTCTTGAATGGATATAGAATGTTCAAGAACTCACTGCCACTCACATAAAGTTAGGATAATTCTTCCTTTTCAATGCACTCTTCAATATTTCATCTGCCATCCATCACCCAGTCTCTCAACACTTTGAATCATATATTTCAAATTAATATTAAATCGAGTAAATATCCTTCTTACCTGTTAGTGTCACTTAGGGAACTTGCATAACTTTGGTTATATTAAGCAGGAAACAAGCTTTCAAAACAAACAACAAAATACCTGTTAGCTCAAGTAGCATTATTCCACCCTCTAGTAAGAGTTTACTCAGATGATTTATTACTCACACACTGCTGTTTCACAGTGCTCTTATACCTTAGTGTATTCCATTCTGCCTGAGTGCAATCCAGGTAGATTTCATTTTTTCCCCTCCAGGTAAATTTGTTCAGACAGGCTCAAAACAACATCAACAATGTACTATTTTTACACTATCTAACAAAGCTAAGAAGCATTCACAGGAATTATTTCAAGTTTTCGTAGATTCTTTGTTTTCCTAGTAATTAATTTGACTCTGCCTGCAATATACGTCAGTAGCTGACACACCAGAAGATAGAGCAAAGCAGCAGCATGTATAGGTAACAAAATAATACATTAGTGAAGGGAAAGGTGAGGTGAGTTAATGGATAGTTTTCCCTTCTGTGATCCTCTAAAAATAAATACTTACCCTTCTAAAGAAATAAAAAGTCTGGGACTGATGAGAATTTTTACTAGTTAACTCATGAAATTGAAACCTTTTTTATATTTTCCCCCTGCTTTTTCCTGCTCCAAAGGCCAGGGGGATAAGGGCTTTATTCATCTGTTTATTTTCTTCTCCACACCTATTGCAGGGAATATTGCAGGTTTTAAAGTGATAGGACCATGCCTAAGATGCTGTCAGCACAAGGCCAAGCTATGATCCCCTGGAATGCAAGCTGCCAGGCTGGGCTGGTGCCACAGCCATGCACTGGGGTGCAGCACAGGGGCAGCTGGGCACTTGGCAGTGCACACCCTTTATGGGGCAATTCTTCAACCACCCAAAGAAGCAACTGCAAAGTAGAAGCAGAGAACTACAGAATGGTAAGAAAAATCAGTCAAAAAATCAGTCTTGAGCAGGTTAGGAAAGATGATAAATTTCAACTCAGTGAAAAATTAATTTGGGAATCAGAGCACTGTTTTACTTGCAGGATTGATTTATCCATCCAAACAGCAAGTCAAAGTCCCAACAAAACAAATCCCCACTTGCCGTGTCTGGATGCACAAACTGGGCACCACATGATTGCAGCAGAGCATTCAAGATCCCAAGTCTGGAAGCCAATTCCCAGAGGCAGACAGACCTAAAAGATGTTTAATGAATGTGCAAAGTCACAGTGAGTTTGTCCAGGCAGCTGGCACAGAAACTAAACACAGGCACACTGTTCTCTGCCATGCCTTGCTCACCACTGTAGCACAAACACAAACAGACAGAGGTGCTTGATGTGCACATCTTCTAAAAATATCTGTGGGCTTTTTTTTTTAATTTTTTAATTTTTTTTTTTTTTTTATTATACGTTCATGCATCACAACATAGTTTAGTTGCTGGACAAAAGCCAAACTGCCCTGCTGCTAGCTGGCTGTGTCAAAATGGAAATGTATTATACAAATTATTGAAGTGTTAAGTCATGCAGTATGTATGCTGTCCAAAATATTAAAGAGTTAGAAAACAGTAGGGTGCAAATATATGCATCTTTAATTTCAGGTTGAGATGCAGGTTCCTGAACTTAGGGAACAAGTTTACATATCTCTTACCAGCCTTCTACATGTCTAAATTCTTGAATCCACATGCCAGGTGTCACTCCAATGGCTACCATGGATCATGTAACAAGTCTAGTTTGCTGCACACAGTCCAGTTTCCATGGTAAGGAAAAGGAAGGGAGTCCTCAGAGAGGAGCTGTGGGCAGGCATACCCTGTGAGTGCCTCTGGCTGTAACCAGGACATCTGTGTATATAACAAATGCAATTTATATCATAGGATATATCATAGGACATATAACAATATGACCGTACTCACAACAGAGGCAATGGTAGCAAGTAGATCTTGCCAAACTAAGACATCTGAAACTAGGTGAAAACTAGATGTCTGATGCTAGTGGTATCTATTTGTCACTAAAAGAATTTTTATTCTTAAGTAGAGATTATAATGTTTATCCCATTTCTATGTCCATCTGTGTTCCTGTGCAAGGCAAGTCAGCATTGCCTTCTAACCAGTTTCCCTTTCTTCACACAGCACAGTAGACGAGCAGAAGATAAAAGAATTGCAGCACTGTGGCAATTTTTGTATGTGCTGTCCAAATGTTACCTACTGCAACAGATATAACATAACATAACATAACATAACATAACATAACATAACATAACATAACATAACATAACATAACATAACATAACATAACATAACATAACATAACATAACATGTTACGGTTTCTTTTCCAGATCTTAAAACAATAGTCATGGAAAACAGAGCCATCGTGGATATTCAATGACTACACCTACACAGGCAATGTTAGGGATACACAAGAATAAAAGAGCTTAGACTCCTGGAAGTGTGGGTGGATCAGGTTCTGCTGTGCAGTACCTTTAAGAAATTTCTCATATTCTTTTTATGCTCAGAGTTCCTGGTTCTTATAAAACCTAGATTAGGGCGGTCTAACTTGCTCTTACTTCAGAAACAAAGTGATTTGTGGCGTTTCATTCAGAGGAAGACTAGTTACAAAAACTGCAGTATGGCACTCAACCCGTAAAATCCAGCTACCACATCTTTTACAGACTCGCTTAACTTCTTGCTTGTGATAGCCAAGAAACTATTGCTTAAACAGAAAAAAAAAGGAAAAAGAAAAAAAGCATTTCACCTAAAGGTGAGAGAGACAAAATTAAAATTAAATACCAAAAAGATCTAAGAAAAACAGTTTTCCTTAACATAAGGTTGAACTGCTGTAAGTGACCTTGTAATGTTAAAGTGCCCCTTGATTTCAGTACAGTTGTTCCTTAACAAGCTGTGTAAATCAAAAGCAATGAATAATTTTCCCTCGTAGCTATTATAAGGTAACACTTTCCAAATAAAATTTTTAAAAAGGCAGGAAAATTAACTATCTGCAAGTGAATAGGAAAAAAACCCCAAATAACGGGACAGCAATGGTGAACTATCAGTAAGCCAAAATTGCCTACTCAAACAAATTTATTACTTCTGATTGCCTCATTTAACCCTCCTTTAAAAAAAAATACAACAATAAAAAGAAAACCCCAAAGCAAACCAAAACCTAACGTATAAGGTTAAAAGGCAGGCAATATTTTGCTGGTTGGTTACTAGAGAGAAAAACTGGAGATTGAAGTTTAAATCAGGCTGAGCAATGACTTGCAGGGCACGAGGACAACCTGAAGAGCTTCTTGCTGCTCTGCCCTTGTTCTCAAGACTGAAATTCCTTCTCTGCTGTTCCTCTGGGTAATAAATATGCAAATACAACCTGGTGGCAGAAGCATAGAGTGTGGGAATTAAATAAGACTCATGGTGAGAGCTGGAGGAGTTGGTTGCAGAGCAGCCAGGCTATGCTAAATAACCTTTGCTCTCCCTGGGTATGGTCTACTGCAGAACACTTTGTGATAGAAACCTACTAAAACAGTATGTGCAGCCACAGCTTCACTCCTAATGTCCCAGCATAGATCAAAAAGAAGGATTCAACTAAGTCAATGATGGAGAAAAACTAATTTCATGGTAAAATAATTCTAAAATATATTTAAGGTACATTGGCAAGGCTACTTTAAAGGGAATCTGCATTACAAAACATGTAAGGGAATTGAAGACTATATTCTCATGTTCTTCTGCTGCTAAAAAAACCAGTTATTCTTTATCACTTTCTGACTACAGTATTTTATGTAAACAATTTTCTGAGAATACTTCTTCCTTTCTTTGCTGTTTTGGTTTGGGTTTTATTTTTTAGACAGAATAGAAGGCACTGCTCCTTTTCCATCACCCAGAATTTCTATTTTCCTCTTAGATGACACAGAAAAATAGGATGAAGAGAAAAACTGAAAACAACATTTTAACTTATGAAGAAGCAACTGCCTAAATGTGAATCCCTAACACTTTCCTACGAGAAGTTACTTAGAACAAATGTAAAATTATGTTTTTGCTTTTACATATGACAATACCAGGAGTCACTGCAGAAAAATTGTCAAAGCAGCTACAGCTGAATTTTGCACATTTAGAGAGCGAGAAATGGAGGGTGGTTCTGCACTCCCTGCTGCAGCAAAAACATTTCCTGGGAACATAGCTTAATTTGTTAACAAAAATGGAACAGCCAGGTTTTCAAACCTGTACTTTTCCAAGCATGGAATATTCAATGTTTGGACAATGCCTGTGATCCTGAAATGAAGAATTTAAGTTTTGACTAGAATACAGAGTTTACCTGAATGCCTGAAAATAAATATCACTCCAGGTCATAGATTGCTAGTGTATTCACTATTGGGTAAAAACACCCTAACAATCTATCAAATTGTTAGTACATGAGTATCTTAAACAGAAGTGCAGCATATTTTGTTTTCAAAAAACAGAATTATAAGGGGGAAAACAGTGCTAAGACCAGCAGACAAGAAACACACACACATTTAACAAAGAGTTTAATTAAGGCATAACAGTGCCATTCGAAGTCCAAATTTCTGATAATGCTTTTCTATGTTTGTAATGCGAAACTGCATTATGAAAATTACTTACCAAAAAAAATTATGAAATGTAATATTTTTCTCTGAGTTATGTATCTTGTAACTGGAGAAGCAAGACCTTTAGCCAGAGAAAGCTAATTATTTAAATTATATCACTTTTCTGCAATTATGAAGTTTTTTTATTACTAAACATGATGCTACTAGATTTATAATAACTAGGATGTAACACTGAATTTTCATATCAGAGCCAAAAATGAGTATTAATTTAAATTTCATTGTTAAAAGAAAAACAAAAGAAAAGCTGAAATGGGTCACATGCAGAAATAAATTGGTTCATTTTAATTTCATGGATATTGTGAAATTAAATGGTAAAAAAATTGTGAAATATGACACCACTCAATTATAATTTCTTTAACACCTGCTACTGGCATATAAGATGCATTTCATTGCATGAATTTCAAAATTATTTACCAACCCCATGGTCAGTTGCCCAACCAAGGCTGTGTTTGCTTAGGAAAAAAGATATGGGAGAACACCATAACTGCAGGAACACTTTTCTTCCCTTTCTTTTTAAAAGCAATTTTATTTTACCATTCTCTTTTATAGACAAAAGTCTATAAGAACAACTTAGCTGATTGCTTTCTGTGTGTCTTTTCTCATCCCACCAGATGCTGGAAATATGAAGGAAATCCCATAAATGTCAGATGATAGCATATCTTGACATGTGTGGTGTGATCTGCACTGCAGCCAAGTTATCCCTGATTTGATTCCTGATACAGATCCATGTCACCAGATCCATGTCCAAGGAATGCCACTGGTCACTACAGCAATGCTGCTGAGATCAAGCACTACTTATGCTCCACAGCAGTGAAATGCAATCATCTCTGCCTGAACTGTTCCCCACCTAGCCACAGACCTTCTTCTGCCATGTTTTTCAGAAGAAAATTTTAAGATTATGGTCATTTTCATGCTTATATGTAGGATTATTGTTACCTCCTTGGTTTTCTCACCTTGAAGGGGTTTCCCAGGTGATAACACAGCCTTGCTCAAGCACTGTCTTAAGCCACAGTCAGTCTTATCTGCTTCTGCCAGTGTTCTGCATTCATTTCACCAGCTCCCCCTCCAGTCCCTGATTGTTTAGCTAATGGACTTGCTGCCACAGCATACATAAAAGTAATACTAATATGATGAAGTAAATTCAAAATGCAAATCTCAAAACGTTTTGATTTCTGTAATGAGTTGTTGCTATAGCAAGTCAGAAAGTTTGCAGCTGAGAAAATGCCCAGAGCCAACAAAGAAACCCAAAAGACAAAACTTGACACTGTAGCTTGAACACCAGACATATCTGTGTGCGAATCTGAGGTGTTTAAAAAAAAAAACAAAACAAAAAAAACCCAACAAACTATGGTGCATTATTGTTTATTCTCAATTTTAATCATTCACTTCACATAATGAGAACACACTGACAACCTTTTATAATTAGCCTAATAGACTCCCTGTGCAAAGCACTTGAGTTCTATCCATTGTGGAGCGTTACTTGTGGGTCACATGACTGAGTTGAAAAGTGGCTCTAGGCAAAGCAATTAATCTCAATTTATCCCAATTTCTCTCTAAGAAGTTATACTGTTACCCTTTTATCTCACAGACATTGTGAGCAGCATTGTTAAGTATTCTGCAGGTGAAATTTTCCATCAATGGTATTCCAAACACTAACAACTGTGAGGCCAGGATGGCTGTTTTCAGCTCTCCCTGTCACACAGGAGGGATGACACAAGGCTCTTGCTAAAAACAGATGTGTTTCACACAAAATGCTTATGAAGAGAAAATCACTATGTGCAGCCAAAGGAAGGAGGATAAAACTTGCCAAATTTAATATTATAAAAAATATTACGCTCTTCTAAAAAAACAATTGGGGGAAATTGCAGAGACTTGGATAGCCTTGTACATATTTTACCAAAACTCGTTTTCTATTGTACCTCAGAGGCACACCATGATGATGATACTTCCACGGCTGAATTAACATGGCCAACATTCCACAAAGTAAATAGGCTGCTATTGATTACATTAAGCATGGGGTGAACTTAAGCTGTTTTATCTCACCACCAGTGAATGTTTTGCTGGCTGGGAATGTCCCAAAAGAGGAACAGAAGTGCTTAGAATCGATATTGTCCAAACCAATTTTTTTTCACTGTTATCAAGGACAACCCTGTAATTAAGAAGCAATTTCCTTAAACTGTCCAGCACAGTGCACAAGGATGACTGCCTAAGACAGCTTCTTAGAGATACAGTTTGCACCTTGCCTCATGGGTTTGAATAATGCTGTCACCCAAGCAGACCCTCAAGTTCATGTAAAAGGCTTCACTGCAAATAAATTTTTGGTCCAAATTAAAAAGCCTTTCATATTTACATGATGTCATTCTGAAGATGACAGGGAACTCAGGGCATAAACAGGTATCGTCTTGAAGAAGTCAGGACATATTAGATAAATTACATAAAGTCAAGTCAGTCTGAGGTGTTAGATTTGTAATAACCTTGGTAACTTGGAAGTCCTATCTACATTGCAGAATTATAGGTAATTTAATCCACAGAGATAACACTGGTCATAGATTTACCTAATAAACCACTGTAATATCTTGGCCTGAGAGATGTTGCCTCAACACATTCCAAAAGCATATTCTCTAATTTCTTCACATCAGTAACTGTGATACATCGTCACAATGTACCTGTTCCATCCATGGTTCCAACACAGACCTCCTTCCCCAGACCTGGGGTTTGCAGAACATTTTGTGTGCTTGACCTTATTGTACCTCCTCATTCTCTCTGTATTTATATTGAGGAGAGACACAGTTTTCCCTGCCCAGAATTCGTAAGACTTCAAAAAGAATAAAAACTCCTGAAATTCAAATTAAAATAAGATTTAGAAATGGTTACTAACCAAAAGAAGAATAAAAAAGTTTACCTTGAATTTCTAAAAGAAAATTCATTTATTGAAACACCTTAACACAGGTTTTTCTCCTTTTTTTCTTGGAATTTTTTTCCTTTGTTTGGGTTTTTTGCTTGTTTCAGATCTACTTTATCCCTTTGAAACATAAACTGCTCTATAAGCTGGCTCTAAATGTATGAAAATTTGGAGTTAAAAGTAATTTTATAAGAAATAAGCATTATTGTAGAATATTAGTAAGTTATAATGATGTTCAGCTAAATAGGTAAATAATGCTAAATAGTAAGGTAAAATTATATACAGTGTTTTAAAACAAGTCTATGACAAACGTTTGAATCTTATAAGGTTGTTCACATGAGCTATTTATTAAAATTACCACCTGTCTTGGCAAAGGCTATTGATTATTTAGTAATTCTAGTAATTAAATGGTTTAATTTGTAACAGTAACTGGCAAATTATTTGCCAATCATTTTTGGTTTGTGTGCTTCTTGTTGAGAAGTTATTTTCAAAATACTAGATAAATTGAATAAATATGTATTTTAGAGGAGGAATTTACCTATAAACCTGATGTATTTCTGTTGTGTATCTCACACCCTGGAAGGGTGCATAGAAAGGACTTCTCAGAATGAGTAATAGAGCACAGCAGCTTGGAAGAAATGAAACACTGTAATTTTGCCCTTTTATTCATAATACTTCAATGCCCTGCAGACCCACTGCTTCTCACCAAGCATTTGAATAATGTGTGGTTCCTGAAGTCCTGCACTCCTTCATGGAACATCATCAACTTCATAAAAAGGAAAGGGATTTCAGGTAAAAAGCAATTGCTCAGGTTAGATGGTGCATTAAAAGTTATTTCAGCTGCAAGACAGAAAGGGTAAACTGTAGAAATGTTTTTTAACAAAGAAGATTGAACATCATGAAATCACATAAGACCTGTGAGATTGAGATGTTTCCCATTTATCAGGCAAGATAAACAAGGCAAAGCAAACATTAGTTAGAGATCAGAACAGAAGACAAAGTTCCTCCAAGTTCAGAAAGCATTTTATGTGACCACTGTTCCGCATCAATATTCAATCAGCTCCAGGGCAGGTTCCCAGCAAAATAGCAGTAAACTACAGCAGTGATTAGAGACAAATAAACCTAAGACAGTATTTATGGTTTATACAAGGCCTAATGATCATTTAATACTATGATTTGCCTAGGAATTGATGCAATATGAGGAATAGAGCAAAACATAATGAGTTTTTTAGACTAAGAGTGTATTATTACATTGCAGTAATTTCAGGATCATATTGAAGACATCAATCTTTAGGAAAAATACTTTGGAAGCTTGTTCTCTTCTTCTTTTAATACTTGCTTTGTACGTAAATACAGGATCAGAAACTTGGGTTAAGATTAGGAAGAGTCTGCTTGGAGCTGATGATGTGCATGTTAAAGAAGATGCAGGGCAATGTGATTTTCTCTAGCCTGCATTCCAAAGATGGAAAACTGAGGACCACCAGCATCTATCTCCAAAACATACATGCATAGACCCTACAGAAACCCCTCAGGGATGCACAGGCACAGGAGAGAAAACAAGGTCCCTTCTGCAGAAATGTATGTCAGTCTTAAAATCGGATAAATCCAGGGAGCAGCACTGTGAGAAGTTAATGGAGCTCCTTCTCCTGAACTGCCCTGATTTGTCACCCTGCAGCTACCTTATATGAGAAGGGAATAAATTATTTGGATCAGAATATGGGAATGCACAATTGTTCTGTCTTGTTGATCTTAAACACTCTAGTTCCCAGTGAGACTACTGTGCTGAGACAGGGCAGTGTCTGTGCTGCTCAGGAGTCATGGTGGATGTACCGTGCACATCATTCATTCTGCCACTTGTATACAGAGTGATCTGCACACACTTCAGAGGTCCTTCAGAGAGTGGGATACTCAACAATGTTCAAAATTTGTGTATGAAGTACAGACATCTCTGCTAAGACTGCTGGTACTGCTAGAAGTGTGCACAAGCAGACTTTCAGGCAATAAAGAAATTTACAGTAAATTCACGAATACAAGCCGCACTGAGTATAAGCTGCATCTCTGGGTGTTGGCAAATATTTCGGTTTTTGTCCATAGATAAGCCGCACCTGAATATAAGCCGCTTTGTCGTTCGCAGCGAGGACCCGCGTGCAATTAGTAACAGAACCGCGGGAGGGCGGGGTTTACTGGCTGAGCTAAGGCTGTGCAGGCTCGGCCCGCTAGGGGCCGCTGACGGGGCCAGGTGGCCCAGCCCGGTGCTGCCGCTCAGGGCCGGCCGCCGCTGCCACTGGGCTCGGTCACCCCGGGTTGGCGCTGCCCCGCGGTGGCAGGCAGGGACGGAGCTTCCCCCGCTCCTACGGCAGCAGCGGCGGGCGGGGACGGAGCTTTCCCGCGCCCGTGGCACCGGCGGCGGGCACGGACAAAGCACCCCGCCTCCTCCCCGAGCCGCGGCAATGACGGTGCAGGGCTCCCGTCGGCTCCCCGAGACGCGGCAATGGCGGCGCTCCCCCCCCCCTCCTCCCCTGGGCTGCAGCAGAGGAGGAAAGAGAGCTCTCCCGCCTCTCTCCCCGCCCCCCGTGCTGCCTGCAGGGAGCCAGGGCAACACAGTAACACTGTAACAATTGCGAAATGCCGGCATTTACTGGCAGGTGCTTGGCTCGGCACTCTGGCTGGCACGTCTGGGGTTGTAAATGTCAGAAAATTATTCACATATTAGCCGCCCCCGACTATTAGCCGCACTTCCGGGTTTCCACCAAAATTTTTGTCAAATTGCTGCGGCTTGTATTCGTGAAATTACTGTACTTGGAGCTACATTAGTTAAAAGTGCTTATATATATATATATATATACTTGGGGTGTGATGAAAATTTGGGAAAGGTAAGGATGACACAAAGAGACTCTAACACTAAAATTTTTGCAGGCACAACTTCACGTCTATCAGCTTTGTTTGGATTGAGTTCTTAGCTTTTTAAAGAGAAGAGAATCAACTTAAAATCAGGTTAGGATTAGAACCCAATGGCTGTATGGAAAAAGAGGCAATTCTTATTGCAAGTTTAGCAGGGTGACTAGGAATGAAAGAGAACCCTTGACTCAACACAGGAAGATGCTATAGAGTCCTGGGGAGGAGAAGCCATGAACCACTTCCATTCAAGAAAGGGAAATATTTTTAGAGTAACTCAGTAGACCAAAACATCATAAAGAAATGGATAAAGGCAGCAAAGAATAAAATAGATATCCTTAGAACAAGGCAGATTTTGCTTTTCCCTTTAAACCCTTTATTTGAAACAAGTAAAAGGAAACTGAAATAGCAACGATGAAACTTTTGAAGCAGGCATGTGAGGCAGAACCAAGGACCCTACACTAAGAATATTCCATGAAAACTTTCTGATGTGGTAAAACAAAGCAGTAAACCAATATGAAAAATCCAATTAAATAAATTTTTTGTGACCATAATGCCAGCTAACCCTTGTCCTTCTGAAATCTAATGCAGCTATTCTTCAACCAAAGGAAGGTGCTCTGTAAGACCAAAGATTTTTTAATCTGCTTTTCTGCTTCTGACAGTGTCCAGTAGCGAAGACTGAAACATCACAAAAATAGGCCAAGTTTGTAATGCTTTTTTCCTTAGCACAGCAGAGATTTCAGTTCAGGGATTTCCTGATACAGAGATGATATCTTTGTGTTTAATAACTCTCCGCAGTTTTTTTCTTCCTTTATCTTTACTTTTTTCCAACACATGAAGACATTTAGCAATATAGAAGCATTCTCTTCCAAAAAAAAAAAAACCAACAAAAAACCAAAAAACCACAACACTATATTTCATTAATTAATGTGAAAAACTGTCTGTCAATGTATTTATGTTGAACCTGCCACTTGCTGACATTTAATAATTTCAAGTTCTTATATTGCAAAAGGTAATGACAATCATGTCTCATATAAAACATTATTCGGCTAGAACATGGTTTTAAAAATGCTCAGAAGATCCCTTTTCCTTGAAAACCTAAACAAAAAAAATTAGTGCAAGACAAGTAACAGTAGAATCTTTATTATATTGATTTCTTTCTTTTGCCTTTTTCTAGGTGATTGCTTGGAACACAATCTTAAATGTTTCTTGCATATTAGGTTCAAGGTCATGCTAAGACTTACACATATATTGGCTACATCTTAATTCTATACCAATGGTTTGTCATTCTGCAAGCAATAAACAAAAATTATAAGACATCCATGACTGCATGAACATGAAAGGACAGGACAGCATGAGCAGCCCCAAAACTCCCATCAGAGAGATAATGATCCAGGGCAGCTTGCAGGAAAAGAGAAAAAGCATGCCATGGATGCCACCGGTTAATTTTTAATTCTTCCGGTAGAAGCAAAAAGCTAATTAAGTTTCCTTGCTTGAACAGCATTTATATTTAGAGTAACTTGTGTGACTTTCTTTTTTAATATAGAAAATACAGGCTTTATGAAGTCAGAGAATTTGTTGAGGTTGTCAGGTTAGTTCTGGTTGTTCAGGTTACTTATTCCTTTTGCAGATTTTGAGAGGCTACAAAAATAGCAGTTGTCAAGAGACCCTACTTTGCATCTTACTGAAAAGCCGTAGACAAGAGTTAAGTAGTTACCATGAAAAGTGGTTTTCTGTTTACAATTTCATACGGCAATTTGCTTTTTAGTTCTCTCTCTATAACAAACACAAGAAAGGTCATAAAAATGTTATGTAAAATAACATACCCATTCTCTGTGTAGTGGAATATCTTAGACTCCAATTTCTGATGGCTTCGAAGTTCCCAAATGTGAATCACACCTTTTCTTTTTTCCCCCCAGAAATATTAAGCTTTTTTCATCACTTGATGAACAATCTAAAAACACAAAACCCTCAGGGAAAAACACCCATGAGCCTTTCTCAACAATAAAATATATACAAATGGCAGAATTTTGCAACATTTCAAAATGTCAAGAATCCTTTTAGCTACTTTAAGGACTGAAAACAAGTACAAGTAAAGCAATTCATTTCTCAAACACATTAAATGTTCCTCTTTGCACAGTATGTTTTCTATTTGACTGTGGCCAAGTGTTAATTAATCCAACACAATGGATCATCTATTGCAGCATCACAAAAGTATGTTACTCAATCATACTGTACATATGCAAACATCTATGTTTCTTTTACAGGAGGAAATACAGCACTGTCTAGATTTCTCACATTCATGTTGGGAAAATGAAAGCAATTAGAACCTACCCACTGAGCACTGGTACAGCCACACCTGCAGTACTAGTTCCAGTTCTGGAAAGGGACCAGCAAAGGGACACTGATAACATGAGGAGCCTGGAGCAGCTCTTCTCGGATGAGAGGCTGTGAGAGCTGGGACTATTCAGCTCCAGAGAAGAGAAGGCTTGGAAGCTTTGAAGGATCTCACCAATGTATATAAATAAGGAAAAGGTACAAACAGGAGGGACCCACCACTCCCTTCCCTGCTACTTCCATCTCTAGTAGTGGTTGACACTGGACACTTAGCAAAAGAATGCACCATCCTCTTTGATAGAGCAATTCTTCCTCTCTGCCCAGCCCTCCAGCAATCTTTCATCTTCCAGTAGATTGTGGTTCAGGGATTCCCAGTTCCCATTATCATGCTTAACAGCCTTACATGGAAGTATCTGTGATGAATTCATCAAATTGCTTTTGAACCCATTCAAACTTTAAGTCTCCACAACACTCTTGCAGCAATGAACCCTGCAATATAATTATGCACATAATGATGAACTATTTCCCTTCATTTGTCTTAAAGGTACTGCATTTCACTGGATATAGCCTTGCTTTTGTACTATGAGAAAAAGCAAATAATAACTCCTCCTTCACCTCTCCATAATATTAATGATTTTATATACTTCACTCTTAATTCTTCTGAGTCACTCTGATAAATTCTTTGGAGTCTCTTTACATAGAAATTGTTCCTTCTCTCTGATGCAAGACCTCTTGGACTTACATGAGAGCATGATGCTTTTCACTCATGCTTTCTTCTCCTCTCATGATCATTTCTTAACATTATCAAAACCCTCCTACAATTCCTCCTTTTCAAGCTGAATAATGCAATTTACTCTTCCTGTGTGCAGAATCTGCTCCATCCTTTATATAAAGCTATTATATATATATAAAAATATATAAACATATAAACATATATATATATACATACTTGAGGGTGGAAGACAAGACCTGCATCCAAGTAAAAGCCATGCACTGTAACACAATGGCATTTTAGTTTTTCAGAAGCTGATGCTACCTAAACTATTCCATTTTTATCCTAGATCTTAAAATCTAAACTTTTTCCACATGAAAGTAGAAAACTGCTATGAGAAATGGCTCAGATCAAAAGAGAGAACATATCTGAATTTTAGCCCAATCAATAGACAGCTTTTTAAACAAATCTCAAAAGAGAGTTAAGATGTTCCTCTGACAAATGCCAGCCAAAACAATCATAGAAACTAATAAAAAGTCAATACCACCATGAAGAAACGTGTTTGTGTTGGACCATTTATTTCCATTAAACTGTGCACTGGCAGTTAGCTGGTTTTCAAGCCAGCCATAAGCATTGCCACACACAAGCCTAGCTCTCCTCAGTCTCTTGACTTTGCCCACATGCTACACACAAAGAAATTGTTATCTGGATGACAAAACTGGCACTGCAACAACAGACACTACAACTAAGGCATTGCAGTAGTGTTCCATCAGTACTCATCTGTGGAGCATCGTGCTCTGCAGGCAAACTCAGGCTGTGAGTTTTAGAAGGACTCTCCTTTTCTTGAAGGCTTCAGTCTTTCTCTGCTGTACCAAATTGGATAATCTTCATGTTTTGGAATGGATCTCTCTAGCAGGCAGTTACGATCTACCTCCACGAATGTGTCTTTAGCCACTTCCTCCAGGTGGCTTGACTGTAGGTCTCAGAAAAATTCCTCCTGAACTTGTTCAAGCCTGGTCCAGAGATGATGACCTGAGCAGCTCCATCCTCGGCACATCTCGTGTGCTGTCTCTAAGAGATCTGCACAGAATCAAGTGAGCTCTGTGCTAAGATAGAACAGCCTATTTTGCAAGTACTCCTCCTGCTTCTTTCCAGCATTTTCCCTTCCTCAAACCATAGAAGAAAGACTGTACTGCCCCTTGGAAAAGGGAAAGTAAGCACTCCAGACAAGAGCTCAGAAGAATGAAGAATGTGAACAAAATAAATACACAGGACAGGAAGAAAAAAAAACAAAAAAGAAAAAATCCAGGATTGAAGGGAAAGGAAAATGGCAGTGGAAAGAGAGTGAGAAGAGAACCAGAGCAGAGAAGGTGGGATATAGGATGATAAGCTTGCAAAAAACCTATAGAAAAAAGACACAGATATGAACACTTGTAGTTCAGAGTATAAGATCAGGGAAAAAAAAGAAAGCTATCATGGACCTTGAGAAAAGGGTTATGAGTGGGATTATGCTGACTGGAGAGTAATTCTTCATGAAGTCAGCTCTATTCTACTAGGAGGTTTCCATTCTTCGTTTATCTCTCTGGGATGGTCTGTTATTTTCCAGCAATAGGATCTAAATAGGGGAGATTATCCTGGCTTGGTTACAACAAATAAATGTCTGACTGAAGTCACTGTAAATACCACTCTATTGTCAGTTTACCTCTTTACCATCTTCTAGGAGAAAGTCTAAAGACATGGTATTCTCTTCATCCTGATAGACATGCCTGCTGCAAAAAAAACCCCTGAAACACCATAAATGGTCCATCAAGGGGAAAGAAAGGAGAATCCACAGAGATTCAGTATATTCAGACTTTCAAATCTGGACATCTAAAGTGCTAGAACACAAAAAGGATGCTAAAGTTTCAAGTCCCCCATTCAAAGACAAAATATGAGAAAAGAAACCCCTACTTAAGCAATGTTTCCATCTCTTTGTTAAATGCATTATGTAATTACATAATCATGTACTCTTCTTTTCCATTAAATTACATAAAGGATAGATGAATCCGAGAATGCCAGTGATACTTGTCTACAAAATCAGCCAGATGGGTCTCTTTATTTCTTCTCTCACAAAAGTTAGATAGTCAGTAATGACTGACACAGAGTTGTTCATACTCTCCAGAACTGGAAAAATGTACGTGATCGCTAACATTGCTGTGCAATCCCTGTATGATGTTGATCAAGGCTCCTCTTTAAAGATAATCACGAAGAACCGAGCTCTTCTCCACCAGCTAAATCAGGTCGCTACATCAGATGACCCAGCAGCCCCCATGAAATGCCTTTCTACATCTTTACTACACCCAGTATGACCACTTGAGGTCTGATGCATTATTTAATAATTCCAAACAGCTATAACTGCCATTGATACAAAAGCACAGCAAGATATTACTAAATAAAAATGTCCAGCTCCAGACTTTCCAAATTCCTCTGACCAAAATTATAAATTACAATCTCTGTGCCATATTCCTCATATGTGTGCAGTGATTACAGCATCACCTCACTGCACAGGGATGCTCTAAAGTTTGTTTGCAAAGATCTAAGAGGTTGCTATAATCAGGGAGGAGATGGTGTTTTTTCTAACGTGCCTTTGATAAGCTGACATCTTACAGCGAGGGCTACAAAGAACAGCTCAGGGAAATGAGAAGATTGTATCTGCTGTAGGATGCATCTGTCGTACATAAATGACGCACGGGAATGCACAATGAACATGAGCACACAGCGAGTGCCTGTTCACTTAACAAGACTAACCCTCTGGGATAAATGAGATGGGAATTTTTGCTGTTGACAAGATGTTTGGGGAATCTTCATATTTTCAAGAATGATCTCTTAAAATGTTTTAAAATTTCTTTTCCATTACAAAGAATGATACAGAATCCTATTTGCGTTTCTAAATACCCACTATAAACAAGGTAAAAAGTAAAAAAATTTACCAATATATAATTTCTGATTAGAAAAAAAAATATTATTCCTTACCTACCTGCAGCGAGGAGAAAAAAACAAAACAGAGTTATAACATGAGCAATTCAGACTGATTTCATATCTCCCTAACCCACAGAAGTCATCCACAAGTGAAAAAAAGTCTGTTACGAAACAAAATGCCCTATGAATGGTTCTTTAAATAGAACACTGCATGACTTAAGCATCTACATTTCACGAAAATAAATAATACTTTCAGTGATTGCAGACTTTTTATTACCTTCTGAAAATTACAGATACAAAACTCCACAGAGTGAATACGCAACACAGTGAGTCATCTGAGCAACAAATTAGTTCCATTTAATTCTTCAAGGTTACTTTATAAATTAAGTCTAACGAGATGTCTGAGTCATTAATGCCAGAAACTTCAAAGGAATACATTCTGTTTATAAATTTTTGTGATTTTGAGTTATATGCAACTGTGCCCAGTTTTTTGGGTTTTTTTCAAAAGTTGCTTCCCAAGTGTCTGCAAGCAGGTGATCACAGAAGCGTGTACACTGTATTTTGAAAGACATTAATAATTTCAATGCTCTGACTAGGATACAAAAACAGACACATAAATTTGTGCTTCTTAGGGCAGCAAGAGTGTAACCAATGACAGATCCAAGAACAGAGACTTTAAACATCCTGTGTGCATGAATGCTGTGTAACATTACAGGTAACAAACAGTACTTGAGAAACAGATTATCTGAAGATGGTTACCCTCTCCCATTGCTTTCTGAGAAGTGTCATGATCTTTTTCAAACCCGGGCTAGACAGCATTTGCATGGAGGAAGGGGAGAACACACTCCCCAGCTTCTAAATCACGCTTCTCATTTGGAAGTGCGTATCGCCTCCACTGCTCCATATGGAAGTAAGAACGACTCAAAGCACTCGTGCCACATGTAGCTAGGTCAGATGGTTGGTTATGATTAAATTCTGCCTCAGCTTACTGACCTGAATAAATTCTAAGACATACAGAACAAGATGATAAATTCGCACCCAAGAATACCGACCGCTTTCTCTAATAGCTGGATGATGTAGAGTGATTCAGTGTTACTCCTGGGACTCTTTTAAAAGATAATCTTAGTCATGGCTTGTGTGTTGATTTGGACAGAATAACTCACAAATTTACCACTGGGATCGTGAAAGGCACCATAAATATTTGTGACAAATTACTGCAAAGGAAAAGTAACCTCAGAAAACCTTGAGAAGTATTCTCTCCTATTCAAAATTACCTTGTTAATTTTACTTTAAAATATTTTAATCAATGTCATGGACAATTTGTTTTATGCCATAGAGAATGTGCCAGTGATGCTGACTAATTCCCCTGTAAATATCAGGTTATCCTGGTTCAGCACTTCACAGCACAGAATGATTCTGATAACTAGAAAAATAGGCTTTCCAGACTTTTATTCCTTAATCTATTTCATTCCAATATGTACTATACCATCTGCCATCACTAAAGCACAGTAATTCACTTTTGAATACATAAAGAAGTTTAAGCCCAGCACGTATCCAGATCATTATCCATTTCTTCATTTATTCTTATTTGATGGATCTATTTTTAGATCTTCCTACTGAAGGTATCCTGATTTCATACAGCATTTCTGCTTAAGCATGCTACTGTTGGGCTCTCTTTAAGGAGAATTAGGGTGCAATTTACTGGAATCTAACATTTTTTCCTTTAGTCTACAAACACATATTACACAAGAAATCAGTCTCATTAATATCTTTTTACTCATTATATATATATAGTTCAGAAGTGGCATAGAATCCCAGTAATACTAGGATGTAAAGACAAAATGTTGATACCCACTTAAAAGATTTCAATACAAAATTTGAGCTGATTTGTAGTATGTACACTTCCACTTAATCTATTCAATTACTTCCATAAGGTAGTTAGGAACACAAGCTACTAAAATAATTTGCAGATTGCATCTTCTATTATATACTACTGACTAGGTAAATTAGCACTAAATATCAGTGAGTAATACTGCTGGGATGAACTTCATAATTAAAAGAATATAAAGGATTGAAAAATTGAAGCATTAGCATTTCCTGTATTCTGGTATTCATGCAATTGTTAATATACTTTTGCTTTTACATCCAAGTCTGTTTCTTTGAGAATAATGAGCCAGCATTGCCCTGGCAGCCAGGAGGGCCAGCCCTGTCCTGGGGAGCATCAGGCACAGCATCACAGCTGGGTAAGGGAGGGGATTGTCCTGCTCTGCTCTGCACTGGGGCAGCCTCACCCCCAGGGCTGGGGGCAGCTTTGGGTGTCACAATACAAGAAAGACATGAAGCTATCAGAGAACATCCAGAATAGGGCAATAAGGATGGTGAAGGGGCTGGAGGGTAAGCTGTGTGAGGAGTGGCTGAGGTCACTTGGTCTGTTCAGCCTGGAGAAGAGAAGCCTGAGGGGAGCCCTCACTGTGGCCTTCAACATCCTCATGATGAGGAGGGGCAGACATTCATGTCTTCTCTGTGATGAGCAGTGACATGACTCAAGGAGACAGCATCAAGATGAGTCAGGGGACATTTAGCTTGGATATCAGGAGAAAGGTTTTCACCCAAATGGTTTTTGAGCACTGGAACAGACTACACAGGGAAGTGGTCACAGTACCAGCCGGACAGAAGTTTGGAATATGCTCACAGATATGGTGTGATTCTTGGGATGTCTGGCAAAGGGCCAGGAGTTGGACTTGATGATCCTGACAGGGCCCTTCCAACTCAGCATATTCTATGATTCTATAAATGCAACATACACAGATTAGGAAAATAATCAGAAATTCTAGAGCAGGTAGATCCACAGAAGCATTTAGTGGACTTTGGTGCACAAATCCAGAGTGTGATGCCACCTCCACTCTTCATCCTCTCCCTCTAACGGAGTTCCTAAATTCGCTATTCCTGTGGTCTTTCAACATACCAGTTTCCTAAGTATCTTTAGGGTATGCTGTGCAGGGGTCTGGTTGTTTCCAGAACTGAGCAATTGGTTACCCATCTGATTACACCAGATTTGAAGCCAGGAAATTACAGAAAGCAATGCAAGAGCTCCCTGAGAAGCCAGTCACAACATCCTACTAAGTACCAAATTCACATGACCATCCCCAAATTAGAACTAATAATTTTCCTTTTAAAACTGAGCTGCTAGAAGAAAAGTTTCCTCACTTACTAGCCTCCCATGCTCAACTCTACCCACAGGTTGTAGATTTGAAATTAATGCATCTTTCTGCTCTGAGCAGCTCTGCACAACCCCACGTTAGCCTGAAAAGCCAACTTTTCCCAGTACTCTTGAAACTTGGCTTACAAAGCCAAGAACTAAGGAGAAAGGGGGGTGTTTTGGGCACAACAGGCTGGGCAGGGTAGGTTCTGCGAGAGTGACCTGTGAAAGAAAAGGTCAGGGACTGCCCTGTGCTGTCACAGCTGTGTCACCAGCTGACAAAACAGACATGTCACCTACCATAACTATTCATCTTAGCTCATGATACTGGAATCAGAGATTACAAGTTAATACAAATCACCAATGATTTCCCAGTTTATGACTGCTTTTGCTCATGATGAGGAGGCAAAGGCTCTCCTTTACTATCCTCATCTGCACCTTGGAGGATGTTCAGCTTCTGTGCTTGCAGAATTGTATGAACAAGTGAGATGAGAAGAAAGGTTTTTTTCCAAGGCTTTGATGGATGGCATTAGGTTATGGAGTCAGAACACCAAATTACTGTTAAAAGTGCCATCCATTTCTGAATTAATTTAGATACTCTTGTAAGCTTCTTCATATAAATTACATACTTTTGGATAGTAAGAAATACAGTAACCAGCCTGTGGAAGAGTGGCACAGGAATTTACTGTGCTGTTACATGAAAGGTACTGAGGATATCAATTCCTCAGGCTTCAGGGCACAGAGTGAATCTCCATTTAAGATCCATAAGGAACCACAGGGACCCATAACCTTCCACATAACATGTCATACACAAAATTTTCCACTCAGCTACAGTTCTCCATAGCTGGTCTTTCAATTTTATTCTTTCAAGACAAGTTGAAAAATATGAATTCAGTTTAATGAAAGCCCAAAGCTCTCCACCTCCTGGTTTAACATTTCTATCAAAAAACAAGCAGTGTTCTTTTCCATGTCTTTTTTCCATAAGTCTTCCACTTCTACGTTTCCTCTATGCCATTTTTGGAGTTTTATTTTCCAGAAACTTTCTTTTCCAATGTAATTGGGTAGAGGCTGGAGATTAAACTCCCCTCCTCTCCCAACCGTTTTTAACATTGTTCTGACTGGTACTAAGCACAGCAGCAGCATTTTCAGGCTACTATCACAATGATTTCCAGATCTCTTTTCTGAGTGCTAATGGATAATTTACAGCCCATCGCTGTGTTAGCAGCAACATTTTTATCCCCTTTACACTACTTTGAATTTATTGCTACAATTTTATTTCTTGCATTATTGCGCAGCCACTGAGTATCATGAGATTCTTCAGTAATTCTTTGGTTTTAATTTAATGTTTTAATTATTTGCTGCTACAGAATTATGTCTTTTTTATGACTATTTGTCATTTTTCCAGATTTAGAAATATGTTGAATAGTATATATTCAATGAGATTACAGTTAGATCTCAAACACAATTTTCTGACAGATTTGTGTTAAACTCCACCCAACAAAGAAATATCATGTTAGCTCCACACACTGTCTCACTGCCAAACTGAGTTTACTAACAACACTTAGCTCTACATACTCCTACTCAATGATATAACAATGCTGTCTTCAACATCCCAAAGCCTCAAAGAAATTAATAGCTGAAAAAATGGAAATCAGAATGTCTAAAAGATGAGGGGAGACAAGGGATGACTGTATTCCAGGGATTGCCAAGACTCCTCAGAGCCCTTCAGCTGATCCTCCTGCTTTCTCCAAAAGCGTTCTCGGACAGGAGTTAATACTCCAGACAGCATCCATGTGAACAACTGGGTATTGCTTTGAGAAAGGGTCAATCTTCATGCTGAACTACTTGGGTGAAACTGCAATGCCATGACTAGCATCTAACCCAGTAGCAAGAGCAATAACTTTCCTCTGCTCCTACTCACACAATCCTCTGGCATCAGTTCTACATGTCTTTTCATACGCTGATTCAACTCACTAGCCAGAAAGAGGTATTTTTTATTTTGCTAGCCTAAGTTCTTTCTAAGCTATTGAGTTTTAGGCAAAGCAGTGTGGTGAACATCAGAGACACTGAGTGGGGGCACAGCCCCTACTTCCTTTGATATGAATTCTTCCCATGCCACATAGCCCCACACCATCAGACCAAGTTGCAAGAGCAAGGCTTACTCTCTCTGCCTCCCATGACATATAAGATTTTACCTCCAACTCAAGAGACAAATATACTCACTTAAAACCAAGTTTCCTTTTTCAAACTTCACTGGAGTCTTTACTGGATTACCAGAGAATAAATGAGAAATGTTTTTTAAATTGTATTAATAAATGTCAAGACTATATCTAGAATTACTACATCAAATTAGTCATCCCCAAATTATCATTCATTCCTCTAGGAAATACTAAGATTAATTGCCTGTAAATTCCCAAGGACACAGAACACAAACAATATCACTATTAATGTGCATTTACTTTAATTAATCTGTAAACAAGCCTCAGGTCTTGAGACTGAAATGTCCACTCAGTGTTCCAGGGAAAGTGTTACAAGATATTGTGATCAGAATATTATTTTTCTATCAATATTATAACAATTCTTGGCCATTACTTTGTGCCTAAGATCTGGGCATTTCAAAGTGAGTTTATACTCATCATACAATCTGATCATAGTAGGAGTTAGATGGAGGCAAAGTTTAGAGTGATTAAGGCTGCTAGAAGAAGGAATTTTTTCACTTGAGTGAATGCATTCAACATCTAATTCCTCTGCAGAACCATCGTCTGATGCTTATCAGCTAAAATCACAATATCAGATACCCCAATCCCACCTTAATGGCATCCTTATCAGGTGGGACAGACAAATCTGCTCCAAACCAGAGTGACTGTGCTCCAGCTTTCTAGTGCAGCTGCCCAAGCATGAGCTGCCTTCTGCTGCCTCATGACATTGTGTTAGTCACATTCAGTGGCTGATGCTGCTTCAAGGTATGTGAGTTAAGTAATCACTAATTCATCCTGCTCTCAGCAGCCAGGCTCTGGTGCAGCTAAATCTCCCAGAAACGTGCAGTCAATTGTTATTAGATTATTAGTAGAGCCTCCCTGACCTTTGCTGTCTTGAAATTAAGCTGCTCAGGGACTGAAATAAGCATCTCATTTAGGTGCACAGTAGTAATTTCATCTTAAAGTATAATGCCTGTAAGCCATTTATATTTTCTAAGATATCTGAGACTGTTACTTAGTAGCTGACATTTCCAAATTACACACTTCCTGAACTATTCCATATGGGGTAAAATGCCATCTAATTCAGCTTTTCATGCTCTTAGCTACACGGAACTTACCTTCCTTAATGTTACAAAACTTTATGCACATGTTATTCGATCCACCTTGCAGGGAGTTAAGTGTTTTCCCAAATTCCTACAACTATTTTTTCTACAACAGCAGTGTTCAAAATAAAAATGATTTAAATGCTGAAGCACATTGTTTCTCATCTGTGCATATGCAGATTTGCTGGAAGTAGGAATTGTTTACTATTTTTCTACAGCCTTTAAATTTGCAGTAAGTAGCTTTCAGCACCCCACTGCATCTGATCATCAGGATTTTAGGACTCATTTAATCTGTAGATAACACTTGGTTCCCTATATTGTGTTCACCTATGTAAGTAAAAAAAAGTTAGAGAAACACAGTTTGATATTTATCTAATTTCTACCAAATTTCTACAGAAATTGTCTAAAAAAATTTCCTGAATCCCTGCAACAGACATTAGGGACTGTATGAAGGGAAAATAACTGCCTGCTTCAGCTATAAAATGACAAAATATTATTACACCACATTAATATAAGACTTGGTTTATGGCCTACCTCCTTGAATTACACCATCATTTTATGTTTTCATTTTGTGTTGCCAACATTGTTATACGAGAATCTTTAAAATAAAAAGAGGAGTCTAAAGAATGATGCAACGTCTTAGGAAGGCCATCATTATCCAGTTGTGAAATCTCTCTTAGGGATCTGAAGCAGTAAGCTGTTAAGTGAACTCGACTAGAAACAGACTTTGCTCCCCATTTCTCTTGCACAGATGAAGGAGGACATGGAGGCTGTTTTCCTGATGTTTTCTAATGACTGCTTCATCCTTTGGCAGGTATGGTCAACGACTGAGCTTCACTGATATTGGAGAGACCACAACAGTCTCCTTTACCTCTCATCATCAGGTGTGATGCTGGTAACTCATAACACATAAACAGACTGTGCACCACTCAGCCAGAAGATGACAGTAACACGCCCAAGCTCAGTTTTGGGCAAACACTTAGATCTTAAAGTCCTTCAGTAGAAACACCTAGGGGTGAAAGAGTAAAGAAAAATACAAACATTTTTGGTTTTTATAGGAGATCAAAAAGGAAACCTACACAGCTGCTATTACAAGGAACATAAGGAGGGTGAGAACAAATATCTGTAGCTGCTGCATAACTGGCCTCCCTCTCACAGAAACAACCATGATAACAATGAAAATAAGCCTCATCTGCCCTGCTCCCTCCTCCTACACATCCCAGGAAAGGGATTTGATGGGGTGGCATGGACAGCAGAACAATTTTAAAGCCTGGCCTTACATGAACCAGGACCATCTCATCCGGACTTCAACCAGAACAGGAATTGCACGCAGCCATCTGTACTCTCTCCCCACTCACAACAATCTCCGACATGCAAATGCAGCATCCTGTTGCTCATATTAGCAAGATCAGAAAGTAATTTGCTTGGTAGTCGAGGCTGAAAGAGATGAAACTGCTTTTCTGCTCTCATAATGGATTGGTCAGTAACCCCAAGACTCGTATGTAACAACTGGCAAAGGTAGAGAGCCAAAGGTTTCGATGGATATGAAGCTTGGCAGAAGGCCAACAGGCATGTGGTCCCAAACAAGGGCAGACTGCAGGAAGAAAGAACATCAGGAGGACTAGTGTACCTGAGCATTGGAACAACAGTAAGAGAGTAAAATCAGATCATCTTTGCCTGACACCCTCCCTAACTGAGATTTAGATGTATGCACAACAGGTGCGTAGTTAAATATACATGAATTAATAAAGATGCTGTGTGCCATTTGAAGTGGCACTACAGCATCTGTCCCACCTCCTGCCTGAGGCTCGAGAGTGACCTAGAACCATTAGACACACTGGACTGTGGGGAGGAATACTCAGCTCCACAGTTTGCTTGGCAGACATTTCCAAGTATCCCTCTTGTTGATAAACCAGTAAAATGTACTTGATATAAGTAATTAACTATTCCTCCCTAGTGTCCCTGCAGTGTAACTGTAATGCAGAGATGGCAGCAAACAGATGTCACAGGAACCAACAAATGCTGGGGCTTAACTAAGTGTTCAGTACCAACAAATCCTGGGGCTTAAGTGTTCAGTACTATTCTCATACTTAACTACAGTCAAACATAGCAATCTATGAACTGCCCAAGCCCAACAGGACAACTCCTACAAATGCATTCCCAGAACCAAGACAGATGGTTTGTGAAGCCTGCAAGGACAGTGAGGCCAATGAAGTAGGAAGACATTTCCCTGTAGCCTAGAGATCTTGTCTTTATGGTCACTAAACCAACAGTATTGAGTCAAATCTACCCTAGGGCTCTAACAGAAAAAAATAATCAGAAACCAAAACTGAAACTTTACCTAGAAGTGAATAATAACATTATTTAAGTTGGGAAAGACCTTTAAGATTGAGCCCAACTGCAATGATCCTGTACAAAACTGAGAAGTGTACAAAACCATCTTCAAAGGTTATCTAATCATGCCAAAACTTCAATTCTTTTGGATCCACCCTTCAACTTTTTGCCATTTTCACTTGTTTCCATCAGGGGCAAATATATGACCTGTAAGCACTGAATAAAAAAGGGTTTAATCCAAATTTCCATCACAGTTCAATGAAGCATTTATTGAACAACAGTTGTTATTAGTTTTTGATATTAGGAATGCTACAAGTCAGGGTCCAGCCTGAGGTTTGGATTCTATTTTCTCAAAAAATATAATGAACAAGGTAAGGTGTGTGTCACAAAGCAATAAAATAAGCCTATTTAACCTCCATGTTTTGTATTAATTAATTAGTCAACAGCATGACTTGATATTGTTTTTCCTATGAGAACCTAAAAAAAAGAGAATGAACTATCATTTGCAGAATTAAACCTTTCTGATTAGAAAAATCATAGCTACTTTTGTAAATGTGCTGAATTCAGACTATGTAAGAACCAAGTGATCACTGTGTACACATCACACTTCTCAGAAAACCTTTGAAAATGTTGTCCCTCAAAAATAAAAGTACACTCTCTAATGAGTTTCCATCCTTAAATAACCTATCCAGAGAAAAAGAAAACATTTTATACATAGCAGAGAAGATTTTCTTCCCTGTTGAAGAAGGGAAAGAGAGAATTTTTACCAGCTTGTGCCAGAAAAACTTTATTTATCTTGTTGATATAGCACGGTAAAACTCTTATCACTGAAGTGATTGCCCTATCATTGCATCATCATATTCTGAACCAGCTAGTCATAAGAACATGACACGGCTTCAAATGCACTGACAGTATTGCAGACAAGCAAAATTTAAATATGCATGAGGTCAATCAAGCACTCCTTTACAGGATCACTTGGAAACAACGATCAGTGACATGGATCTCTTGCAGTTTGGGGTTTTTTTAATTTGAATAAGTTAGGTAAAACTTCACATAAAAAGATATATACTCTTCTCCTGCATTAATTTTGAAGGTTGGAAAGGATAAGAAAAATTAGCATTGGTAATCACATGCAAACAGTTCTGACATAATTTTATTTGAACAAAAAATAGATTATTCAAAGTAGCACAAACAGCAGGTCTGAGATGGATTAGCAGTAACTAATCCTCCCAACACTTCCTTGTAACAGCGCATTACATTGTTTGCAAAACTGCAGGAAAGTTGTCCTCTATTTTTCTAAGAAACACTCATTGCAATTTAGTTTGTAACCATCTTGGCAGACTGGGCATCTTACTGCCTCCATTAGAGCTGTCACTAACATCTTAGAAGATGGTTTTTGGGACTTTTTATTCCTTCTGCTGAAGGGACCACCACCTCCAGCTGCTGTGTCATTAGAGATGGGCCTGCATTACCCAGCTGAACAAAAGATAAAAGAAAGATTCCAGCACTTATGATTACAGAATGCATTATGTTTGGACGATACCTACAGAGTTAGAGTGCAGTTATTCTGAGTTGCTTTCTTGGTGAATTTAGTCATTTCAGGATTTGGTTTGATAGAGGAAAAGCTCATTTCAGGATTTGGTTTGATAGAGGAAAAGCTCAACAGTCTGCATTTGTTCACAGCTGTACTGATTCAACAAAACACTAGCAGTGATTTCTTTTATGCTAATATCAATTTTTTAATCCATAACATAGCTACAGACCTTCAACATGGGGGTCTTGTGAGTCTCATAAAAGCCTTCAGCAAACTGTGTTGGTTTTGCAATTTTTTTCATCAAAAAGCAGTGTAGTTTGTAAAGACAGGTAAGATACTGAGGTGCAACCTTTTGAGTGATTAAATGCCTCTTCACGAGTCCAATAACCAACTGCAACAATTTTCTGTAGGTTTGCACAATCTCTTGTGGTGTAGGTGTAACAGCAGTTCTCATTCCATAAGTCTATGTTATTTATCACTGCTGTCCTTTACTCCTAAAAGATCTGAAAAGATGAGGGATTTCTGCAATCTCATTGGTACAACCTGTGATACACACTTCAGAATGGGGAAAGAAAATTATTTGTCATTTTAGCCTTTTTTTTTCCCTAAATCTACATTAAGATTCTTCCACCTCTTTCTAGTCATAATCCTGTAACACAGTACTAATTTCTCGTGATCTGAATGTTTTCTTAGAATAAAAACCTCACTGCTTCCCTCCATTTCCTAGCTATAGATACTTTCCTTGGTGCCCTTTTCCATACTCTTTCTAAAGGAACTCCCAATTTTCTGTCTATATCTTCCTCGCAGACAATTTCAAATACAGTTTCCCTCAGTTCTGGGAAATTAGCCCTTTTGATATAAGCTTGTGATTGGACTTGTGCCCTATTTTCCTACACTAAATATAATCAGATCAGAATTACTGGTCCCTAGGCAACCATCAGCTTCTAATCCAGTGGTTATTTCATCTTTATCCATCAAAATGAAACCCAGAATTGACTTATCATATATTCAATGCAATACCTTTTTGCTTTAGCGAATTATCCTCTATTTTCGAGCAACAATAGCTTGTTTTATGTCCAACTGCACAGATTTTCCACTAAATGTCTCTTAAATTGAAGTTCCCCCATAACACCAGCATTTTATTAACTGTGAATTACAGAGGTACTTAAAGTAACTTTTCTCTAGTATCATTTGATGCTTGGTACAGATCCCTCTGGCAGCATATCGATCCACGCACATTCAACACCACATAGTTACTTTCTCACTAACACTAAGAAAGGTAATGAAGTCCTTAAAAAACAGAGTGATATCTGACCTGTTATTCTCTCTATCCTTCATACAGTGACTCTAATTCAAATGATAACCTGATGGTTATATAAAACTCCTTATCACACCTTTTGCTTCTTGAGATAGCCATCATCATTGAACAAGGAACCAAAAGACATATTCTCCATATTATTTGGAGCTTCACTGTAACTTTCTTAGATGCAGCAAGCTGCAGTCTGTATGTATTTGCCTTTCTCACCAACTTCATATAAAAATGGTAACTGAAAACTCTCCTGGCTATCTGTATGAAGTTTTCAATTAAGGTCATTGATCTTCCTGCAAGCTGCAGATCACCTTGTTTCTGTGGCTTTTCTGATTATAGATGTAACACAGATTTCTACAAAAATGGACTTTCAGCTTTACCTCCCCAGAAGTACCTCCTGCTTAGCCTCCAGAACTTTCTGGAGTAACAAAAGAGGCTCCCTGGCTTCTGGAGTAACATAAAGGCTCCCAAACAATATCTTAAACTCATAGGATGATTTTGGTCTTTTTTTTCCCTTTCTTCTTTTTTATATAAAGCATACATTTGTCTTCCTAGGACAATCCCTTAATCCCTTTGCCAACTCTTAAGAACATGCTTGGCGCATACCTTTGACTTCATTAAGCACCAGTGACAAAAGATCAGCAATACTCTTTTTCCTAAATAAAAATAGATCATGCTCATTCAAAAAGATAGTTCAAAATCAAGTCATAATACAGATGTTCATTAAAAGGCATGGGTTTTCTGATAAACTAGTCTTCCCCTATATATAAATTGAATGTTCATATGCAAACAAATAAATCCCTGCTTCTATACAAAACTGTGTTACATAGTTTTATTTAAAAATTAAATATTGCCCAGTATCAACTGTTTCATAATCCTAATTCTTATAAACTAGCATTATGAATTTTTTAGTTATCCCCAGTTTTAATAAGAAAATTTCTAGCTTGATTCTCAGCTTTTATCTCCTTGACTTTGGTGTTCTCTGAAAGGAAGTTGGCTATTGTCCATCTTAACTCATGTAACATTTTGTTGCTTATGTTTAATGTAATTGCAAACATGATGTGCATTCATAATTAAGCCCAAAGGGTAAGCCAAGAGCCTGAGACATGCTGGAAAATGCTAAAATCAGAGCAGCTAATCTCTTCAAGAGCAAAAAGTGGAAAATATACTACTAATGAAAATAAACCAATAAAAATATCTATTATAGTGCAAACATGCTGTGACACCATTGCCCATGACATTGAAAAGTATATAGCCACTTTACTAATGAAATTAGATTATACTGGTTATAACAGACATGAGTCTGCACAGCCTGCTTAATGAGTCTAAATCTAATCAGAGGAACCTGTAATAGTCTGGTCCTGTCTGGACAGACCTGAAAAGCTGGAAGGCTTTCACTGCTATACAGCAATAAATCTTCAAAATCTTGCAACACCACTTCTGGTACTTGCTCTTTCCTCTTCCTTCACTCAATCCACTGCAAACGTAGTATCTAACATCACCCCAGGATGCCTTTCCAAAAAATCCCCAAAAACTTCAATAACTGTGGATGTATCTCACAGACCTTTGGCACTATGACCTGTCCACAGACAAATTATATATAGCAGTCTTTATAGCTCTGGGTTGTGAGAAGGGGGAACTAAGATAGAGTACATGCATGACTGATTGAAGGGGAATAAGAGTTTACCTGGAAATTACAGTATCCCAAAAGTAACATGAAAAAATAACCCTAAAGACCAATGCCCAAAAGTAGCATGAGGAAATAACAAGAAAGAACAAAAATGGGACATGAAATGAAATCATTCAAAGCAGTGCAAGATTCAGAGACACTAAATGGTCAGGCCAAGAGACTGGTGATATCTCCTGGCATGGTGGAACAATTTTGTTGGAGGAAAGGGGGAAGATCCTCTAAAGACCTGGAAGAACATCAGTAAACAAGACTGACAACTGTGAAGAAGCACTGGAACCCTTTTCCTCATCACTGGACCAGGGACAAAACTCCATGTTGGTCCCTGACTAGGATCGTGGTCAGAACAACTCCATCCTCCTCAGTGGTTGAAGACCAGCCCAAGTAGCCTCCATCAGCCAGGGCTGGAAGAGCAGGGGCAAAGCCCCTCTGGATAGCCAAAGAATGGGCAGCAGAGTAGGCAACTGGAATAGGTCTTTGGTAGTGCTATAATCTGTTAATGCTTTATGTAGCGCTTTCTTTAGTTTTACTGCTTTGCTAACCTCAGGTACTTTAACCAGCAAATAAAGTTAGTGTTTCAATTAAGCAAGGGCTTGTCTCTTTGTATGGCACTGCCACATGCACACTCATTGATGCTCTGCTGTGACAAAGCTCAGCCTGGTGTGGGGGCAGGAGGTATCCAAAGCTACAGGTATCCAAAGCTGCAGGTACCCAAAGCTACAGATTGATCCCGGTGTCCCAGTGCCACAGCTGCCCCCTGACAACCTGGGAGAGCACACGGGCAGCGTGAGGCTGCCCCTGCAGTGCATAAATATCCACATTACTAACTCAGTAGAAAGCAATTTAAATGCTTCTCAGTAATTCCCCCCTCCCATTGTGCAAAAGACCCTGATATCAACTGTCCACTTATTTCACAGAGACCATGTGAGGCTTGCACAGATGACCATGGCCATTCTTCTAATACAGCATGTTATGCCTTGTCTCCTTCTCATAGAATATAGATAACCAAGAGAAGCTGTGCTAATAGGCACCAGCAAGCATGAATAATAAAAAAGGAGACCAAGACAAAACTAAAACATCTTTGTATCTGGCTGACTGAAGGAAAAAAATTAAAAACACCCACGACCCCATATGAAAAAATCCTTCGATTTCTCACAGGGCAATGGGTGACTAATTACCAGGAAAGCATTACCAAGCTCAGGAATACTAGGATAGTAGCAACTCCAGGGTAAAAAAGAAAAAAAAAGATCTTCAATATTTGGTATCCCAGAGGATACAGAACAAACTGGAATAGCTTATGGTATTATGAACTTATAAATCGACTGTAGTAAAAATATCAAAAGAAATCCTGCCCTTATGAATTATGAAAAAAGCCCATATTTTAGCAATGGTATAAGCACAATAAGCATTATGCTGGATTTTACTGATCGTTCTCATCCATATGTAAAGGAAAACAAAAATGGAAGTAGATAATTTTGATGGGGGACATATTCTGAAGAAGGAGCTAAACAAGTGCAATACGCAGAGGAAAGACTTGACAGCAACTAGTATCAGTCTATCCAGGCAATAATAGGAGAAGAGACTGTAATAAGTGCACAAAGTCCCTTTTCCCATAACATGTTTCATCTTTTTCCCACTTCTATAGCTTGAGGTCTACAAAATCTACCATTTTACAGCAAATACAAAGGACTTAAGAGCTGTTCTGAGACTGAAACTAGAAACTGGAAATCCGAAAACGAGACCAACCCTTGCACAAGAGCACAACCTTTTATATTGTGAAAACTATGAACTCCAAGAAGCACTGGAACTGAGTAAGACAGTCTGAATTAATTAATGAAACCCTGCTAAAAATGGGCAAAAGAAAATAAAGCTAAAACTACCAGACACAGCAAATGAGCAGCAAAAGGGTTGATTACATGGGAACTGCATTAACTTAAATACTAAGTTGCCATAAAACCAGCATGAAAGGGGGCAGAATTATGTCCTCACATGCTAAACCCTGCTTGTGCAAACATTAAACTCAGAATGATCCATTAGTGAGCAGGAATACTAACCTTTATATTTTGATAATAGAGTGAGAAGTCTCATCCTACATATATAATCACTGATTATTTTAACATTATAAATTTTACATGATTTTCATGTATTATGGAAAATCAGACCCAGACAATGCCTCTTTGGAAAAAATGAAACACCCCAAACAAAACACATAAAAAGGAAAAATGAATTGTTCATACCTTAAAACACAGTTTCAGCAAGACTACAGAAAAACATGGAAGGTACTATCAAACCTGCAGTTCACTGTCCAGTCTTCAGTCTCTACCCTGTGCCTGCCTACCACAGCAAAAATCAACAGACATCTCATCTGAAGAATTTTATAACAAAAACAAATGCAAGATGACTGCATGAATACAAGTGTAAAAGGGCAATCAGAAAGGTAAATTTGACATCTCTGTGCATATTCTTCCCCAGCAACGTCAGGCAATAGCTGCAGGCTTTCACACAAGAAACACGACAGCTAGCAAAAATGGAAATACTGCAATTTCACCTAAGTACTGTTTGCCTCCCCAGCTTCTTACTAGGAAGCTGAAAGTTGTGTGAGGAACAACTAAATTGTAGGCTTCGGTTTCTATAATTTTTTTCCAAAGCATAGGGAACAAGAATACTAAATAATTCTCAGTACAGAGGTGTTAAATTAGTCAATTAGAAGACATCCTATCTTATGCAAATAAACACCGAAGAATTGTCATTCATATTTTAAACTAAGGATTAAGAGACCAATTATTCACCCAATCTGTTCATTTAAGAATCCATCAACTAAAGAGATTAACATGCCTTATGGTCACAGAATATGAGACAGCTTTGTGCCTATACCTGCATTAGTTCCATTAATCAATGCAATCTTAGCATGTACTAACACTTCTGAGTTGTCACCTGTGAAATTTGCAGTAAAGAAAGCATTCACTTCTCCCTTGTAACATACAGTAACTACTGCAAGGAAAGCCAATTGAAGGGATTTATTTTTAGTAAACTAATCATTGTGAGAAGGTAGTTAATTTTTCTTTACAAGACTAAATAAACTATGTGAGAGACTATTTAAGCCACACTATTTAAAGTGTGGCTGTATGGTAATGGGCTTGTTACCAGTGGCAATCTATGGCACAATTACATAAGATATGTAAGCTACATAAGCAGCATTCTACATAACTCACAGTAACTACTGAGTTATTTCACTTCTCGTTCACAAGTTCAAATGGTAAATATGCATCTCAAATTCAGCACTTCTTACTGCTTACCATAAACCAGAGGGCCCAATCTACATAAGGATTATATGACAAATCTAAACTGCATCCCACCTTTTTCCCCCTATACAGAAAGACAGCTATTAGAGCAACAGAGTACTAGCAAGGGCAGACAAAGGGCCAAGCACTTTTACCATAATAACCTGCAGAATTGTTGGAATCCTACAAAGAAGGGATTAAGATACAGCAACATATCACCTTCAAAACATTCTCCAGTGAAGACATGTTAAAAAATAGAGTCTGACACAGCTATAGCAATTTCTGTATCAAGGAGACCTGATGAACCTTTGCACTGTTGAAAAGTGCATCTGCATGAGAACTCACATTTAAAAAAAAAATGCCTAGGAAACAACATTGTGCCTACTTCAGGTCTACAATGAAACTACTCACGAAGTCAATCCAATTTTCATGGCATTCTTTACGTCTTAGAAACTAATTCTTTATTCTGAGTTTTCCATTTTTTATATTCTGCCATAACAGCTTTAGACAGAGCACCACAACACAGCACAAATCCTTGCAATAGGATCATGCTTCAGGCATTTTATTCGCAAAGATTATTTGCTAAAGCTGTACTCATGCCTGCATTAATTTTCTGTAGAAGTAGGATATATATGCAGGATAACCACATTTCAGTAAAATACACGTCTGATCTACAGACTGAACTGCAGGTTGTCTCAGTTTTGAATACACAGCCAATGAAACCAGGGGATAATAAGGAAGATATTCCCCCCACCACACAGCTTAGGAGGCATTTTCCAATGTACTTGGTCATACAGAAGATATGCAGACAGACACATCCAGACACTGCAAACACTCATGGAGAAAACTAGTCTTTACAGTATCTATAACCTGTAAAGGTATGCAACATGTCATTTTTCCACTTGATCCTTTCTTACCGGGGTGCTGCTTTTAGGACTACCAGTAAACCATGTACTACCATGTACTCAATCAACTTAAACTAATTTTCATTGTTTGCTGTCCCTCACCTTCTTGTTTCTGTGCACATTTTCTGTACAGGTGACTTCAAGCGTGACACATTCAAACTCTCAGACTGGGATATAAATCTCAAAATATTTTGGCAAAACAGTGACTAAAGAAACTTATTTAAGTGGAACACTCCTCAGTACACTGACACATTTCCAGGGCAGCTAGAACTTGTTTCCATTACAAATGGTTAGGATTATGAGAAAGGACTGCTGTGTACTCATCAGGAATGACAAGAGTTTTTTAATAAAGACCTCCTGTGAAGAACAATCCCAGAGGTAACTCCAGGTTAGCTGTCTCTGCACAGTCTTGGACAAAGCTGCTATCTCACTGAATACTTGAAAGGACAGTGATGAATTTTTGGTTTTTTAGTTATTTTATATTTACAGAGAGGCAACCTGAAAGGCTTGATCCTGGGCAAGTAGGACTGCCTCCCACACACAGCATGTGTGACAAGCATGTCGAAGCCCCTGGTTCCACAGGAGGAAGCTTGGGGAAAAGCAGAGAACAGATTAATTTTGTGACTGCAAAGAGCCCCAAGAGTCGTGCACAACATCAGGAAGGAAACAGGAGACAGACACAGAGAGAATTTACTCACAGCGATATAGGGGCAGAGGACAAGGGAAAAGAGACAGAAATCTCAGTCTTTTTGTAAAGATGATAACCACCAGAAAGAACCCTTTCCTAAATTTGATCCAGGAGAAAAGCTCCCAAGAGAATCTTCCAAAATGTTTGGCAAGCCCATGAGATTTACCAAAATCAAGTACATTGAATGGGGATTATTGCCCTTCTAGAAGTCAGATCCCCTGAGAGAAAAGAAGGGCTCTTGCACCACTACGTCAGTTGATGTAAAATTGGACCCATGGAAAAGTGCAATCATGTGCTTCAGAGTGCCCTGAGCTTTAATGCAGTCAATATTCTTGAAGGATGAGTTCCTCAAGAGAAAAGCTGTCACACTCAGTCTGGGGAGGTGAGAACAGAATATCCCTCAAAACACTTAACAGCCCTTATATCTGCAAGGAAGATCAAGTTGACCTTGGAAAAAACACAAGGTCCACTATTAAAGTACTACTTCTATTTCCTAAAAGTGGGATAACAAAACCTAAAGGCAAAGCCTAGATCTGCATGTCACATATGGGTTTGCCTCTCTTATAGAGCTGGAAGGCAAGTCCTAAGAATCATAAAATGAGCCCTTACAGCTAGAAAAGTAACTTGTGACACAGATTTTGGAGTGACAGAAGCCACAGTTATCACGACAAGCTTTATAATTTACAGAAGAGTAATTAAGTTTGTACATTCATTCAAAAGACAGAAGTATCTATAACATTTTCAGGAAGGCATTTGAAACTTTCTTAGATAAACCTGTCCTTTGCCAAAACAGAGGCACAGGACAAATGCCCCCAGCTATTAAGTCTCAGACTGACAGTCATCCAACACAGGGCTTATAACTCAGAGCTCCAAGTGTTTTGTGAAATCTGCACATTGTCTGGTCTCATTGCTCTCTTTATCCCTTTCAAACAGCAGTATATTGATAGAGTTAGGTCAACTAGATAGATAGATAGACAGAGTTTCTATGTCTTTCTGTTTGTTCAACATGATTTAATTTAGTCCACCAATGAGACGCCTTCAGCCCATGCTTTCATTCATGAACCATCTACACATACCACTCAACTTAAGAGGGGCTTCAGTTATTTCCAGGATTTGATCAAAAAGCACATTCCATGATGGGCCAAACCTGGACACACAGCAGCCTCTCCCATGGGACGTTTTCTACGACCCCACAGCAACCATAACCTCCATAAGAACAGTGACATCCTCTGAACCACTGTTCGGTCCTGTCACCACGGCAGCTGGATCCCAGTATGCACAAACTTCAGTAAAAAAAATCAGTAAAAATGTGCAGAGGCCACATACAACAGAACCATATTTTGTACCATTTCTCCTTAAAAGCTCTGGTAAATTTACAAACCAAACACAGGCAAACCCTCAGTAGGTTTGTGCTGCCCTACTTCCATCAACATCAATGAAGCTCTGAAAATTGAAGGCAGCAGAGGATCTTGCATCAGAAAAGTACATGTCATCCTTCTCAAAATCTTACACTGCAATCTACATTAAACAAATCATCTTTGCATAGCCCAAATGCGAAATATCTGTTTTCCCTTGCTCTTCACTGTACTCTAAAAGACAATGGAAATCACACAGTGCAGATGTTTAGGCAGGAAGACAGACTCTCGAGGGCTCAGTTTTGATGCTCACTCCAAGTTTTAAATGCTTAACTAAACCTGTCAAAATCCCTTGTTGCCTCATCATCTAAGCACAGAACACCTGGACACATAGAAATTTTCACAACTTCTTGTATCACTGATCAAAGAGGAAGATGATGAAACAAAACATTCAAAGGTTTTAACTCTATTTGGATAAAACAGGCATGAACAGTTTGGACTCTCAGCCAAAGTTTCTTTGAACAGTAAGAACTACATCTGGCAAGGAATTTGAGAGTTAATTTCACATTAAAGCCTAAGAGCCTATGCTTGGTGCAGAAGGAAAAAAATCTTAATTTTTCCTACTGAAAAACAAAAGCTGATCGGTACTTCAGCAAAGATGGCATAAATTTAGGGGGTTGAATTATCAACCACTCACTTTTACAGGCTATTGGACGACACAATCAAAATGGTGCCCTCTGTGGACGCTGTTCCTCTTAAAAGGCAATAGAGACACTCACAGGGCCAGCAGGGGGATAAAAAGCACCAAAATTATCAATGATAAAGAATCCTCAGTGTCAGAGAAACAGCCCTCCTCCATGGTTTGACACACATTTTAGCACATCAAGTTATAAAAACAGAGTGCCCAGAACAGATACATCGGTTGAGTCCATCAGCTTCATAATTTTTTCTTTTTCATATTAGACATTGATGCTGGTTCTCTCTTTACTTTCGAGAACATGGGCAGTCAGTGCCACCTGGACACTTCAACTTGTCCTTGGGTGTGACTGTGACCTTCTTGGCTAAGTGTTTGCATTCTGAGTTTTGTTTTGAATTTTCTTGCTTTTCCTTTTTCCCTTGCTCGTTTGCTCCTTGTTTTCTTTAAAAGTTCCACCACAACCCTTTTTGATCCCACCATGACATTTATCTCACACTGCTCAGTAAAACTCAGTCAGCTAAAAAGAAAGAATGGATGAGCAGAACAAATACTGATTTCATTTAAAATGTATACCTTAAAACTTTGAGCAAAAATACTCTTCCTTTATCTATCATTGAGCATGGCTAAGTATGATTCAGCTCCAGGTAGAGATAGCTAAACATTGCTGACTTGCTCTTTTACTCAGCAGAGATTTAACTGCTACATTCAGAGACCCTCAAGGAGCAATTTGGCTCTCCTGTGACAGACACCTAAGACTAAGACATTAATTCACTCTTTAGGCTCTGTCACTGTAGTGATTTTATCTCCTTGGACAGGAATGGCATGCTTGAGGATAGATACCTAAATTACTAGATAAATAACTAAATTACAGGTATTTTCATGCAGTCCCTTAACTTGGTATGGACAGTCAGGCTTTAATAACCAAAACAATGCATCTAATTCTTTGGTGAGACACCACCTAAGAATACAAGCATGTTCATGCCACTGGAAATGCTGATCTAGGGTTCTGGACTAGACCAGGCTCTGCTGGTTCCAGCTCACTCATGTACTGGATCAAGTCAGACACACAGTTTGCTGACAAAATGTGGGTGTGAGGTGGTGTAAGCATTATCAAACCTGCCTAATGTAAAGGTAGGTAATATCCTTGTTACTCTAAGTTTTCAGTCTTACTACAGTACAAAAATTAGATCTACTTGAAAGTTTTAATCCAAAGTTTTAATCTTCATATTGTTCCCCATACTGGTATTGAAGTATGAGGAATGTTTAATAGCCTCCAGCATCTATTCCAGAATGACAATCTTTTAAGAGCAGTAGTTGTAGAAACTGGGCCAGCTTCCAGCTGTCTGACAGGTCTTTTATGGCTGCTGTAACACATCCAAAATGTGGAAATGTCACATGTTATAATACTATAACTATTGATTACTAATGTCACAGGATAATACACTTTTAGGTTGTAAAAATAGCCTAATAACACATTAAGGCCTAATGAAGCAACTTAGCCAAGGCACTCCCCTCTATTTCAGTGTATTTTCATACACTAAATTAATACAGATATTTCTCATTGACACTTAGAAGAGAAATTACGATTTTGTCTCTAAACCAAGGAGCTAGCTATCTCACAAGTAGACTGACAAAATTGCAGAATAGAAAATCAGTCAAACCCTATATTGAAAACATGAAGTTCCTGCTTGAGAGCAGTACAGTAATTTCACGATTACAAGCCACACCATTTTGACTAGAATTTTCCTCCCACCCTGGAAATGCAGCTTACACTCAGAAGCGGCTAATATGTGAAAAATTTTCTGAAATTTCCAACCCTGGAAGTGCAGCTGAGGTGCTGAGCCGAGCACCTGCCAGTAAAATCCGGGATTGCGCGATTGTTACAAATAGGTTACTCTGTTGCGCGGCGGGTGGAGGCGGGCTCCGTGCTGGCAGTGCAGGGTGGAGGGCAGAGGTGGGGGGCTCTCTGCTGCCATCCCCACGCCCGGGAAGGAAGCAGGGGGCTCCTGCCCCCACCTGCCGCTGCGGGAGTGGGGGGTGCTCCATCCCTGCCTGCCGCCACCGCCGCAGGTGCCAGCGGGGTCCGTCCCCGCCTGCCACTGCGGGGCAGTGCGGGCTGGGGCGAGCGAGCCTGGTGGCAGCGGCAGCCAGCCCCGAGTGGCCCCGTCGAGCAGCAGCATTGAGCTCGGCCACCTGGCCCTGTCGGCAGCCCCGAGCGGGCCGAGCCCACACGGCCCGAGCCAAGCCAGTAAACCCCGCCATCCTACGATTCTGTTACTACTTGGCTACTTTGTTACACACAGGTCCTTGCTGCGAACGACAGAGTAGCTTATAATCAGGTGCGGCTTGTGTATGGACAAAGAACGAAATGTTGCCGACACCCAGAGATGCAGCTTATAGTCAGTGTGGCTTGTAATCATGAAATTACTGTATTTAAGGCAAAAGATTAATCTAATATATGATCTATATGATTTATATATCTATAAATGATATACTAACATTTATTGTACAATGCTCTAAATGAATGCAGTCATTATCATACTGTCATGAACCAACTGAGATGCACCAACAAAGCCTATGTAAAAATAAATAATGTTATTTAGACCCTTCTTTAATTTTTATATAAAATCTTTCCCATCTTGCTTGATCTCCATTTGATCTAACAAGGGTGGTCAGACCTCCTACTCCCAAGGAATCCAATTTCATCCAAGCTGAAGTCAGTTTGATTGCTACAGGCTTTCACAGATACTCTTTTCACACTGCAAGTGAAATGTAAAACAACACTGAAAAGGAGAAAAAAGCAGACAAAACCAATATGAGTTAGCAGTGACAGGCTGTGGTACAAGCTGCTTTACCTTACTACATAATCAATAACACTGTTTTCACATATTGATAATGTTACAATTACTTGTGCAAAGTGAACCGGAATTTTTTTACTTCCTTCCCTTGGTTAGTGAAATGTTACAGTATTTAGAGTAAAGTAATACGTTGATTCATCAGCACTCCTACATATAATATTTGGGAATAATGACCTTAAGGACCATATTTGAAAGCAATAAGCCATTAATGCATATGTGCTTGAATAATTTTGTTTTACAGCATTTTATCTTGTAATACATATTTTAGAAAAAGTGGGCAGAGGGGTGAGGGAAAAAAAAGCCAGATAGAGACATCCGAGTCTTTAGGTTTCTAATTTGCACACAATCATGAAATAAGTCTTTTAGAAGCATTGGGCATCTATTTCTTATTATTTAAAATAAAACCCTGCTTTGCATAAACAGTTATTGTAAAACCAAGTGAGCCTAGTATAGAATGGTATTATTGCCAGCACACCTAGATGCATCACCTCAAAAATATCAACAGCTGCTGGGCAATTCTGGCTGCCCCACACATGAATATCAGCAGGAAGCAAAATTACATTCACAGGGATGAAGGCAGTCCCTCAGTCTCAGCCCCCAAGAGCAGGAACCATTTCAGCTTTCCCACTTTTCCATCTCTTAACTCCCGTATTTTTTTCCAAGCAAACACCATTTGTCCCTTTCCCCCTGCCAGAACATTGGCAGCATGGTGAAAAAAGCAAGCAGCAGAATGTCTCAGTTTTACACTACAGATTTCTTGCTTTATACAGCAGATTTCTTTATTTAGAGGAACACATCCAAAGTCAGACTTGTTACTAAGATTTTGGGATATAACAGACATCTCATGTTTTACACAGCACTAGATACTAGTATACTGACAGATATAATGATAGGACACTTGTCCATAGTCTGTTCATTCCCTCTTTTAGAGTCCTTTTTTTTCAAAGGATAATACTAGTTCTTAGTGACTTTGAAACCAATTAACCAGCTTGCTGGGATTTTTGCTATTACCAAACAGCTGACGGACTCAAATACAAGCCAGTTACTGCTTGGAAATCAAAATTATTCATGCTGACTAGTTGCTGTTGTGAGATATTTACAGCAATACAAGCATACTTTATACAGTGTTCATATATTATGGAACTCAACCCTCTTTTTGCACAGTACATATTACTGTAAATTTAAAAATAATTTTAGATTATTTCTTTTTATGGACATTCTGGATCTCCACTCAGTAAGATTACATATATTGTTTTTAGTCCTAAATGGCAAAGAATGTTAGAGATAACTCTTGGAAGTGGTTTCCAAGCACAACTTTCTGAAAAGTCCATTCCATATTTTTCACTTCAAAAAGGACTTGGTGATCCCTTGTGTCCTCCCCTCATTTTATTCTCATTCAAGTGTAATGAAGCAACATGAAATCATTTGGCTCAGAACCTCTCCATTCTCCAATCTTTTGTTGCACTGCTGTTGCAGGAAGGACAGAGGCCACAGTAAGGAGCAAACAAATAGGCACGAATAACTAGAATGGACACAGAGCAGAAAATAAAACTCAGTATTTTTTTTATCATTCCCACAAAAAAACTTCATCCCTAAAGCCTGGCACATATTTAGGCCTTAGGAAATGCTCTAGAGATCAACTCCATGCCCCTTTACACTACAACTGCAGAGAAAAACATGACTTTCAGCAGCAATAAGGCAGCTACTAACAATACTCCAATAATTTGTGTATTTTAATAATTATACTTTCTGCTCAACATGCAGAGGACTAGCAAAAAAAGACAAACTATTGACCTGTATCTTGTTTAATTCCCAAAGCTCAAAAGTCTTAATGTTTACATACACCACTGCCATCAGATTTAAAGAGCAAAGAGAGTCACTGTGACAAATTTTGAGATCTAACACTGCTGATTTCTGTGTTCATAATATATTCTAATTTTTACAAATTGCTTAGCTGCAGATATTTACCACAGCTGAAATAATAAGAGTCTATAATATCAGCATTTAATTAGGATAAAATTGGCGGAGATGCTCTTTCTTAACCTAATACAAAAGAAACTAAATTAACTGACGTTTTGTGAAACACTGTGATCTGTGGTTGCATTAGCTGTGTGAGATGAAACAGTGGAGATCAAGGATGTAAGAGCATGAAACAGTATTTAAAGTTTGAAATGGTTTTGGAAATTAAGATCCAGAATGCTCAATTAAAGGCTCTACTTGACCATCTGTGATTCTGCAGATCCACGTATTCCCATAGACAGACTACAGTAACTGCTCTGTGGAAATCTAACTGAGACAGAGAAATTGCAAACTAAAAGTCAACTTCTAGACTGGAAATGGAGTAGGAGGGCTGCCTGGAATTTTTGTTTTCAGTAGTGAAAGCAATGGTTTTCTCTCTAGAATCGCTGTGTATCTACATCTAAAAGTTCTTCAATTTTATGCATGATCACTCCTATGGCTGAGCACTACAGCTTCTCAGAAGCCAGTTTGTGATTCTGAGTTTTATCATTGTAAAAGGTCAGTCCCTGGTTGCCCTCACTTCTCACAACACTATGAATTTTGCTTTCATATCATGCCTCTGTATCCCACTTCAGGAGCAGAATGAAGACCAGCAACTTTTACTCAAAGCTTCCCAGTGCCCAGTGTCCAAGACAGTACTGTGAGATGTTGAGAAGGTCAGTTGAAGCACTAGCCAGCAGTTTAGCTTTCCTGAAAAGTTTCCAGGGGAAAGAAAAAACTAGGAAAGCACAAACAAAAAGGCCCCTCTCACATCTGACAGGAATGACTCTCCATTACACAGGAATAATGTGTTCATACAAGTACAAGCTTAAGTGGGTCACAGGCTGACATCAGCCGACATTTTGCCCAACCAGGCATGTCTCTGCCTAAAGTATCTTACTGAAGAATTATTTTGGGGACAAAATATTAGTGTTTGAACACAAAAGCACTGAAACAGTTGATTCAGTTTTTAGTGGTGAAGCAAGAGGTTTCTGCAGAGTTGGACAGGTGGGCAATAAAGAAATTGAAATGTCCCATGCACAGATATTGTGATCACTAGTGACTTTTTTTAGGGTTTTTTTGTGTGTGATCACTACTTTACCTACTGATTCTTAGAAGATTATAAACCAGCAACATCAACTAAAATTAAAGCCAGAAACTTACATAGACTTTGAAATATTGTTCACCCCAAACTCAAAGGAAACTATTGAGGGTAGGTGGGAATGGTTGGCTGTACTAGATCTAAGTGGGAAAGGAAAACTATTTCTCATTGAAAACTGTAAGGATTCATGACTTCATTTGCAATGACCATCTTCAGAAAACAAATACAGATATATTAATCTTCTAGACAGAAACCAGCATACAAGGTGGAAAAAAAGTATTGAAGAGGCAGGTTTTGCTTTCATTTCTTTTCCAAACAAAAGAGATTTTAACCACGTTTTCAGAAGAAAATGGGAAAAAGGAGGCACCAACAGAAAGGCAACACTGGGAGCAGTACTGAGGACTTATCTACCTGTGGGGTATAAAGCTATTGATGAAAACTTGCAGTGCTGACTCCCAGCTGGGTGTGCTGAACTGCAGTGGAGCTGTTCCTAGTGTGATAATTGCGACTGCTAATGCCCTCTGATCACAAGGCTCAAGCATATAACAGAGACACGACTTAAACCACACCATGAAAGACAATGAGAGCTGAATTCATTCCACTCCAACTCAGGAACAAATCTTACTAATGAGGTGTGCTGCTCTCACATTGCAGGAGTGCATGGCTGGACAGGTCTGATGCTTTTCAGTTTGTAGTCCTGTCACAGTGCAACCTGAAGGTAATTTCAGTAGAAAATACAAACCCATCTCCTACTGTTTGCATTCAAATCTCATCTTCACTCCACAAGAAGCAGCTCCCCACCATGACCTTACTATTTACACCTGGAGGCACAGTGTTTCCAGCTGAGAGCCACCAAATGAACTGATAGTTTTCCTAGATACAAACAAGCACAAAATACAAAATGTTCTGAGGTTCACTGCGGAGATGGTATTTCAATTGCACCACGTGCATCACTCCGATACACTAGGTGACCCTGAGTAAGGACAGAAGATAGGGGAAAGGAAAACAGACATGTTGGCTTAGGATGGGATGAAGAAATTACCAGAATCATTTTTGCAGGAGATACAGTTGAATTAAGGTTTAAACCAATTAATTACATCCCCCACCTCTGCAACTCACAACAAGTCACAGTGTCTTAGGCTTCTACATATTAAATATTTAAAAAGTAAATCACATTGGGAAGGGTTAGTATTTATAAATACAGACCAAAAAACATTTAATGTGGATGAACCATTCACTCCCCTTCTCCCAAGAACAACTATCTGAAACCCCTAAGCAGTCTATATTCAGAACAATTCCCTGGAAAAAACTGAATAATGGGAACACTGAATTAGACTCTCAAAGAAGCGTGGCAAATGTGGTTTCTGATCAACTGTGTAATTCTACACATGTATCACTCTCCACAGTACTTTACCATGTTAACACATTACTTTTCATGTGCCTTTAACATCATAACATGGGCAGAGTATCAGCTTCTGCACAATATTTGTTCTACAAACAAATAAGAACTCCATAAACTTTGCTGCTTAAAGCTGACTGAACTCATTTAGGCTGGAAAGCTTTTTCATAAAGAAAAATGCAATTATTCCTTTTATTAAACAGATAAATGCAAATGATCAAAAAACCTGTGAGTTTTGTGTAAACAGAGGCCCTCCTCTGAGCTCCTTCTCTGACATTGGTTCAGCATCTCCTACAACCTCCCAAGAGGACAATAAAAGACCACCAGCTTGAGGCATTCACAAACAGCAACTATGCCTCTCACACTACATCAAAGGAAATAAAATGTATCATGACATTAAAAGCCATTTTAGAAGAACCCTTTACTGTCTCTAAGCAATCAAATCACCAGGCTTCCCCTCCTAGTGTTTCTCCTACGTAGTGGAAAGACAAGAAATGTACCCAGATGAAAGGGTTTTGCACTTGACAACAAAATGAGTGTTCTGAAAGTACACTAAATCCCTTAAACAATAATTAAGCACCAAATGAACCATTTAAAAATTCACCACTACCATCAGAACAAATTAAATTAAGCCAAGATTAACATATTAAGTTTGCTCAACCCAAAAGCAGAGAACTTCACGTAGTTCCTGTTTAGCAATGTGCAAGTTATTTTTCAAAATATCTGACCATAAAGATGGGCCAACAATACATGCAATTAAGTAAATTAGATAACTGGGTAACTTATATTCAAAGCATAATGGTAAATTAGCTCTTTAACTTTTCCCCTACAGTAGTTATGACACTCAATTTCCAAGGCTTCTGCTGATAAAAAATGAACAGTTTTCACATCCTAACATATCCTAATAGCCAATTTACAAAGCTGTGCCCCTTTTGATTAGCACCTGTAGTTACTTGCTGATTCTCGAGGGGCAGAAATGAGTAAGGAGGAAATTTCCACAGGATTCTTTGAATATCCAGAAAGTCTTTTTCACTGAAAACTAGTTTGTTCACATGTGTTGAAATCTTTGGCATTCCTTTGACCTTTATGTCAATGAAAACAGCAGGATCTAGGCAGCTGAAAGACTTCAGTATAGTAGGTTACCTTCTCTGTATTATTCAAACCAGGAAAGACCAAACACGGGGCCGTTATTCAGGGCTGCAGGTTAAATACAGATGTTTAAGTTATTCACAGAAATAATTAAAATTTCAATACTTTTAGGTGGAAACATTTTCAGACCCACATGCATGTTTTACCACATATAAGTGAAAACAACTTGGCTTAATTCTGTAAAGAAGGAAACTCTTTTCTTGGGGAATTTATATCTGTTACCCATTAGTGACCATGGCAATGATACACAGGTAGTGTTTGTTTGTAAGAATATTAACAGATTCAACACTTTTCACTCCTAACACTGGAATGTTTTTTCGTTTTTACTATACAAGCAATATTTCATAGAGCAAGCTAAGTAGGGCCATCCTTTCAAATGGTCATCTTGCAATGAGGTATCCATTAAATAGTTCACATTTTCATATAATAGTAAGTGTAAATAAGGACTATGCATTCAGCTTTTAAGAGTTTAGAGATAAGTTCAAAATCATAAAAAATATGCCAATAATAAAGAAAAAATATCCCAGTGCTTCCCACGTTCCAAACATTTCAAAATATGTGAGCACATTCCTCATTCACAAAAACATAAAACTAAAGTACCTTTGTACAAAATTCCCCCTAAACCAGCTTTCCATACAATGATTATTGATTATTCAGGAATATAGCAAGGCTGCAAAGTTTTTAAATTAAAAAAATGCCTGACAACAGACCAATTTTCAGTACAACTACTATTTATCTTACTCAACAACTGACCATAGACACTGGCACTTAGAATTGCCTCCCAGAATCTGTATGAAATTGTTTTCATATGCAATTTCAGTATAAACTGATTAAACACCATCTAAAAAGCCAGGCAAAATACAAAGGCTGAAGACTTCAGTATTGAGCCTGAACAGCAGTTTATGCTGTTGATGATACCTAAGAGTGGCCCCTGATGTGCCTTGTCTCCAAGGTGTATTGTGAAGAGTAGAGCATCCTATAACTCTAATAATCCAGAAGCTGCAAACTCCCAGCACAAACTGACCAACATGACATTGCTAGTAACATTTAAACTTCAAAGGCAGTCCAAGACAATCTTTTCAAGGAATTCAGACATGTCATTCCATTGCCAGCTGACATAGCCTTCACATTTAACATTAATTACACTTCTATTTATGCTATTTAGAAACCTAATTAGCCAACCCACTCATTCTAACCAAATCTGAAAGCTACCTAAAATTAAATTCGACTAGTACATCAAAATTTCACCTTACTTTCAATTGAGTGATTAGGCCATAATTCTGTGACACTTTTATTCAAATTGTAGCTGGAAAGGAAGCGTATCAATAGGGTAAAGGATATTGCAAGCACCTTCTGAGGTTTCTACTTAATTTTTCAGTATTTACAGTAGAGAGAATAAACAAATGCAAATAAACAGATGGAAATTGTTATGAAAGAAAACTATCAACCTCTTCAAAAACATCTGAGGGTTCTGGTGGGCCTGATTCTACTTTCTTTTTTGACTGCCCCATCAAAGCCACAAACTCCTCAGGCGTGAACATAAAACTAATAATTTTTCATAGTTTGATAAAACACTTATATTTGTGTTAAATGCTGTTGCAAACTGACAATTAACAGCTCTGCATTATAATGCTGTTTTTTACAAAGACACAGAGGTGCCAGAAGCAAGGCTAACTCCTATTCTGGCTGGCTCATACGACACCTGTACTTGGCAGGAACAAATTAGAATCTCCTAATCAACATCTCTACTCTGTGTACATTTTTTTCTGTTCTTTGGTTGGTGGGCTTTTGGGGTTTTTTTGTGGGGTGAGTTTTGTGTTTTGGGGGTGGGTGTGGTTTGGTTTCTTGCTTTCTTAACAAACAAGCCACTATTACAATCTACTTCATCAAACTGGACTTTAAGGCTCTCTCCCAAAACTCAGGAGACACTACTCCTCCCATCATCCCAAGAGATATCCATGCACAGGTTTGTTGAGAGGGCAAGGAAAACCATTACAGATATTCAGAAAGCACATTCATTAGCAATTACACCATATATCACTGTCTTTGCTGACAGCTATCATGCATTACAAAGCTCCCAGTTATTGCTAGGAACTGACATACACTCCACCACTTCAGTCTTAGCCAAAAATACTGGTTGAGAAGACTTGAAAGACATACAGCATGCCTAAGCTATCCAAGAGTGAATAATTTAAATCCTTTGCAGATAGGACATAAATCAATCATTTTTTTCACTGAAAATGAAGTTGACAGTCCATCCACTGAATGGCAAAACTTCCACTTTAGAAGCAATTAGACCTTTTGTCTGCAAGGTCAAGTACATTGAGAAAGATCTACTGGACCACAGGTACCGATGTCAAAGTGGTAAAATTGAAACAAGTGTCCTGTGGCTTATTTCTCTTTCTCCCGTCATGAGAAAGAGTTTCTATTGCCAAAGATTCATTTTCAATCTTGTCCCTTCTCCCAAGTTCACACATCTTTGTCAAGGCTATAAAACCTAGAGCACAAGCGTAAAATTAGGAGCAGCATCTTGACTTCTAGCTTTGGGTTTTGTGGTAGCCACACTGAAATGCTTCTCATTTATAGTTAATTAGTCTGCATTTTAAAGATGCTGAAGGATAGAGTACAAAGAAACAAAGTGTTTATGGTAATCACAATATGTACTGCCCTACAGCTGCTGTCCAACCTACACCTGGCAGCAGAGCAAAAATACACAACTGTGGCATACAGCTACAGGTCATGGTAAACCCTGTCTTTGATACAGCTGAGAAGAATTCCCACTTAATGAATGCACACATGGAGTGGGAGACCACCATCAACATATCTGCTGCAGTTTTTGGTGAACACTTGCTGCAATTATGCCACAAATGCCAGCACACAGCATATGAACACATCCATTTCTTATTTGTTATCCAAAGGTGACAGCTCATAGCCTGGTAGAGGCCATGGGTGGTCAAGAAGTGGCAACGAAGTGTTAACTTTCCTTTGCTGGGCAGAAGAACGTGAAGATTTTGAAAAAAAGGGTGGTGTCATGGGAGGAAGAAGAAAGAAAAAACACGCACTCAGGATTCAATCCTTTGTCTGCAAGGTCAGAAATAGAACTGCAATAGGAATTTATCCCACAAAGCAATAGAAATTCAGATGACCCTCAGGCCACAGGGCACTGGCCTTAAAAGCAGGTCCTGTGCTGTTTTCATATCCCATTCTGAAACTGCCAGCTGACTGTGCAGCTGTTCCAAAAGTTATTACAAGAGAATGACTCTGGCTCTGGTGTCGCCTACACATGAAAATTACTGTTGAAATAAGAAGAGGTGGAAGACGGAGAAAAGATAACAGATGTTGTTCACAACATGCAGGAGACCTACAAAAAATGCAATACAGTTCAGAAAATTCATATTACGGCTCAAACTGAAAAGTTACTATCTCTCGCTTTTAAAAGTGGAGTCGGTAGTTAGATGTGGAGAAGAGTGTAAGCAGCCAGAAGTGCATCAGAACAGAATTAACAGAGTTGAGGGTTTTATTACTGAGAAGGAAGTCTAAGCAGTGAGTACTCAAAAGTACTCACAGCATGGATTTTGGGTGCCTGGGAAGCCAGAACTCTGCCAAATTGGTTTTTACTGGTAGGTCATGATCAAAGGGTTCTTTCCAAAGCTGCCTGCCTGCAATGCACACCTGCAAGACCAGTGCTCCCAGGTTGTGGGAATACCTGCAGCAATGAGGAACAATTCAGGATTAAACAGCAAATGAGCTGACATCTAAACATAAGAAGGCTCCTTCTCTTTTTCATAAGCAAGGATAGAGAAAAGCCACCAAAAAGAATACTCCCAAGAATCTTACAGACATTGAAGTTGCAATTATTTCAGTGATTCCAAAATACAAAGCTGCTTTCTTTTAAAGCCAAAATGAAATTAGAAGACAATATTTCAACACAATTAGAAGTATTACTTGGTTAGTACCAGAACAGGGTACTCTCACTTGCCAAGCAAGAAGTTAAGTATACAGCTGTGAGCATCAAGGAACTTATTCAAGCACCAAGGGAAGAAAAGAAGACAGAAGGTGAGGAGACAAATGTTGCCAGATAGCCTCTAAAAGGAAGAGAGACTTCAGACTGGAACTCTTTCCCACAAATCCACAGTTGGATAATTCTAATTTTATTCAGGAGTTATTAAGAAATTGCTACAGACTGACAAAAAGCAGCTGTTCTAAAATGTCAAAAGGATTTTTAAAAATTGCTTTCCCCTTCCCCCTTCCTCCCAGCATAATTTATTTCTATTTTGTACACAATGGACAAAAATAGTGATAAACTTATTGAAATTACAGTAGTAGTTCAGGAGTTAAGATTTTTAAAAGAATGTACTACAGTAATGGTAATGTAAAGTGAATTTTTTTCTCCTCTTTTCACTGATCTTCATATAAAGCTTTATTTAAACATTATCAGCTTCAGCATTGGTTAATCACTTTCACAATTCTTTAACATGAAATTAGTCCCCCTTTCTCAACAAGTGGTGGAAGGTTATGCCAATCCAAATGAAGCAATTATGTCAGAAATCAAGTCAAACCATTTACATTTTTCATTCACTGTAACAGCCTTTAAGTGTGATTAATCAAATCAACCTTCCCTTTTCAGCCAGAGCTGTAATTGCTAAGTGCAAATTAAAGCATATTATATACGACACACGATACTTAATCTGAAGACAAATTTTTATTAAGGTTTAAGTCAAACTTTGTTAAATGAGTTAAAGATATCCACTGAATATATCTTAACATTACATACATGCCCTACGGGAAAAGAAAAAATATTACAAAATATTACAAAAATACTTCAAACCCCATAGATAATCCAATTGCTTTGTCCAAAAAAACCCACAAAGAGTAACAGTAATATCATGCTTGTAAGAATATACAGAATATCTTCAGATTCTATCATGCAGTTTAAAAGGGGATAGCAGATAATTCTAGAACCTTACACAATTCATTCTCAGCAATAATGTACAAAAAATCCTTCACAGTGATAAAGAGCTAGTAATTCTATGAATAACTCCCTACTGAAGTAAGCTGATAAGACTTCAGTTATTTTAAAAATTGTTGACAACTGCTGAAAAGTTGCTATTGCATTGCTATTACTGTCCCCTAAGCAAACAGGGGCAAGAAAATTACACCATTAAGGGATCTAAAGGATGACAGTATATATACCTATTCAATACCCTTATGTTTACTTTACCCTCTTAATTTTGCATCTGTTGATAACAATATTGGTGCTTTCTGATGTGGTTAAATAGTCCTCTTTGTCCTACTATATGGGTAACTGTGAACCTATTTTATTGACAAAATCTGGAGCAGAACAATATTGCCTCAGAAAGGCAAACAGGAAAAAGCAGGTTGCAGAACCTCTGAAAAACCTCCACAATCTAACAAGAAAAAAAATCCCAACCAAACCATGACACAGTATCACTTTTGCACTTTTGGAGGGTTTGCTACCTACAGAAATATGATTTGGAATATTGCTTTAGTTCAAAAAGGAAAAAAAAGGCATTTGGGGATATAATAAGGGAATCCATCTTCAGGGTACTGAACAGTCAAACTGCAACATATCTGAGGATGCACATTTATGAAGCATTAACCAACTACTTTAGTAAGTATTTTTCCTATGAAATAATCCTCCACAGAAAACATTTGCTTCACTCCAATAGACTTTACTATTTACATCACAGAACAGCTAATATAATCTGTATTAATAATGAAACACTATATATATATATATATAAATGTAAATAAATAGAAGACATCCATTCAGTGTCCTGTGCCTTAAGTACACAATCAATTCTCTTTAAAATAAAATCTTACCTGAAATAACTACACTGTTGCATCTTACAGGAAAAAGTGTGTATCAGATAACAGGATGTTTTCCCCCCAATGCACATTAAAACCCATGCATGTGGAATGTAAGCACACGTGTCACACAGCCTGACAGCCCCACTGGACAGCACAGTCTGACCCCTACACATCCCATACAGGATTTACAGGTGTATGATGACCAGCCAGCTGGCTGACACTACACGGAACAAGATAGAGGAGGGGAGAGGTCAGAGACAGGCAGAGGTTCCCCTCCCAACAGGGAGAAAGTACTGTTTCATTTCCTAGCTTCAGCAGTTACAGAATAGGAAAACCTAGCACCTTTGGAAACCTCATTTTTCTTTCCAATCTGACAATTGGCCAATAGCTTCAGAAACTATTTAGGGAAAGGAAGATGCATTTGACAAGTCAGCTGACAGACAGAGAGCAAGCTTTTGATCTCCACCATGTCTCCATGCCTGGAAATCATGATGAAATGTCCTTGTGAATAAAACTCACATAATCCAAGTGAATTTGTTCTATTCAATCCTAATTTTTCCTTCACTAAGAGCAGTGTTTCTTCCAGGATGGATATATCCAAACCATCCACACAATGAAGAATCAAGTAGATGCTAAAGGTGGATTTCGAGAAGTCTCAGCTGCTATGAGACATCTGGATGTGAAAGCTTCATGCAGACTTACTTATTCCACTATGTGATACCTACATTCTGTCTGGTACCTGAAATACATTTTTAAACTTAATTCAAGGCACAGTTAAGCCACTGTGCAATTACCACATTCTCATTTGTTTTTCCATTAATTGTTGAATAGCATTTCTAATTGGATCTCACTAGCTTAAAATATTAAGTAGAAACAAGCAAATCACCTAATTCCATCCATGCTGCAATCGTGACATTACATATATTTCAAATTACCAGTTTAATACCTTATCCCACTTGCACTGATATGTCATAGGCAGCAGGGTATGAGGGCAAGAAGAGAAAGACAGAAAAGGGAGAGAGGAGAATTAAAAAGGTCTTCACTGTAACAGACCCCTACCTCTCCATAACATGGCAAGACAGCATTTCATAGTAAATATTTCATGGCAAAAATTTCATGGTAAATAGATTTTTACTTCTGAAATCAGGAATTTTTATCTGCAGTTTGCCTTGTACTGCTTAGATGAGGGAAACATCTTTCTCCACTCAAGCACTGCTGGGGATCCAAAGCTTAAATCATTCAAGAAGAAAGAATCATCAGATTCTAAGCCGTCAGTCATTAGAATGACATTTTACATGAATACTATCCTATTATTTGCTGTACATATAAAGACATTTCTCATCCTCTGGAAAAGTTTTCCTTTCACAACACACTCTACCACAACTGCCACTTGTAACATTCTATAGAATACCACTCTTTGCTTAAATATATTCAGATGCTTCATGAAGTCTCTGGATTTACCAAGTTTTCTTTGAAGTTGCCGTAATTACAGGGAAAGTTTGTGACTTCTTTTAATTAAGAGTTAAGAGAAGCCAAGAACAAGATGATTAGTAGTCACAACATTAATCTTTTTGCTGTACATAACAACTTCATTTATTGGATAAGACATGAACCCTTGTGGAGTTGCTGTTCTATTGAGCTGACGTTGATGTACTTGCTAGGAAGTTACTTCTACCTCTCCTGTTCTCCTCTGAGATGTAACAGATGGGTTCTCAGGAAATTGAGTATAATAGGAAACACACTCACTGGCTTCAGTGAGCTCTTACAAGGCTAAAACAGAAAAATAAGGTTCACAAGTGACAAAGAAACTCAACACATTTCATTTAAATACAAAGGCTTCTTCAACGGTGGAAAAGAATTCCTGCTTCAGCAATGAGCTTTAGAAAATACACTGTCTTTTAACATTATTATTATTATTATTATTATTGTAATCTCTTAATAAAGATGTATTTACACTGCTTTCATCACTGGCAAGGAACAGCACCAATCACAATACACTTTGAACAGCAGATTCCAGCCCTTAACTCCTCTGCACAGTTGAGCAGCTTCATGCTACATTACTTTGGTAATGCAAAAAGAACCCAAAAATAGAGACATTTTTAACTTGGACTGTCTAAGTCTCCAGGGAAATGAGGTTTAGGTAGTCCCTCATCTGTTCACTTGTCACATTTAAATTTTCTGGCCAATTTCAAGTAAATTTGATAAAGAGTTTGGATACTCAAAAATAATTAAGTTCCTGCAAATTCTACAAAACCAAGAAGTTGAATTCAAAAGAGACATGTACAAAATGCTTACAGGTGAAGGCAAAGAATTTTTAACCAATCTATTATTCATCACCTCATTAATGAAAAATACTCAGCATGTGTTGCATTTGAGCATATATTCTGTTTATGAAGATTTGAGTATATATTCACTCTATATATTCAAAACTTTACAGGACAACCTGCTCTAGACAGCCCTGCTTGAGGAAAGGGGATGGACTAAGTGATCTTTCCTGTCTGACCTGCAAAATTTTGGGGTGGGGTGGTGGTGTCATATGTGTAGTTTCAGAGAAGTCACACCAAATTATGTCAAACAGGGATGCTAGTAAAGGATCTCAAGGGGAAGAGGAGGAAGACCTCGTTAAAAGGTGAAGGAAATAAATAAAGGTGAAGGTAATTGAGTTTTAGCCATTATGCTATTAATGGTCCTTTTTTCTTCAGAATTTCACTGAAGACTTGTCACTTCACTCTCCATGTCCTATTAGCAGAGCCATTTTGGAAATAATCTCTAAGATTACAAGCTACACAAACGTCATTACAGGAGTGTAAAACATAGTTTTGTTAGCAAAGACCATTCCTTTAACCTTTTACACTGATGTGAATGCACCCACATGAGGAGTTACATTTTTTGAAAACACATACTCCTTATTAAATGAAGAAATAAGCAAAAAATGTAGAGATGAGGCTTAGACATGTCATTTTGGTGAAGGAGAATACTGGAGGACAAATGTTGAAACAACTACCAGGGAGAAATAGTGAGAATCACTAAACTACAGCAAATACGGAATTAAGAGATCTGACCAAACATTTTCCAGCTTATCTGAACGCTCCAGAAGAATCTTGTACAAGCAAAAGAGTAAGAGTGGGGTCTGGGGGATCCATGGCTGGGTCCTCCCCACCAGCAGACCACCCATACGCACATCTCCTGGACAAAGTGTGTACTTTATTGTGAAGGAAGCTGAGAAGACGACAAAGGGCTTTCCTCACTAGTTGTTATTTTTGCTCAGATACCCTCAATAGACATCAGAAGTTTCACAGTAGATTCAGGGTGGAAGCCTAGTAAGGAGAAAGGTGACAGATTACAGGAGCTGGATCAGCCCCTACAGGCATCTGTGAGTGAGTTTGTCATCTAAACTCCTCTTGGAAACAGAGGACCATCAAATCCATTAATTCATGAGGATTGCAACAACCCCACCCTAGTCAAGTCAAATAACTTGACCACACCAACCAGTGGGGTAGAAGAGGGTTTCAGAAGCCTAGGAAACACTAGGCTGAAAATCTGTGTCTAGGCAAGCTCACAGAGCAGTCTAGATGCTGCCAATGGCAGTGACAGGCTGTAGGAATCAGAAGCTGCAAGGCTAAGAAACAGCATGACTGTTGGAAAACATGGAGAATAATGGAAAATGTGAAAACTTCACAGAGGTGAGTGATTGGATGGGGCAGGATCCAAACAAAGAATTATGATAGAATTCAAGTTTGAAAGAGTGTAAGGAAAAGCAAACTTGATATGGTTTGGATTAGCACACCAAGTTCCTAAAACTGCTGAAGGGCTACTCTGGCACAGTGTAGTTAGATTCAGCACTCCTGCAGGAGTAACAAAAGTTGAAGGGTCTCCTAGCATTGTGCTTAATTTTAAAAAAGAAAGTAGCATGAAAATATCACAAAACTTTTGCAAAATATTATAGAAAGGAAAAGCTTTGTGGGTAATCTCAAAATTATTTAACAGTACTGTAGTAAAAGGTAAAATGACATACACTATTTATCAAAGTATTTGAGAAAATTTGGCCTATTGAAATTACAAAATTATAATTCTGAAGGCCAACAAATTAAAGACAATAAACCATATCCAAAAATATTTAAGGAACAATGTGGAAAAGACACAAAAACTAATAATGTCACTTTTCAGCTGTAAGATTCATCACACCAGAAGACTAATACGACTAATGGACACCAACCTTTGATAAGACCTGGGTAAGTACGAAGCAGTAAGCCTGGTAAATGACTACAGAGTCAGGAACTACTCTGAAATACATGTTACTGACCATACAGACAAACAAAACATCTTGCAAAAAGGTCTAAAACTTTTTGTAAATTGATATCACAACTGACAAGCCTTCAAAGAAGATTCCACATCCAAGAAAAGAAAACTAGAAAGCCCATCAAGCACCTTCAGTGTCCTTCACAAAAAGCTCTTAAAGACACAAAGCAGCCACAGGGTAAGAATGTCATTGCTTGCATATGCAACTTTATGAAGGCCAGAAAACTAAAGAAAAAGAAATTGGCAGGACTCCTCCTGTAAACATACTGCTTAGAAGTATTTTGTGGCAATCTCTTCAGATCCACTCTACTCAGTTATCTACAGACAAATTAAGTATTCAGCAGCAGGAGCAGAGAACATCATGGCCTAGTATAAATTCAACAACTGCATCTGCAATAGTCTGGGCACTTCTGATTCCTCTTAGCACAAAAAAGATGCAAATGGGAAAGTTGCTGAGAAGGACAACAAGCACCTTGAAACACATGGAATATACTAACCTGGGGAACCATTAAGACACCTGGATCCTCAGCCCAGAAGATGAGGTAACTGAGATACAACAGTAGTTTATAAGATAATGAATAACATGAAAATGGAGACAGAACAACTGTTCAGTGCACCTTCCAATTTAATAACTGAGGAACAGTAAATGAAGGTAATGTGTACCAAGTTCGCAGGGGGTTTTCCTTACTAATTGTTAATTTTGCACAAATAACCTCAATAGGCATCAGAAGTTTCATAGTTAAAAAGCAGCTGGATGTATTTTTTGGGCTAAAAGTTATTCAAGAATTTAAAAAAAAAAAATCCACCATAGGCTAGGAGAGTATTCTGGGGTCTTTGTCCAGTCGCTATCACATTGCCAACAGGAGACTTTAGTTTAAATCAGTGCAATACTGGCGTGTTTCAACTAAAAGGCACTGCAGTAATGGCAATTTTCAGACACTTTGACAATGCAAGATCCTCTAATTTTGTCCTAACCATCAAAGCTATATTGATCATATTCAGAATAAGATTTTGAAAAGGTTTTTGCCTTGCATAGATACAAAGAAAACTTGGCTTTCATATACGACTAATTCAGAAGACAGATCTACTAGTGAATATTTATATCATCCCAGATTTTCATGAAAATCTGTAGATTACAAATAAATCTTTATAAGAAGTTTCTGTTATATAACCAAGTTGTGTTACTGACTTCAGAAGGCATCAAAGGAACTAATCTCAGCTCTTTATATGCAATGCAATGCTTCAATTATATTTCCTTGGCTTTAACTTTCAGGCTAGGTGGGAAAGAGTCTAAGTAGTAGTATATGTACAGCAACTCAAGTTTTCACCTTTTTCTGTAACATGTGCAGCCTAGACATAATATCCCAGGAAGCAATACTTTAAAACCTTCATACATTCTACATTAACAAAGTAAGGCATTTAAATGAAAGTCCAGTATAGTAAAGGTAGCTAGAGGCAAAGAGAACAGAGTAGCAGGGAGAAGCAAGATATGATAGTATTATATATCTCCAGTGACATGAATAATTTTTTTTGTTTGCACTTAATCTTCATAGAGCCTTTTTCCCCTGCTCTGAATTTCATTTATCACTGTATGCTGATAAGCTGTCAACAGTGGCAACACTTTCATATATTTTTGTGCAAGAACAATAAAAACATGACCCTTATTAAGGCTTCTCAAAGAGGGAAAAAAACCCTAAAACAAAACAGTAATTTATATTATTCTTATTTTCCATCAAATAGAAAGGGAATTTATTCCACAGAAACAACATATTCGAAGTTTCCCTTGGGGCAGGAGGGGGAATGTTACTAAAACAGAGACAAAGTAGCTGCTTTGCAATATGCCATAATAGGTTAAACAAAGTTCGAACTGTGAAAAGTTACCACAATATATGTTTTACAAGATGAAAGAAACAATGAAAAGATTTCAGAATTATCTTTTGGAAAGATACAGATATTGCTATTTAAAAAAAAAAAGAAAATGCTTTTCATCAGGAACAGCTTTTGAATCGAAACAATTCTTTCAAGAACCAAAAGTCTGCCTACAGAGCAGAACAGCATGTGTATTTCCATTTTTAAAAGAGATTAATTTAATAATTTTTCTCCAATACAAAACAACAAGAGAAATAGAATTTGAAGAGTATCTGGGACTCCCTGCATGGCACTTAGAAGAAAGAACAAAATCTTTGAACAGTTCTCACGGCTACAAAGAAATATGTATTGAAAATATGCAAAAAAATTTAGCCATGTACTGAAGCTGTTGGAGAATATAGACTGTTCACCACCCCAAGATCTGTAAGCTAACTGTTGAGTTCCACGGAGATAGCTGAGAAACTCCAGTTGCTTTTACAGAATAACTTTAGAGATGAAACCCCGTATAAAATAAAGAGAGTAATTACAGTAATTTCACGATTACAAGCTGCACCTGATTGATTATAAGCTGCAGCTCCGGGTGTCAGCAACGTTTAGGTCTTTGTCCATATATAAGCCGCACCGGATCGTAAGCCGCACTTTCACTCGCAGTGAGGATCTGCGTGCAACTTTCACAAAGTTGCCAATTAGTAACAGAATCACATGATCACGGGGTTTACTGGCTCAGCCCCGGCCGGGGTGGCCGCCAGGGAGCGGCCCCAGCCCCGCTCGCCACTGCCGCCGGGAAGAGGGAGAGCGGTGTGCCCAGCTACTGCTGTGTGGGGCCGGGCGGGCTCTCGCTCGGCTCGAGGCTGCTGCGGGCTCAGACTTCCAGGTTGGGAAATTTCAAAAATTTGTTCATATATTGGCCGCTCCTGAGTGTAAGCCGCACTTCCGGTTCGGGAGCAAAATTTTAGTCAAAATGGTGCAGCTTATAATTGTGAAATTACTGTACCTTTAATATTGCAACAACACCAACAACCAGTGTTTCCTTTAATAAGTTTAGTAAACAGATTCCTGGGACAGATAAAAATACTTTAGGCAGCATTTGGTCTTCTCAAAGCTATGCAACAGAGACTTCTATACGCATCCTTAACATATCCATGTCCATATCCATAGCCATGTGTGAGCATATCTGCACAACCATTTCACTGTTCCCAGGCTGTGCACACTCCAGTATTTGATTAGTAGGTGCACACTGTGTGCCCACCCTACAATACACACAGACATACAAATCTATACAACAAATCTACACAACTAACCAGAAGACAGATTTCAAGGCTCTTACTGATTTGCATATTATCTTGCAAATGCAGCATATTAAGCAAACCTTTTGATTTTTAGCTGATAGATCCTTTGGCAGTTTTTTTTAGCCCCCAGGACTGCTACTCAGACAAGGCCCCATAACATTTAGGATGGGTTTTGATGGCATATAATCACCTCTGGTTGGATGGTGGCACAAATAACCCCTCCTAGAACCTTTATTTTAGAAAATCAGACTAAGAAAATCTGTCACAATAGAGCTTGAACACACTAAGAGGCTTCACATGTTCTAAAGGCAGGCTAAAGAATGAGAAACTCTGCAAAGTACTGAAGTCCTAAGGGAGAACATCACACCCCCATTCTTTCAGGGGCTGCCAGTGACACAGCAGGCACTGGACAGAGATGTTGTTGCATCCACCATTCCCCATTAGCAGAGGCAACCCCTGGCCCTTTGACTGGACTTGAGAGGGACGAAACTTAACCTTCCTTTCCTCAGCAATGGCTGCTATCCCTAGTTTCTAGTTTCCCAATACGACTCATGACACATGGCAGTTCCTGGGAACAACCACACCCACCAATCCTGAGCCAACACAGGAATTTTTAGCAGGGCTTTGAAAACCAGCCCAATGTAATGAGTGTGTTCCATTATTGTGATTCAGGTAACAGTTTAGAAAATGTTGTCTTCCAACATCAGTTTCACGCCAAGAACTTCACAAATTAATGTAATTTGTCGTAAAATTGTGCTGACACACATGACCACCTTTAAAAATTAACTGTGTTAAACATACTCAGCATTAAAGATACTTTGTTATTCATATACATCATGTTGTTCGCAAAAAAAAAACCCATGGAGGTTTTCCCATTGAGGGAAAGAGAGTCTATTTATTAGAATGAGGAACTCTTAATGAAAATGCACAACTAAGCTTCATGCAGTGCAAGCAACAACAGTTACTAATTTTAGTAAAATTCTCACAATTATTTCTGTATTAAGCTTTAGTCCATGTACACTACCCGCACATTGTTTGCGTTCTGTAACCATTTGGTTATAACCTGATTTAAACAAGAGTGTATAATACACAAGATGGCAAGGATCTACATGTGGAATTTACTTAGATGGTCTAAAAACTAGGATAATGGATAACAAATAAATAAGTTTTTGGACTATGCAAATACCAGTCAGATCAACTTAACCCACCTGAATAAATGCCCAAGACTTCCAGGACTCTTGCAACATCAGTTCATGTACTCATTTTGGAGTAATTTTTGTAAGTGAAGATTTTATTGAGGTCATAAAACCCACTTAATTCTGACTTGTGTTTAGAGATGACCTGATGCTTACATCACCACCTCCTTTAAAAATAAAACTAATTTTAGTTCTATGCACAGACCTACCAGCTTTCACTTGTTCCTAACAATAGCAAAGGCAGCACAGTAATTGTGTGAGAAGTCAGGAACAAAAAAACAAGAGTGAAAGGAAAAGAGGTATCATTTTACAAAGAATATCTATGCTGAAACTCTTCTTAGAACAAAAAAAAAAAGTAATAAAAAAAAAAAGTGATGTCAGTTTTGCCTGACATCAGTTTTTAGTGACCTGATTCTCTTTGGAATGCACAGTCGTAAAAGGTAACTTATCATGTGCTCAGTTCTCCTCTCCTTTTATCTAATAATACACACAAGCAACAGTCTTTTGAAACTTTTACAGAAACACTCAGAAACACTGTCAGGTACTTAGTTCCTGCTGAAGACAGAGTATTGAACTACACAAAAGAAAATCAGCATGACAGAAGTTATGTATGCCTTAACTTTTGGGGATAACAAAAAGGCAGGAATAAATAGCCACAGAAAAAAAAAAGGAGTAACACAAAAGAATGCTCACAAAGAGCTCTTATCAAATACAAAAAGATACAAGACATACTTGATACAAGTTCAAATCAAGCTTTAAAACAGTTAAGTGTATTCCACATTTTGGTTGGGGTTTGTTTTTGCCTATTACAGGTAATATGTAATTACCAACAAGCTTCATTAATAACTGATACATGATCAAAATTTTGCATCGAAAAACATGTAAAAGCCCCAGGCTGGGTAACCTTACCCACTTTAAAATGTGTCATTAATTGTGTTAATGAGTGTATTCCTTTAAATAAGGATTTTGGCAATGCCATCTTGGCATACAAGGTCAAAAGACGTGGTTTCAAATTTCTGTCAACACATGAACTAGTCGAGTCTCTGAGAAAAGGATGACAGAAAGGGAAGACAATACATCTGTTAAATTTAATGCGGCAATAAACAAAGCAAACAGGTAACAGGTAGTATTGTTCTAGTCAACTTATCTTCACATTTAGGTTTCAAGTTCCACCAAAAGGCAGAACACCAAAGAGGACTGAAGGAGTCCATGCAAGAGGAATCGGACAGGAGATAGCCCTTTATTTTCTTTTCTTTACTTTACTAGTGCTACCTAAATGTTTGGGTTTTTTTTAATGGATTGTGCACCCATCTCACTTTGGACACCACTAGTCTCCAGCACCAAACCATCTCTTACTTAAATAGTAGTCCTGCAGAGGCACAAGAAAAAGGGAGCTATATATTCACCAATTCAGGATATTAAAGTGCACAATGGAGATGGCTTTCCTGTTCTTCAGAAGCAACCGTGAGTCGTACTCAACCACAGCTCAAAAACTACAGGCTGATAGCAGACACTTCTCTTGGCAGAATTTCATTACTTCTTATATAAGCAAATTGTCTGGATTTTTCCAGTCTCTTTTGTTGTGTTCCAGACTTTGCCCCAGATAATGAAGAGCTGACAGTAGAGCTGCCTTGCTATTACAGTCCTACCCCTGAACAGCTGGTGTGGAAATACAGGCAGCAAATGCTATTACTCAGATAGGGTGAAATTACATCTTATAATTCAAGTCATTGTCCTTAAAACAAACAAACAAACAAAAAAAATCAATAGGCTATTTCACTGTCAAGTAACGAATCACTGAGTAACACCCAGAAACTTAATTACTTCTCCCTATTAAAATAATTTTAACGAGAATGGAAACCAGGATTTCTCCCTCTGCCACACACTGCTTGCAAAGTGAATCCGCAACAACAGAAAGGGGAAGCCATACAAACAGCAGGACTCCTAAGAAACCACACTAAACACACATCATGTCTTCCTAGAAAGGAGTTCTTGAACAAGAGGAGGCATTATTTGTCCTCACAATCACAATTTCAACTAAAAATTACTTTCCAGATCCAATTTATTGCAAATATATGTATAGAAGAGTACTGAAGTGTCACCATCTGTTACATGAAGCCAAAACCAGATATCAAACACAGACTTTGTATTAAGCACTCAAACTAAGACAAGGCAAACTTTCACCACAATAACTACCATGTTGCAAGGTTATCATAGTAACACTGACCCAATTAAACTTTTGTTCACAGTTGGGTGTCCATCCCAGAAGCTTCAGACTACATAGTCTCACTCAGTCATTTCAACCATGAAACCCAAACTGACTAGCCTGTTGCACAAAGACTGAGCTCCAGAATCAAGTGCAAACATAACACCTCAAGCCCAAGAACGAAACAGTAAAAAAAATCCAGAGGCCTTTAGGCACATTCAGGAACTCCAAAGTTTATAGAAGGCGAATTTTAACACTTAGTTCCTGCTATGTCTAAGCTGTACATGACTGTCTCTCTTGGGTGGCTTCCCACAATGATAAAAGCAGCAGGCTCAATTTGGGAAATAGAAAGCCAAATAACACTCACTAGAAACACCAACTAGTTGAACTTCATAAATACTTTTTGTTTCCATTTTAGGGTTTTTTTCACCCCCTCATCTCAGTACCAAGTTATCCTACTTAATTTCAGATTCCTTCCATTTAATGTTTAATTTGGAAAATTAAGTAATTCTGTAAGAAATGAGGCAATTTATATCTATTCCCATTGCTGCTTCCTCCCAACATGAGTGTGTATAAATAAACATATAAAGTCACTCAAAGGGAAACAGCAGCCCCCAAATATCCACTGCTTTAGAAAAAAGAGCACCACTTCTGGCTGCACTGGAAAAGTGTGTCCCACCACAATTTCATGAAAAGCACAGTCATATAACCTCTATTTACTGCTGGAGTTGCACAGCCCACCCAAATCTCCTCAAACACAGGTGCTGGTCTGAACTTAGTAACAAGTGCTGTATCCATCAAATTTGTGGGAGAAAGGCCACCATAACTCCTTTATGAAGAAAAAGTAAAAAAAAAAAAAGCCTAAAGAAATAATGAGATTTATTTCCTGAAACAGTACTTTGCTCCTATGACAAGCCTCCAAAGCTTGTCATGAAAGGAGTCTCATACAGACTCATTCCTTTACAATGCAGGTTAGAGTGTTTTGTAAATTACTAGTCCTCAAAAAGGCTTCTTTTAAGATCTGTAAGTCATTTAGACATGCTTTCTACACATGGACAGTTAGAAACCTCACAGAGGACTCAAAATCAAAATTTATGCTCATTCATTTATAGCTGAGTTACTGTAAGGTTGATCAAGATAGAGCAATAGATACGAAACAATATTTTAAAAGAGTTATTGGTTTCTCAGTTGCAACAACTAACTCGATTCAGGCAATTCAAACTTCATTTTTCAATTTTTTCACATTTCTAATGTTCTGAAATTCTCAGTGTTAGGCTCAAAACTAACATCACCCTATTATAACTTGATTTCAATAGCTTGCAAGAAGTAGCTTTTTTTCTCAGCTCCATTTTAACAGCTTTGCTGATGCACACAGCACACAAGAGAAACACAGCCGTGAAAAATGATAAAACAAGCCACTTGGATAGACTCAGCATCTTGGTTCCTGTGAAAGTGCTGAAAGGCATAAGAAATGAGAGATCTCAGAGAAAAGGCGTCGCTTTGTGATTTTAACTACAAGTAGGAATACGACTGTGTGTCAATTGTAACCCTGTCCCAGTCTCCTTTTTTCTTAAAACAAGGACAGATGAGAAATCTCAAGCATACTGGCTTGGCACTCTCCACACTGCCACAGGACACGCCTTGCTCAATGCCCATCTGCCACTGCAGAGGGCAGGGTGAGTGGCAGACTTGAAAGGTATCTTCATTTATGTATTTTCTAGGACAGTTTGTCTGCTACACATCTATGCACTGCACCCCTTTGTGCTCAGATTGCACAAGTGCTATTTTAACCAACAGGGAAATACTGGCAATGCTGGGTATTTCACAGGAGAAAAATAATAGGACAAAAATATTATTGAGGACACTTAAACTGGTAACAAAAACAGAGCAGGAGAATCTCCTCTTTCATAGCTATTGAAAGACACAGTGACCTGGTTTACATCTCCTTTCTTATTCACCAGAGACAGACTACATGTTAATGGCAGCTAGAATCCAGGTCCAGTGCAAC